>NC_140421.1:24001628-24601628 GCF_965140295.1 Lepidochelys olivacea
GGCTGTAGTGAATCTGGGAGCCTGGCCACAACGCATTTTCTATACTTAACTCCGTTATCTATGGCACAAGGATGCTTATAGCATTGGCAGAAGGGGGGTAGAATTCAGTATCTTTTTTCTCAAGACAAACTTCTTTTCTTAAAAAAGGAGCAGTTGTTCTAAATTGTGTCTCTTTAAAGGCCAGAGTTACTCATGAGGTTAACATACTTAGCAAGACATGTTTAGGCAAATCTAACCACTATACTTTTATTAGCAGGTAATGAAAAAGTGTAAGTTAAAGTGTGAAAGGACTGTGTGTATTTTGAAAACAGTACTTCAGCAAATACCTTTATCTGGCAGGGTCTCTTTGTATTGTAATTACATATAATACAAATCTTTATAATAATTCAAAGAGAGAAAACGGTAATTATCAGGTTGTAGTGCAAATGAAACCAAAGTTACAGCTGATTCCCCATCTTGCATGGCGATGTTTAACATTTTATTTCTCCACTGGCCTAGGGGTGATGTCTTCATGTTAACTTTGCTTTTGTCAAACTGTTACAACCGTAAAAGTTATTTCACCCAAGCTTCTTTTTTAGTTACTTTCCTTTCCCTTACAGCGTAAAACAGATAAAGAAACAAAAATGTGTGATTTAGGTGTATGTGAGGTGACATGAGAGACGTTTAACAGTTTCTAGTATATAAACAGAAGTTATATTGGGTAAATGCCTGTGTAGGCTTAAAAAAAAGGAGGAAAAAGTCGATAACACTCATTTCAGTACTTCTGCTTGTCTCCGCTCCAGTTCTGAAAACACATACTATTTATCCAACATATCACAACAGCTTGAAGGGCCAGCTTGGGTAAATATGTATTTTTGTGAACTCTATTCATTTTGAAAATATGGTATTATCTGCTTAATAGATTGTAATGGCTCCATTGGCTAAATATTGTAAGAATTTTGAGGTATATATTCATTCTGAAAGTACATGCTATACCATAATCCCTACTGTGGAGCCATTAAGGTCTATGGATCATTGACTGATGGACTCTTTTGGAGTCATTAGAGTTTATCCTTCCTATATGGCTGCCACTCTTTGAGTTCACATGCTCAACACAGTTACACAATTGCTATTTCAAAAGTGTAAGGGGCTGTTTTCTGGAGATATTTATATGTTTCTGGACGCTGGGCCTGCTCCTTCTCCCACTGAAACTCTTGTTACCTTTGACAACTGGAGTACTGGGAATTTAATCTGTGGGCTAATTCTCTTCCAAATGTCAATTTTTAAATCAGGATTTTTTTTTTTTAATTTAAAGACAAACAAGCCTCTTGCAAATGAAGGAGCTGATCCTGCAAGGCCTTAAGCCCAATGAAGTCTTTCCATTGACTTCAGTGGGAGTTGCTAATACAAAATGATGACAGGACTGAGTCTGATTGCAGTGGCCTATACCAGCCAGCTTCTCTATTTTACTCTTTTTTAACAATTTGTTTTAACTTTGATCCCCTACATATTCCCTTCCTTTTGCCCCACACAATCTGGAGGATAGACTTTCATGCAGAAATAGGGTACAATAAGTAATTGGGAAAATTGTTCTAGCGTTTTCCCCCTTTTTACTTCTGTATACACTATCTGGCTCTGTTCTTGTGTCCATTGCAGTCAATGGCAAAACTCCTACTGATGTCAACAGGAGCAGGAGCAAACTTCCCTATGCAGAGTGCCTAATCTTGAACACTCTGCCATGTCCTGTGCTGCTGTATACTTAGTGTATATTGGAGTTGGGTGTATATACTGATCCTGTTCAACTGTCGTCAATGGGAACCGGATCACACTTTAAAAATACTCCTGAGTAGTATCTTACTCCACAGGTAGGAATGTTGACTTCATTAGGACATTCCTGTGGTGTAAGGTACTATGCCTTGTAGTAAGGGTATTACAATCTGGCCTAAAATTAATAAAAAATGTCAGCTGAAAGTAGGTTAAAACTGTTGCTCCTGTATTTTGACAGTGAGCTATAAACTCCTGATAAACAGTGATCATAATGGAAATACTGACACAACCTTTAAATGGCATCAGGAACAGTCACCACAGTATGTTACCTATTTTGGTGAGAAAATTCATACTTTTTAGATGAATATTAGCACTTAGGATTTCTGCTACAGGATTTTACTTTTTAATAAACACTTGCTCAAAACACTGTTCTCCAATTTTTGATCGTTGTTATCTAGTAAAAGACGGAATAGGTACTTAACATATTTTCCAAGAGAGAGAGAGAAACCTGCCTATTCTTCTGAAATTTAAGTAGGCAGCCCTTGAAAGATCACTAGGAAAAGTCTGTATTTTCTCAGGTTTAACTAAATAATTTATGCATACTTTCACTTTGGCATGATGAAGCAATTTTAGCCTTTAAAACCCACAACTACTCAGGAGGGAAAAGGTCTGGTTCCTGCAACTTAAATAATTTAAACATCCAGGTGGAAATGCTTTCAGCAGTTTCCCTTTCTGAGACAAAGGAAGAAGACTTCAAAATTCCGAGACACCAAGAAGAAAAGAAGTGATAAAGGAGCCAACCTCGGATGCATTTAATATTGAAGGGAAATCCAGCATTGTTTTCAGAATTGAGATGACCAGACAAATCTGATAGGTAAAAATGCTTAGAGAAAATTATTGGCCTGGAAATATAACAAACATGTTTTTTTTTAAAAAAAAAATCACAGTAAAAATAGCCCTCTACCCTTTAACCCAAGTCAGAGATGGTTTGTATATGCTTAAAGGTTAGGCAGATGTTAGGGGTCACTGAGGAAACTGTGTGAAAATCTACACTACCAGCAGTGGCTTTTGAGTTTACAGAAATGAGTATGCAATATAACACACAACATCTTTTAAGACCAATGAAAATGAAAGAAAAGTACCCCAGCCAGTTCATTATTTAGCAAAAACGATATTAGAAATAGTAGATATGAAAATACTGAAATACTTGGGAAAATTTACAAACTTAGAATGTAGATAACAATTGCTCACTGAGTCAATGTCCTATTGGCCTTATGTCAGGTTTCAATACATGCCGTAGGGAGAATTCACCTTCTCACTTGCAGATCTGTAATGACATGCTTGTAAAAGAGCATGGGACTGCAGCTGAAGACCCTGCAGTGGACTTAGAACACAGCTTACTTACTGAAATTTTTTTAGTTACAATAATAAAAAAGCAACTCCCTGATCACTTAGGAGAATGTTAAAAAGCAAGAGTGTGGCTGAACAAAAATATTAACATTAGAAGCAAAATAACGTGCAAATGGCATGTTTATAAAAAATAGGTACCTGAGAGTGATTTAGTATAAGCATTAACTCGGTTAGTAAGATGTCCTCCAGTAAACAGCATTACTAAAATGAATATTTGGCTGAGAACAGTGCGGAAGCATGTCTCTGCTGTATGTACTGAACAGAACGTATAATAGGGGTAGCTACTGGTGCCCCTTATATCTAGATTGCATAGTATTTTCCATTAGAAAAGATTCTTGAGACCTGTTTTTGAGAAGCTCTAATGCTTCCATTGTTTGCAACAGGCCTTCAGAATTTTGGCAGAGACAAAGCCCCGGGGCTAGAGATGTGCCTTTCACTTATCCCATCATATTCCATTCAGGTCTGGCTGAGATGTAAACTGTTAAAAATTGCCATTTTCCTCTGTTGCTTGTATGAAAATGACAGCAACATGCCAAAACAATAACTGAACATGACCATTCTATGGCCAGGCCCACATTGTAACCAAAGCAACAGCAGCAAGCACAAACACATGCACTGTGAATGACTGGTAGATGTTGGAGCTTGGGGTGGGAGAAAGATTGCCAGGCCAAGTTCTTTCCCACTGAAAACACCTCTTTCTGGACACGACCCCATCAACCCATTCCCTTATCTGAGGGCCCTGTAGAGCAAGAATCTTGTACCTTGTGGAAGGGAAGAGAAAGAGTTGGGCCAGTCTCCCCTGACCACTTCCTGGACTCAGCACATGGCTTCAACATTCTTCTGAGGGCACCACATGTGTCAGGAGCTCACCAATTCCCAGGAGGGGGCATGAAGAGAAGAAAGAGAACTGGGCCATGTGCTGCCTGATCAGCCCCTTGACCCAGCACATGGTGCCTGTAGCCCATTTTCCTCACCATCAGGACAACAGTCTTCTCCTGCTCTCAGCTAACATAGTTTGTCTTATGGCTTAAGTGGCAGAATTCTGTGTTGAGGGTTTAAACCTAACTGATGGCACAGTTGTACATAGCAGAGTTTGTTTTTACCTTTAAAGGTTGCAAGGTCAAGCATAAAAGTTCGGAAATTCCAAAATTAATGGTTGCTCATGCAACCTCACTTGTGAGTATTCATATGACACAGTTTTTAATTGTATGAACACATACTATTTTTTCCTCAACATTTCAGTGCATTAGATAAATGCAGAAATGACAGAATTAAGGTTGCACAGGCAACTATCAATCTGGCATTTCCTAATTCTAACGGCATTGACTTTGTAACCTAAATAACATTCTTTAAACACAGGGTTTTTGTTGGTATGTAATATAATATATCTGAAAAAGATTACTTACTGCAGATGTATATGCACACCCTCAGATATACTTCCTCCACAGGCAATCTCAGACAAAGCTCATGAATTTAAACTCACTCAAGATTTGTCCAACTACTTGCTCTTCATGGCCAATCAGAATGCATCCATTAGGCTGGCCATTAGCAATGAGCCCAAAGAAAGTGCGAAAACATTATCCTCCGAGCCAGAAGGAAATGTAAAGTTTGGCACAAGTGGGATATAACAGGGCTGCGGAGACCAAACGTCATGTTCAGAACAAGGTCGCTGTGTCATAATGATTTCATTCTGAATGTGATGAGTCTTTTTGTTGTGGAGGGGGCAGCTAGGGGCGAGGGCCAAAGTGGTACCAGAGTGAAAGGCAGAGGAGCAGCAAAGAGGATGAATATGCACTGAGCACCCAACAGAGAAAACAATTATTTTCAGGAATTGTTTTAATGTATAAACTTCAGAGATATTACTAGTGTATAGAGGTAAAATAGGGGATGTGGACTGAGGCTTTAAACCTCAAAGACTGAAGTACTTCCCACCCCATGCTTTTAAGTGTTTTCTTTTTTAAACAATTTTATTTTAAAGGTAGTGAAAGAGACCGTATTTACAGCCCTGGGATCTGATTCCCCATTCCAGCCATACTTTAAGTCACCTTTATACTTCCCATATTCTTGGATTAAGCTACAGCAGCCTCTATACTGCTGAACCTCATGTTTCTCTACAATCGTTCCCCAAGGGTTGCTGCAGCAGTTGAGAACAGCCAAAATGCAACGGACTTTGGCTATATCCCTTCCCACAATGTTCATGCCACACTCTATGCTGGGGCAGCAAGGGCGGGGGGAAGAGAGGAATTGTAATGTCATTCCGGCAACTATGTGTTATATGGGGTTCCCTTTACTGAAGGGGTATTCCCCTTTATGCCTTTAGTCTTCCAGAGTAGCATAAAGGGGTGAAAACAGAATGATGAGTGAACGCCTCCTTTTATAAACAGCCTTCGCAAGCTGACTTGCCAATAGGCCTCAAATCTGACAGGACAGAATAGTTTGGCTTCCATGTGCATTTAATCCTTGGGTTCACTAATTAAGCTGCCAAAACATATGCCAATTATATTGTGGGATTTTCTGGTGTGCTCCCTTGTGTACCAAGAACTGGTGGTTGTGAAACCACCAACTCATTTCACATGGGCCAACAGTCATCAGATGGAAACATCCTTTGGTTACAAATGGGTGGTCTAGATTTGAATGAGTGTTTACACAGAGATGAAAACAGACGTGCAAATTATTAGGAAGCAACTGTGAAATTAGTTTAAAATCAAGCTTATTCACATTATTTTATATGAATTCAAAAATCAGCCCATTTTCAGGATAAAATTTCACTAAAGTATGTTAATTTTTCAGATAAAACCTGGCCTGTTTCCGAGCAAAAAAAAGGATCAAGTTTTTGGAGACAATATTGATCATGATCCTGCAATCTCATCTGTGCTGGTGGATCCATATGTTTGCGTAGCACTCCGATGAAGTCATATTGCAGGATCAGGGCCATGGTTTTTGCACTGAAAACTTTCAAGACTTTAATGAGAAAGTAAACATTTTATCCACAATGTGAATAAAGTGAAATCAGGGTACGTGTGTTAAATCCCACTAACTAAAATCACAACAAATTTGGTGCAAAATTCCAGGAAGCAAACTTTGTGAATTGCACACAGCACTAAGTGAAAGACCTCTTGTTCCATTGCCAGTCTCTACCTAGACCCTTCATTCATTACCTTTAATGAAGCTTTGCAAGATTTAAGATTATAGTAAACTTGGAGGACTATGGTTTTGCTCAACTGAATTTTTTGCACCCAGAAATCCCAACCCCTACCCCAAGTTCCTATAAATCTTATAGCTGCATACCTGACGCAAAAATAAAATTCACATCTAATCTGAAGTGCATTAATAGGAGCTTTGATTAAAAAAAGAGAAGAATTAGCTCCATAATCCTACTAGTTATACTTCTAACAATATTATTTTAAGACAATTAATTCATATTTTAAAATAATGAAATTACTAGCACAAGACACTAAACTTCTTTTAGTATATTAAATTGGGCAGATTGCTTCTCTCCTTCTAATTATGAATGTAGCAGTTACAAAAGAAACTGTCATTTTGATAGAGTAAAAGACAATCTGTCTGCCAAAAATGTCCAACCATAATTCGAAAAAAAAAAAAAAAAAGTCATCTGCATCAAGAGCATGCTACTTTGTTTGATGTACTGTCTTATTGGAAACCTAATTTGCTTTCAAGCTCTGAGACAACACATAACATAAGTTTGTGTGACTAATTTTCTTGGAAATATGAGTAATTAGAATAAGGGACCATTTCCATAGCAGGAATGGACAGTTTTGTAAAATTCAGAATAAATGCAGTAAGTTATTTTCTTTCTCTTTTAGCAGCACACTACAAAAGGAAATGGGAAGGGAGACACACAGATTTGTACAGCATAATGTAAGCCCCCATGTAAATGGTGACCTATTGCAAAGTACAGAAAGGTTTATTACCTGAGGTGAGCACTCCCAGAGCTCCTGCAGCATAGAAGCATTAGCTGTATGTTCTAACAAAGTAATAAAAATCAATAAACAGGAACCCCCCACCTGCGCTATGGCCCCAGTGTTAAGTTTTATACATGTAGTAATAGTGCATATCAGTTTTCACCACCCTTCCTACGCTAGCTATTACAAGGCCTGCAACCACCGGAGGGACTGCTAGACCAGCGCCATTCATCCCACAGAGTTGTCCAGATGCCAGCTCCATTGCATCATTGTCAGTTTTATTCTATCTACAACTGGGCAAGGCTGCAGCCCCAGCTCCTAGCCACCCCCTCCGTACCACAACAATTGCAAACTGTGTTCTACTGTTTAAGGAGTTTGCAAGCCTTCTGAAAGAAAACAGAATAGTTTCATATTCATACATCTAAACCCCGAAAGATCACATAATGGAGAGAGAGAAACGTGTAATCGCGACCAATATGTGATCTTGTCCAGCTGCTGCAGTCTGTATATTAGCAATCAGGTTTTTAAATAAATTAATGATAAACATCAATATGCAGCTGTATCAGGTTACTACAGCAACTCGTTATATACTATATGCTCCTTAATTGCTAAGAGGTACAGAAACAGAAAGCACAGGTCATCAGTTGTTACACTGATGCTAATATATGCTAAAATCAAACTCTACAGATGCAGTATCTCTGCCAGGTTACAAAAATAACTACTAAATCACACTTATCTTATAATTAAAGAGAATGCCCCTGATAAGGCAGGAAAGAGTGTGAGCATAAACCTTTGCCATATATTTTCTGCTATTCATTAATCTATGGAAATAAGGGTGGCAGGTTTATTTAAGTACCATGTGAACCATGCAAGTTAGTTATTTTTTATTTTAAAATCAGGAGGGGGAAAACTTTAAATATTTCATTTTATGAGCATCTTTTTAAAATGTCAGATTTTCTAATTACAGAGCAAAAGATGACCATTGCTCAGTTTGGCTAGTAATGAGAAGCATTTTAGGACGAAGTGTTTGATTCTGAAATAAGCATGACCCCAAGTGTAGTTTCCCTTTATGAAAAAGGCTCCACTAACTACGGTTTTAATAGTCCAGAGAAAAAAGGCTCTTGACAATGACCCCCTTCCCCCTCCCAACAAAAAGAGAAGGAGTTTTATCTGCCTAAGGTTGCTTCTGATAGTGCTCACAGTACGGAAGTACCACTCATGGGCACTTAAAGCAGCATCACTCAGGAGCATAAAAATAGAATAAAGTTGTGCAGCAAATGAGAAATTATGATATAACTCAAGTGCTGTGACATGAAACAAGCAAAATGAACAATCCAAACATTCTCCAGAACTGAAGAAACAATGCAAATACAAAATCCATCTGAAATTATTAATGCCATCAAGGTGTTCCTTAAGACAAAGTAGTGACTTTAAATGCCATCTACAGAAGTTGCTACAGACATTGTAGACAAGCTATCCATTTTAGGCAAGGGACGAAAGCAAGACTGTTGCAGTTAAGAACAGCTGACATACAATAGATAATTTAAGGGAAAGTGACCCTCATGTATAATTTTTAACTGCAAAACTGTCAGGCCCCATTAGTTCCACTAGGGCCTCACAGTACTGAGGTAGGTTTATAGGGATATTGTATGGTTCCTGAGAGTGTAAAAACAGAATATGGGAACTTTTGTGGACTTGGAATCAATTCTTTTTAAAAATCTTATACATTATTTAAGACAATGGCGACTTTGCCTTTGTGTGCAGAACGGAAACCAAAAATTGCAAAAAAATGTCCTTTGGAGCAACTTTATCCACATTCCGAACCATGTTCAGAGGTAATATTAGGGAATTCTGAAGGATACCAGTTAAGAGTGGGAACCATATTGGTAAATCTTTGTGATAGTCGATGCTTGTAGATAAGAAGGCAAGTGAAAAAAATTAAAAATTATTTAAATAAATAATCATAACAGGGGGAAATCTATATAAGACATAAAGAGAGAGTAAATTAGGCAAAATAAAGCTAAAGCGCCATTTTTAAGACATATTTTAGTGATCAGTCCAGCATTATAAATAATTGCTATAAAATCTGAAAGGTCAAGGTGTCACAAAGTCCTGTTTGCTTTATGGCCTTCACTTTGCTATTTGGTAGCACTTCTAACACCATTCTGAGTGATATTGCCCGCAACTTAAAATGCCATAACTTTCTTGCATAGGCTTAAAAGGGACACAATAACATTAGTTAGTGTCTTCTTGTACATAGTAAACAATTTTGTGATGGAATCCCAGATGCCCTGTCCCATGTATCAGCAGGGTCACCATTGAATGAGGATTGCCATGCTATGGACAAATCACAGCTATGGATCTTAAATAAATGTTTGGGAGCAGGGGAGGGGAATGCTCTGAGTATGGTTCTCCACCTTCCCAGAACGAATGGGGCTCAAATGGCTACACAACACTGTCCCTACTTGGCCAGTGGATCCTGAGGACAGTGCTCTGTGAGTCTAGAATCTGTGCTGAGGAGAAGGTAGAAACTGCATGGAGGGAGAAGCAGTCTAGGCTGTATTATCTTTTTCTGCAGATCCACTTCTTTCCCCCTTTCTTGGGAATGTAGCTGATTCAGGATGGAGCTATGTCTGGGGGAATCCAGGGTAGATCCTTTCCAATGGACGTGTGCAGCCAGGTAGCTAGGAAAGTGGGAGCCACCTGGGGCCAGCACAGAGGCACACAACCTCTGTGCAGATAGTCCGGGGACCTTCCAGTTTCAGTATAGGCCCTCCCTCCTTTTCTACAGAGAGGGCAACAAACTCCAGCTCCCTCCATGGGGTGATAGGGTACAGTCTCACTTTGTGAATAGTCCCATTAAAATTGTGAGTCAGAGTGTAAGAGTGGATGACTCTGGCCCTAACTAATTGACTTGAATATTACAAGCCAGGTTATCATTTAAAGAAATAATCATTTCTTCCAATAGCAACATCCTTTTAAATTAAAGTAAACTAATTTGACAATAAAACCAGGGCTTACAGGTATTGTAGAATATCCTTTACTAGATACTATATTACTAGTAGTCATTAGCCCAGCTATAAAAAGAACATTTAAATACTAATGTATTTTTTAATTTGTTTATACCCTAAACAAGCAATCAATGTACATTAATAAACATAATTGTTTTTTTGGCATTTGTCCATTCATTTGGTCCACCTTGTCAGCTCTGGCAAACACAGCAGCAAAATTCAGTAACCACAATACACAAGAAGGAAACACCAGTGAGGTCTTCTCAAATACGCATAATGTATTGAATTACTTTGCTTCTCCATTACTGTCAGACTGAAACTTCTGAAGTTTGCCATACTGTCCTTCGTACACATGTCTCAAACAATGCCTTTGATAGATTTTTGTCCACAAATACTGCTTTCAAGTACCCATGAAAAAAAGCTTAATGAGGTGATAAACAAATTTACTTTTGATAAGGTAAGCTGCTTGATAAGATAATGTGGAGGGTCACTTTTCAAAAGCAAATATGTACAGAGTTCCCTGGGTACTACCTTTGCACAGGAGCTCTATAGGAGATCACCAATAAAGTGTAACATCTCACACCTCAGAACAGTCTTCCAAAATGTTTTTTTTTTCCTTTTTGGTTTTAATTATATTTTATGATTTGCTGGATCAAGACATTTGCCCATTTCAAAGGCACAGTGTAGGCTATAGAACCATAAATTCACATCATAGGAGTATGCTCATATCTGCACTCTCAAAAATTGCAGTTCAATTCCTGGTACTCCAGGACACTTTTTTTCTAGCAGCTGTGAGCTCCTGCATCCTGGCATGCCAGATACAAACATTCCTCATCCAAAGGACTTGTTGCAGAGGAAAAGGATGAGGAAAGATCTTGAAAGAAGGAACTATCCGTGGTCTGGTTCCATTACCCTGGACACTAGTGACCTGAAATATTTATAACATGAAAAGACTCCAGTGAGGGCAAAGTCTATGCAGTCCAGTAACGCCTCCTGACATCTCCATCAAGTCTCAGCGTAGGTGACCTTAGAGTAGACAAATAATTCTGACCGGTCAGTTGGTTGTAAACAGGGAGACAAAAGGTAACATGGGTAGCATCTGAGCCACAGAAACTGCCTAAAACGTTCCCTAGCACATGACAGAAAAATGACATTACTGAAATATGAACAGCAATTGAGAGTCCAAAACGGTAGCTTCACTAAAAGACTTTGATGTGCTATAAAATATATTAAAATATGAATAAAAGGTAACTTATTCAGTGTCAGTCTTACATATTTATAGTTTAAAAATTAGTCAAAGTTTATGTCCTGAGGTTACACCTTCAGGAAGCCAGATGTGTGCCTTCTGCATGTGACCTAAGACAGGCCTCAAGCAACAACTAGATAATTTCTCGCTCATACTCTACACCGTCGATTGCGGCGGCTTTCTGAGGTGAGAGAAACTGACAGCACTAACTCTCCAGGGCAGAACTTTCCAGTCAAGTGGATCAACGGACTGAAAATCTCTTATGAATAGTCATTAGGCCTTCATTACAAACCCCTCACAACCCAGTTCTCTTTTCGCAACCAAATGCCTTTTGTCATCTTCACAAGGTGCATCATTTAATTACCAATTGATTTCTTTATATATGACAACATGTCAGATAGCAAAATACAGTGTATCTCCCTTAGGGGGAGAAGTCTGTTAACTATCAGCATGCCAGATTACTGAATTTAGCTGGAAGATAGTTATTCCCTCCACTATTCCTTTATTTTAACTAGCTTTCCAAACCTCAGAGGGTTTTTTTAATAGAAACTACGAGAAAAAAAGAGGCTGAAGAATGTCACAAGATGATGTTTCACCGTTCCCTCAAAATTTTTAATATTGGTCAGAATGTTTCTCACTCTCTTTAGACATAGCGGTAGCAAAATACACCATAGACACGTATGTATATTGGCATCTGTAGATATATGCATACATGCAAAATATCTAACAAACGTCAAACAATTGTTCTTATTATACCAAGAATTTACCCAGCTTCTGACTTAGCTAACACTCTGAATCTTCCCCTTCACAACTGCAGCCTGATAATCAAGCCAGTACTGTATTAATAAGATGAATAATAAGAGAATTTCAGAAATGTACAGGACTATTATACCGTAACAATAAAACCTCAAACTGAGTAAACCAGAGCAGTGCTGAAGGTAGGCGTCAGAAAATAATGAAACCAGTGTTGCAGTAATGCACTCCATTGTATGGCAGTGTAAATGCCTGCTTCTTTCATACACAGAAGCCACATTACATGAGTCCGAAATGTTCTCAGAGCATCACTGTGACTGGTTGTGATAGAACCTGGCACCAGCAAGCACTGAAAGCTGACATTATACTGTAGGATGTGCTGCAGGTGTGCAGGCCTGTGAACGTGCTCTAATTACATATTTTCCTCCAGAGCAACAATTAAGGTCGCCAAAATAATTGCCAGTTTCTTAATCCCTCTCTAACAAGACTGACATAAGGAACGGTTTATTTTTCTCTGGTTATTCTGAAAGTATTCCTCAAGATTTGGGGGTTTTCTATCTCGCTGTAAAAAACTAATCCTTAGGTTCAAATGTTTGATTAGATTCATTTTTTTTTTAAATAAAACCGTCTTTGAATTCTAGTACAACTAAAATAATGAAGAAATTTTGATTGTATAACCTGGCACGCTATTTTGACATTTCCTCTGTAAAGAACGGATATTGTTCCTTCTTGTATGCTTTATGTACAGTATTTGTCACTCCTTTCTGTGACTACAAAATCCAGGTTGGGAGTTAGAGAGGCCTCTGTGTAGTGACACTAGGGGCTCAGCTAGTCAGCCTGCGAGCTAGCAAACTTCAGGGTCCTGTCTGTGTCCCGCAGCCTCAATAAAGAATCACCTTTATATTCATTATAACCAAATACTGTCTATGTGGGAGACACTACAGAGACTTCTTCCTAAACAACATAAAACATGTTTGACTTCAAAGCAATTGAAACAATTGTAGCATGTGAGCTAGAAAGGAGATGCCTACCATCATCCATTTGCAGCATTGGTAAATTTAATGGCACATATTGTTTACTGTAGATCTATATATCTATCTTGTTAACCTTGGGATCAGAGGGCAGTTGAACGCTGTATGTCAGATGCACAGCTGGCATTAGCGGGTCCAAGTCCATTGACTTTCAAGGGGGTTGCACCTAGTGACACCTGCAGCAAATTTCCCCCTGTATCTCACACAGATGGGGAAAATTATTGGAGAAAACTATTGTTTTCAATTTTTCTGACAGAAAGTCACCTTTTAAAGATTAGAGGCTATTATCAGTACTGCACTTGAAGGTCGGCTGAGGATACTCTTTGTGAAAATGAACTTAGGGTCTAACCCAAAGTCCATTGAAGTCAATGGGAGTCATTCCACTGACTTCAATGGGCTTTGGATCAGGCCCTCAGACCCCATTTTGCCAATGAGTCAGTCTGTCTAGCAGGTACTGTGAGGAAGAATATTCTGCAGTGTACCTCAAGATATTTAGAAAGTTCCAAAGGTTCTGAGAACATTTGTATCTTGTTTGAACTGTGTTTGGTTGCATTCTAGGTCACCTTCACACATCAGTTAAATAGAAAATTCATAGTTCTTGATTATATTTTTAAACAATATGTCTCTTTTTAATTTTAATTTAAGGCCTGTTTTTGCAGTACTACCTACATGCAACCCCCACTGATGTCAACATGAGTATTGTTTGTGTCAGGATTAAACCTATGAGAGCAATTCCAAAGATTTAAACAAAAAATGCCATGAAGCACAAGTTAAAGGATGTTGGGTGGTATGCCAGACAGATTGGCTTGACATGCAAAATAATATTCAAACATCTAAGAATATGACTATTAGTGAAACAGGCAAAATGCTCTTTGATAACTGTTGGCAATCTAAAAACTTTGCTCTGAGGATATTAAAAGTAAACTGTTATAGTCCAATTGCCAGTTTTAATCCCAGTGATAGAGGCTGCCACAGCCTGTTAGCATTAAATATTTAACAAGAGGTTGTGAATATAAACCTCTGCTTGGTAGTGTAGGTGAATGTCCCACTCCTTCAGTATGTACTGCATCTATTCAAACTTCAGAAAGAAATACTAATATCACAGCTCTCCCATTAAATTACAAGTTTTATTTGTAACTTCTGTATGCACTTTCTAAACTTGTCTCTTTTTTCCTACACTACTCTTGCAACCTTTCTTCAACACAGATTAGCTAATCAGATGCTTAGGCTCCCTTTCCCATAAAGCTGATTTCCTCTTTTTGTATGTCACCTTCAAAAGCTACATTAGTGATATTGTAATAAATGAAAATACCTTTTCCTCACAGTCATTATTACTTTAAAATGATCATTAATTTGCTCTCAAAGTGAAGAAACATAAAAGGAAATTGTAACTTTTATGAACATTAGGTTTTTTGCAAATAAATCATTTACTCTTGTAAAAAGGAGGCAAGGTATTTTGCTCACTTGATAGATTTTTTATTTGTGTGAATGAAACTCATAAATAAATGCAGAAGGCTCTGTGTCATTTACAAACTAAGGACAAAATTTTCAAAATGGGTGATTAACATTAAGCCCCTAAACCCATATTTAGTCATCTAAATATACATGGGTTGATTTCCTAAAGCATTGAATATCCCACAAATCCTGTTGAAGCCATTGAGCGTTCTCAATATCTTTGAAAAATCAGACCAATTTTATTTAGGTGCCTAACTATGGATTTAGGAGCATAACCTTAGGCATTCAGGTTTGAAAATGTTGGCTTTAATGCATACACTGGGCCTGAATAGTGCCCTAATTCAGAATGGGATCAGGATCAGGTTCTAAGCATGTCCCTGATGGTAAAAGCTTGTTGGTTTTACTCATGTGAGTAGTTCCATTGATTTCAATGAGCAGGCCGTGACTCTGTTTGTATAAAACAGCTTTGAGGGGAACATTTTAGACTCCAATCAAAATCTCATCTGTATTCTTAAAAAGAAGCTGTGAAGAGTTATATGAATGAATTTTAAAGTATATCATAAAACAAATTTAAAGAAACACATACTCAGAGATGGATAATATTTAAAAATGAGCATGTGAATATCGAAGATGAAAATTTATGTTGAAAAAAGGTCACGTTGGAAATATTCTCCAGGCATTACTTTGCAGATAATCAAAGCCAAGTATTAATACAATTTTTTATCAGTTCACCTTCTAAACAATATTTCAGTAGATTTCCTTTCACACAGTGATATTTGTAATAAATGTTCAGCCTTTGTTTTAAAGTCAGTCCGTAGAAAGATGACATCAGCTTAGCAAACAATAAAGTGCCTGTAATATTGTCTCCAGAGGGCTGTTACATTTACTTTGTAGCAGTAAAATTCAATTTTCAAAAAACACTACATGAATGATGTTAGGTTATTAACCCTATCACCACCGTAAAACATCATCATTGTGTGCAGAATGTAGGTCACTATCTAGGAGCCATAAGTTGCTTTTTGTTAAATAATCCATTTAAGCTGCTTTTCTTTCCTGCAGCCTGGGTTGTGGCCCTTTTTTTTTTGAAGAAAAAAAAATCCAGCATTTAATCACAAGGCTCTTAGTGAGCAAACACACTGCAATTTTCATTTTAAGGTGCTCTTCCTTTGTTACTTTCAGATGTCACCACATAGTTTTGAAGAGTAACTCTCTGTGAATTCTTATTATTGAGAGCTGCTCTCACAGAGCAAGAAAATGAGTATTCAGATCAGCTTGTGCCTGTGGTGACTCGCAAAAGAAGTTTCAAGTTTAAGGAAAGATAAGGAAATCTACAATTTCAAATTGTGAATCATTTTGAAGTTTCACTGCATTTGAATTGCCCACACCCTGATTTCAAGACTGATCCTGCTGTCCTTGCTGAAGCTAGCATCCCTTTAATTATAATGGGCAGTTTTGCCTGAGTAAGGTCTGCAGGGTGAGGCAAAACAAAGATCTGCAAGAAAACTGTGTGCAGCTCCAAAGCCTGTTAATCACATGGTTTGATACGAAAGAGGATTTGCATACCTGACACAGCTATGAAACTATTCCATGTTTAACAAAAAGAAAAAAGTATCATGTCAGAAAGAGATCAGCATGCAAGGGGTTAACTAGTTAAACTTCGACAACCCCCCACAGTAACTTTCCAAAAGCTGACAATAAGTAAAAGAAGTGCTGGTTATCCATTTTTTAAAGGGATGGGATTGGTTTTAGAAGAAAGGAAAAGAGGATCAAACACCTCAGTGCAACAAAAGGTTGTGTCAGAGGGCCCTCAATCACAGACCTCCTTCAACAAGAGATATTCCAACCTTCCAGAGCAGTTACCCAGGCAGCACAGCTAAAAAGTTCCCTGACATGAAAAGAACAAAACCAGAAGGGACAGAGGTAGTTATTGTTATGCACACTCCTCTTTTTTGCTTGGGCCTTTTTTTCTCTCACAAAACTTTTTGCATAAGCTGTTAGGGGAAAAGTAATAGTGCTGCTTTTTGAAAAGAAATCCCCCTTTTTTGCATCTCCTACCTCCTAGGTTGTGAGGTATGCCCAGCGGATTCTCAGCAAGGAACACCTGATGAATGGAGAGGTCAGCTACATGAATGCTTCAAAAGAGTCATCCGAAATTAATAAATGTAATTATAGGAGTGTAAATGTATCCTGGTTTTGATTGCCCCCTGAACACTTATTTGAATTTTTTTTTCCAGACAAGCTGAGTCGTCTGCGCACAAAGAATGTAAATTATTTGCATTTGCAGTGTCAGGTCTTGGAGGTATCTTAACAGCATGTAAGAATTTTCCACTTAAATGTAAATTATTAACAAGTCAGAGTTTTCATTTGTTTCATCTCCTGATGCGCAATCTAAATAAATAAATGGCACATTTTACAGTGCTCACCGCCCACTTTCCCTGCTCTTTGAGAAACATATTTTATACACACTACCTCTGATTAAATAGGGTGGTGGATTATTCATTTCTCCGTCATTTATCTTTGTCTCTGTGCTTCTGAGATTTTTTGCTAAAATAAATGTAACTCCAGTACTTCATCAAGTTTTGCTATGTAATATTGCTAAGTAAACATCACAGTGGTTTATTCATAAAATATTCATATTTCAAAATGTTCCTTTCCAATGACCCCTCTTGGGTTTACCTATGTTTACAAATATGTAAGCCTTGTTAATATGCCTTGTCTGGGGAATCATGAGCAGTGACCCTCCTTGAGGCAGATCTCTGATGAAGAAGTGTATTATTTCAGCTGGGAGAACAGCAAAGCTCTGGGATGAGACTGATTGATTAAGACCAGATGGATGGCCACACATAGGTATGACAAAAATAGAAACACATTGCAAACATTCCAGGCATTGTCCTCCTGTGGCTGGGGAGGTGGATGGACCCTGTGCTACCTTATCTACCTCCTGATGGGCTCCAGAATTGAAGAATGTTAATGACAAACTAACTCTTCTTCCCCTTCCTTACCATTACGCTTATTACAAGGAAACTTAAAATTACACCTAAAAAATACACTCTGGATACCCTGACCAAAACATGACAGCTGGAGTGTCACGAGAAAACATTCATGCTCATTCTCTATCAAATTAATTCAATAAAAATTAGTCCCCATAAAATAAAAATAAAAACTTTTTACAAACAAGCCATATCACAACCTTTCCTTGAAATTAAACTTACAGAAACCACAGAAAGAAGCAAGTGCAGCATGAATAACCCCTGCTTTGGAGAAGAAGTTTCCATTTTTACGTTTATTAGTTATAAATTGACCAACTCAATCCGTAATGCTTTGGTTGTTCCTCACAAAAAATAAAAGCTAATGTGCTGAATCCTTCTCACCTTACTCAAATGGGTGGCTCTGTTGATGGATTAGGGAGAGCAGGATCTGGCCCAACATCTCCTCATATTCATCCGTGGCTATATTATTGAATCTTACTGTGCTATCTACCTGCCTTAATATACCAAGAATCCCTCCCTTTGAATTCCACAGGGGGCTGTGTTATGGTTTTACAACATTTAGGAAAGTGCTATTTAAACACTCATATAAGCTGAATCAAAATAAAATTCAGGGCTCAATTCTCCTCTTATGCCAAGGTAAATCAAGAGTAGCTTACTACATGGAAGTCAATGGAGGTAAAACAGGTGTGAGTGAGAGGAGAATCAGGCCCTTTGTCTCACTTTATTTTGGTTGTTTTATTTATTTCTTTTGATAAAATCTGTTGTCTGGTGAGCTGGGAAGCTCACTCCTTGTCATAATGCATGCGAGCGTGTGGGTTTTCAAACACACGAAGAATGCTCTTCAGAATGATAGGGTGATCTCCAAATGTACTGTTTGATTCTTTTTAAATCCTAGAGAGCTGTTCAGTGTTACCTGATGCCAGCTCAGTACCCTTTTAAATGTGCAGGAGATCTGTGAAGAAACAAGACCCCCAGGTTTTCTCTTTCTCCCTAAAACCCATGTTCTGCTACAGCATGAATTTTAGTTCATGCTTTCCTCACAAAGGCCTGAAACTATTACCTACTTGTTATAAATCTTCTCAGGTTTCACAGGCGAGTATCGCTGGTAGGTTCCTGACTAACATTTCTAGAAGTTACAGACACACAGATTCTCACACACATACATGGACACACACTATGATGCACCGAGGGCTCCTTCACTCACTGCTCAGCTTTAAAGAAAACCATTCCTTTCCACACACAGAACCATAATGACTGTATCTTTTCTTATACATATATAATCCATGGTACTTTCACCCATTGGCAAAGAAGTTTGCTAAATTACTAAGCAAGTTTGAAGAGGTGGCAGTCATTGTAATGTACAAAGTAATTTTAAGCACATTTACCGATCAATTGACAGGCATGCCGACAAGAAAAACAAGTTTAAATGTAAAAAAAAAAAAAGCATAAATAAATGAGTTGGGATTGCTTGATAGGATAATTATTATATGAAAATATTTGTCCATTTTACAAGCTGCAAACTATTTTTCTTCATCTACAATTCAGGTGAGCATGGTTTTAAATAAATATTCATTTAGTAGGTTTCATTCTCCCCTCCTCAACTGAGTAATAACACATAGACTAATTTAAATAAGAATCATTATGCTCAGAAGGCCTCCTTTGGCTCAAAGACTTTTGTTCCACGTCCCATAATTTCACTCCCACATGGCTGCCATAAGGCTGATGTTGAAATCAAACTCTGCTGTAGAATTAATTGTCTTTAAGACAGTAAAAATACATATATTTTGTTTCAGAAAAGAAGTGCTATATTTTAAGTAATGTAAGAAATGCACTTGTGATAGAAAAGTCTTAACTTTACTCCATTACTCTCCTCTCTAGATTTTGTTCCCTATGCAGGTTGAGATGAGCATATGAAAAATGCTTTAAATTTTATCCATTTCTGGACATAGCTGTCAAACATACAAGTGAGATGTCAGCTAGGTCAGAACTTATCTCTTTTTTACCACCTCAGAGGCAGGTTTAAAATAGTTCACACTCTTTTAGTTATTTGTGGGCAAGGTGCATGCAACTGCTTAACTGAACAAAACCTGATAAAGAACAAACCAACCAAAACCATCAGAGGCAGTTTGTTAACATCTGAAACACAAATGCCTCTATCTAAGAATCTCTAAATATTACTTTTTTCCTCACTTGAAAAATAAGAAGAGGAGAAGCTTTTAAACATAGTTTGTTATGTGTGCATTGTGCCATACTGCAGGGTTAGAAGTTATAGTCATATTTTAAGCAATTATTATGTACTTTATGTTTGTTGTTTATCTGTTTTCCCGCAAATCCCACTCCCATCACTGCCCTATGAATATACAGCCTGCATGGAGCACTGACATGCCGCTGTCAATACAATGCACTAATGTCTTCCATAAAAACTGTATCCCAGACTGCTCACAGAGTTAAATAACACAATGCATAGTATAAATTACAGAAAGATCTGGGCAATGTGCAATCTATCCTCCCAGTCTTGGACAGTGTGGGACACTATGTGACTACTATGGCCTCACTCATACAGTCATTGCACATGAAAAACTCTAAGAGCCGAGCCTGCTCCTGCTCATTTCGAAGTCAATGAAAAAACTCCCATTGACGTCCAGAGAAGCTGGATGAAGTCCTAGTACTGGACGAGAGCAGTGCGAACATTTTCGTTCAGTGGCATTTGGCATGAAAATGTTTCCTGTTTGGTGAAATCTTCCTTTTTCTGACATGTTAAGGAAATGGCTATTTTTCAATTAACATAAAAATCCCTGAATGGATGCACAGTTTTAATGAAAGGACATTATTGCTTGAAAAACATGTGCACTTTATTAATGTTATTCAGAGAAATGGATCTGGTTTCAAGCCTGCAATGAAATGTGACAAAACACAGGGCCAGATCCTCAGCTGCACCAAAATTTTAAGACACCTTTGCAATCCTGTGGCCCTGTGGAATAGCAGTTCCATCAGCTGCAGCGGCCCTCAAAGGGCTAGCACTCCAGCCAGCAATTGCTCCAATGGCCACACCCCAACACACCTCCTACACCAGGAACTGCAATTCTACCTGTGTAACAGGAATCCCCAGGTTGCCTTTTGGTTGCTCCAACCAGCCAGTGGGGGAATTGAGGGTTTGGTAGTTTTGTGTTTCATTATAAATATTTTACATGTTTTTTCAGCTGGGCCAATGCCCCACAGCATGTTGGTCTCCAAGAGGTAATCCTGGGTTGATCTTGACAATGGGTTTTTAGCTCATTGTCCCTGTTTTTTTAATGGAACAAACAAATAAATCTCTGCTGATAAATAATATCCACTTAATCCCCAGTCCTACATTGCTATGAACACTAAATTCACACCAGTGAGAGCTATGCATGTGAAAGGGCTGCAGGACTAGGCCACTGAAGCCGGTTCAAATTAGCTCAGAAAAGAAGAACATTGTTTCCTGCTATGCAAATTATAAGAAGACCAAGAATAAAGGGCACCTTGCTTTCATCCAAGGGATTATACTGATGAGTGCAGCACCTGAAACAACTTTTCCTTGCCACCTATAGTCCTGGGACTGGAAGAGGAAGAAAGTTCTCAAATGTAAATAAACTAGCTCGGCCCTTTCCCATGTCGAAGATTTCTCGCCAATTTACTAAGTTGCTAGGCAGACATAAGTCTTAACCCAGACAATACTCATGTGAAAACTCTATACTTTATGTTGTATTTGCCTGGCTTCTTTATTAAATGTTCTCTAGCTCTAAATGAGTGAGTGTCAGAGGTTCAGTATTTCACAGATCTCTGGGTCACTGCCTGATTTCTCACCACATCTAGATATTAAAAGTTCCTCTTACTACAGATACCAAAAGGAAAAACGAACAACCAAAGACAGCTTTCTAAACCACTGTTCTCTGGGTGTATTTATTTTATGGTGATGGCAATAAGGTAGCCTCTTACATATTTCTATTGTCTGCAGTAAAGACTTGTTTTAATCCTAAACTGACATACCAAACCTGCCTCTGGTCCTATTGATCTTTCTCCTACAGTGAGTGTGAAGGCAATATCCTATTTTAAATATAACTTTAAAAAATGACAGTACCTTACAAAATGCTAGCACTATTCCAGATAAAATATACTGTGGTGGAGTTGAAAAGTGCATGCAAAGCAAGCTACATTATTAGAATGTTTAAATATTAATTATACTGCTGTGTAGTAAAGATGATCAACTACGAGTGTCAACTAATTTTCTAAAAGCTGCAATGTTGGATTTCATCTAAACTACTATTGTTAAGCTAAAACTAAAAGCCCAGCAAGTTTAGTCTACTGGAGTGTGTTTATTTTTATTGGTTTCTGCATAATTTTTTTTAACATAAACCAACTTTAACCCCTTTACTGTAATCTCTGCCAGTGGTACTCCAATCGCACATCATAAAATTCCTATAATTCTTCAAAGCAATGTAGCTGGAAAAGAAAAAAAACACGGGCAGTTTATAACAAACGCCAACTACAAGGTCCAGCCAATTATATTTAACTCTTGCAAGTGCATTTTGCTTACTTGCTCTCTCTCTCTCTCTCTCTGTATTTACCTTTCCCTCAAACAGCTATTTCTGCTGTAGACAGGCTTCAGCTGCTGTGCTTAGTACTGAGCCAGTTCTATTGTGTGAAAAATACCGTTCAGGTGGTACCTTGCTCTGGTATGTGAGAGAGGCTAGGCAGACAGATGGGGAGGCAGATGTACAATGCTACGTAAAAGTAGAAAGACTTGTACAATCTTATGTGAAAGCCTTAAGTGACTGAATTCAGGCAGCAGGAGAATGGGCACAAATATGGGAGGCAAAGAGTTAAGTTAAAAATAACTGTCATTTCTTTCCCTGCAAGACACTATTGCTTCCTTAGGTTTTTAACACAAGCCACAAGACTCAAGCAAGAGAATCTTTTGGAGATTCTTAAGAGAAGACAAAGAAATAGTGTGTGTTGAGACTCTTAAGCTTCATTCCGTCACTCATGGATGCTCTGCCAGGATTTCCCACCTGAGACAGATTGCGACGCATGTTCGAATCACTCATGCACAAGAAGCAATACACAAGTTCAGTGTAAAGCCACTTTAAAAGCTCATCGGGTGCATACTTTACTTGTACAAAATACCTTATTCATGATGGAGCAGTGAGGGCCTAGGTAATTACTTGAATCAAGGTGGCCTCAGAAGTGTTTAAATCTACAAGGACACTTAGAGCATGAATAATGCAAAATAATTTGCATCTAAATTTTTTAAGTGTTCTTTATTCAAAAACTAAAATGCAGTTCCGATTAAAGTTTGATGAGTGAAAGCTGAGCGCTTCATACCCACTGTGAAATGTCTCCTATTTGTGGAAATTATTTCAGACAGTGGTAAAGGGACAAAAGAGAGAAAAAAAAAGTTGGTGATTAAGCTGCACTACTTTTAAGCCATCCTTATTTCATGCTGTTTGGTGGTAGGAAGTTAATTTCAGAACTTGCTGATCGGATACACATCCGAGTTTCAGCCCTTTAAAGTAACCACAATGAAAGCACAGATCTAGTCATTAGCCAAACAAAATAACTATTCTTTTGCATTCAATGATAGTGCAAAGTAACTCTTGTTTCTGCAATTTTTTACTGCCTTCACTCCCCCTACCCTTTGAAAAAGTATTACATGCAAAAATACCCTAGCTGCCTAGAATTATATGAGTTCATAGGATATTTGCATTTCATCATTTGAGTCTATTGAATAAATATGTCCCTTTCTTTTGAATTTGCTATTGACAGCATAAACTACAATAAGAAAAGGAGGACATGTGGCACCTTAGAGACTAAGTCCTCCTTTTCTTTTTGCGAATACAGACTAACGTGGCTGCTACTCTGAAACCTGTCATAAACTACAATATAAATAATCAGTTCTCCACTGTATTATATAGGTGGAGTTTCAATTTTAAGCTGTGTTGAGCAACCCCCATAAAAACTGTTAAACAGGAAGATGTGAACAAGAAATATTTTGTGTAACGTGTTTTCTAAAAATTATGCCCTTCTTTGCCTGTGTTGGAGGTAGAGGAGAATAGGGAAGTGGAAAAAGAGGTAGGGAGAGCATGTCAGAAATAGTAGCTTTCACATTCAAATGTCAAGGAGCATGTCATTAAATGTTCCTAATTCATTGTGTTCTTTCCAACATTCTAACCTCCCCATCTCGTTCTCATTAGCCATTTTAGAATATACAAGATGTTCTAAGTTCTAAAGAAACAACCCAGAAGTGTTTTAAAGAAGGGAGAATATATTCACTGATTTGCTCTCCCAATGCAAGAAGTATCTTATGTTTCTAACTTTGAAATCAAATGGCCTCAGAAACCAAACAGCTCATGTTTATAAAATAAGAACTTTCAGATACAGAAAAGTAGATTTACGTCTATTTTTTTTTTTAACAAATAAGTTGCTAAAATTTCAGGTACAGAAAATCTTCTGAATTCCAACAGGTTAGACAGGCAAAAGATTTGACTGACAGTTAAGTTTCAGGCAGGCAAAAAATTTGACAGGCAGTTAAGTTTTAAACATTGGCTAACTGCAAGTATCTAAACTTTAAAAGCCCCTTTCCAAAGGAAAATCATTTTCCTGCTGCAGCCTGAATAAAGAATAAAGACTTCCAATTTATTACAGGCTCAAAAGCTGGCTGCCACTTTATTGGACTTTCAGATGAGTGTGCTCGCCACGCTTTCTTAGTGAAAGTATCTGCTACGTTTTCTTGGATTTTGAACAATGAGAACATTTTTTTAACTCATTGAACAAAGATTTCCCCAGCAACAGACCCCCTGCTCAGCAGGTCACCTATCTTTGCGACAGTTTTTTTTTTCCCACGCTAACCCTAGGGCTCATTTGCATAAGGTCTCTGTTGTGACAATTAGTTTCAGGTGAGCTGATTTCTATGAAGCTTGCCCAAGACGATACACAAGCTCTGGGCCTCCCTGATCCTGGCCCTAATTGCGACTGACTGGCACCAGACACAATCACCCTCTTGATTCAGCAAATTGTCCTGCAAGTAGCTTGTTGTGACCCCGCAATGCACAAATCATATCATGTCAGCCCAGCATAGTAAACAGTGAATAAAGCAAATTCAAAAAAGGTTTCATAATAGCACCTCCATCTTTTAGCCACAGTGGACAAGATGAATTCAAATTAAAGCTATATCATATCTGTGTGCTAGTGGAAAAGGTATTATTGCCCCGGCTAAAAACTTTATTTGTGTCATATTTATTTATTAATTTTACGTTCATATTGCAAAAATCACATGTTCCTTAGCTCTCTCACCTGGGGAGAGTTTTCCCAGGTAGAACAAGAGGCTGGTTGTAAAATTTCTCTTCACTTCATTGTTGTGGAAATAAGCAATATGCTCTTTCATCATCTTGGAGGCTACAAGGTACATCAATATGCACATTAGCAGAGCACCCAGGACTCTCTGCAAAGCTGAAGTCAGCGATATCTCACCTCTGCACGTAGCAGCAAAAGTAAAGAAAGAACTTTTTTCCTAATGCTAGGAAGCCAGAAGAAGAGCAACTGCGTGATTTAGAACCAACAGAGGTTTTGCAGACAACTTTCCTAAAACGACAACTTTCCTAAAACACTTTACCATGACTTGATAGCTCTGTCCACAGTATGCTTTAGAGCTGACAAGAATGTTTCTTTTTGCCCACACAGTTCTACTTTGTGATGCAGTGCCTCTGAAATCAACAGATCTTTGCATGCCTTGGGCTAAATCCTACCCTCTTTATTCAGGCAAAACTCCCACTGCCATCAGCACAGAATTTGGTCCAAAGACACAATCATCTGTCTATGCCAAGTGGGTACAAAAAATTAATTTGAGATACGCACAGAAAAAAATTGATCAAATAATAAAGAAAAGGAGCAGGGAGTTAATGATAATAATGGAATATCATTAACTGAGGATCATCTTATTTATAACAGTGCTAGTCAGGGATGAAGCCCCGCTTCTAGCTCAGAATAACTTGCTTTGGTCAGTATGAGTCCCAACTTTCACGTTATTTGAACAGTGTTCAAGTCTTTCTTAGGAGAGCAGATTCTACACTGACTTCCACCCTTTGCTGCCTCCATTGACTTCATTGGCAGTCAGCACAGAACAGGGCCCTGTGTTTTGCTTTTTTTAAAACTATCTCTGATGGATGGATCTGCAAAATATTATTTACCAAAGGGACTGAAGCTACTTCTTTGCAGTAACTGAAATATGAAGAGTAAACTCAGATTTAGGCAGACATATTGGGCCACTGACTTCAGTGAGGCTGTCCAAGGGCAGAATTTGGCCCATTGCATGCATTTGTAAAATGATTTTAATTGAATTAGATCAGGCCATTAGCTCTGGACTTATTCTAGTCTACCAGGGAAATGTGTATTTATACTTGTTTTTAAAACAGGCATTATTTGCCCAAACAAACAGTAACATATTAAAAATCATCATGAAATTTGTTTTAAAAATACGCACTGAACATGTGCAATAGCTGATATCAAAGGTCAACATCTCAATTGTTGACACATTCAATTTTTGGTTGAGTGATATGTGTGCAAAAGAGCATCTGAAACCAGGACTTCTGTTAACTTTGTAATCCTATAACCTGATTATAAGCAAACTGGTCTTTTTCAAATTTGGAAGAAGAAATAAAAAAGTAACCTCTGTGCTGAAACCAGTACTATCACATTTTAGCCTAGGGAAATTTCTATTTTACAGGACAGAGTCCTAATTCTCTTCTTATGAGTACAACGGTGTTGACTTAAATGGCACTACTCTTGATTTACATCAGTGTGAGATCAGAATCAGGCCCTATCTCCTCCATATAGATTTGGAGATATGTTCTCTCTATCATACGCCTGTTTAATATAAATGGAGAAGGTAAACCCTTAAAATAATGGAACTGCAGCTGCAAATTTAACGACAGCATCATACACACATGCACTCACACAAGAGAAAACACTCCTGAAGTCCTAAAACCATGCGCCCCATAGGTCAGAGAGTATTCACTTGCTGTTCACTCACTACATTGTGAGATAATAATTTAATATGGAAACGTGGACTAAAGGCACACTTCCCATGCTTTCTCTTAATTTCTTCCCTCTCTGATCACTCACTCCTTGCTCCCTCTGCCACCTTTCACCTTTCTAGTTCCCTTCCTGGTCCTCCCACTTCCTCTGGGCAATGAGTTTGCTTCCTGCTTCCTCTGCAGCTTCTCTCTTTTTTGCTTCCTTTCCCCTGTCTTCTCACTAACTCTGTAGCATCTCTCTTCAATGAGTCTACTTCCTTCTCTTTGTGCAGGCTCTTCTTCCCCAACAAGCCCTCTGGCCACTCTCTCCCTGCTTCCTCCTCAGACTTCGTCCCAGTTATTACTCTCTCCCTAATTCCACGTCATTCTCCTTGTCAGTTCCATCCCTCTCCCTCCTTTGCTTCCTGCTTCCCCGGCAGCCTCCATCTCCTGTATGGTTCCACTCCCGAGTCTCCCTACTACCACTGCAGTCTGCAGCTTCTCTCTTTGATGACTCCAATCCCCACTTCCTCCCTGAATTCACTGCATCTTCTCTCGCTGATGTTTTGGCTTCCTGACTTGTGGCCTACATGGTCCCTCCTGCCTCTGTAGTTGCATTCCCCGAAAGATCTCTCTCCCTACCAAGGAAGTGCATTGTCCAGTTAGATAAGATGGATTTGTCCATCCTTCCAAGGTGATTTTCGGAGAGAAGTCAGTGAGGAAATTTGATGTTAGATCGTATAATAGCATTGTAATATTCATTGCCTATAGCCCAGATCTACCACCCTAGCACGTTCCCATCCTTTTCTTTCTACCCATAAAAGGGAAAAAACATCTTCCTAACATCTCTAAAATAAATAGAAGTAGTGCTAGCAATTCAGGAAATGGCACTTTTCCCTCTGACTCAATAGTGAACCAATCAGCCAGCATGGTGTTTTGGATGAACAATGAGATTTAAGGTCTTTTGGATTATTAAAGACCCCTGAATATTTTTCTAGTAATAAGGATGTTAACTCTGTTGTCCTAGTGAAACTCCAACTCAGGTAGCTAGTTTTCTAATTTTTTCTGAAGAATCCATTGGATCAAATATTCATATTCACTTCCTGTCCTTAACTGTTCCATAGCACTGCAGAGTAGAGCTGCCATGTTCTATCTCAGAGGTGGCTGCATTTCAAAGGTGGATTAAATGATCCCTATATAAAGTAGGGATAGTTATATCTATAGTATGTATTTTACTTCAGAGGAGTGCTTTGGGAGGACTATAAATAAATGATACTAAGCTACGTTATCCTCATTATATATCATAAATGATGTTTGCCTAATCTATTTACAAAGCAGATGAGATTTTTATTTTCCCCATACTAACTTTTTTATCGCCCCCTTCTGAGTAAGCCCCGCTTTTACAGTAAAGGTAATGCAGCCAACTGATGTTAAACTTTGACTTTAGTCAACTCTGCCTCTAATGTGATGCAAAACTTTAGGCTTTTTAAATTAAATAAACAGTTGATTCTGGCAAAAAATGTCCTTAAGGGACATTTTTGCAAAATTGCGCTGGACATCAGTTTATATATTTGGCCTGGTCATGAAACTGTCAAAGTACAACTTTCATGTGTAATTTTTTCCCCACAGCTCTTTCACAGAAGTGCCTGATTCTGCATTCCTTACTCACCTCATACTCATGTTGAAATCAATGGGTGCACAAGAAATGCAGGACGAGTTCCATAGGTAAGTAAAACAGGAGAAAGAAAGAGGACAAAAATGTGACAAAGGCTGGGAAACATTTTTAAAGCTTTCCATAAATTATGCTTTCAGGGTGAAATTCACCTTCAAAATAGGGCTTAAATGAGATTTAAATAGTGCATAGGCCTTGTACTGGGCCACAGCACAGGGCTAAATTTCACCCTCCTTGCTTATATATCTTTTTAATTTTAATTTGGACTATGCCTGCTCTTTCTCTTGAGCGCATATATATATATTTAAATCCCAAACTATCTTGATCATAGTTTTGATTACAAACTTCACTGTTACCAAAAACAGCGATGGCAATGATCTTTAATATAATAATATATTTTCCTGAATGCCTTGGCTTTTTCATTCCAACAACTGAAACAGAGACAATTCTTTGTATGTTGAAATGTGTAATTATCATGTATCCAAAAGGGAGGGTGTAATTTTCACATCTGATTACAAGGGAAGAGTGTAAGTGAAGCTGCCTCGGTAAACTTACACTTGTTTACAGAGAGCAATACCTTTGATATTAAAAACTCTAAACATGCAAAACACTGGAAAAAATCAAGATTGTCATGCACCAAAATTAAACAAAAAAACTAAGCATTTTTCTTGGCATAGCCACAAATGAAAAGTCAGTTCTTCTGAACTTGGCCTACTTACTTCAGATGTTTGTTAAGAAGACTTAAAAATTGTTTTTGCACAGTGTATTGTACTTGTCGTGTTGAAGGTTAAGAAGTTAAAGCTCCAGCTTTAATTTAAAAAGGGAACTTCAAATATTTTTGCTGTTTATAACTCTATTCGGTCAGTTTAAACTAGAGAAATGCTTTTCATATTTGACTTCATCTTCACAGAATTTACTTGTCCCAAATGTGACTGCATTTGCTTTCAAGATATACATTTTTTTATCTCAGCTCCTCTTTCTTTCTTTCTTTCTTTCTTTCTTACTGCTGATTTACCTTTGATAAGATGAGCTTCTGCTTATATGAATTTTTTTTGGCCGTGTAGGAAGAGATGATACCAAGAAAAGGCAGGGTAGTTACAGTGCATATCACTTACCAAGGAGATTAAAGATAGTCAGAAAAATCACACAACAGGTAAGGGGGGGAGGGGCAACAACTGCCCCAAAGCTGAAAAAGATATCAGAAACCATTTTCAATTATATAAAAGTATGATTACTGAGAAGTCACTGTAGTATATTTAGAAAACATCAGAAACTGTCTCTTGAAGACATTGAATGCTAAAGTATGATCATCTCAAACCTTTGCTAACCAAGAAAGAGCAAGAAAAAAAGAGAAAGAAAAAGACCTGCAAATTATGTTTAGCATATGTAAAATGCATCATTTGCTTTGAAGAGGAAAAAAAATATTAAAATCTGCAATAGTGCTGTACACAGATATTGGATTTGAACCTATTATATGTCATGCAGATTTTAAAATATATTGTGCTAGCATCAGTTTTATTTACTCTACACTTGTTCAGAAATCCAAAAACTAAAATAGCAAGCAGGGATGTTGGAAAATAAAACTGCAATGGAGTGGTGTCAGTGACTACAGGTAAGGGTACATTTAGTTAAATAAAAAGGGTGTTTTCTTCTTGTGTGGAAGGACTCAGATGCTAGCGTTACCAAAAGCAACTTAATACTAGGTGGGGCTTAGCATTAATCTTTTATTGGGTAGCACTGAGAATAATAGCATGGTATTATAGTACAGCAAAAATAAATCTCTACTTCTGTACACAAACACCTTCTAAGTGCATGTGTTTGGGTTTGTATGTAAAATACATACCTAGGCTTCATTCTGCGACCCTAAACTTCCAGTGAGCTCAGACAAAATATGCAAGTAGTCCTTACTCATGTGAATAATCCCAGTGGTCCTAATATTGCTTCCTTTACTCATGTTGAGTAGTACATTACCCCATGAATAGTCCTAATGTGGAATAAGATGTCACTCATTTGGAGTAGGAGTGGCAGAATGTGATCCCATAAGACTACTCATGTGAATGGGGTTTATAGATCAGGTTACATGTGACATAACACTAGGGTGACCAAATGTCCCGATTTTATAGGGACACTCCCGATTTTGGGGGCTTTTTCTTATAATGGCACCTATTAGCTCTCACCCCATCCCGATTTTTTACATTTGCTATCTGGTCACCCTACATAACACCTATGCAAATTTTCCCTTCAAATCTGTGCAGTGTCATGAAAGTCAACGGGCTGCACAGGCATAACTGGAAAGAATATGGTCTGTTAGTATCCAGATTGTATGGGTGTGTCTAAAGGTAGATGCAGTTTCTAGGCAGTATTAGTGTCCTCAAAACAAGAAGTTAATGTCCGTGGAACACCAATCGATGTTTAGTACATGCCAATTTTTTCACTGAGTTATTAGTGTACATTTGCTTATATTTTGCACTATTTTAATTTAACCATATTGATCAAACTGAACCCTCAATAAGACCCTAGGCATCTTATAGGCTTATTAAAATTGAAGCAAGTGAGCTGAGGAAGTAATGGAAATTGTTCAAAGATTTAAGTACAGTGGAACCCACTTAAATAAATACCTGTTAATGAAATAAATCTGTTAAATGAATACATTTTCTTGGAACTAAACCTAAACACGTGATAATACACAGGAGGCCCTTTAAATGAATACCTCTTAAATTAATAAACTAGTTTAGAAGACACACATTTCTTTTGAATCACAATACATTTCACATTCACTGACTTAAATAAACTAGGGGAATCTGCGTCCACTTTGTTGGCTAAGCCTGTTGTCATTCTTTAGAGGTAAGCAGTGGCACGATATATAAAATTTGCCTCAGTAACCGATAAGTCTATATTATTGTGGTTCTCTTGATAATTCTCCCAGCTGAGTTTCTCCCAGTGAAAGTACATATTGGTTGGGCTGTGTCCCTGGTAACTGTTGAAGGGTAACTAGGAAAGAAAAATAAAAACTGTTTAACTGACTTGGATGTTCATATGTAATGGGGAAAAAAAAGAAGATTGATTACTCTTTACAAATAATATATTTTCTTCTTCAGAAAGGTATCATTTCTTCAGCTGGCGTAAGAGGCATAATTAAAGCACTAACTGTGGGGACTGACTTCAGCGGTGATATGCAGCGTTGCTCCCTTTGGCACATTTATGGAGCTCAAAATATTGTTTTTGAAAACATCACTGTTTTTTAACAAAAATACGATATTAGACAACATCTTTAACTGACCAAGCCTCTCTTCTCTCCCAGGGGTTGGCCTGTGACAGGGTGTTAATTCAGTAAAAGGAAAAAAATGCAACACGCAGCAAAGTCTTGCTGCAGTACCTTCAAATGAGTTGAGCCAAAACCGAGGTATACACTCTTTAGAGATTTCCTACATCCTCTTCATCAGGGGCTTTAAAGGTCTTTGTGTACTCATTTTTTTACTCTCATCTAATAAAAGATATTAGCTCTTTTCCCTAAGCATGAATCAGGTCCTATACTTGCAACTAGTGTGATATTGCTGGCCAGGTTTCACCCCAGTAAAATTCTAATCTATACTTTGTCTTTTAGAATTAAGAAGAAAATGCATATCAGCAGAATCTCCTCTCTACTTTATTTCATTTATAAATTACGAGAATGATGCTATTATATATTATTAATTTCTGCTGTTCTCCAACTCGGCTGCAGCAGTGAGCTGCGGATGTTGGAACGGTGTAATTATGTTCTAGTAGGGCAGCCATCCGTTTCCTTTCAAAAATTTACAGGATTCTTAATCACGCTGCTCATTTGGGTGCGCAGTAGCGAGGATGGCGAAACACAAACAGGGCACGTTCGTTTACATAGGAACACCTGCTTAGCATGATAGCAGATGTCAGTCAGCAAGCAGAACACAAAAGAAAAATATCAACAACAGCAAACTAGAACCATTTTCAACTCAGTGCAGCGAAATCTCTTTTGCAGGAATAAAAATGATGGGGTGTTCATTTACAAATTAAGGAAGAGGCAGTTCAACAATTTGGGAAGTCTTGTTCAACAGTCCCCAGGGAATGGGTCAAAAAATCTAGATAAACACCTGACTGGATGACATGATATTTAACATTGTAAAGCCTTTGCTGTTTAAGATGGTATTTCTTTCAAGCTTGATATAGAAAGAGAATGAAACATCTTGCAGAGATCATCATAAATACTTGGTATTTTGTTATGTACAGTAAAGTTACGATAGTGGTACAATATACAGCACTGTTGCTTTATAGTTAAGAGTTTGTCAGCATTTCCATTACAACCCCTTATTTTCAAGACTTTCTAGCCATAAAAATTTGTTCTGGACTGAATCTTGGCTTCACTTTCTCAGACTGGTAGTGAATTTTTAAAAATATTTTATTAAATAAAATGAGGTCCCTGGATGGGAAAAATGAGAAGTTCACGGTTTCCAGATGCTCTCTCACACTAGTTTCAGATAGGCTTTCTTCTTAAATAAAAATGTTCATGCACGTAGTCCATAAGATGCACTCTTATATTTGGGTATTAATAAGCTCCCCAAATGACCTATGCAGTAACTAATTTTCCTAAGGATTTTTAGTATTCAGAGCAAGTCAGCTTAAGTGGGTCCATGCATTAAAGGCTCCCTAAGTATGCATTGACTTGATACCCAGTAATGGCTTCTAAGGAGCCGTTATGTAGTACCATGTCAATGATCCATGCATTGAGGACTCCCTAAGTACGCATTGACACGATAGACCGTAACGGCTCTGAAGAAGCTGTTATGGTCTATCATGCCAATGATCTGCAGATATTGGCAGTGCCTCTTGCACTTCCATAGAGATTATAAAAGTCTCTGAAGAAGCTGTTATAATCTCAATGGAAGAACTATGAAGCAGATCAATGACAGGTTTTGTTTTTCCATTTTTTCACCTTATCTTTCTAGAGCTTTGCTTTTCTCTTAAAACCAGATTCAAAGAGCTGTCAGAATGTTAAAGCTGTCAGTGTAGTGACTCTAGATTTTCATTGGTGTGAATGAGATCAGAATCTGGTCCCTGGTTTGTAGTCTCTGACTCTGTTGCGGACTTGCTGTTTGGCCTTTGCCAAGTTACGTAACCTCTTTGTACCTCAGTTTTCTCATCTAGGTCTAATACTCCCCAAACAATATGCGGAATGGTCTGAGATCTTCAGACTCTCATTGCTTTGGCGGTACAAATTACTAGTGTAGGAAATATAAAGTTAAAGCTTTTCTCACTTTTGAGCCACAGGATATTGGGCCAAGCTAGTAAATTTGCATGCCATACATATTCTAGCTAAACACACAGACACGACCTGTGCATTGTGATTGATATTCTCATCTCTGAATTTCCTGCTATTCTGTAAGTTTCAGTCTAGTCTATTTACGTGTCTCTTTTTGGTGTGTGTTTCATGATGTGTGTGCATGACAAAATGTCATCCTCATTTTCTCTGCTGACACAAATTTCTATGAAAACATTCTGAGTCTCTTTTTCCCTGTGTTCCTTAGCTGATGAAGACTTGAGAAAATGGGCTGGAATGAAGTTTTACTACATGCCTACTGTATGACCATAAAAAATGACTAACTGGCTTGTCATGTTTGCATGTGCTCTTCCATACTTTTTTTGGGTAACCTAGACATTTTTATTTTACAACACAATGCATATTTTACTGTTCTTCAGGAGAAGCGGGGCTATAGTACAGATATATCACTGGCACCCTACCTGTTTTATATATTATATCCTCATATTGTGACTCTACTTATGATGTGTTCAAACATGGACAAGTGATATGTTTTAGCTTGTTCTAATAACCAACAGATTTACACAGTTAAGAATTGCAGTGTGTACTGAACGTCAAAGCAACTTTATTACTGTTTCTGAAACCAAAGTAAAGATCTTGTCAAAAGTCTGCAGTCCCCAAGCTTCAGCCATGGGAGAGGAAATGGGAATCTGAGAGAACAGAGTGCAGAGCATGGGAGAAGGCTAGGTGAGTGTCCAGAATTGTCAAAGGAGTTGCACAAAAGACTGAGAATGACGGAAAGAAGAGAAGTGTATTAGGAAGAAGAATGGAGTAGCTGAAACAGTTGGGGAACATTAGAGAGCCTATGGGTGCAGCTGGACTGAACCTGGAGAATATTTCAATGGGCCAAAAGGAAAAGGAAAGCAGCCAGGAAGAGCTAGGAGAGCACTAGTTAGGGCCAAAGAGGGCCCACAAGGTCTGAGGATGTAGGCATAGGCCCAGGGAAGAATCAGAGAAGGTCTTCAGGCCAAGAGTTTCAAAAGTGGCCACTGATTGTGGTTGCCTTAATTTTTGGTTGTCCAACTAGAGAAGCTTAGAACCTGATTTTCAGAAGTACTGAGCACCTGCAGCTCCTGCTAGCACCAAACCACTGAAACATCCAGAATCAGTGGCTGCTTTTGCAAATGTGGCTGTACGTTCGGCAGTTGGAGTTGAACAGTAATCTAAAGGTTTGAGATCCATAGCAACATCAACAGGTAACTAAGTGTGGAAGAAGACAATAGAAAACATACTGAAGTCTGGAAGCCCAAAACATGGTCTGGTATTACTAATATGTGACCTGAACCAAGTGTCCTATAGATACTAATAGAATTTACATTTTACATAGAATAACTTGTTGCCCATTGGGCTGAAAATGTAACCTCCAGTGGCTAATAATGCCGATCAGAATGCAGTGTCAGGGTCTATAGCCCATTGTGGGTTGCTTTTTCAACCTGCAAGGATTAACCTTCCATCATAAACCCAAACCCCATTCAGCATATCTACATATTTTTAATACTGAATTTCTTTGTAATCTCTATGTATTTTAAAATCAAAACAACTGAAGACAGTCAAATCCCTGGGAGAGAAAAGGCATTGCAACAACAACAAAGATACTATTTTGCAATGACACAGGCCAAATTTAATGAGAAATCTCTAATATGAACTTTCAGGTCTCTGACACTGACTTACTGAATTATCAGCCTGTGATGAAATCTTGGCTTGAATTACAGGTATGTATTCTAATGGCTCTGCAATGTTTTCAGTATTTTGTTATGAGCAGTCATTGTTCTCCTTCTTTGTATGTAACTATTAATGAGATCTGTATATAATATAATTGCAGGTTTAGCAGTTTTAACCAGCTATTCCTGTAAGAGGAAAACTGGCACAATGTAATGTTTTCTGTCTTTTTTGTCAATGTACACCAGTCCTTGAAAAGGTGCAAATCTCTAAGCAAAGTACATTTTATAAAATTCTAAGCCTTTTAAGAAATGTACACAATGCAGGAATACACAGCTGCAATTTTTAAAAGGCTACTGTTCCTTTAATGCCCAGCTGGTCCTGAGATGTAATAAAATTGACATATTGATTCTTTAGAATTTACAAATGCCTGTTTCATAAACTCCATCTCCAAAGCCTAGGCATCTTTAGAGCACTGTCATTTTTTTCTCCAAATGGATCAATTATGTGCCCACGTAATCCTGTTACCTGTGAAATCCATGCATACTTCTCCCATTTGCTGCAGTTCCCAGGCGGACAAACTTGCATTATGTACGCATAAACAAACAGAGCATTTTCCTGATATTAGGGATTGTTTTCAAAGTGAAAGGCAAACTCCTCGGTCCTTTACTCAAAAACCATACATAGTATTCCTGTTCCTTCAAGTAACCTCACTGCACTATATGTTTAATTATTACACAACGCAGCAAATCATTAAAAAAACAGAGTTCTGCTATCTTAAATGTTCCAACTGCAACAACGAATTGCTACTTGTATAGTTAGTTCTCATTTTTCTATTGAATAAAACTTTTCAAGTTCTCTACCAGTCTTTTCGTTTGATAATTATTTCTGTATTTACTAGGAAGTGATTGTCACCAGAAATGTTTCTGTGTGACTTGAATATCTGGAAAGTGACCAGAGCTACAAAATTTGCTGCATAGCTTTTTATATAGAGTGTAAAAAGCTTGGTATTTTTATCACAGTAAATGTCTCTCCTTCATCTATACACACACACACACAAACACACACACCAACTGGTACACATGCCATGCACTACACACAGTAAAATTTTCTTATTCCTTTGAGATCCTACTTACATGCATATGTAGATATGCAGATACAAACACATTTAAATACACACACTTTTATATAATCACAACATATAAACAGAAAAACAGAAAATAAATGTGTATTCCTCTTTATATGAATTCTTTATAAAATACTGTGAATATACATAGATAGGAATTCTTGTTTCATTCTTTCAGGCTGTGTTGTATCTGATTTTCTACACTTCACTGGGCATTCCGCAGTTCAGTTACACTACACTTGCACTGTACAATTTGTCTCTAAAAGATTCCCAAAATTATGAAACATCTTGTCTGCTGCATGACCTGTTCACCAGAATGCCTCAAAGTGAGGTGCGTGCATGCATACATACAGAAAGGATGGCACTAAAAAAATGTTTTTTGCTCACAGCCCTGTACAAGTGGCCCAGTGCACCACTGCCATTGTTCAGGAGTGGTTTTAAAGATAAATGGCTGCATGTTAACCAGATTTGACATGCTGTACAAAAGCAGCCACCTTTGGTCCCATGACACAGCCAAATAGAAAACACAACAAGCAATCCTGGCAAAGATGTCCAGCATGAATAAAAGCACAACAATTTGTCACATAGTCATTATGAAATGTTCGAGGCTTTGGGGCTTGTCATAGGACAGCAAAGATAAGGCAGTGTGCAGAACAGTGAAGTCTGAGGATTCTTGGGAGGTGGAAGAGTGAAACTTGAAAAAAGCTCAGATAGTTGCAAAGAAGATATTTTCATTTGGTTCTTCCCAAGGACCAAGATGCTGTAATTAATTAAATGAAGAAGCTTGGTTGTTTTGAAAGATGATTGAAATCTGACATGTAATGTGGAAACATTTCAGTTTACTTTAGATTTCAGGAATATACAAAGCTACTTTTCTTTCACCAGATCGCTATAACACTAAAAGTTTCATAGCTTAGTTTACAAAGTGGTAAGCATCATTTATCTTGGGCCAAATCTTGCTCACATTTCTTATGTTACTAGTCCTTACCCATGGAAGTGGGCCCACAAAATTCAAAGGGCCTAACATAAACTGAGCAAGATCTGGTCCCTTGTCTTCTTTCGGGTTTAGATGATATTGAAGAGAAAACCAAAAACTTGAGCAAATGTCTACATTAAGCCTGACCAAATATTTCCATTGCTATAAATTGGCACCAGATCAACCTTTTATGACCCAAATCTGGGTCCCACTGAAGTTAATGGTAAAACTCCCACTTTCTTCAATGGGACCAGGATTTGGACATATGTGTATTCTTTTAGGTTTCAACTTATCCTTACTGTTCCTAAATTGAAATGAGATTCAAATGCTTCTATGTAGCTGCTTTCTAAACTCTATATAACAGAGCTCACATTTTAAAATACCTTCCAGTCAATAATCATCATTACTTCAGTGATTATTGCTAACTTCTGCCCATTCAATGGTAAGAATAGTAGTTATTTAAAAGCTAAGTTGTAGTCTAAATTAGAATAATCAGGTATATAACAAAGTGTAAGAATCTGATTATTTGATACATATATTCATAATTTGCTTAGTCAATTTCCGTTGCATCTGATTAGTTTATCATGAAACCATAATAATAAATAATATTTCTGCAGCTACTAAGGATCTCAAAATGCTTTGTAAATACTAAACCTTACAAAAACCATTTGAAGGAGGTAAAGATTATGTCCCCATGATGCTGTACCAATAAGGTACAGGAAAACAAGCACAGAAAGGCTAACTGACATGCCTGACAGCATACATGGCTCTTGATTCTGATCTTGTCTTCTGTAGCTACACAGTGGTATAATTCCACTGACTATACACTGGTGGAGGGGAGATCAGACCCAGGCCCAAAGAATCTTCAGCAGAACTAAGACTAGAATCCAGGTCTCCTGACTTGCAGTCCTGTACCCTAACCAGAACATTTTCTCAGTACTAAACTATATTGTTAAAGAAATCAATATTCTCTGACCAGTACCTGTCCATTCACAGTACTAATTACCATGTGGAGGCAAAGGCCTAGCAACTGAAACAGGCAGCAAAATATGCTCTAAAATGCACAGGTTCACAGGGCTTACCAAAAAGAAAAATAAGTTTCTCTGAGAAAAGTTAACTATTGGAGATAGACTAATAAAATGATTTGCAATACTTATGTAATTATATGGGTAACAAAGTCCTTATAGGTGTAGACTAGCTTTCTTTAATTAAAGCGTGTGATGCTTGAGAGCCATCTCACAGCTTCACCTATTCTCATTGCAACCTGATAACCAACACCTGTATTTTGCTGTTTGGAAATCAGACTAACTCTACATGCACATCATTCAAATGGTCAACATTGTCAAAAGCAGAAGTTATTTTTAAATATCCACATGGATAACTATAAATGACAGTTTGTTTTGAAGTCCAACAATAATGCAATGACTGTTCAAATCATTTAGTGCTGTGTATTTTTATATTCTACCATGATGTACGTATTTTGGAATTTTAAAAATTTATTTATTTGAGGTTACACTAACCTGTAACATATTGGTTGCTGTGAAGTTTGTGCTTAATTGTTTATGTCCAGAAGGACGTACTTTAGTTAGAAATGAGCATTTTTGGTTTTATCATTCAAAGTTTATGAAAAGCACAGATCATCTAGGAAAAAAATATGTGTACAGATAACTTATTTAACAGTTATTTTATAGTTCCGGGATGAAATATTGAATAAAAGTTTACAAGAAGAGTATTTTAAAGAAAATATTTGTTCCGTTGAGACTTTTCTAGTGCTGCATTAATTGTAACCAAGAAATCAAGATTTTGATGTCCTATTAGCATCTATTTTGTTTTACAGAATCAGTTTTAATACTCAATGCAGATTGCTATTGCCTTTTTAGGAAAAGCATGTTTTAAACACATAATATATTTGAATAGATTCAGGGTTACTGAGGACTTCAATCAACATTTTGGCTTTTGTAAAGAATCTTAGCCAGGCATTTTGTTTAGTTAAACTCTATCGGATGCCACGACATATTAGTAGTATTGCTTTCAGAAAGTGCAAAACTGATATATTACGCCATCTATGGCAGCATTCGTTCAGTATTCGCTACAAAGAGGAGAAAAAAGATATAGAATGCATGGATTGATTTTCAAATTACCTCAATATTTTGAAAACATTTTCACCTGCATGCTGAGAATGCTAAGAATGGGAAGGAAGGCAATTGTGCATTTGCACAGCCTCCACTGCATTCATTTATAAATTACCTCATCACTGACTGAAATTAACACTGATTCTTACAGGCAATTTCTCAATTTCCAATGCTAATTACATTTTTTTTACTTTTAAATTCTGTACCACCTGTTTTGGGCAAGACATCTTAGGCAGCGCGACCGCATTTAATCACAATTTTAATTAACCGCCCTGTAGATGTGAAAAAGAAGCAATTATAATGTAGATGAATGATGATTTTTCTGCATTAAATTGTTTTGTTTCCCTGGTATGTTGATTGTAACACAGCACACAAATACAGTAACTGTACAATTTTTTTCTATTGTAATTTAGTAATTGTTTTTGGAAAACCAGTTTGGGAATGAGTGACTTCATCTGTTTACAAATTGATTGATACTGTTAACTCACTGATTGCTGCAGCATACATTCTGTATTGCACAGCCCAACATAAAATATAATTAGGCATGCATAGACTTTGCAGCACCATTCTGGAATCTGAAAATCAACTGTAACTGAAGTATGTTTTCCTTGAGCATACTAGTATCAGTTGGGGCTGATGATATGATAATCAAAAAAACAATAGGTTTTCCGATTCCACCACTGGTAGAAACCCTCGGATTTAATCTGATAGTCTAATGTACTAAATTATTTGAATAGTGCTGTAGCAGGCCTGGGAGCAGGGGGCTGGCAAAACGGAAGCTTGCACAACTCACTCAGATCAGTATCACAAGAAGCATAGAAGTGATGTAAAGAAACAATGATGGAAAAAAAAAGAGCTGTAGCTTATAAATCAAAGAATTGTTACTGGAACAATGTACTGGTGTGCTGTTGCACTGGCTATCTCCAGCTAAACATTAGCATAGGATAACATCTCATTCAGACTCATGGCTTGCAGATACGAATCTTTAACGTTTTCAATATAGATATATGTATATCTATCAATGAAGAGAAATTCAAAGATCTTATTTATGTGAGGCAAAGTCTGTTTTCTTTCTCAGGGAGAGACATAACACTGAAGCAGAAGAGAAGCAGATGTCCAATGCTAGCATTTGAGTATTTCAAATTTGAGTATTTCAAATTGAAGACTGAACAAGTATTGTTCCTTGGATAGACTCTGAGTACTGTCCTGGAGAGAATTGCCTACCCTGTAGGATACTTACATTGAACAACACGGGTTCCTGTATAAAAAGAACTCTCTTCCCTCAGAACAGGTGGAATTCTAAGGCTCCAGAACTGTAGTTGCAGACCCATTATACCTCGAGATGGTTATCTCTCCTGAGCAACCTGACAGTGGGGCTAAAAATGAGTGTAACCATGAAAGAAGGATATAGCGCATTGGTACCAGCTGTCTCCTCTATGGTTTCCTTCTTTTCCAGTCCTCATGCTGTGAGGTCCTTAGCCACAAGAGTTTGTAAAGAGGTGAAAAGTAATTTGGCCTATGCAATATCCTGTCACAGTCAGGTTTATGTTGTAATCAACAGCAGATGTAGAGCAGGGAAAGGTAGAAACAGAGGAGACAATGCGGATTTTGGGCCCAATCCTGAGCTGTGGACGTCAATGAGAGTTTTGCTAGTAACATCAATGGGACCATGATCGAGACCATTCCTAGGGGCCCTACATCTTCTGTCTGTTTTATAAATATTTGCTAATAAAGTATTAATAGGGAGCATAAAATTTGCACCCAGCCTCATTTTGAATGTGTAGTAAGAATCCATCTTATCGATACATAAAAGGGCCTATTATCTCACTGTGCAGGAGATTTACATGTGTAACTCCCATTAACTCTTATGGGACTTAGGCGCGTAAATCTCTCATGCATCTAGAGAAGAAAAGACCACATAAGGTCTTGTGATCTCTACTGCTAGTAGCTTTAAGTCCCTTTCACTTATAAAGCTATACAAAAATTAACCATTAAAGCTTATTCTGTGCAAGCTGTCCCCCTAAATATATCACCCAGCTTGCTGTTTGAAGTATTTGATGTAAATGCATTCTGAGAAAAGGTACCACAGTAAGCAAGCCCATTCATTTCAGTTAGTAAAACTGTCATAGTTGAAAAGAAGCAGACTAAGGGCAGGTAGAAAAATTGTACAGGTTTTGCCCAGCAGATTCAATTTTAGATTTAGGCTCTAGACAGACTGAACTGTTTGGTGAAGAAATAGTTTCATTTTGTTGAGCATTCCCGTCTCCTCCTCCCCTTCCCCTACTTACAGTCCTCAAGTAAAGCACCATGTATTAGAAAGGAATAGTACAAAATAGACCTGAAACGCTGGGATGATAGAATCTTTACACAATCAAACTAAGATGCTTTGCCTACAAAAATAATAATAAAGAAACCAAATACCTTTTATTTCATAAACTTGTTGAGCTAAAATGTTCATTAGGAATCCTGCAAAACAACAGCTGTGTTCCTGCTGGGATCTGATGTCTCACCACAAACCTTTCCATAAGCACTTTGTTTTTGATATGAAACAAAGAGGAAAATACCTGATCCCAAGCTTCTGTTAGTTGCAGCTCCCTATATCTTCACACCCTGACCGACTGAACATTCCTTCCAGCAAAGCACTGCTTCCCATGGCTACCTCCTCAGCGCAAGCTAGCTAACTAATCTCTTAGCAAACACTTGCAGCAAACCTGAACAGAGTTTAAAAAGAAGAAAAACTTTTTTAGAGTTAAAGCCTGAGACATCTCCAACAACCAGAATCTAAATTTAGGACCAGCTACTCAAGTTTTCTGCTGAGATGTAAAGTTGTGCCCATCCAATGAACATATTTTTAAAAATCTAAAACCTGTTTTCTTTCCACTAACCTGCCAATACTCATGTCACTGTGCTTACAGGTTTTTGCAAAGTGATCATTTTATCACAGCAGCACCATTGGGATGATATGTCATTTGAAAAGTCCAACCAGCTGGCCCTGTCTGCACAGAGGGTAACCTTTCTTTAGGAGCTTATAAGAAAATCCACTGTTGAAATAAATAACAACTCTCAAGCAATGATCAAAGAAAAAATAAATCTTTTACCCTAATAAGACTTTTTAAAACTGAAATCCCATTTTTAACTGGATATCAGTTAAGAGGCTAGTGGCCACCTATCCATCTGGGAGCTATGTTTTAAATGTTTGCTGCATAGAAATTGAACAGACAAATGGATCTGTGGTTCTCTGGGAGTGAAAGCTTTTAAAATAAAGTTCCTATGTAGTATATGAAAACATATTGTTTGGAATTTAAGTTCTAATATCTAGGAATAAACAGAGCATTAAATCAAGCAATACTGTGACAAGGCCAATATGCACATGGATGATGCCAGCGAGGCATCTCCAGCCCTTTGTTCACAGCTTAACAAAACTGTGCCGTCACACCACTTTAGCTCAACAGTGCCTGTCGAATGGGCATCAGCAGATCAGCCAATGCCTGTCACACACACAGCTGAAAAACTGTTTGAAAGCAAGGCTTACTTTAGGACAAGTCTGGTAGGAGAAGTCAGAAGGATTTTTAATCATCCAGTAAAGACCAATAAATAAATAATTTTAAATGGAGGCAAAAAATATAATATTTTTCTTCCTTTAATGCACCTGGAGGTGTGGGGTTCTAAATAGGATGTAGAGCTATTTTTACTAAGTAAAATTCTGTCCTGGTGTTTTTCACCCCAGATTTTTAAAAATTATCTATTTTAAAAAAAACATTTTGTGTCATCCTGATCTGAGGCCCTCATGTGACAGAGTGTAAGTGAAATAACATATTCAAGGAAATGCTGGGGGGCGCGGGGGAGGGAGGTTTCTAATTATCTTTGCAGATAAACATATTGCACTCCTCTCTTTTTAGCTGATCAGAATATGTTTTCACTGATATTAGCAACCTTTTCAGTCATTTTTCTTCACATTTGTGGTGCATAAGCATGACACTACTCCAGAAAAGAATTGCAGCAAAGTAAGCTTGTTAATTCTAATGCTGACAACTTTTCATGATTTCTCCCCTTTTATTTTCCATTTTTTTAAATGCTTCTCTTCAAAATCCATGGGAGGTTCCCATTCCCTAGAACTTTAGCATGATCTGATTAGGTCTCACCACACCTCTTTAGGCATCCAATCAGATTAAACTACACTTTGTACACAGTGTAGCTGAGCTAGTCTTTCCTGGTTCTAGGAACTTGATAAAGGTACCTGGTCCTCCAGCCTTGAAAAACTTCACTGTATCCAGTACTATTAAGACCTAAAACATTTAGATCTGATGTTTTCCCCCCACTAAAGTTGAAAAGCTTAGCCTCTTTCTCTCTGTGTGTGTCTTTCACTCTGCTGCTGTCAGTTTGCTGCCTGCACTTTAGCTGTCTCTTTCCCAGTCCCTACCCTGTCAGTTTCTGGCCTGCCAATTTCAACTTGAAGCTTGACTGGGCTGATTTGATGCAAATACCTCCAGGGAAAACCCTGAAACTGATGAACAGTTATGTCAAGTCGATTTTGCACCATCGGGAAAAGGTAACCTCTGCGAGAAAAAAAACAACAAGGTTAAAGAGACAAGGGCTTTTCACGTGTAATACCACTGCTGCACATCTCGTTCACTGTTTACCATCCCTCAGAAATTGTAACTGTCAGAATTAGTCCTAATTGCAGATGCGAAAGCTGCCATTATAATAAAAACGGAGGCAGTGCAGGCATTAAATGTAGCAGCCTAATTTGTGAGACTACTGAAAAGGTAGAGTAAATGAATATTTCATTACTTTAATTACCAGGGACTACTCTTTTCTTGCTGTCTTATGATAAGTGTTGCTGTAACTAGCAACAGCAAACATCCACTAAAACATAAAGTGCAATAATAGTACGGCTGTCAGGATCACTGCTTTAAAATACGGGGGTGGGGAATATAACAGTTTATCTATTTCTTAGAGATTCACGGGAGTAAGGGATGGAAACTCATTTAATGTCCAAAAACCAAGAGGCGAGTAAACAGGTTTTAGTAATAACAATAACAACAATGGCCCAGAAGGGGGGGGTGAATAAGTCGAGGGCACATTTGAAATTCCAGCCTCTAAAAGAAGGCTGGCAAGTGTTGGAAGCAGAAGGCTCTTTGCAACCTTTCTTTTTAAAGGCAAAGTTTAGTGTTGTGTGGCAGCATTAACACAGGCCCACAAAGCAGAGGGTGTATTTTGGAGGCTAGGGCCATGCTGGGTGTGAAATGATTATGCAAAGGATGGTGGCGATGGCTGGGGTGGGGGAGTTACAAACCGGCAAAAGTTCTTCAGTGGAGTCTGGGAGGCTTCAAGGTAGAAGGAGCAGGCTTGAGAATGGCTTCGCAGGCGGCTTCAGAGCCCTGGCTCCTAAGAACTGGGGAGTATCAATAATTACTCAGACTTGACACTTTTGAAATCCCTGGGTGCCCCTGCATAAACGTCAATCTCAGGTAGAGGAGGGCGCAGGAGTGGGGGGAGGGGGAGGGCTGAGGAGATTGCTGAGACTGGTTGAAGCCAGCCTGTCTCTGCATTTATCACTCTGTCCCAGAGGAGGTGTTTGTTCGACACCGCAGTTTGACAGCACAAAAACACTGTGGCCAGAAGCCCTATCAAAGAACCCACTGACATGTATCATTTGTGGTCTGGGTTTCACAAGGCCTGGCTACCTCACACTTTAAATGCACACGTGTAAAACTCCACACGTTTCTAAGTGTTCCAGGAGCATCTGAAACTTTCCTTTCATATTAGTACTGTAAATATGGCTCTGAGATTCCCCTCCTCCCCCCATCTGCCAGCAACGTGCTTTGAAGGCCGCACACTTTGCAATTAATTTGCTTTGAAACTCCGCACCTAACTGAAGCGGAGAGGAGAATAAGAAAAGGGCTGAAATATCCGCAGCTGATCCCACCCTTCCTCCTCAGTCACACAGCTCAGTCTCGGATTGATCAAGGCCAGTTAAGCATGGGCCATTAACACTGGCATGTAAGCTATTGGGGCGCATGCAAACCTCCCGTGCGATGCACCCCACCAAGCAGAGGCTGGGTTAAAAGCTTACCTCCTCTGAGCCTGGGGAGAATAAGGTGCGTGTCAAGGCAGGGGGTGTTAGAACAGAAAGGTAATGTCTGTGGCCCAGGGTGGTGGTTTATTTTATGATCGGAGTTCCCAAGGCCCCAGCTGTCCTGTGTTTAGGCTCCAACGTCTAAATACGTTCTTTACAGCACCAATCCGGCTGAAACCGACTCCAACACAGTTCGGCTAGAAATGGAAGTTTAGAAACCAGCTTTTGGCCTAGGTACCTCCCTGCATCACCTCCCATTCGGGAAAGTAACGCTGCAAGGGGCTCCGAGCCCCGTGGAGACTAACAGGCCCGATCCTGCTGCCACTCTAGTCAGTGGCAAACCTTTCATCGACTGACTGCAATGGCTAAAATGCTAAACCACGTCAATACAGTTATACTTAAGCAAATGATTAGAGCCCCAGCTCTGTATCGCATTAACAAATGACTCTTGGCAGAGTCATTTGAAATGACTAGCGTATTGGCCGGACCATTTGAAGTGGATGAAATGTATCCACTCCTTGGGGCGGGTGGGCCCCGTACAAACCTTAGATGCTATGATATCTTAATCTGTTGATCTGTTATTGATTCTTTCTCTTGCCTGTGACCTTGCTAGCAGGGCTGTCCCACCCAGCAATCAAACGTGGAGAGACCAGCGCGCTCCATCGCCATGAGAGGCTGAAGTAGCACAGAACTGCTGGCTGCCACTAAAAAGAGAGCCACGGTGTGCAAAATACCGCCTGCCACCACAGCACAAGCCTCCCACGGAAGACATACGCCAGGTGGGAGCACACAAAGAGCACCTGGACTCACTAGCTCTGGTGGCAGAACAGCCCAGGCGAAGTGTCTTTTCCCCTTGCCTGGCGCGGTGACATTATGTACCCCTCTGACGCCGCAATCAAGGTGTAAAGGAGTCTTCTAAACTTCCCAGTTATGTTTTAATTGCTCGCTGGCAACCATAGGCACACCTCAGCTCGGCTTCCTTAGCAAACTTCGAAGTTGTAAAGGTTCCAGCTAGGCGAACACGCACGTGTATAGCAGCTGGGGGGGGGGGGGGAGTGTGAGTGTGTGTGTGAGAGAGAGAGATCTGGTACAACGTAGTTTCGGGGTCCTCGTGAAACCCACATTCCTAGAGACCACACAAAGCTAAGTGTAGAAAAGATAGACGTGTGTGGGGGAGAGTCCACAGTGCTCAGTTGCACAGCTCTCCAGGATTTATAGACGTGTCTCTGTCAATAATTTATTGAAATACCTTTGTTTTCTCATCTTAGGGAAAAGCTGATCTGGCCCAAAGCCACCCTCTGAACACATCACTACTTCAATCTATGGGGACGCTGGGCTCGGCTCGGCTCTCGGCAGCGAGACACGGAACCCAAACACCTTGTGAACTTTGGGCAAATTCGGAAGAAGCTTCGGAGCTGGCTCTGACCTTTGAAACAAGGGGCCTCATCTCTAACTCACTCACAGCCAGGTGACAAGCATTTCTGCCTCGTGTTGTCTTACAAAGCTACAGCACTCCAGGCTCCCCCCCCCCTTCCCCCAGCAAAGCAAGTTCAGAACACTAATAACCAAATCTGTAAACAATCCTACATCGCCGTGATAATTACATTCCTGAGATCCGCACGGACAGATGTAAAGATAGGACGCTGACTTGAGTTTCTACTTGGAACATTTGCTTAAACTGAGCTTCTCGACCTATTCCTCTTGTCGCTCCTTAAACCCATTCCTCTTCTCTTCCTCCTCCTACACTTTAGCTTTCAGAAGCAACATCAGCTCTCAGTTTACACCACTGGATTCGCTGGGAACATACGTGTTTGTGATTAGTGGCTATGTCTCGCTCCTATCTTTACTACGTACCCGAGGAGGCACTGCTCGTTTGTCTTCTTTGTATGTGTGTCTATCCCAACTTTCCTGTGAAAGACCCGAAAAATATGCAAAGCTTGCACTGCTGCTGAGAAAGAGGACAAAGTTTAACTTCTCTGTTGGCAACCACGAAATAACTCCTCGCAGTTTTCTAGCGAAAGCTCTGATTTGCTGAATTTTGTCCTTTGATTTCTGTTTGTATGTTATTGCTACTGCTAAGGTCGTTGCCAACCTCAATTAGATCACAAATGAGATCAGTTTAATTCATCTCCCAAACTGTGACCTGACCATGGTCTGAAAGTATTCAAAAACGCATTTTAAGCCTGCCTTTGATTTCTAAAGGAATACTGCATGCTTGGTCATTCATACAAATAACATAAAACGTAATTATGGGATGATTTGGCAGATGACATCGCTGCCAAGCTGCACGCCATGCCAGATACTGTAACGCTGCTGCCCTGGGATGTGAGTGCACGGTGTCCTTCTATAAGGCTGGAGGTAGTGATGTGTGCGTGTTAGACTGAGGTGTTTTAATGGAATTTGGGAGGAAGGCTGCAGTAGCAATGAGCGCACATGCACATCAAAACCCACAGCTAAAAAATGCTGTATCACCTAGACAGGATGTGGATCTGCACTACCAAATCACCAGCAGGCTATGACAAAGGGAGCTTGCAGCTTGACACACGGGTAACAACATAGCAAACACCTTTAATTCTGTCATGTCTCATACCCTTTGCTTTCTCACACATTTGTGGCTGCTCTAACATTGACACCTACACTTTTTGAAAACGAAATAAGGCAATCTTATTTGAACTAAAAAAGCAACACCTGAAAAGTTATTCTTATGCCCAGCAAAAAATAACCCATTATTAACGCCTTCCCGGCATAAGTGGGGTACCGCGGTAGGGCAATGAAATGGGGCAGCCTTACAAGGTGAAAGTGTAGTTTCAAATGATTATATGCTTTGAAAACCTTGCAGGTTTCCTCAAAGATGGGAACAGAGATAATATGGCTATCAGACCTCAACCCTTACAGGTTTGCAAGTCTACAGTGTCTTTTTTTTTTTTTTAGAAAAGACTATTTTACTGTTCAAGACAGATTCCTAAATTAATCTAAATCACCTTAAAGATTTACTATGAGTGCCTGAAAGTTTTCCAACTGTTTTTTTTTTAAGTTTAACAAACTTTTTTTTTTAATCCTCAATATGCGCTAAGGATTTTGTTTTCAGGTTCATTTGGTATAACTGTCGCCATTCATAAACCTGATTGGAGCCACAGCTCAGTCCAAATGATTCAGTTATAAATGAGACAACTATGTTGTTGGTTGACTAGCTTCAATGGTCTCAAAAATGTCAGGCTTTCATTCCTTTCTCTCTGTTATGCAAACCGCTATATGAACAATCATAACTTGGAACTTCCAAAGAAAGTCCCCCTGGGAACACGAGTCTTATCTGATGAGTGCAAGTGTATAGCACACAAAGAGTTAAACAGTTTTCCAGCGTTACTGGGTAGGTTAATATCACAGCTGCCTGGTAAAGCATTATCCCAGCACCTCACTTAACAAAAGCCTCCTTTTGCAAACAGACTCCTACTTTCCCCCAAGTATCCAAAGGTGTTTACTGAAGTAAATCTGCCTAAATCCTCCATTGCTTGGGTCATGGGGGTAGGCGGGGGTGGGGGGGGTGGGGGGGTGGAAGGTGTAGAGATAATCTCTTTTTGTAAATTCTGTAAATCTTCTGGGAAAAAATCCGGAATCTATGTCACATGCTTCTGTTCAACTGGTAACATCTCGGTTAGTGTGCTCCTTAGGAGTGAAATCTGCCATAGTAGTAAAAAGGAAAATAAAACATCCCTCCCCGCTTCTTATTGTTCAAACTGCTCTTCTCTCTCAAAGTTGCTTTAGCACATTTAATCTATTTGCTGATTGGGGGAAAAAAACCTGTTAGTATCTTAAAAAGCGGTTTCTGAAAAATGACAGTTTGGTAGGCGGGAGATAGTATAGTTGAAAACTTGTCACTTAAGATTTCTGCACTATCCTGGTTATTCTAACACAAACAACTGCATATTACTTTTTACGTGTTGCAAATGGAGGCAAACAACACAGGAAATTTTGACAGGTCTGCCTGAAAGGGCTAAAATACTTCTCAGTAAGCAGGATCCAGTTATAAATAAACCTTCTCTTGGTGAGAAAAAGTGAATATAACCAAAACCTCAACAAAATTTTCATACTGTCTTATTGTCTCTAACTAAGAAACGCAGAGTGGCTTCTGGAAAACAAACAGACAAGAAATCTGGGGGAAAAAATATGGAGGTGGCTGTGAATGCAAGAAACGAGAAAACTTGGCTAACGAAACTTACACAAATGTAACATTTCCCCCTTTACAGTTCTGTGATGTTGTTGGCGTGGGGAGGTTGTTTGTTTGTTTTGGGGTTGTTATTCTTTTCCTCTAGCCAGCAAATGTGACATATTGCCAGCCTCAAAACTGGGGAAGCTTTTTCCTTCCCAAAGAGTTGCCCCTTTTCTCCTGTCGTGTCACTGGAGGGAAAGAAACACGCCAGCCCAACTCATCCTACCACTAAAAAATATTTGTTGTCCAAAGGACAATTCTTTCGCTGCTATCTTTTCATCTGCGTGGACCACATTTCCCTCACCTCCACTCCCCAAGGTCATGGCGAGTAAACAATAATAGTAATTAAAACAAAATAATAGGCAGCAGTCAAGAGCCGAGAGTACACACACCTGACCCTAACTATAACAGACTTCTCCGAGTAGAATTTGATCCCTCTCTGACACTTTTTACCTCAAGTGTTAGTGCGAGTGGCCATGAATAGCACAGGCATGCCATCTTGTAACACTATCTGCCTGTCAGAAGAGCCAAGGCTGGGTAGAGCAGGATCTATATAAGGCTTGTAACTAGGGGAAGCCCAACAAACAGCTACAAACACCTAAGTTATTTTACTCAGCCTCCACCCTTCTGCTTTTTCCCCCCTCTTCTCACTCTCTTTTTTTTTCTTTTCATCTTGGCTTTCTGTTGCAGAATGCAAATGTAGCCTGCCGGCGGTGAATGGGCTGAATTGTGATTAAGAAGAAGAAGAGCTCCTTTCTTTGTTCTCCCCTCAGGGGATGTTTACTGGGAGAGACACAGCGGATCAGATATGAAAGGCATTCAGGTCAGCATTGATGTGAGCGAAAGTGAAATCATACCTAAGGCATTCAAAAGACCGCCGTGTCAGGGGTTCAGCTAACGGTGCATCTACTGTGTGTGTCTTCCCTGTTAGGGAGAAAAAAATCTTTCTACAAACAATCCCCTCTCCCCCCCAAAGAGAGAGAGAGAGAGAGAGAGAGAGAGAGAGAGAGAGAGAGAATGTTTAATTGCAACAAAATTATAAAAAGTTTTGTCCCCCCTGGCGATTAGATGCCACAGGAGTTAGGTTTATCTTCCCTTATGGACCATGGCCTAAATAGGTTAACTGTAGCAATTGGGATCAAAATTTTTAGGGGGAAAGGGACCATGTCTGAAATAGGAAACCTTTATTTCCTAGGTGCATCCATATGTACTATATGTGGCTATATTACACATATAACTTATCTGATTCAATAAGATATGAGGTTTATTTATTCATACATGAAATTGTAGACATATGCAATCACTTCTCGCCTCCTTCAGAAGCAACTTAAATGGTAAAGACAGTGTGGCATATAAAAACAGAACAGCACACCTTAAAAAGTAATCTTTTATTGACTTTGGAACTCCTAGGAACACTCTGCTCAGAGCTTACAGCATGAGAAGACTGTAACCAAAGACATAGGAAGTTGGTACACAGCTATTTAAGTTAAAAATGCTTCAAGGAAAGTCTAATCATCATAATATTTTTCATTAAAAATGCTTGATGAAGAAATATTTGGATCTTACTTTTTTAAGTTTATACTTCCCACAGCCTAAATATTCTTTCAATAGATTTTCCAAGTGGTTAGCTGACACTGTTGGCATAAACAGAGATATGTAAATATATGGGGGGGAGGGAAATCACAAATTTCAGTAAAGCATACAAAGAGTTAAGAGGTGGCTGCTTTTACAGAGGCTGAAAGCAAAATGAAAATCACAAATCATGTAAAAAAGACTAAAAAATAAGCAACAGAACTAGATTTAGTCGTGTTTCAATAACCATCCTCTCTGTTTTGAATTTTAACACCTTTAGAATCTTAGTTAAAATATATAATTTGCCTAATGTTAACATCTGCTTTAATAGTGACATTTAATTCTGAAATATTTTCAACTAGTGTTTCTGCATCCCAGATTTCTCTCCTTTTTCTCTATATTCTAAAAAGACAACTAAAGAGCAATCAAAAAGGTGTCTGACTTGGCTATTCAGACAATTGCACCCTTGTGGGAATGCTGGAATGAATGGTACAGTGGACACCCCAGCACTATTGACGTTATAAACATGTAAATGAAACACATTAGGGCAGACAATCAATTGTCTGTGAGCACTGCAAACCTGCACTCCCCTTCTATGTGACAGGCACAAAATAGTGTCTACCTTGGGAAGCCGTGGTCTTGGTAAAAACGGACAAAGAGTTCTCTTTCTCAGAGGAGAAAATGCACCTTAAAAGCATTGGGATCATGCAGATGCCAAAAACTGTCGTGAGGCGAAGAATTTCCTATTTCTTGGAATGAAAGTACTGCTGCTGTAAAAGAATCAACACTCTTCTTTCCACTTTAAGGGTTGACACAGTTTTCTTAGGGAATATTCTCAGTATGGTTTTATAGCTTGTTTCTCAATCTTCAATATATTTTATTTACCTTGGACAGTTAACCGTATATATTTATTTAACAATTAACTTTCAATGCTGTTCCTTTTTTTAAAAAAAATTGATGTTATGGTCATTAATTCTTTAATCTATTTCATTTTATTTGACACAATTTTTTAAAAAGTTTATCTGTAGATCACGTGCAATAGCTAAAGAGGCTAGTGGCAAAACCAGTAACAGTAAGAATTACTGGAAATGACATATGTTATTCAACAGTGGCATTCAACAATATTCAAACTCGTTTTTCCCCCAAACTCAAAATAAAATCAATAGCTCAGATAACAGCCTCCTCTGTTCCATATCAAAACTTAATCTGTATAGCGAGATATACTCAGATATTCATTACATCTTGGTCACTTGCATTTAGTAAATAATATTTTTAAATAAACCTATATCCAGGTACCTTTTGAAGTAGTAAAATATTCTCCCAATGAACTCGTCAACTTCAAAAGTAATCTATTTGCAACGGATTTTCACACTTGTAAAGATAACTAGGAATAGGAACGTTCCCAGTTGACCGCTATAACTTGTACCACCTGAAATTTACTAGGGAGCACCCTTGTATCTGAGACTCTAGTTATTTCCAAACTTCACCCATCAGGGAAAACAAACACCACTTCTCATTACCTAGAGATTCTAGCTAGATTTTTTTTCTTTTTAAAGGGTGAAGTTAATTCGAATTTTCCCTCTTCCCCATCATCTCTAGAAAGAGGTGGGTTTCAGAGTAGCAGCCGTGTTATTCTGTATTCACAAAAAGAAAAGGAGGACTTGTGGCACCTTAGAAACTAACGAATTTATTTGAGCATGAGCTTTCGTGAGCTACAGCTCACTTCATCGGATGTATTTAGGTGGGTGGATGTCTTTTTGGTTAACGTTCTTAAAGGGAATAATTGTGTCTGCCTGTTTGGTCTGTATTCCCTTTCGGATCAGATGCCTTCAAAGCACTGAATGTTCTCCCTCTTCTTTACAGCTGGAAGCGAGATGGCAAAGAAATCAGAGAGAGATGCATACTGAAACTTTGGAGAAAATTAGACACAACTTTTCTTTTCTCCTCTTTCTCCCCCCAAAGATTTTTGCTTTTAAAGGGGACAACTCAAGTCCCAATTCATGCCATGCCAGAGAGATTTGTTTTAAGGAAAGCGTCTTTGTACCTAGTCATCTCTCCCTGAGAAGGCGAAAGAGGGAGTGATGAAAAATCAGTCCCCTTCCTCTTATTTCTAAGGCTCTGCCTGCAGCAGGAAAAGAGAATGAGGCAGCATCTTCAGTGAGACCGCTCCAGCTACAAACAGGGGCAACACCAACAGCAAACGCCAAACTTTGTAAGTTTCAAACGTCGCTGCTGCGACTATTCCAGCAGCTTGGCTATCAGTCTGAGAGCGATCACTCTCACCGTGGGGAGGAAGTGCAGAGTGGGGAGAAAAAGAAGGGGGCTTTGGGTTTTCTCTCCTTCAGTGAAAGTGTTACAAAGTGAGTCAGGCGACTGGAAATCATCTGACTGAACTTTCCTGAAACCGACACACATTCCTGGGCTGCGAGCTCCTCTGATTTCCCCACCTTCCATCCCCTTACTCCTCTTCCTCTCTCTTTAGACTTTTCTCTCGAACATTTTTTTCCTGGGGATGGTTCCCCCCATTACCATTTATTTTAATATGACCTCTCCCACCCCCTACACACACATACACGTTTCCCTGACACTGCCCTACTGCATCACTCTCTTCTCCAGCTCTGATCAATCCCGTTCTCTTGTAAAATCCTGAGCTTTTTTTTTTCTACCCTATTTAGCTTTGTAGGAATTTTATCCAGCATCGTTTTCTAATCCTGAGTCCTGACCATCCTTACACCCACCCCCACACAGAGCATATAACACATTTAGGTACTACTTGGCTTCTTCTATTTTGATCCCCTCTATCATTTCTATTTGGTTACATTTATATCACTCTAGTTTCCTTGATGCCCATCTATTTTTGCAGCTTTTAAAACGTGTAATGCTATTGCCTTTCCAAGGAATTTCTATATGATTTCGATAAGCATCATCATAGTTAGTGTTATCAGCAAAGACACAAGCTCAGAAGTGACATCTTTTCCATGAATCCAGAAGAGAAGAAAAATCCACTCAGTTCAGATAAATCCTGGGCAATCCCCAAAGGAAAAGGCAGTGGCTACGTGCTTGTCGAGAGAGAAAATGGAAAGAAAAAAAAAAACAGAAAAGAAAAAGAAAAGAAAAGAAGTCTACCTTCTTCTCAAAACCAGAACATTTCTGACTTAGAAATGAATGAAAGAAGCAGATTATGGAACACAAAGAAAAAAAAACATGGGAAAAAAAGGAATAACATAAAATAAAATAAAAATGCACTGGTTGGAGCAAGACAGGGAAGGGAGAAGTTAGACCTTCGTGCAACCAATGCACACACTTTAAATGAAGTTTGCAGGATCGGTTACCTTAACAATCGCAATTAAACTTTCTCCTCCCAACTCTCCTGGCTTTCTTAAGTCATTGCACCCCACGAAAAAACAATTTCAATGGAGCAACGGAATATATGCCATTCCGGTCCATATGTGTTACTAAAGACTTGTGTGCAATAACTGGGTGTACACATTACATTCATTAGCTCTCCCACATACATAATCATATAGCTTTTAGGAAATCGTTTGTACATTTTTGCTGATCAAATTGTTTTGCGAAAACATGAAACACATTGGTACACACACTCATCACAGAACATGTGATGGGGTTTAATACGCTAAACTAATAATCTTGTATGACGAGAACCAAGAAGGATAAAATATGAAGGCTAAAACAACAAACAGAATATTCTTTAGTGCAAAAGAGCACTTCTGGATGCCTTGCTTTAAATCTCATTCTCTTTCCTCTCAAAAATGACTGTTTAACATAAGAAAAAAGGCTACTTGACACAAAGCTTTTGTTATCCAGTTGATCAGCAACGTGCTTTAGATACTTGTAAGGGGAAAAAAACCCCACAACAGACATTGATTTTAGAAAATCAATAACCAACATTTAATAAAAAGAACAGAAGAAACACAAGAGAGGAGAGGGAAACATTACGTGTAATTTTAATGTCTACTAAATTACCCAGAGATGAGGGGAAGGGGAGGTCTCCTATGTGAGGACCACCTTAAATAATGACAGACACAGGAGTAAAGGCGGGGTGTGTGTAGGGGGGAGGGAGAGGGGGAGAGAGAGACTTAAAAAAAAAGATAACAAGGAACGGATCATTGGGAAGCTGCTCGGAATATATTATTTTAGTTGGGTTTTTTTGTAATACTAAGCCAAGCAAATAGATCAAAGACAACACAAAGGGTAACATAAAGAACAGTTTCTGACTAAAATTCCTCTATCACTCCCCCATATGGCTCGACACCTCCACCACAACAAGAAAAAGACACACACACACACACACACACTCGCGCAACCTAGAGAGTGGGAAGGGGGTGGGGGGGGGGGGCGAGAGAAAGGATCATTTGTTTCTAATCAACATTCTCTTGTCTTTGTGTTTTTCTCCTTCCACCCCCACTCCACCTCTCCACTTAAATGAAGTAGCTCAGCTATAAGCAAATGGGTTCAGGTTCACACAAATATCTTCATTCCTCCTGATCTCTAGAGGAAAGTTGTTGAAAGTGGGGCTGAGATGTCCATTCAGGGGCACCAGGGTGGCTGGGGGAGGGGGGCAGACTTCCAAACCAACGAAGAAAGGAAGAAACTAGGGAGGGACAGAGACCCACACCAGCGAAGAGCTGCCAAATGTGAGATCAGACCAGAACACCCCGTCCCATTGAACCCAACCTCTCAGTCGCCTGCAGAGACCAGGGGAGAGGGTAACTATGGGCAATGGGGCAGCAAACTCATTCTGTTTTAATGATTAAGGAGAAGGAAGTTTCATTTTCGAGTCTATCACAATTTTTAAAAAAAGTAAATAACTCCCTGCCAATGTGGCTTAGGATTCTCACGGTGTCTTTTTCCCAGGGAATATGGTTTTTCCGTGGTTCTCCCCCCCCCCCTAATGGAACTATTGGAAATACCTCTCCGCCCCCTCTCGTCTCTCTCTTCCCCTGACACTAGAGTCCATGGCTTAGCTGGTTCTGCCAACATGAAAACTGGCCGGAAAGTGGCTTTGGTCTGTGTGAGACTTACATGTCTGGGAGGTAATTCTGAGACTGCAGGCAGCGGTCAGAGGGGGAAAAAAGCAGGAGACAGAGAGAGAGAGAATCCAGCGGGTCCTGGCGTGGGGGTGGTGGGGGGGGTGAGAAGCCAGGCGCAAGAGACACAGAGCCCAGGACCGTTAGATAGAGCAGGGACCCAGGCAAGAAACTTTCAGCCTTTCTCAGCCACACAGTCTGCATGGGGCTCTCGCTCAGTCTCTGGCTTTTCTTTCCAAACCGCCCAGTGATTCTGCAGAACTCAAACTACAGAAGCCCCAGACCTGGGACTCTGCCCACTTGATCGGACTTCTCCAAAGGTGTCTGGGGGGTGAGTGGGGGGGGGGGGCGGATAAGGAGCGCTCGGTTAGACTGGGACTGCGCCCGGGGGAAAGGGCTGGGATCCTCCGGCTTCTTTGACGCTCACTTTCCCTGGGACTCCCTTGAACTCTCTCTCCCCTCCAGAAATATACAACAGGCGGATCTCTCGTCCGCCACATAGAAAGCGATCGCCAGCAAACCCCGGGCTGCTGCGGTTGCTGCTGGGTGGTTTTTTTCTCCCTCTCCCCCTCTATCTCTCTGGTGGAGTCGAAAGGAAAAGTTTGATTCAGGGTTTTCTTACCGTTTTTCCTTCTTGGATTGGCTTGTTTTCGCCTCTTACACCTGGGGCCATCCGCCATGATCTGCTGCTTCATTGATAAGAGTGGATCAGATGGCAGTTCGCATGGACTCGACTCCCTGATTCAGCAGCACGCAGACTCTATGTAACAACCAAACACAGCAACAATGTGGGCATTGGTATATCCCATTTAAATGCAGGGCGCCAAAGGGAACCCAAATATTCCCCCAAAAAGGAACCCATCCACACACACACAAAGACTTGCCGTGCTGGGGGAGGTCGGAGCAAAGATTAAATTGATCCCCTTCCTTCCCAGCCGGCCAGGTTTTTAATTTTTTTTTTTTGTATCGCACAGCAAAGGAGATCAGAGAGACAAGAATTACATCTTCAAAATGAGTCATAACTCATGACCGTATGAGGGAATGCACAGGCTCGTACAGTAGGCTGTTTGACTCAATGCTAGGCGGACCATTTCCTCCTAAAAGTACTTTAGACTGACATTGCAACTTGTTCTCCCATGATATGTTATCTTTATCTTTATTTGTATTTTTGTTAGCTCACTTCGGCAAGCTGAGAGCAACAGAGAAACATAGCTCTCTCTCTCTCTCCCCCCCTCCCCTGTGGGGTAAGGCGCAGGATTGAGACCTCACTTCTACCCCCCCCCCCGCCCCAACAATGAGAAGTGTATTATAAACCTCTGTCATCTTTTTAGTCAGTTTGACAATATTCATTGTAGGGTTTCCCCCTGCCCATTAAACAAAGCTTCAGACTGTCTTCCGCCCCCCCCCCCGCCTGAGAAAAGAAACAGAAATCAAAACTACTGCTGTCAGTGTTTTCAGGCTTTCTAAATGATCATATCCTTTTCGACTTGTAAACTTTCGTACCTATATCTGTCTACACATGCAGGCTTTATTTGAGACTGAATCTGTCAAAACTGGAGTGGGGAAGCACTTGGTTTGCTTGATATAAGGCTCCTGAAACTGAGTCTATCTTGGAGAAGATGCTGTAGCTTTAAAGATGCTTTGACTTGAGGATTAGTTTAAACAGGGGGCTATAAAAGATGTAACAGATGCAAACTGTAAAACAAGGGCAATTAACCCTTGCTCTTCTGAACAAAATCCACCCTAGCCTCAGCATCTATTGTCTACTCCTACGCTGTAAAGCTTTACACAAAACCGAGAAATTGATGACCTGTCTCCACACATTTTGTAACAAAGTGGATTTAGTTTTGATTTTTCCATTTTAACTTTAGTAAAGATTCACATCAGGATGGATCAGTTAAGTATGCTGCTCTTGTGTCTTATTGGCTCTGAACTCGCCTTTCTTAGGCTTTTGATGATAAAACAGGGTTGCTTTAAAAATCTATGTGCAGGTAAGTGTATGTGAATATGCAGATTGTCTGTACAAGGTCAGTATGTTTACTCACAGACTACAGCAAATGAATCCATGTTGAGAAAGTAAACTGGTAGTTTTATGGACATGGATGCATGTGTGTGGGAGAGGGAGAGATTGAGCGAATACGTACAAAAACTTTATATTTGCTAGTTATTTCTTGCTCTGCATTTTGTAATCTCTACATCATCATTACAGATCAAGCACAAGATATATGAAAGTAGGTAGGAGATAAACAAATTCATAAAAGCCCGGACCTGTGAGCTTTCTTCGACAATTGGAGTAATAATGCAAAACGACCAATGGCGAATTGTTTTAAATGTATTTCAATATCTGCTCTGCTCCTTAGCATTAACAAGAAAAGTTGCCAATAATTTTCAATCTTGGGTTCTTGAGGACGGTTTTCTTCCTAGCTGGATTGACTATTTTTTGTAAACGACTTTTAAGTTCCAGTCACTACTTTCACTTCTTTCTTTGGGATCCCAGAACCTGAGGTGTTACTTCATCCAGCCTCACAAAATAAAATAAAGAAATGAAACCGACTAGGCAGACAAAACAGCAAACTTTCTGTTTGGGGAAACACATCTTTGCTGGGACTTCTAAAGCAGGCTGGAGCTAAAATATTTTCCAACCGTGCTCCCTGTGCATGCCCCGTGCGTGCAAATCACTAACAGGTACATGCAAACTTTAAGATGATCCTATGTGAATCTTAAAATAAAAGAGCAGTGAGGTTGTTTGAAAGAATGAATTCTTTTCTGTGCACTAAAACTTTTACTGTCATATTTGCAAAAGACACCTTTACTACCTGTCTGGACAGGTACTGGGGGGGCGGGGAGGGGAATAACAGCAGAGAACGGTTCGCCATAAAAGAACCAACCCCTCCTGAAACTGGTGCCAAGTGACTTTACATTTCAGTTCAAAATGAGATTCCCCAACTATAAACAAGCTGAATAAGCCACCACACTCGAAATAAAAAAAAAAAGAAAAGAAACGGGGGGGAAATGAGACGGTGCAGGGGGAAGGGGGGGAAAGACAAGAAAGAAAGAACTGTTTAAATTCAGAACCTACCTGCGAAGTGTTGTTTGTAGTTTTGGCCAGAAATGGTGAGAAGAAAAAGCATGAAGAAGCCGCGAAGTGGAGGAGAAAAGGTGAAGGGAGATGCAGCTCCTGCAGAATTTGTAAAAAGCCTTGCAAAGAGTTGTCGGAAGGACCGTTATTCCTGCTGGGCAGGTTAGGACTGATCTCTTTCTGCCACTCCAGGAAACACAAACCTGGGGACGGACTGACGTGTTACGCCTCTTCTAATGACATTTTTTTCTTTTTCTTTTCTGTAGGAGAGAGAGGAGAGACCCTGAAACACACGCCACCTATCTTTGTGGGGAGGGATAATTGAAGAGCACCAAACGTGAGCATCATGTGGAAACGTGATCGCCAAGTTTCTCTCTGGGAAAGGATCTGGGATAGATTATACCTTGAAGTCTCCGCAAACGCTTTAGTGGAAGAAATGAAATTCCACCTCCCTCCCGCTCTGTCTCCCTCCTCCCTCTCTCCGACCCTCGCTCCCTTTCCTCCCTCCTCCCCCCCCCCCCCGCAACCATCAAGTCTTTGGCATCATTATCCTCTTCACTAAATCCTACTGGATACAAGGCGGAAAACGGTGAACACCATTCACAGAACTGGATAACTCAAAGGAGCTGAAAGTTAAAGGGAGCGATCCTGTGTCTTTCAATCAAGATCCCTACTTCTTTTTATAGAGATAGCTCTAATGGCCAGATTCTGCAGGCACGTTCACTTGGGTAGCTTTTTCAGCATGGTTTCTAGCAGGAAAGTCTCTTTCTCCTTCTCAGTCCCCCCCTCCACCCCTTCTTTCAGATGAGCAAACCATAGCTCAAAATTTTGGGTAGAAACCAAACGCTGTATTTGAACTGGAAAAAAAGGCACCTAGTTGACTTCTGATCATTTTGTTGTTGTTGTTTCGACGCTCAACCATCTTATTTGAATTGTTTGTTGTAGCTGTAGAAAAAAGTGAGATTTGACATTCTTTCTGTTTTGTTCTCAGATATGGATCATGGGGTGAAATGGCTCTTTTTCTGTCTCTCTTCCCTTGGGGGTGGGGAGGGAAGGAGCTAGCTAGCTAGAGTGACTGAGTGGTACTGAACTTGTGGGGATAACAAGTTTACCAGTTTTTAAAATAGGAAAATAAAATAAATAATAATAATAAAATAATAATAATAATAATATTAAAACAGACTCCACCTTTGCACTGAAGGGATTGGTTATGCAAATCTGGAAGGGGTTTCCTGGCAAATACAGCTTTCTACTGTATGGTTAATTAAATCATCACTCAAAAGCTTTCCAATGTGACGCTTCTGTCGTAATCCAATCAGGGTACGTAGGTCCTAAACAAGAAAGATATTTTCCACATCTGGAAGTCAGCAATTTAGCAAGTACTGCACATTATTAACCAATTCAGAGCCCACTTCCCAGGGGGATGTTTTTTTTTGAAGTTTAAGTGTTCTTAACCAATGCTCTGCTGTTTTGTTTATCAAAAAGCTGGTTTGCACAGCACATAATTGGAAACTAATATAGAAGTAACTAAAGACAGCCAAATTTGGTCAGCAAAGGCGTTTATCTGAAAAGGGGAAAAAAATCTCTGAGACTTGATCAGTTCATGCCCAGCTGCTCACAGAACCCACATACGGTTCCTTCTTTGGAAGGGCTTTACATAATCTCAATGTAAAGATGAACTTCAAATCCTACATGTTTGGATGATCTTTCTGAAGGTAAACGTGGAGCTGCCCAAGGGGCTGTATTAGCGGGCTTCGTATGAATTTCCTTGCTTTGACAGAGTTAAATCTATTACTGCACTTCTCACCCCCCCCGAAGTAAACTGAAACAAATGGTACACTGATCCGACACTATACTTTTACTTACATTAAGCTAAGATAAACTGCTCTTGAACTGTGCATTGAATGTGTGCCTAAAGCAAGAATTGTAATGCTAGCAATAGTCACTAGCAATTGCATTCAAAAATGCTCCTGATCAGAGCACACCTTTCTGATGATTAAACATTGCAAAGAAAGAAAAATCAAACGTGCATTTGCAAATCATCGCTTCCTCAGAGATCTGATGAATATTTTTATCTGCTAATAAAGCTACCCTCCGATTTAAAAATTAAATCTGAATGCACTGCACTGGCAATCGCCCGATCACACAATTTTTGGGGAAATAGGGAAGATTGAACAGTTGGTTACAGTATAAGATTTGGACACATCTGGGGGCTGTAAGTGTCAATGCATCTAATGAGTATAAACTGACTGCTATTAGAAACGTGAGATGTCTTTAGTGTAGGCAGATTTCAGAGCAACAACCACAAAATCTTTTTTTAAGAGTTCCAAATAAAATCCTCAGCTCACTGAGTTTGCTTTTCTGCTGCTTCTCTGTTGTCATTCACCGAGTAAAGATCTGACAACTTTCCATAAATGGACGTTACTAGCCTACCCGACCAGGTACCAATTCAAACCACCAAGTCAAGTCTCTACCAGGTCGGGTATATAAGCGAAATTAAGAGCAAAGTCTTTAAAACGTTGGTAACTCTAGTATAAACGACCTAATGAAATAGCTAATGAAACAGTTTGCCTGTGTATATCTTATGCAAGGCTCTCATATAAATATTAAAGAGCAGGTTTCTTAAGAGCTGCCAGTTATATTTTTAAATTGAATTGTTTTAAATTAATATATGATGAACTGATAACAATGAGCTCTGTAATTATCCCTGCGAGAGCAAAAGCTCTATTGTCCTTTCCTAGGATGAACTGGGTTAGTTGTGCTAAAACTTTTGGCATAACTATTGATTGCATGTCAAAAATATTTAGCTGGAAGATGTATGATCTATCTGTCTCTAGATATAACTATAGATAGATAGAAACAGAGATACACCAATACGGACGAGAGTGATAATATCTTAATGAAATATGTGGCATAGTGCAAATATCCTGAAATCAGATTCAAAGTATTATTAATTTGAATTAGATCCTCTCAGATCCACAAGACACTGACTATAAATCAAGGGCACTCTGCTAATTCCTTAAAGAGTCAAACTGAATTTAGATGCATATGTTAAAAAAAAAAAGTGAATGCCAATTACTGACTCGTCCAATTTCCAGTCACTCATGTCCTATATGGAAACACGTTCTTAAAATAAATTAATCCCATTACAAACGCCTTACATATTATTCCTAAAGTTCCAGATTATAAAATGAGAGGGTGGGTGGATGGATTAAAAGAAGCTCTACTTTAACCTGCAATAATGCTGCGATCGATGTTTTATCATATTATATCTATCTACACACACACACACACACACACACGGTCGATGTTTTATCATATTATATCGATCTCCACACACTCACACACACACACACTCACAGAGGCAAAACAGACCGTGAGGCTATATTCATGGGCTTCAGGGAACACTTTTGTATTGTCGAATAATCTCTGGTCATAATTTTGTAGACTTTCCTCCACCGCCCAATCTGACAGTTTCTGTAACTCTTAAAGCACCCCCAGCACATAAGGATCACAGAGATAAAATGCTCTGATCTTCTTAGGATTGGCATAACATACAAGTCTTTATTAGACATTCTTTTACACTTATCATATGGGGCTGCTATTTTTTTTTATTTTGGCCACAAGACATAAACATGTAACAATCAGTTAAATCCTTTTGAGAAGGAATTTAGCCTTAATCCAGGAGATGATTTCCTGCCCTGGACTGAACTAATATTGGGCGTGCAGCTTCTTTAAGATATGGAAATAATGACAGTGGCTATTGATATTGCCTTTATTGGGGGTGGTGCTGGCAATGCATCTCTCACATTCTTTCATAAATGTAGAAAGCAGATTGCAATTAATCAGCCCCCTCGACACAGCCTCAGATGAAGAATCTCTGTCTTTATTTTAAACTTTGCAATTATGATGTCTTCCCTACCAGTTAAACAACAAACCCAAATCCATTTTTGCACAGCACAGCTCAGATTTTTGCACAAGGCACCCGGTGGGGTGGATCAGACCCAGTTTTAAGGCCAGCTCACTGGGTGGAGTTCCCTCCTCCCCCAACTTTTCCTGTGTGAAAAGTGAAAGAGAGGAAACTTCGGGGCATATAAAACGATCCTGTCCTGTATTGATACAAACTGTGCCTGACTGATGCCACAAATGCAACCAGCGCTGGCGGGGCTGCTGCCTTCCCTTCAATGATTTTCCCTTTGTCAATTGCATCCATCACACATGAGGGGCCATGTGAGCTAAAGACCCCTCTCTACCCCCCTCCTCCCCTTCCATCCCTGCACCAGCTCCTTTTCGCCCAGCGCCTGCTTTAAAACCACGTGAGCTCGTCCCCCCGTTTCCGGGTTGTGGGGGGCTGGCTGCTAAAAAGGGGGCTATTGGCCGCTTGTGTGCTGATGGCGCAAGTCTCAGCTGAGGTGTTGCTAGGGGCTCATTATCATGAGAAAGGGGCTGCGAGGGGAGATAGCCCACAGGAGCTGACAGTCTACAGCAGTGTAAAGGGACACAGGGAAATGGGAGGGTTTGACAAACTCTTAAACAGGCTGTGTGTGTGTGTGTGGGGGGGGAGGACTGGGTCTCACCCCCAGTAATGTGGTTCGTTTTAATGTGGTTAAGTAGCAAGTGGGTTAGCTAGGCCCTGGAGGACCTTGGCCTTACTCTGACATCTGCCGTCAATAATGTCTCAATGTGAAAGTAGTGCGACAGGATGGCAGGGAAATCTCTCTCTTGTTCTGCAGCAACCAAAGGACAAGTAATGTAGAGAATAACTCAGTTGTGTTGCACGCCACCACCCAACCCAGAAAGGGTGGATTTGGGGGGAGAGAGCCCTGGAAGGGCTGGATTTCATTTGTGCTACTAGCAGTGATTTTCCTTTTCATCTCATGAAGTTAGTTTTCATCCCAAGTAGCAGAGGTGGGATCTCTGCATTTGCTGCACATGGGTCCCTCTCACTTGGCTTGTTGTTCAAATTTTGTATTACAGTTTGAAAAATAAGGGCGGGGGTTGGGGGGGAGGGATGAGAAGGCTAATTTGCACATGAAAGTGGCTGAAGTTAAACGCCTAAATCCATAGATATGTATCCAAGTCTACGGCTAGGCTGGGGAAAATAGGCTGTGTTGAAAAATGTGTTTAGAGAACATGCCTTTAACTACCACAGTTAAACCGCTAGCATGGACAGGGTTTAGCACCGGTAAAACTTGCTAGCTGTCCCCAAGGCTTCCCTCTGCAATCTGTCAAGACGAGGGCCATCTCTCACGTTTTTAAAGCTTGTCTATACGTATGTTTAAGCAGCCTGGATCTGTTTGTCTTGTCTAGGCAGAGCTTGGATATTCCCTTCAGCCACTGCAGTGCCACAGATTATGAATATTATGAGAAGTGTAGGCAACGTGCAGATTTAGTAGCTAAAGCTGTCCTGGTGGGAGAACATCAGCTTTGCTCCATTCCGCCTCCAGCCCCTCTTGAGGTTTCATATTGCGGAGCTCTGGAGGACAGAAGCAGAGATGGGAAGGAGCTGGGGAGCAGCTGCTGGAAGCTGTATGCTCCTCTTGGGTGCAGGTTTATTTTGAAGCACAAATTCCTACTGGTCAGGCCTCTTATATGAGGGAGGGGGGCATTTTGTGCAGTCACCTGGCGGTTGTGGGGTGGAATGCAGTGGAATGCCTTATCTGGGAAAGGGGAAGCCAGGGAGCTGTGCAGAGCCCCTGGGCCTCCATGTGGCTGTTCCTGCTTCATGCAGGTGCCCTGAGATTTGTGTAGATTCCAGGGTTAGGGAGGAAAGACCAGTTTCTATTTTGGTAGTAGGGGAGTAAAAGATGACCTTGCACCTACTGAGGGGATATTCGGGTAGAAACCCCTTGAATCAACATTCAAAAAGTTTCCAAGTCCCTATGCAGAAAAACCCAAGGCAAGGGAAAGGATTGTTTGGCTTTATTTAATTTAGCTCTCTGTGGGCATTACTAAGGTATCCAGTCTCCTGTGAGTCCCTCCATGTAAAAGATAAATCTAACTGTCTCATGTATTTGTTAATTTATGTATAAATAAATTTATAAGACAGCCTAGCCTTGTTTACTCATGTAATATATTTCTCTCTCAACTGCAGCTGAACAAATGGTGTTCAGCATGGCCCATCTTGCAGGATACAGACTGCTCCTTGTGCTAAATAAACAAGAGACAGTGACTTTGGAATACCTTTTGATAATAGCTGGAGAATGCAATTTTTGGAAGGTTTGTGAGGCTGGTTACTTAGGACTTGTTGTCTGGCATAGTGAGCTGTGCTTGTTCTTTCCACTCTTGTGGGATTGATGCTGAACTTTGGGCACATTTCCTGGCTGAGTTAGTGGTTATTAAAATTCACTGCTCACTTTTGTTTAGTTTCTTGTTTACTTTGCTGAATTTTTAAAAACTTGTTAGAATGCAATTGAACACACAGATTCAAGAGTATTTCGGCCTGAAAAATAAAGATGCATTAGAAAGATGCCTATTATGCTTCAGAATTATTAATTGACATTTTTATGATGAATAATTAATCATTTGAATAATTTTTGTATCTCTGATCTGAACACATATTTGCATATCTAATGTCTGATTTTTAAATGTGGTTTCTTTAGTTGCATTCTCCCAGGACAAAGACACAAAGTAAGTAACATCCTAATGTAAAACTTTTTTTCTTTGCAGTTGTGAAAGTCCATTTTTTGAAATGGAAGTGTCTATCTCACTAAGAAGCTGTCAACAATTCGCATATGTCTTACATATACTTTCAGAAAAACATATGATCATTTGATATGAACACACTTAGTCCATACTTTCTTAAATGCAGGAGAAGGTTCTCAATAATGTACACATTACTTAAAATTGCCTAGTGTTAATACATTATTGGTCTGAGGAAACTGTAAAGAAATCTGCCAGGCAGTACAGCGTTGATTGTTCTCTTTTAGCTTGTTTATATGATTCTTAGTAACAAGGGCCAAGGTTGTTTTAATTTCGGGATTTTAAAATATCAAGAGTATTTGGTGTTATTTTTTCTATGGAGTACATATAATATCCTTAATTTCTTACTATATTTTTACAGGCATAAATCAGAATCTTCAAGAAACACCCAACCTAGTGACATAAACAATGGTGTAAGCTGCATATCAGTCGTAAGTTGGTGAGAAAACAGGTGCAAGTGATGATGTTGTGTAATTTGCACTGATCAGTCATTCAGTTGGGAAGTAAAATGCATGCAGCTTTTCCTGGGAAGGAACAGAAAGGAGGAAAGTGGAGCAAGACAAACAATTTCCTGGAGGATGCAAAAGAGAGTAAGAGCACCAGGATGTTCCCATTCTCTCTTACACCATCACTTATTAATTATCACAATATCACTGCTGAATATGATCCAAGGATTTCCATGGGAATAGCTTCCATTTACACCGGGTCTGAATTTCTCATTGCTTAATGCGTTCAAGAAGGAAGAATACATTTTGAGACTTTTAATTTATGGGACATTTAACCGTACTGCTTAGATACAGGCATCTCAGAGAGATGAACATTTAAAGTATGGCCTGTTAGATTTCTTGTTGTAATTCTTAGAAACCAAGCTGATAGATGCCTTAGAAATACCTAAAATAGAAAAAGTACTATTTATATTTTGTAGATTAAAGAATTTGCATTGAAATGAAAGTATTGGAATGTGATACATGATAGTGTTTATAGTTGCTTAGGGTCATCTATATAAAGGAGATGTTACATCTGGAGTGTGAAATTAAAAAACAACCCTTTTACTATCTTTAATTTTTTCTTGTTGTGTAGTAAAATGTACAACCGTCTAAGTAATAATTTTTATAGTGAAAATATATTATGTAGACTATGGTAATCTTTGTAGTAATATCTGACAGACAGATACTGTATAAAGAAACTGAAATGTAGTTCTCAGAACAGGCTGAAGTTATATTGAATGGGATGTTTAGCAGTTGCATATGCTCAGAGATAATTTTTTTTTTTTTTTTTGGCTGTGGGGGTATTGAATTTGTAAGAGCAGAGTGGTAAACTTGAGGAAGACTTACAGTATTAAGAGGCAAGATTTGAGTTCTGTGCTTACGACTTCCATTTGCTTTGAATTCCGGAGTCACAGCTATTTGCAGTAAGATCATTCCTAAAGATTCATACTTTCCTTTTTAGTATCTCAGAGCTAGAATGAGGTTTAAATAGTCACACTAGAGCTGAGGAAAGAGCTGATTTTAACAATGAAAAGCAAAACTCAAATCTAGAGAGAGCCAAATTTTCATGATCTCATTTTAGAAAGTAAGGACTTAGGCCCCTGTTCTGGGAGTGGCTGATAAGTGACCTCCACTCCTACAGTGTGAACTCTTCAGGGGTGGGACAACATTCTACCCAGCCTGCTTACAATTCAGAGCCTACCCTCCTGGCCAAATGCTCTTTGTTTTGCCCTCCTCCATATGCTCAACAAACGAACACTCCCCACTTTCTCCAAACACCACCACCACCACTGCTTTTTGCTGTCTGGAGAAGCAGGAGCAGAGGCATTAAGAAGGAACTGTGATGGCAGGCAGGGAACACATGCAGGGCTGTGTGCTTTCTGTGTCAAGCTGGTCTGATACTCTGTGCCAGCATCCTTGGATTCTGCAGCACTTTGGTGGGGCAGCTTCATTTACACTAGAAAATGGAGGTTTTTGCTGAATTAAATATAAACCCAATATAGCCCCCATGCTATTTTTTTAAACTAAGTTCAATTTATATTATGTTGTTCCCAGTAAGACACAGACCTTTTTATTGACAACACACAACTACATTGTGGTCAGGAGGGAAGTTGGGAGTTTGACAGTTGGATACGGGGGAGCTGGGCCTTTTGGCATGAAGGAAGCTGGCACAGGCAGTTTAGGACTATGAGATAATCACATAAGCTAGCTAATTCTAAAAAAAATCATCAGTAAAATTAACATTGTTGACTTTTAGATCACCATTATTAGGTTTTAGAATCAACACCCCATTGATATGAATAGTACACATCACACCTCCTTGTGCTGTTATTTTTTGCTTTCTGCAGTCTCAGGACGACTTAGTTAATATTTTAAAGATTTTATTTACAATCATATGGGCTAGAAAGACCATTTAAAATGAATTCTGGGACTCTGGAGCAGAGCAAGAGCAAATTCCATACCTACGCAATTGCAGAAGATCTGAGGCTTGACTAAACCATGCTTCTGTGGCTGTGGGGCTTAAGAAGCTCTAGAGACCTCTGTTTCCTGCTCTGAGCGTACTTCCTCTGCTGAACCACAGAAGGCCATGTGTTTTGGGGACTCTTGCTCTTGCCCCACTAGGAGTCCCCCAGTGGCAGTAGGTGGTATTGCACCCTTCGTCAGAGCAGTCATAGTATTACATAATGCCAGGTCTGGGGATTAATACCTTTCCCATCAGTGGAAAGCTGAAATTTTGACCAAAATGAACAATTGAAACATGACATTTTTCATACCGGTCAAAAAGCCATTCTTCTAAAAAAATGTGATTAAAAGTTTCGACCAACTCTCCTCTAACCTCATTATGACAAAGACAAGGAGAAGTTTAGGAAGATCCACATCCCAAAGAAAACATTGTACCCTTCTCACTAAGTAAAACAGTGCTCCTAGCTACAACTGCTACTTGAGCAGTAAGAAGCAGGTGATGGTCTAAGATGACCTCTAAATGGCAGATGTACCTTACCAATGGTGGACACATTCTCTTGTCAATTAAAAAAAGGTTTCTTCGGAAATTTTATGACCAGCTCTCTGGGTCATTTGTTCTACTCCCCCAGTCAGGTCAGTTAAGAACTAAAGTTATTGATGTGGGTACAACCCTGATTTTAACAAACTAATATTGCATCACTTAAAAACTGCTGTATGCAGCTTCGACACTATTTTCAAACATTAGCACCTTTTTTACCTTTATCGACTATCCCACTTCAAATCATTGACAAGAATGTCAAAACTGCTTTGTCAGAACAACTGCTCTTCTTTTCTTGCACTCTTACAAGCACCCTTCAACTAGAAACCCTCTACAATGAGAATTTTTATCATTGTAAAAAACAAAAATAATTCCATTGATGTCTCATTTGTTGTATTCCTCATTCTGTGTTCTGACCAGGTGGGAAATGTGAGTGAGAACAGGGTAAAAGAACATGTAATGTGTGCTGCACCTCCAGGAGGCTCAGCACAAAGGGAAAGGAGCATAGGTAGCTTTACCTTCCTATTACCAGGCTGGTCGGGGCCAAATAGCCCCCAGTATAATTTGGGGAGCTCAGGGAGCTGCTTTATGGCAATTCTGGCTGAGCTGTCTATGGGCAGCTCCAGAACCCGGAACTACTTAGTATTTCAATAGCACTATGATCCCACCTCAAACATATCCCCTGCAACCTCAAGCCCCATCTCTGGCACATTCCCAATGCTTGGGGATTGTGTCAGGCCATTTATGGCTGACCTACACAGTGTCTGCACCAGGAGAATTCGCTCCTGATTGGCTAAAGAATTTTTACATCCTATGTTTGCTGTTGGGGAGGAAGAGTGCCATTGTTTGTTTCTTTTAATTGCCTTTTCATTGTACAAGAGAGTGAGTGTATTAGATGTCCCCTGGAGCCACTGGAGCTGGGGAACCAGCCTGCCACTTTTCCCTGAACATGCTCAGATATTACGGGACAAGGAAGTGAGGAGACTGCAGGCTACTGTACCCTCATCTCCTCAGAGATTACAATAGTCTGGGAAGATTGAGTGTGTGCGATGGGGCCTCTATGGTTCTAGCTGCTTATATGAATTTCCAAACTTTTGGGAGCTGGAGAACTGGGAGGTTCATATTAAAATGCGTTGTCCACCCCCACTTTCTGTAGGTCTGGCATCTTCTCAGAATTAACTCATTTTGTTTAAACGTTGGCAATTATGCCACAGAATTGGTCCATCCAGGTGAGCTATCAAGCATGTTTGTCATGTGGCCTAGGGAAACTTCGTTGTCAGGTTCAAATACTGCAAACCTGAAGCATTCAAAAATTGTGAGATTGGTTTAAAAATCACCAAATGAAATAATTGGGTTCTTATTATTTGTTTTTCAGTGTTTGAGTCTTTGGGATGCACTTAGATCATGTTTTCTAGCTTTTCCCCCCAAAACTCTGAGGACTAGAAACATGCTATTTAAAAAAAATGAAAGATGAGAGTCTCATGTAATCCCATGACTCCAGGAGCTGGGGCTTTAAGGAGAACATCAAGGATCACAAGATATAATAGCTGCACTCCTGATGCCATTTTTGGAAGGTCACCAGTGGACAATGAGAGGTTGATCACTGCTGCGATTTATGGGATAGCACTTAGGAGATAAAAAACAAGATCAGAGAGAATATGCTTGAGGAATGAGGTGTTGTCATCCTCTGAAAGGATGGTATCTCAGAGAGTGTCAAAGAGATTGGTGGGAATGTGCCTAGAATTGGGGAGGAGGGTGTGGCAAGTGAGGTGGTACAGGTGAGAGAGGTGTGTTGGTGAAGACAGTATCTGTTTGGACTCAGGGATCCCTTGCACTTGGAGGTGAAGAGGGAGGTATGTAAAGTAGATATTGAAAACACCACAAATGTATTCTAATTGTCAGATGTTTCTATAAAATCAGTTGTTACTGAATCACCATTGAAGTTACTGAGCATTTAAATAGGCAGAGAGTGAGAAAAGCTAAGTCTAATTATATGTTTCATGCTATTTACAGTGGTTTCCAGGGGATTTTCTTTATTAAAAGTGCAATGCATCAAAAAGAATAAATCATACAATTTTGTTATTTACACATCAGTTTCTTCTCCTACAGCTGACTGACTTATTCTTCATTTTACTTCCTCTTTCCCACCCACCCAGAACTTTGATACTTCTGATAATTATATTCAACTATCTATAGAGTATTTTATTCTCCTTAGCTGATAAACAACTAGATCAGAAGAAAAACTTAACACCGACAGAAAAAAATGTCAACCCCCCCACCAATATATTGGGAGCTGCTTAACATAGTTGTTTAATAAGAGTAGAAAGAATACTTTGTAATTCTTTTCCACCCCTCTTTGAAATGTTCAGATTAGTAATAAAAAATATGACAGCATATATTTTCTTCATTTTTTTTTGCCTGCTGAAAGTATAATGTAAGCAGATGGAGTTCCGACACTGCTTAGAACAGAGTCTACATACACTGTATAATTCTATAATTCCCCACTTCTTGAGGCTTAGCTATATTTGTAATTTACACAGTAATACACAAAAAACCTTCTGCCTAAACATTCTCCCCAAGCTTCACTGTGCCTAAGGTTTCCTCTGCAGGACATCTCTGTTCCCGTTCTCTCTGCCAAAAAGGGACTCCAACCTCTTTTATATTCTGTTTGGAGCCAGTAGAATCCATCTGCAGTACCCGCTGCACCTTCATGCAGATTTCAAGCACACAACAGGGTGATTCATAAGAGGAGTCTACATCCCACTGCAGGACCTAGACTCATCCTGTTGTATGTACCTCTGGCTCAGCCCTATCTCTTCATGTTGTGCTCTTTAAAAATGGTCAACAGCTTGTTTATCTTAAAAATATAAAATCTTCTTTCTGATTTGTTTTTATCCTCTTCACATTCTTGGGTGCATTTAGAATCAATTTGCCCCTTCCTCACTCCAGATTATTTAGCACTTGATTTTCACATTTACAGTGCTCTGTGTCAATACAAAATAACCAGATAACTAATATTTACTCCATTATGCCACGACAAGAGTTGGAACCTAGCCCTATCTATATTACTCATATGAGCAAGTGTTGCTGGATGCGGCCCATTATTTATTAATTTTGATTTCAAGGCCATGCTTCAATTTGGAGGTTGAGGAAGAAGGAACAACTTGGGCCAAATTAATCCTTGCCTAACTGTTGCAGTCAATGGAATTAGACAACAGATAAATTGGAACCCACTATTTTCTGTGACAATTAAAATATTACATGTGAGAGGTGTAGGAAGAAAAAGGAATGAGAATGAGAGGATTTCTCCCAATAATGGTTAGGTATGATCTTCCTGATCAATACAGGCACAGTGTGGACATGTGCTCAGCAAGCTTTACCAGTGTCTTTAGCTTTGACTTGCAACAACCCTGCCATTCCAGCATGGGCCTCTTTCCTGAGCAGACGCTGTCAGTCGTGCCAAATTGTATGATTGCTTTGTGATATGGATAAATGTGTACTAGGGACTACATTAAGGACACTAAACTCAATTTCCTTAAGACTTGAGCCAGCTTTTAATATCGCAGCTGTCCAGAGGTGAGAGGTTAATGAGGACATAAGGAATTCCTGGATGGGAAAGGGACACTTGGCCCAACAAGCCTGTCCCCCTTCAAGTTTATTACAACACACCTCCCTGGATTGTCAATATATCCTCCAACCCTGTCTGCCTATGTAAACATGTCTAGCTGTCTCTTAAATTCATTAAATACTTTGTTTCACTCAGTGGTTTTATTTGACATAATGCCTACTATGCTGTGAATCAGATAACTCTGCATGAATTCACTGTTTATTCTTAGATTCCTCATTTTTAATTTTTATAGCCTGATTTTTTAAAACTAATTGGTGTTAGTATTTTTGTCTACAGTGTCCTTGATGCTGTGGCTTCAGCCTTCATCCTAATTATGACATGTTAATATTGAAGAGATTAAGCTCAACCTTCACTTATATCAAATAGCTGTAAAATTTGGAAACATGGTGATTGTCTGAGATCTTGCCTCTCCCTGGGGCAAGAAAATTCTTCCCATGAAAATGTAATCAACATTTAAGAGTACTGGAGGAGTTCTGTCATATTACTTGTGCAGTGACAATATCCGTTCTTTTGATTTGCATGGGGCTCCTCTGAAATGGTCATATGACACTGTATTTATACTGCAGTGATATCGACTCAAAATGGTGATGTTTGGCAGAGGAAACAACATATTTTGAAGGTGAAATAAAACATTTAGAATCCAGATTGTCATATTGTAAAGGCCTCCTAAAATCTAGAAATGCCTTTGAAAGCTGATTGAAGGGGGTGGGGGGAGAATAAGTCTTTCTCCTCTGATTTATACCAGTGTAAATCAGGAGTAACTCCAATAGAGTTGTACTGATTACAACTGGTATTAGAAACAGGCCTATAGTTTATGAAAATGGACTATATCCCTTTAAATTTTCTGCTAGGAAACTGGAGAAGTAATTAGCATACAGATGCCTCCCTCAAACTTTTTTTTTAAAAACTTTTCTGCCTCACAACCCAAAGAGCAAAGTTAGGGGGTCGAACAGATACTATGGTGATGAGCACAGTGTAGAAACACCATGGGGGGTGGAGGGGCACACACAAAAAACCCCACAAGCCACAAATAAACATGGAACGTTAAGATTCTTTAAAACCAACAATAGAAGCAACAGGGAGAAGTGAGCCTGAACTTAAGAAGGCAAAAGAAATAGATTGAAACAGAGTGAGATGGAGGAAAGGTGTCAAGTTCCTAGTGGCCAAACTTGTGTGGAAATCCCAGGAAAACAATATGCTTATAATTGCTCCTGAAGCCTGGCTGTACCCACTTGTATAGGAGAAAAGCTCATTCCTGTAGTGAGTAAGAGAGATTTTAATTTTAGAAAAAGAGAGAGTCACTGTTAATGTGAATTGCTTACAGGAAGATATTCTGCATCCAAATAGGAAACAGGGAGGCCTTATTCAGTAATTAAGGCAAGGTTTACACCCAAAAGTTAAGTTGACTCAGCTATGAAAAATCCAAACCCTTGCCTGACATAGTTAAGCCAACCTAACCCCCAGGGTAGACAGCGCTAGGTTGATAGAAGAATTCTTCCATCAACTAGCTACTGCATCTAGGGAAAGTGAATCAACTATGGCAATGGGAGAATCCTTCCCATCACTGTAGTGAGTGGCTACACTGAAGGGATGCAATGGTGGAGGTGTGCTGCTGTAATGTTTCAAGTGTAGACTAGCTCTAAAGTGATGGAGTAGGATGTGAGAGAATTTGTCATACACCCAAGAAAAGAAAAAAATCAGTTAGCTAGTACCAGACAGGAGGGAAAACACAATTTGGTCAGAGTGGGGAAGTCATGTGTGTGCATTGAGCTGGTGCGACCCAGTTTGTAGTGTCTATCTACTAAAAGGCATAGGAAATTTCCACCTCAAATCAAGGATTTGCAGCTAGTAAGAGGAAAAACCAGCAAAAGACACCAAAAGAAGTGATTTAAATTTTGTTTTTTCAATCCACCTTTGCTAGAGAACTTGTGATCCAAAGATGAATTGGAAATGCCCCTTCTGGATTGGGCAGGATTGTTCTAACACTGGGTTCATGGGAGTGGGAGATGTAAAAGACATTATTTGTGGCATATGTTGAATTGTAAACACCTATAGTTTAAATCCTTGGATTTTAGTGAGACTTTGCATTCCTAGTCTAAAGGCAATATTTTTGTGAACTGGGAAAAATGAAATAAAGTTAAGTAGGTGTAGTGATTACCACAGTATCAGAACACTTGACTTTGTGAGATTTTTTGTGTTAATATTCTGGAATCATTGATGAAAGGTGCATAATAGCAAGGGATTTTTTTGGTCTAGGTCCAAAAAAATGCTTATGGGGCTAAATTCTTCTAGTGTTGCTCATGGAAGATGACCCATTGAAATCAGTTAGCTACATTTTTTAGATATGTAATTTGAAGCACTTGGGAGGCAACCTGGACCTGAAAATGGGGAAAAAAATTGTCAGTAAGGCCAACACTTAAGTGACGCTAAATGTAATTTAAAATTAATTTAAATACCAAGAAAAAAGCACTCACTTCACCCTTGATGAAACCAAGGGAAACTTCATTGCAATTACCCTGAAGGACAAATCAATCATTAAAGAATTCTTAGTTAAAGAAGATAGCCAACAGTCCAGATACTCATCTCAGTTAGGTTGGTGGAACGCTGGAGTGACTCCATTCAGATCAATGGAGTTACTTCAGATTTGACCAAGTGAAGCTGTGATCAGGATCTGGCCCACATTTCTATAATAAGCTGAAACAAATGTCTACATCCAAACATGGAGATTGAAATTCATATTTGAACCTTCCCAGCTTTCAGGTTACTGAAGCTGAGACCACTAGATAGATGAGGTGTCAAATTTTGAAAAGTGCCTGTGTGACTCAGGGCTAGATTTTTAAAGGTATTCAAGCCTCTTAAGATGCAGATAGGCACCTTGTGGAATTTTCAAATGCTGCAATGGGAGTTAGATGCCTAAACTGATTAGGCACATTTGAAAATCCCACTAGGTTGCCCATCTGCACCTTTAGGAACCTAAATACCTTTGAAAATCCAAGGCGTCTAAGTCCCATTTTCTAAAGAGAATTAGGCACTTAGGGCTAGATACACAGGGAGGACTTAGGCATTGCAGCATTTAGTGTTGCAATGCCTAACTTTCAGGTGCCCAGCTGCCTAAGTAGAACTCACAATCCTGAGGTGGGCACCCAGGCTCCCTATACAGTTCATGGGGACAGTTAGGTGCCTAAAAAAGGGATTCATAGAAACCAGCAGGCTGAGCTGGGGCTGCCGAGGCCAGCCAATAGGAACTGCTGAGGAGGGTTCATCTCCCCATCTTTTGTGTGGTGTGAGGCATGCTCTGATTACACCTACCAGCTGTGGCCCTGCTGGGGGGATAGGCAGGGCAGTTAAGTTCTGGGCAGCTAAATGCAGTTTGGACTTAGGTGGTTCTTTGCAGGCCCAGTACCAGAATTGTAGGGGACTCTAGGTGCTTATAGTGGTGCCTAAATGTTGGATTTAGGCATCTAAAGTGGTAGTTAGGCACCTAAATCCCCTCATGAATCTAGCTTTAGGAAGCTAAGTTTCACTGAAAGTTAATGGGACTTCGGCTCTTAAGTTATGGTGGCCCAGATTTTTAAAGGTAGCTAGGCACTTCTGTGCTCAGTAGTGCAACACCTGACTGATTTAGGAGCTTAAATTTCATTTTCAAAGCGATTTGGGCACTTAGGAGCCTACATCTCATCAACAGGCAATGGGATTTTGGTTCCTAAGTGCCTAAATCCCTAAAAAAAGAAATAGGCTCCTAAATCAGTTAGGCATTGCAACAGTAAGCACAGCAATGCCTAAACACCTTTAACAATCTGGGCCTTTTCTGAAAATTTTACATGTGAGCTAACAAGCTCTGTACTGATAGAGCTGAGCTGTAGAATCTGATTCCAAACTTGAATCTAGATCTGAGACTTTTAAGATTTCTGTTTGTATTAAGCTATTTTGGACAGATTGGTATGTATCATGGCAGAAAGTGATTGGTAGAGGTTCAAAACTACATGGTACTTGGATTAAAAGGGAAAATGATTAGCATGTTTCTCTGACCACTAGAGCAGTTACAGCAGCATATAGTAACTATCTCTGGGATAAAATATACTGGGGAGTTCACTTGGCCTACAATATGCCTACTTGGACATAAGAAAAATGAAGGATCTTTTAAGGTCAGGAAAAGCTATGCAGCTCAATGTGCTGGATCTTGCTTACTTATCTGAATCACACCTTCTCAGGCTTTCACTATAACCCTAAATTCTTGATACAGCTCTTGTTTCACATGTCTGACTTGGTCCATAACTTTTTCAAATGGGGGGATTGCAGAATTTTAGAATTTTTTAAGTTCTTTCAATCTTCTGTACGAGTTCAGTTAAAGGAAAGATTTCCCCTCTCTTTTTTTCCACCCCACCCCACCCCCTCAGGTTCGTTTCTCATACCTCCCTTGCCCCTCCCTCTTGCTCCTGTTGGTGTCTGTGTCTTGGTCTCTGCCCTTTTTACAACAGTGCCCCTCTTTTGCCCCTTATTTCAGCATTGCTCCCTCTTTGTTTCAGTCTCCCTTACTGCCAGCTGCTGAGGAAAATATTGACTTTCCTTGCTCAGGTCAAGTCTGCAGCATAGCAGCATGTTCCTGGCGATACTGGTGGTACATTTTGACAGTGATTTGGATCTTTAATGGTGTTAAACAGCTGTTGCTAGCACCCTTGCAATTTTGATGTCCTCAGCAAATTTTGATACCTTACCTTTGATATTCCAGTGTTACTCCTTTACATAGATTAGAAACAAGTCCCTATCCTGACCAAAGCAATATCCTGCATCTACTGGTTATCTCTGAGTCATTCAAGGATTGCTGTTTTGAGTTCATTAAACTTTGTTATCCTTTATGCAATGAGTCTGTACCTTGCTGGTAATCTCCAATGTAGGATCTTATCAAATGCTCTTTTGAAAGTCTAAGCATATTGTATATCATCTATAACATTTTCCTTGTCTACCTTGGCAGGGATCTCTTTGAAGAATTCCAACAAATTATTTGAGTAAGACTTCCTGCTCAGAAATCCACACTGGCTGATTCTACTCAAATTAGGCTTTTCAGTGTGTTTCCTCATTAAATCCTGTAAAACTGTTCCCAGCATTTTCTTCATGCCTGTGAATTATGCTATAATCATTTGTTTATATTCTACTCTCTTTAAAATGTATCTATTATATATATCGCCAGGCTTTTTAAGTATATTCCAACTTCCACACTGGATACATTAGAAATAGACAATGCAATAGAAGATGCAAGGACCCTTCTAAAGACAGATCCTTAGCTGGAGTAAATTGGTGTAGCTTTCTGATTTCAATGGAATTATGGAATCATAGAATATCAGGATTGGAAGGGACCTCAGGAGGTCATCTAGTCCAACCCCCTGCTCAAAAGCAGGACCAATCCCCAATTAAATCATCCCAGCCAGGGCTTTGTCAAGCCTGACCTTAAAAACTTCTAGGGAAGGAGATTCCACCACCTCCCTAGGTAACGCATTCCAGTATTTCACCACCCTCCTAGTGAAAAAGTTTTTCCTAACATCCAACCTAAATCTCCCCCACTGCAACTTGAGACCATTACTCCTTGTTCTGTCATCTGCTACCACTGAGAACAGTCTAGAGCCATCCTCTTTGGAACCCCCTTTCAGGTAGTTGAAAGCAGCTATCAAATCCCCCCTCATTCTTCTCTTCTGAAGACTAAACATCCCCATTCCCTCAGCCTCTCCTCATAAGTCATGTGTTCCAGTTCCCAATCATTTTTGTTGCCCTCCGCTGGACTCTTTCCAATTTTTCCATATCCTTCTTGTAGTGTGGGGCCCAAAACTGGACACAGTACTCCAGATGAGGCCTCACCAATGTCAAATAGAGGGGAAAGATCACATCCCTCGATCTGCTGGAAATGCCCCTACTTATACATCCCAAAATGCCATTGGCCTTCTTGGCAACAAGGGCACACTGTTGAGTCTTCATATCCAACTTCTCATCCACTGTCACCCCTAGGTCCTTTTCCGCAGAACTGCTGTCGAGCCATTCGGTCCCTAGTCTGTAGCGGTGCATTGGATTCTTCCGTCCTAAGTGCAGGACTCTGCACTTGTCCTTGTTGAACCTCATCAGATTTCTTTTGGCCCAATCCTCCAATTTGTCTAGGTCCCTCTGTATCCTATCCCTACCCTCCAGCATATCTACCACTCCTCCCAGTTTAGTGTCATCTGCAAACTTGCTAAGGGTGCAATCCACACCATCCTCCAGTTCATTTATGAAGATATTGAACAAAACCGGCCCCAGGACTGACCCCTGGGGCACTCCACTTGATACCGGCTGCCAACTAGACATGGAGCCATTGATCACTACCCGTTGAGCCCAACAATCTAGCCAGCTTTCTATCCACCTTATAGTCCATTCATCCAGCCCATACTTCTTTAACTTGCTGGCAGGAGTACTGTGGGAGACCGTGTCAAAAGCTTTGCTAAGTCAAGGAGCAACATGTCCATTGCTTTCCCTTCATCCACAGAGCCAGTTATCTTGTCATAGAAGGCAATTAGATTAGTCAGGCATGACTTGCCCTGGGTGAATCCATGCTGACTGTTCCTGGTCACTTTCCTCTGCTCTAAGTGCTTCAGAATTGATTCCTTGAGGACTTGCTCCATGATTTTTCCAGGGACTGAGGTGAGGCTGACTGGCCTGTAGTTCCCAGGATCCTCCTTCTTCCCTTTTTTAAAGATGGGCACTACATTAGCCTTTTTCCAGTCATCTGGGACCTCCCCCGATCGCCATGAGTTTTCAAAGATAATGGCCAATGGCTCTGCAATCACATCCGCCAACTCCTTTAGCACTCTCAAATGCAACGCATCCGGCCCCATGGACTTGTGCTTGTCCAGCTTTTCTACATAGTCCCGAACCACTTCTTTCTCCACAGAGGGCTGGTCACCTTCTCCCCATGCTGTGCTGCCCAGTGCAATAGTCTGGGAGCTGACCTTGTTCGTGAAGACAGAGGCAAAAAAAGCATTGAGTACATTAGCTTTTTCCACATCCTCTGTCACGAGGTTGCCTCCCTCATTCAGTAAGGGGCCCACGCTTTCCTTGATTTTCTTCTTGTTGCTAACATACCTGAAGAAACCCTTCTTGTTACTCTTAACATCTCGTGCTAGCTGCAACTCCAGGTGTGATTTGGCCTTCCTGATTTCACTCCTGCAAGCCCGAGCAATATCTTTATACTCATCCCTAGTTATTTGTCCAATCTCCCACTTCTTGTAAGCTTCTTTTTTGTATTTAAGAGCAGCAAGGATTTCACTGTTAAGCCAAGCTGGTCACCTGCCATATTTACTATTCTTTCTACACATCGGGATGGTTTGTCCTTGTAACCTCAATAAGGATTCTTTAAAATACAGCCAGCTCTCCTGGATTCCTTTCCCCCTCATGTTATTCTCCCAGGGGATCTTGCCATCAGTTCCTGAGGGAGTCAAAGTCTGCTTTTCTGAAGTCCAGGGTCCGTATTCTGCTGCTCTCCTTTCTTCCTTGTGTTAGGATCCTGACCTCGACCATTTCATGGTCACTGCCTCCCAGGTTCCCATCCACTTTTGCTTCCCCTCTGCCCCTAGTTGGTTCCTCCAGCACTTGCACCAGGAAATTGTCCCCTACATTTTCCAAAAACTTCCTGGATTGTCTGTGCACCGCTGTATTGCTCTCCCAGCAGATATCAGGGTGATTGAAGTCTCCCATGAGAACCAGGGCCTGCGATCTAGTAACTTCTGCGAGTTGCCGGAAGAAAGCTCGTCCACCTCATCCCCCTGGTCTGGTGGTCTATAGTAGACTCCCACCACGACATCACCCTTGTTTTTCACACTTCTAAACTTAATCCAGAGACTCTCAGGTTTTTCTGCAGTTTCATACTTGAGCTCTGAGCAGTCATACTGCTCCCTTACATAAAGTGCAACTCCCCCACCTTTTCTGCCCTTCCTGTCCTTCCTGAACAGCTTATATCCATCCATGACAGTACTCCAGTCATGTGAGTTATCCCACCAAGTCTCTGTTATTCCAATCACAGTGGAGCTACATTAATTTACATATGTTGAGGATCTGACCCCTCTGGTGTTGTGTTTGCCATATTCTAGTCCCAAGTAATCAGACCTGTCATCAGAGACATTCTAAAACATTTGTGAAGATATTACTAATGTCTGTCCTCATTTCCTATCAGAAATTTCAAACTTGTATTTTTACTCACTGTTCTCAGAATGACCCTTGGTAGCTTTGAATCTGAAGTTATTTCCTTTCCAACCAGCACAATGGTTTGTAGGGAGATTGTTGTGCCATACGGACAGACCAGGCAACTGCCTAGTGTAACAAATGTTCAGTGGATGTTCACTTTATGCCTAAGTTTAAGGCTGGACAGAGAGGATGGAAGATATTTTCTGGTTTGATAAGGAAGTAATGACAATTATGATTTGAGCTGGCTGGAAAAGGGGTACCTGCCCCATTGTAAATGTTGACTTTTTCGCAAAACATCTCCCCCGCAGCAGCCCCCCCCCCAAAAAATATAGATTTGGAAATGCTGGAGTGCCTCATAGGAATTGAAGTTTGGGTGTCTCATGACCCCCCTCCCCATTCTCCTCTATGGGCTGGGCTCCCAAAATCTCCCATTATGTACCACAGTCTTCCTTTTTGCTGAGCCACCTTGATGCATCATGGGCAATATAGTCTAGCTTGAGAACCTGGCCTGTAAAGAAGAACTAGGGCATGAAGCATCTGAACTAAAATTTCCATGAGGCGCTATCGTGAAAATTCCAAATCAAACATTTCAGCAGAAAACTGAAAACTTTTAGTTTTTCATGTTTTCAATAAAAGGACAGAATTTTCTATGGGAAGCAGAAGTCAAAGACTCACTTTGTCCAAAAAACAAGTTTTGATGGAAAATGTTCAACCAAGCCCAGCAATGATACTTTTCCAAGATCCGCTCACTCATGATACCATGATGAGATACCATTCACAATAGATAGTGCATGTCTGGATACAGGATTCAGGGTTGAATGAGATCATCCCACTTTTTAATTTTGTTGACATTTAAAATGTCATAATTGGGCTCAGAGCTGGCACCCCTTTAAATGAGGTTTGTTTCACACATCTTACAGAGTTATTATTTCAGGTTGACGGAAGACTCACATAGAGTGAGTGCTGCTGTTTAACCTTCAAAATGTGATCTGAGAGTATCTTCACAACCATAATAGCTAGAGAAAAACAGTCTGCAACAGCAGATGTTAGCCTCCAGAAAAAAGTATCCATTCAGTAAGCCACTGTGAGCCACCTCATTCAACTCTCACCTGTGTCTAGTGCACCCAATCTAGTGCAGATTTCCCTCATATAACTTCATATGTTTCAATCTTGATCTTCAACATCCCTGCTATCCCAGGGCAGGCCTTCTCCTGGCCAGAGATTCTAAAATATTTCCAGTTGTGAAAGGTTTTGTGATATGCATAAGTAAAGACTAGGTTGAAATGACCATATTTAGTTCTCGCCCATATGTTAAACAGAGGTTTGGATTTCGGGTGTTCAGCTGTGAAAGGCTAATCCACCAAAGCACTGAGTCACTTACAGTAACCACAGATGTGTCTGATGATGGTAATAATGCTTGGAGTCTGTAGCATCCAAACATCGCAAAGCACTTTATCAGCATTAATTAATTCAGACTGACAACATCCCTGTCAGGTGGGTATTATTATCTCAGCTTTACAAAAGAGGAAAAGTGAAGCTCAGTGAGGTTTAGTGAATTGCTCCAGGACACCTAGCACATCAGTGTCCAGGATGAGAACAGAACCCCAAGCTCATCACTCCCAGTTATAGCGGTTAGCTATCAGGCTCTACTTGTCTCCTTTTGTAGACTGATTTACCTATCCTTTGCCATATCAGGAACCATAATGAGAAATCATGCCTGTGAAAGATAAGGGCCTGGTTTTTCATTCTTTTTGCATGTGTAACTTCTGATGAAATCAATTGCATGGGAAAAAGCTGCAGGAGCAGAATAGCCATTAAACAATTCTGTTCTCCCCTAATTCACTTTCATCGGATCCTCACTATCATTTGTTAGTGGGCCATTTTTTTGTCTGCCATGAAAATTCCATTGATGAGTCTCTTAGACTCAATATTCAGAATTTCTTTGTGTTTTTATAATGACCTTTTTGACTTGAATCTGTTTACTTTGTAGGTGTCCCTTTCCTTTTCTTTACTAGAATATTTTCTAATTGATTTATCTCTTAATCATATGCAGATTCATATCACTCAATAGTAGTTGCTCCCCAATACCATCTTTAAAAAATAAAACTATTACACATAGCTTATTTCCAAGTACTAGGTCCTGTGTAATCCTATTGGCTCCTCAGTAAACTAAGAGCACTTCTCTGGAAACATGTCCTTTTAGCTTCTATGTAGTTATTGTCCCAACCAATAGCTGTGTAATTCAATTAATCCATTTTCAAATTCTGGCCTTACTTATCAGCAATTTTGTTGTTCTACTCTACCCTAATTTCTCTGCAAGTCTAAAGGAACATCAAAAATCACAAAATCACTTTTACTTTTCTTAAATCCTATCCAAGCAGTATTTGCCATCTTACCCAAAATACTTGGTGCCAGATTTTGTGGCCTTTAGTTGAACAAAACTCTCATTGAAGGTAGTTGGAGTTTGATCTCGCTATTCTTTGTTTTTGAAGATGACTGTCCCTCCTACTTTGTTCATCGTTTGAATAATCACTTTACACATAGGTATTTCAAATTGCCATTCCCTTTCTTGATTTTTCCCTCTATCTCCATCTAATGAATATTAGAGATGGGGCAGGAGCCAGCCCTCTGGTCCAAACACGTGAACTTTGGAGAAGTTTGATTAGTTTCTGAACTTCAGGACTCAGGGCAGGTCTACATTACTGGCTAAGTCAATCTAACTTATATCTAACTTATGTGTGAAAAAGCCCCCCTTACCCCAGTGCGACACAAGTTTCATGCTGTTCACACCAGCGCTATATCGACAGGAGATGCTCTCCCCCTGACATAGCTTACACTTCTCGACGAGGTGGAGTAATGATGCTGGTGGGAGAGTGCTCTCCGATCGGCATAGTGAATCCTCACGAGACATGCTACAGCAGCGCAGCTGTGCCGATGTACTGCTGTAGTGTAGAATTGCCCTAAGGCCCATACTTAACTAACAAATGCAAGCCATGTAGTTTCCCATATTAGTGTCTAATCTTTTTGCTTCATTTAATTCAATTATCATGTAACTATCCCTACTACATTTTGGAAAAAGCTGTTCACATCCTATGTGCCAACAGTGAGCTAGGCTGTGTCTCTGTGACCCAGCCCATTGTAAGGGGAGTCATGTAGCTGGGTCTTTTGGGGGAAAGAGTTGTTTATCAGGGACCCACAATACCCTCTTTCTTCTCCCTTCTAGTTCCCTGGGGGAAGTATACCAGAAGCAAAATACTGTTCCCCTGTGTTCGCTGAGGTGGAACTAATGGGGGATGGCTCACTCCCTGACCACATACTTTATAGCAGGAGTAGATGGGTGCTGCTTATACTTGGACCCAGTGCTGTGTAGACTATGTAGAAGTAAAGTGGGAGAGGTTCTTATTCCTTTGCACACGTGTATAGGCCAAGTCACGATCTATCTTTGTAGCTTGCATCAGTTATTTACTTTTTAAAAGTTTATCATTTTCAAAAGAAAATGCATTGTTGAAATAAAGGAGAAGGTAGGATACAAAGCCAGGGTTGGATAATAATGAATTGAACTGATCATCTGAGTTATTTTCAGTACTTCACAAACATTCATTAATTAAGCTTCACAACAACATCCCGGTGAGGTTGGTATCACAGGTGCATCTCCTCTGGCTGTTATGTGCCATTTCTATTTCTCAAAATCATTTTGTTCATATGTATTCTTGATGAGTGCACTGAAATGGTGCCTGGCTAGTAGAGATGATTCTGCATATATTTAAGGTGTGAATATTCTGTATAATGAGCACTCTCATGGAAAAAGTGTTGTGTTTTTTTATGCAGCCTAGTTCCTGCATAAAAAAGTATATATAGTGAAACAAAGGGGCTGCTATAGATATGTAGTTATATATAGTGAATACCTTATATTCTGTTACTGAATCAGACCTAAAATCTACTCTCCCTTTTATTACTAAAAAATGACAGTGCACTTTACGGGAGATGCATTTTCCTCATTTTGAAATATAATTGTTACAAAGAACTAACTTTATAATTGTAATTGCAGCTGTCGTACTTTTGAAGTGCAAATTAGTTTCTGATTTTTATTAACAACAAATTGTGAAAGTTTTTTTCTTTGAGTTTTCATCATTAAGGGAAATACACTTTACTTTTAGTATATATGTAGAGTTTTGACACTTAAAGAGTGCTTGCCTCCTTTTATTTCCACCATGCCACTCTAAACAAGATGTTGTTTATTACTAGAAACATTATATGTAAGTCCCAAGAATATGTTAAATATGATTGAAGTTTTGGCAGACTTTGAGCAACTGAAGTTTCCAGAAATTTTGCTATGTTTAAAAACCAAAACCATGCTTTAAGGAAAGATTTCTACTTCCAAATGTGTGGTTGCCCAAACCTTTTACATTTTCAAGTCAGATTCTCCTGCCAAATAACACACACTGTACCTTAACTACAATATAAAAGCATAGACTCTGTGTTTAAAAAAACATTGCAGGAGCAACTACGATCATATTTCTTAAATTTATTCTATTCATATGCACAAATGTGCATTTTATAGTAAGCTTTCGATTGCACTGGTCACTTACACTAGTAGAAAATGACATGTACAGACACAAGGTTGGCACAGTGTAACAAACCAAACTGGTAAAGTACAGGAATCCTGAGCCAGACCAAAATATGAGGTCAAGGAAGTTGCTCTTATAATAATAGTGGTTATCTGTTTAATGTGTGATCTGGCAGTGACATGTTGTTGACCATAAGCAATTATGCATGTTTCTAAACTGGCTGTATAAAAGCCCAAAGTAACTGTAGGCAAGACAAGCTGTGAGGAATGGGCACTCAGTACATTTTTATTGTTCTTTGTACTTGAGTTCATCAATTAAAATGTACAATTTAATAGTGGCTACACATTCGACTGAATTTTTTAAAAATCCCTATTTCATTCATTATATCATTATCATACACATTACAAACTCTAGCCGAGACCACCCTGATGAAGCAAACTTCTGTCTGACCTGACAAATACGGAGTGCCATTCTGATCCACCTGTGTTAAGCGCCTGATTTTAGTAGCTGTCTTGAGTGTTTTTAAAAGGTATCTTTCACTGTATTAAAGATGTTAATTTCAATGGCCAGGAATGATGCCCATGTTCTATAAACTGTAGTATGTTTATCTTGAAGAGAGTGTGCAAAATTCTGGGCTGTCTGTATGTGTGCCTGCATGTATGCACATGCTTAGTGTTCAGGAAAGATCTGTCAATGCATCAGAGAACAGAATTTGACCTGGTTTAGGCAGAAGGGGAAATCCTTGCAATGCAGAGAGAAATGTAATCTGACTACAGAGTTGGGATCCAGGAACTCCTATATTCTAATCTCAGCCCTGACACCGATTTCTTCTATGACCTTAGTCAACTCACTGAGCTGGGAATCTTTCCATTGAGCTTCAATGGTCTTAGATCAGGCCCTTAAAATCTCTGCCTCAATTTTCTCATCTATCAAATGGAGATATAATAAAGTTTCCTCACAGTGCTGGACATTTTTAAAATGATGTCTGTAGAACCAGAAGTGCAGAAAAGCTAAGAGAAGGCTCCCCTTTTCTACTCACAGGAGGCAGTCACAGTTTGGCTATCTGAGCATACGAAGGCCCTGTGAACACTGCTGGCAGAATTCAGTGGCTTGGGCCATTTGTATTTGTACAGATGAGGTGTAGTCATTGCCCTTTCCACACACCAGACATCACTAGAGAGCTTTGCTGGGAAAAGTGCATGCTACCGCCTTTAAAAAAAGTAATACAAAGGCTTTTGGGGAATATGTTTTCCCCAGCCATGCTGCAGATAATCTGGGTGCTCCTGGCCTTTGCAGGTAAAATGTCTTGCGTAAACAGGTAATCATTTTCCGAGTTACCTTGCATTTTTTCTTGGCACATGGAACTATTGTGGTTGAGCAGGCAGGTGAAAACATCTTTGTGTTTTAAAGGAATTTCAGTGACCAAAATAGCCCCATAGAATTTACTCATTTTTGTACCCTTCCTAATAAAGTGTCTAAGGATAACCAACATAGAAGAATGATGGGTCTGATTCTGTGTTATTGAAGTGAATGGGAACTTTGCTATGGATTTCAATAGGGACAAGATCAGGACTTCACTATTTAGGGAATATAATGTTCTTTATATAATAGTGCTGCAGCTATAGTTGTGGTAATATAGGCTGTGGTAATATTAACTACAGCTGGTTGAGACATCTTTGATGGAACAATTTTCTGTTGGAAAATCCAAATCGAAACTTTTCTTGGAAATATGTCAATTTTGGTGAAAGTTTTGATGGGCAAAAAGTCTAAACATTTCATTTTGATCATGTCAAAATGTTTCATTTTGAAAATGTAAAAACACTTCATTTGGACTTTTTTATTGTAATATTTTGACATGATGAAAACAAAAGGTTTCTATGTTTCCAAATTGAGATTTTTTTGGATTTTCTTCCCACAAAATTATTTTGACTGTTTGTCCAATTCGGAATGAATACAGATTTCAAGATGTCAGAATTTCTTGCTGGAAGGAAATTCCATTTTCTGACCAACTCTAGTATTAACTTAAATTTATAATATTATTGTAAAAACTCTGTATTTAAGAAGTCCTTAAGCTTAGCCAAATGCATTATTAAAATTAGTACTGTGTCCCGAGATTGAACAAGATGGGCTTTGTTGCAAGGATAGGTTCTTTGTTGGGCTTCTCCTGTAGTAGGTAACTTCTGGGTACTCTTCTGGCTCTGTCAATCTGTTTCTTCACTTCCGCAGGTGGGTATTGTAGTTGTAAGAATGCTTGATAGAGATCTTGTAGGTGTTTGTCTCTGTCTGAGGGGATGGAGCAACTGCGGTTGTATCGTAGAGCTTGGCTGTAGACAATGGACTGTGTCGTTTGATCTGGAGGAAAGCTGGAGGCATGTAGGTAAGCACAGTGGTCAGTAGGTTTCTGGTATATGGTGGTGTTTTATGTGACCATCGCTTGCAACAAAGCCCGTTGCCAACTGTGTCCACATATCTATTCAGGGGACACCATCGTAGGGCCTAAACACATCAGCCACACTATCAGAGGCTCGTTCACCAGCACATCTACCAATGTGATATATACCATCATGTGCCAGCAGTGCCCCTCTGCCATGTACATTGGTCAAACTGGACAGTCTCTACGTAAAAGAATCAATGGACACAAATCAGACGTCAAGAATTATAACATTCAAAAACCAGTCGGAGAACACTTCAATCTCTTTGGTCACTCGATTACAGACCTAGACCTAAAAGTGGCAATTCTTCAACAAAAAAACGTCAAAAACAGATTCCAACGAGAGACTGCTGAATTGGAATTAATTTGCAAACTGGACACAATTAACTTAGGCTTGAATAAAGACTGGGAGTGGATGGGTCATTACACAAAGTAAAACTATTTCCCCATGTTTATTCCCCCCCCCTCCATTCCTCACATGTTCTTGTCAACTGCTGGAAACGGCCCACCTTGATTATCATTACAAAAGGTTTTTTTTCTCTCCTGCTGGTAATAGCTCACCTTACCTGATCACTCTTGTTACAGTGTGTATGGTAACACCCATTGTTTCATGTTCCGTGTGTATATAAATCTCCCCACTGTATTTTCCACTGCATGCATCCGATGAAGTGAGCTGTAGCTCACAAAAGCTTTGTTCAAATAAATGTGTTAGTCTCTAAGGTGCCACAAGTCCTCCTTTTCTTTTTGTGAATACAGACTAACACGGCTGCTACTCTGAAACCTTGGGTTATATTGCAACTCTGTGAGGAAAACCTTGCAGGACGGAGATGGAGGATCTGGGAAACTTGATGCGCTTCATCTCATAGAGCTTCCTTCTAAGGAAGTGAGGTTATGGGGGAGCCAGAGGGGATCTATATGTCCCAAACTGCAGAGCCTAGGTAACCACATGGAGCTCTGTTTCCAACACTGGGTCTTGGAGCATCTTGCCGGCCTTCTGTGGTGTTCTGTTGACCTTCCTCCTACTCTAGCACAAATTCTTCAGGAGCTGTGCTAAGCCTCCCATTGTGGTGGTGTTTTAGAAGCTTCTTAAGGGACATCAATGGAATTAAAATGCCACATTAGCAGATAGTCATGTGGCTATCTGCAAGGTCCTGAGGTAATCACTCAAAGTGGTTGCTCCCTGTTCCCATGTCCATCTGCCAAAACACATGGGGTCCTAAACCCCACAGAGCTTGCATGAGGGCTTTCTTGGTGAGGTATTGGGAAGGAAGGAGCATGTCATAGCAGATTAAAGAACTAGTACAAAACTTTGTTCAAATCATATACTGTTGTCATGATTGTTAGTTGGCCTTTTATACAGTAAAGGCAGGTCTTCCTACAGAACTACAGCAAAATGATCTTTTCCAGGACAGCGTTTGGAAACTTGTATTTCTTTGAAGTAATTCTGGGATTTGATGTTTTCTTACATGTTGATATTTCTTTTAAATGGCCTTTAGAGGTCTGATCCAAGCCTATCAGAGTTAGTGGAAAGACTCCCATTGTATTTATAGACTTTGCATTAGGCACTATGCTATATTGCATTGCCAAAATATAGCGTAAGTACCCTGATTCTTATGCAACTTGCAGCAGTTTCACATCAGTGGAACTCACCATGACCAGTGACGTTAGTGGAGTTACTCCTGATATACAATGGCTTAGATGGGATCAGAATCAGGCCTCTAGTCTTATCTTGAACGATAAAAATTGATATTGTTTTGAGAGAAATAAAGTACAGTAGTTGTTTTTTTAAATGATTTCTGTCATGTTACTTTTCAAAGTAGAGGGGAAAGTTGGGGAGGATGAGGAGGAATTGGTAAAAATGCATAGCGTGTTCGTTTTGGTAAGGAAACGTATATTATAACAATTTTCAGATCCTATTTATTCTCAGGGATGTTTATGTATTCATGCTGAATATGCGATAACAGACAGTATAAGGATATATAATATTAGAGAAGGAGAAAATGACTATTATAGTACTTCCTACTCTCAGTTTCTTCTACAGTAATGCCCTTACACCTTTTCTTTTTCAGGCTTTTTGTAGCATCCTAAACAGAAGGATATTGAAGGGAGCTGATTCTGCTTTGATCCTTATGCTTGTTGTCAAAGCGCTTGGGATTGAAGAGACTGTTGGCTACAATTGACTGTGACAATTAGGAGATGATCAGAGCCCTAGAGTGGAGCACTTAAAGGGTAATTTACATGTCAGTTTGTCAAATAAAAAAAAGATATTCAGCTAAGATTTTTTTCCCCCCTCAGAGCCTTGTAAACTGCAATTTGTGCTCTGGTAAGAAAAACCTGGCAGAGGAGTTAGGATAGCCATTTCCATTTGAAAAGAGGCAATCATAAGGCCACTGCTGAGCCTATTGTCCACTAAAAATGCTGATTTGCAGTCAGTGAGTGAAAGAGTGGAACCATCACTAAATAGAACCTTGTGCAAGGTAACTCCCCCTTGGTGGCTTTTTAATGTTGGGTAAAGGTTTTATATACCTTAAATCCCACATTTACTGTCATTATAACATTGTTATGAATGTCCTTTATCATAACAAAAAATGAATGTATTGAGGGGGAGGTAGGTGGAATGCTAGCTAACAGCAAGTTGATAGACTAACACTGGGTGTCTGTTGTTATCAGATCTTTCTTATTCTCTTGCCTTTTGTATGCCATCACAATTTTCTTCTTGTAGCCCTTTGCACCTTGCCATTCAAGCCCTTCCATAACAGTTTTCTCATAGGTTTTCCATACTTGTTTACACTCTATTTTACCCATGCTCCCAGCAGATTATTAACATTTCCCACATTTAACCTAGTGGGATAAGTAAAGTGGGAGGGAGGTGACATGAGCAGGTTTAATCCAGAATTTTCTGTTCTCTAACTATTCCATGATTACTGATTGTGTATGTACCAGAGTGAGATCAGCACAGTTAAAATAGTTGATTAAATATACTTGTCAGTAATTAATTTGTTTTCTCATATTTGATAGGGGTCTGATATATCTAGTCACTTTGACTGCAGTGTCGTACGTTCTTTGTCATGTAAAATCGCAGTTACTCTAGTGGGTCTGGGCTATAGCATATGTTATATTATTAACAACAGTTTAGGGAAAGGATATAAGGGGATTTGCATAACCCTCAAATGTTCGTATGTGCAAATGTGTGTATAATAAGCTTTTCTCCCAGAGATAGCACCAACTCTGGTTTTATGGTGGATCTCCCCAAAGAAGATCTAGTAATATGAAAAATGCCCATTTTGTGTTAAGAGTTAAAATCTTTACTTTGTCATAATTTTGACTTCCCCTGCCATTTGCTGTCAAGAGCTAAAAGGCTTTGCCATTAACACCCAGAGGCTATACATTCAACAAATCCCAAGCATGGACACAATATGTTTGATTCTGACCTCCTGGACACTGAAGTAACTCCATTGACTTGACTAGACTCCTGATTTCTGCTGCAGTGAGATACGAATCAGGCCATGTATCTCCATAGGGTCATCCAAATGCCCTTTCATTAGTTGTATTCTCTACATCCTTAGGCACTGAATACGTTAAATACCAAACAATGGAGCTTTTATTTCCAAATTTGTACTTGCAACATCTTTTAAAGTGACTTTTGTATTTTGTAAAGAAATCTTCTGAAATTCATTCCAAGTTGAATGGAGCAATGTATGTCATCCCCCCCCCCCCCCGTTTGCATTTAGAAATGTATTATTTCTCTCTCTCTCTCCTTTTTTAAGCACAAGTTTTCTTGTTTGGGAGAATTGTTCAGTTTCATCAAGGAAAAATAACGTATAATGCAAGCTGGAGATGTTGGCTTGTGCTCTTACTGCTCCCCGCCCCCCCCCCCCCGTGTTTTAAACTTCCTGAATGCCCAAGTTTTCATGTGTGCGTGTCTTTCTAACAAAGAGAGATACATAAAGAACAAATGAATAAAAGAAGATATGAAGGGCAAACAGTGTAATGACAGAGGGAGTCTGGGATGTCTTTGGCTTAGCATGTATCTGCAAAATCGAGGCAGTCATAAATCTGTATCAAAAATAAGGCACAGCAGGAGGTGTTCGTCTCCCAGGTAATGGCTAAATGACGAGCAGATGAGCCATCGTCATATTGATTTAAGCATTTTGTTCCAGCCAGTCACAATTAACTTTGATTTGTTTTTACTTTCCTCTTACAGGTTTGCATTTAAAGCACCCTCAGAGCACTAATTGTATAAAATTCTAGTAACTGCACATTCTCTTGCTGGAGAGGTAATGAATGAATGAATAGGCAGGAATTATTTGAGATTCTAAGCAGGGTTTTTCAGTACACTTCTAGCTCTGACTGAAATTGTTTCTGAAGATGAGCAGCAAGGAAGAAGAAAGTTATATCCAATTGGAAATGGTTGTTAAAAATTTCTTATTTTAGGGATGTGGGCCTTGGCTAAAGAATTCAATAGGAGTGTGTTGGGATGCGAGATTAAATAGGACTTTACTAAACACTTGTTAAAAAAAAAAAAGTTAATGTTGACAATGTGTACCAAATGAGTCTAACCCCCAGAAAATGCATTTTACAGTGTCCATAGAATAATTCTTCTACCTCAAAAGCATCTCAAAAGTGTGAGAAGCTCAAAACGCAGTTACGGGATGCATCTACCAAGATATATATTTTTCTTCATCTAGATCTGGTCTATATGTAGCTTTTGTACCAATTTAACTGTTTTAAAAATCAAAATAGTTATACCAGTATAATGGTGCCTTATAATGATGTAGTTCCAAAAATTTATGGGAATAAGCACCATTTTACTAGTATAACTGTCTCCGCTTTATGGAATTGTACCACTTTACCTATAGTGGTTTCAAACCAACTTAATTAGTAAACTGTGTGTTGACAAGTCCTTACTATCATCCCATACAATGTACACTGTCCCACTCAACCGGAACTATGATCCTTTGCTGCATTCTGAATTAATATCACGTTGGATATAAACAAATGACATAATATGCTATTTATTTTAATTAGAACTAAAGATTTCAAATCTGATTCAGTCCCAGGGTACACTAGCATGTCAGGTTTCAGAGTAGCAGCCGTGTTAGTCTGTGTCTGCAAAAAGAAAAGGAGAACTTGTGGCACCTTAGAGACTAACAAATTTATTTGAGCATAAGTTTTCGTGAGTTACAGCTCACTTCATCGGATGCATCGCCATGCATGTTCTACTAGTGCAATATGTTGATGGAGTAGCCAAATGTTTTTGTGAATAAGAGAGGAAAACATATTGTAACATTTTTCAAACCTAGATGCCTAAAGAAAGTCACCCAAATCCAAGAGGCATTTAAATGAGTGGCCTGATTTTTCGGAAGTTTTGAGTTCCTGCAACTCCCGCTGAAGCCAATAGAAGTTGTGGGTGCTCTGATCACTTATTTATGTATCTAACTTTAAGCAATCTCCCTCCACTTTTGTTTTCTTAAATGAACAACAAAGTTTAAATCAAATTAGTGTATAAGGTCTGCAGGAGTGGGGCATCCCTCCGACAGCTCATGCGGGGACCGAAGCAGGACGAAACTTTCCCTACGGTTATCAAGTCAATGTATTATGTGTGATGCTGGGAGTTGTACCTGTGTAGGATGTGAGCATAGCGAATGGTATAGTAATGGAGTGGAGGAGGTGGAAAGGCTTTTACCGTTATGAAAAACTTTAGGCACTCTGACTTTCCCTGTCCCATTCCCTATTGGCCCAATTCACTGTTGTCCTATGGCTCCTTTGCACCCATGCACCTCTCACAAAACGTCAGAAAAGCAGCTGCAGGAGTTTTCTGGAGGATTGTTCCAACTCTCCTCCTCTGACACTGTGCTCTTTGCTGCTGGGGCCATTCTGGGGAAGGCTGGGGGTGGGCTGGGAGTATACTGTGGGGTGAGGAGGAATGGTTGGGACATTTTTATGTCCAATGTTTCTGTTCTGTTCCAATAACCCATAGGGCTTCCTTAACCTGCACAAAGGTCCAAACAGGTCCCTGCAATTTGGAGGCAAATCCTAGTTTAACCTAAATTCTGAATCTTTTGAGATGTACTCATCCCTAGATAAAACTTCCTTTACAGTAATTTGTTATAGTAGGATAGGTGATGTATTTGTAACTGTTCTTAGGAATAGGCATCTAAATTTTACAGCATCTTATTGCGTATGTTAGGGCCATGTCCGGCACATGGATGTCTTGGCTCAGTACAATGTATGGAGCTGTCCAGCTTGGGGGTTCTCAAATGTCATTGCACATGACCCCCTTCTGACAACAAAAATTGCCACCACTCGGGGTTGGGGGGTCAAAGCCTGAGCCTCAGTGCCCTGAGCCGGGGGGCCAAAGCCGAAACCCAAGGGCTTCAGCCCCAGGCAGGGGGCCTATAACGTGAGCCCCACCATCTGGGGTCAAAGCCATTAGGCTTCAGCTTCAACCCCAGGTGGTGGGGCTCAGGCTTCGGCTTCAGCTCCGGGTGGTGGGGCTTAGGCTTCGGGCCCCAGGTCTAGCCTATGGAAGTTATTTAAAAAGAGAATTTGGACTTCAGACTCACACTGAAGCTGCCAATATTCTGTCACCCTCAGGATGTGATGGGAGTGATCTGGTTTATGAGTGTCTCCTATGTATCAAAAGAGAGGGTCAGATCTTTAGCTGGTCTAAATTGGCACAGATCCCTTAACAGTACTGGAGCTGAGGATCTGGTCTAAATTATTTTTGCTGGGCCTTATTCTGATCTCACTTATGCTGGAGTAACTCCATTGACTAAAGTGGAGTTACTTCTTGTTTACATCTGTAAGTGACAACAGAATCAGGCCAAATAGGTAAAATACATTTATAACTAGAATGTTTAAGCTTTTTTAAATTTTTATTTAAACAAGTCATTCTTTATGTGTGGAACATACTTAACAAATGAGAGATCCTCACATGCATATAAATTCACTATTTAGATTGGCCAGCTTTTAATAAATGGTGAACAGTGGTGATGGTGATGGCATGAATAATAAAGCAGAGTCAGCTGAAGCACCATGAAAGACAACACGCTCATTTCTAGCAAAACAGAGGTAGCAGGTCACAATTTTATCACTCTTGCCCAGATACATAATCCAACAAGCCAAGCATGCCAAATGGCATGACATCACCACCACTGGCTTATCCAGGGCCTGAACACTCACATGTCATACTCTAATGATAGGTCTATTTTCTGATCTGGTAGAGTTGCCGTTGGCACAGATCTGGTGGTGGGGAGACAGAGAGATTGTGTTATGCCACTGCAGCTCCCTGCCCTTTGGTTGACTGGGGGTTGACACAAGTTAGAGCAGTCCAAAGGGCTGCTCTAAGTTGCCACCAGTTGCATATGGCCCCAAAGGATCATTCTAGCAGCTGAGGATCACTGGAGTCACATCACATACCAGGAAAGGATGACATAAATCTAATATAGTAGCTCTATGCCATCCGGAGATTCTTGCCATGCTGACTTCATTGGCACTATGCTGATTTACACCAGCTGAAGATCTAGCCTTTCGTAACTCTTTTGTTGTAAATAATCCCTCCATTAAATATCTAAACAAAAAGAAAAGTTCTTAATTGAAGAGCCTGGGAAACTGAGCATGTTTTATTTGTCATTAGCTGACAGACAAAAAACATGGAAAGATTATATACTAAGGTTGAAATTCATGCGGCTCAAAGCTACTGCAGAGTGCCATCCAATGTATCAGAGCCACCACTGTGTATAAGAACATACGTTGATAGTGTGCACCCCATGCACATGGAGAATTCGGATTGTATACTGGCTCCGCTTAGCTCAGTACAGAAGAGAGGAAGGATTGAAGGGTGAGCTGAAGAAAGGGAAGGCATATAGTGAAAGGATCTGCAGTTATGTGGCTCTAGTGTTCACAGACCACTGTATAGCGTGCGTGTAGGAGTCACAATCCAGGGGTTCTTGCAGAGGCTTGTGGGGTTGCCCCTACTCTGCATGTTGGTGGGGAGGATAGATTTTGTGTACCCTGTTCCCATACACAAAATCTGTTCCCCCAGACTTTATGCAGGGACTGCGTGTGTGAATTTTACTTTTAATGTGTACTAAATAAAAACTGAGTTCATAATGCATGCACATTTCCTAAAATGAATACAGCCTCTAACACGGCTATGAAGAAATACTAATTGGTCTTTATCAGGAAACTGATTTTGTTATATGTCGAATTAGATGATTAGAGTTTTCTTTTGGAATAAATAGAGCAAAAGGCGGAGTTTCATTAATTGGCTGAACCAAATTCTGTTCTCATTTGCATTATTGTAAATCTGGAGTAATTCCATCGAAGTGAAGGGTGTTACTCTAAATTTACAAAGGTGTATTTGACAGCAGAATTTCTCCCTCACACTTTTGGGTCCTGATCCTTATTTCCATGAGGCCTCTTTGTACCATTCTGACAGCATAAAGGGGCCTTAAAGTGGAGCACGGTGGTGCAAAGTGGCCTTAACATCTATGAGAATTAGGTTCTCTGTCTTCAACAGATGCATGCTCAAACTTGTTAAAAAGATTTTTTATATATATCTTACTTACTGTATACATACATCTCATAAAATCCAGCAGTGGAAGTCCAGTAGATTTATTTCATTTAGATAACTCAATGTAGGCTTTTGTTATGTTCCATAATGATAACAAGGTGTTAGAATCACAGAAAGTACAACTGCAGATTTCTACTTGGTATGGTGCCAGGAACTGCAGGGTCAAAAGAACTTGCAGATTTATGTACTTTTAGTTGGATTTTTACTATTAGATCTCTGGCACTCCAATAATTCAGAACCAGATTCAGATCTCATTTATTCTGGTGTAAATCTGACAATGGAGTTACACTGCTGTCAAACCAGGCTGTGTGAGAAGAGGCTCAAGTCCTGTGTATCCAATTGTGTTTGCAATTCTTTAGATAATGTTTAAGTTGACGAGAAAATTAGCTTTGACATTCTGTATTCATGCTGAAAGTATAAGGGAAAATCGGATTATTATTAATAATCAGTAGTGGAAGTCAAGTGTCTATAAAGTTAGATTTGAATATAGTTAAATTACTTTCATACAAGACCCTAAAATTCATATTAATTCATGTGGTTTTCTTTAATCTCTGATTTGTAAAAAGTGTGGATTTTTAAAAAAAAATAAATAGTTAACTTTTGGCTCCTCCCTTGAAATGCAAAGTATGTATCAGAATTTGGAAAATGTTCACGAAAGATTACTACTACCTGTAAAGTGAAGTTGCCTTTCAGACCAATACATTATATTTGGCCATTTGTGATTGTCAGCAACCGCTATTGTATTTTTTAAAAAATTGCTACCATCTCTCTAAATTTTCATCGGTATCTCCAGCATAATTTGATATGTATTATCACTGAACTGTAAATTACACATTTCTGGGAATTTAGGGCCAAATTCTTAGCTGGTATAAATCATCAAAGCTTTGTGGATGTCCATGGAACTATGCCAATTTACACCAGCTGAGCACTGGGCTCAGCCATTCACCCTGCCATTCCAACTGTACATATTTATTCTGAGAAAAATATTTTCACAATAAAAGGACATATTTATGATGATTGAAATTCTTTTTTCTTTGGTATTTTTTCTCTTTTGCCCTTTACCTAGTAAGGAAATAAGCTGCTATTTTCAAACCACAATGTGTCTTTTCACATCCTTTATAGAATCCCTCTCTCCCAAAACAATTAAAAATAAAACCAAGTGACATTCTGAGTGTGTCAGGATCATGAACAAGGTAGGGAGCATGTGGAAGAAAGAGAGAGATGTGTGCATTCTGTCTATGCCACCATTTTGTTGCAGCTCTAGAAAGCAGCAAATGGTGGATATTGTTTCATTGCAGAGTATGGTTTTGTACTGGATCCATCTGCAAAGAATAAACATGTCATCAGTCCTCATTTGCTATATCAAAAAAAACATTCCCCATGTCCACATTTGATTTTCAAGCGCATCTGTGCACTGGTTGAAACCCTCCCAACATGCTGCTACACAAATGCAAAACCCACACATTTCTGATTTTGAATCAAGCACTGTTATGCTCCTGCACTCCTGTATCAAAGTTTGCTTGAGAGTTGCAGTGCGTGCCCTTTTAACACATTTTTTCTTACTGAGAGATCCCTGTGTTCATCTTAAGAGCATGGTGCAGTCTTTCCATTTTGTTCTTATTTTTGCCTTTGGAGCCAGCTTTCATTTTCACTGTTTATGTATCCTTTATTTACAGCCCACATGTGCTTTTAAGCAACAAGACCAATATTTAAACAAAGGAAGTAGAAGCCTGAGTTTTAATTTAGGAATTTCTGGTAATCAATAAGTTGAACTACACGTAGCGCTGACTTTACTATCAGCGTAGAATTTAAAAGAAAGAGAAAAACCACCACCACATTGAGCCACAAACTTCCTAAAAAAAGGATGAATCTGATATAAAATATCATGGAATATTTTTTTTGAACATTGATTAAATTGTTAGATAAAAAAAACAAGATCAGTGCAAAGCTGAAATTTTAGAGAGAATTTTGTTGTATCTAATTATTTTGTGCAAGCCCAAAGTCCAAGAGTTACCTTAACTGTGAAGCTCTGTAGTAGCCTTTGCCTGTCATTTTTAATCAGGTTGTTTTAGGTAATTTTTGTTATGCCCCTCATTACTGAATTGTTTATCAATAGGTGCACCAAGTGTCACTAGCTTTTCTCATCAAGCCAGGTCTGACAAAGAGCTGCAGTGCATGGGAAAGAGGCAGCTAGGTGAAACTAATGCCATAGATGTTTGATTCATTAGGAGCTTATTGTTAACGGGGATGTCTGATTGTAAAGGCTCAGTCAAGCAAAAGAGTGCAGAGTAATCAGTCGGATTTATAGTTTGCAGGGCTCAAAAAAAAAAAATCAACATAAACCTTTGGATATAGCAGAAACACAAAAATCCCCTTTGGGCAGCCCTAACCTGAGACCAGCCAAATAAGGTCATGCTACATGAAGGTTGCCTGTTAGGTGATGGAAGATATAGGAGGATTAAAGCCATATGGCACGGCCTATCATACCTTCTGACTTAAGATAACAAAGCCAAGCTTTGTGCTTAGCTGTTTTTGACTGACATCATCAATTTTATTTTATGTTGGTCACCTCCGGTAACAGGAAAAAATGGCCTAGGGTTGATAACACATGCCTGTTTTTTTAGTATTAAGATGCCTTACAGCTAGTTTTGTGTTGTAAAAAATTTCAAAGAATTAGTAGCTTGTTCTTCTATCAGCCATCCTCCAGCAACTGTCAGCCTCCCCCCCTTCCCTTGTTTTCAGTTTGTACCTTGCAAATGAGAGACAGCCGTATTCAGAACCAGATGTAAGGCTCCTAGAGAATGAGCGTAAGCTGTTGTACTTTAAGCCTAATGGGAAGTTTTATATGCAAGGGCCTTGAACTGATTAGTATAATTCCCTCTTTAATACAGCTGTCCCTCCAGATTAAGGTAAACCAAATGTTGCAATCAGAGATTAGTGTACCTTGCCAGTTATTAACATCCCCGGTTGCTCAGCAAGCACGTCAGACACTAATGCTGTGTATTTATTTGCTACTTCCCCACTGTAACTTGAACTTCTGCACCTGTCAATGCATTCCAGGGAAGAGAGGGGTATTATTGGAAAGCAAAAGTTTTATACCTGTTACACCTGGTTTGGTTTGTCACAGCCTAAGATTTTCTTCTTTTCTTGCCAGGATTGCCAGGTGGTTTAATCCGTTACTCTGCTGGTTTTATGAAAAAAGTCTTTGTATGCGAAATTACATTTGTTACTCTCATCTGCTCTCTGTTATCGAAGCTGAGCTACTCACCTAAACTGGGCCTTTTCTTTTCTTTCCCTTCTGTAAGGGAGGTTTTTTTTAACGCCTTCTTCTTTTTGTGTATGTAGAGGATGCAGCACAAGGTTAGAAGAATCAGCACCCTCTCCTGCTGTGCTCTAATCAGTTAGTGGTGCCTCTCTCACAAGGTGGGTCACACAGTTGTCTTATTACATTTGGCAGGATATCCTGTCCACCAGCAACACAGATGTCAAGAAGGACAATGTCCTGGCTATCGCAGAAAGATTTTTGCTCTCCCCCCCCCCCAACCCAGTCTGATTTTACAGATAATGTATACCGTAAACATACTTAAAAAGCTAAGAGGGGTGAGTGTCTCTTGTGCTGTGTGTAGGAAACCAGTAAAGTCAGGACATTCCAAATAACTACCTCTCTAAAGCATTTACCGGTAATTAATTTGGCAGATGTGTTAAAATAAGTGTAAATAACACGAAGTTTGGGAGAGAGAAAGACTTCACATATAGAAGAAAAGGCTACCATAGAGCTATCAGCTTGTTTTACTATGAAAACTATTTATCTGAGGATAGCAGGCAAAAAGTTAAAATGAATAGCAGAAGACAAGTACATATCTTTGCTAAGGAAAAAAAATACTTTTTAAGCATTCCATTGTTTATATATTGAATTCAGGATTGAATATCAACTATAGTTTCTGAGATGTTACTGTTTCCTAACCAAGATTATGCTAAAATTTTTATTACTGAATAGGTAATCTTTCTTAAATAGATAATTGACATAAGGTAAAAGGACCATTTTTAGCACACTCCCCTTACAGAACTTGGTTTTTAAAGTTCATTGCCTGTTGTACGCTGTCTGCACATTATAGCTTAATTGCAGATTTTTGAAAAGACAAAATATGTTCATATCTTAGGAATTATGTCTTGCAGCCTACTAAATATGCTAATGCAGTACTAAGCAGGGATAAAGTTCTTGCCATACCACCCAACAGTTGCGTGGGACACGCTGCCAAGTTATTGTTAATTGTAAAGCACAAGCAGGCTTTGCAATCCATCTTAATTGTCATACTTACTTCAGGTTTTGTGATAAGGCTAGATGTTCTGTTTAAAGTGACAGTGTTGACAAGGGGAAAGGGTGTGGGCCTGAGCTTGTGGTTCTAGAGGGGTTATATGTTCTGACCTGCCGTAGGTTGATATGGACAGTCTGCAAGGGGATTTCAGTTGTCATGGGGTCCCCAGGCAGTTGAATAGAGTGACTGTCTGTCCTGCTTTTTCCTGTTAGGATCCTGATACGTGGAGCATTGATGAACTCAGCATAACGTTGAATAGGAGCTTTTTGGCAGCTGAGACACAAGGGCTAAGCTGCAGGTCAGAGATAACACTAGTGCAGATCTCCTCATGCACACAGTTAGTAGCATGCTTTCTTCCCTCCTGAGTGCAGGAAATAGCTCATGTTAAATACGTTCACTTTTCAGTTTTCCTTTCTTCTAAAATGGAGCTTGACAGATTGGGCTTTTCAGCTCCCCCTTTTTTTCACCACCTCTGCTTTCTACCTCAGAAATACTCTTCAGGAAGCAGGAGTTAATCTTGGTGAGGAAACGATAAGGTGATACTTGATTTTTCAGGGGAAAGCAGAAGGATATGACTGCTTAGTAACTGCACAGAAACGTACAGGCCTCTCTTTTTAAGGCTTCCCTTTGCTTTTCCTTTCACATCCCTTAAAGTTGAGAACTGCAGCAGACTGAAGGCCTGGTTGGTGGGATGCAAGAATAGTTTAAATAGCATCTAGAATAGGAAGGAAGTGTTAGGAAGGTACAATGATAAAACAGCTTCCCTGTACTTTTCTATCAGCTAGTAGGATCAGGTGAATTGGGTCGTTAGTTTCCCTACTTTGATGCATCCTGGCTGGCACAGAAATGTGTCTTTTGAAGTTGTTTCATACTCAGCCAAGTTTTTCACATGATTCCAAATACTGGATAACAAAGAGAGAGAGCATGAACATTGTCTTTATTAAATGATGTCAAGCCAGCATCCTGTATATGGAGACAATGTAAAAGTTTTTGTCTGTTTTTGGCATTAGGATTAAAACTGCTCTAAAATGCTTACATTAAAAGGCCTTGAATAGGACAGAATTTGGGAGCTTATTCTTTAATAAGTGTATGTGTTGCTCATGAAGGATAACAATTGAGGCCCTCACCAGTGTGCTATAATCATGCCATGGAGAGATCACCTCTAGTGGTGAGGGGGGTTCACTTATTCTCAGTGCCCATTTAGTCCTTGGTCTTTTTGCTAAGACTGACAGCAAGAATGTTAGTTAGGAGCAATTATGATAGGATTTTCTATTGACCCCTGTCCAGTGGGAGCTGGACTGAGACCACCAAATTTATTTAACTGAGCATGGTGTTGGACTACTAAGAAAAGTGAAACTATTGGTAAGTTCTCCCTACTATATACCCAAATGTATTCTTTTCTTCCCTACAGGCTCAACTCTGCCTCCTGTACCTGCGTGCAGCAGTGCCTTTCTCTGTGAATAGTCCCATTAATTTCAATGGGGCTACTCACAGAAGAGAGCACAGATCAGCATGAGTAAGAGTGGAAGAACTGGGTCCTGACCCTGCAGGCTTTTCCACATGGGTGGATTCCTGCACCCATGTTTAGAGCTCTGTTGACTTCATTGGGTCACTGTGCTGAACAGCTTGCAGGCCTAATACTGTGTATGTATGTGCGTGTATTGTTCCCATTGATATCAATAGGAGTGATGTGGGAACAGGGAGAGGAGAATGAACATAATACTGTATGAGCTACAGTTCTGATCATCTTTTGATACTTGGATTTATTTTACTATTTGCCAATGAATGGCCTGGACAGTTTTTTTCTGCCCTCAGCCCAAAGAGGGTCTTTGCTCTCACTTTCTTTGATTTTTAAGAAAAAGAAAATGGGTGGGAAAAAAATGACCCAGGAACTATTAACTCTTACTTTTATGTCTAGTTTATGTAAAGTGAATAGGTTGAAGTGTATGATCCATAGATGAAGTGCTTCTATTCTTTTCTTACAGTAACTTTTATTCCTGTGGTTGGTTTACTCTGAGGGGAGGAAGAGGCATAGAGTACAACAGTTTATGCTGTTTTATATACAAGGACTAATTTCCAACTGCTTTAGGGTGGCTTCAGTTTTTCCTTGGAAAGCAGCATTGGGAGCTCTATGTACTTTCCTGGTTAACATGTGAATCATTCTCAAGTTTATATTAAAAGAGCTATGATAGTGCTAATATTACCACAGAGCTGAGCTTGGCCCTTTCATTCCAGAGGTTAAGTCACTGGACAGGGAATTAGAGGATCTGGCTTTTGTTTCCAGCTCTGTTGCAACTTCCTATATGACCTTGGGCAAGTCTCTTAATTTCACTCTATCTCAATGCTTTCATCTGTATCATGGGGAAAACAATACTTGCCAACATCTCAAGGAGGGTTGGGAGGATATATTAAAGAATGTCTGTGAGGTGCTCAGATATTAAAGTGGTGCACACCAGAGAAAACCCCATAAAATAAATAAATTCATAGATCTCATGACACAGTACCTCTCCTTGACTGAGTTTGTAAATATGGGTCTCAAATGGTTAATGATAGAAGAAAGCCCAACTTACATGAATCAGTGTCTGGTGAGTGTAAGCCTGAATTGGGCAAGGAATTTTCTAGTGAAGTAATAAAGAAGGGGAAAAAATGCAATGAGTTTTGTAAACAGATGTTGATGAGTGCAAGCAGAAAGAGAAATCCTAAAACCTGACATTAGGTTAGGACAAAACAACATTAAAGACTTAGATGCCACATGGTGGAATTATACTAGATTTTGAATCTGTGTGTAAGACAGACTTTGTTAGTTTTATAGATGTTGATGAAAGAAGTATATTTAATAAACCTGCTGAGAAAGAGGAACTTGTATTGAGATGAGCTTTTCAATTAAACAACTCACTCTAATTCACGGAACATAGCAGATGACTGTCAGTTCAAGAAAGCAGATGACCAAATTGCTTAGAAATGCTGGAATGTGCACAAGCGTACACACACACACACAAATATATATGTGTGTGAGAGAGAGCTCACTTCGCTTTCATTAGGGAGATGGAGCAATCTATTTTCTTAAGAGAACTGTGCTAAGAAATATCAATGTTTGGCATCCTTTTGCTGCACTAAATCTACTAATAAATACAGGAAAATCTAAGACCTTTATTGTAAGTAAAATGGGCTGTCCATATCTAGGAAACAGAATGTAAGCTCTTTGGGGCACATGCTGTAGTTAGTTACTGTTTGGGGAAGAAAGAAAGTTGTACACTATGAAATGCAATATCAGGAAGCCCCAAGTAAATGAAAACTATCTAAGGCTCTTTGTTACTGATATTTACCAATTTTCATGCAATTTTCCCAGTTTTTGAAAGAGTCAGTATTCAGATTTTACCCATTTTTCACCCGAATGTTGGCTTTTCTGGGACCTGAGAATTTTTTTGCAGGGGAAGTGGGTGGGCCGTGTTGAAGGCCTGGGGTCAGGAGGAGGCTCTGCCAGCAGGGGGACAGTACTCAAGAGTTGCAGCTTTTGCTCCCCTCCTGACCCTGGCCCTTCAGTTGGGCCCTGTTCACTTCCTCTGTGTAGTGGGGGAGTGAGCTGGGCCAGGAGTAAGGTCCCAGCAGCTGAGACCACCAGACTGCTGCAGGGAGTGGAAGGCTTCCTCAACTGCTACATGGTGAGTAGCACCCTTTCCTCCCTTGTATGGGTACTGGGCCCCCTCCCTCCAATGCCCTTCATTTTTGGTTTTACTGATTTCCCCCACAACCCTGGGTTTTTGGAATTTTTAAATAAAACCTGATACATTCCTGGGAGATTAAAACAAACAAACAAAAAACCCTGAAAAAGAAGGGCCTTAAAAATGTCTAAAGAGCAGTTAAAAGAGCATCCTAAATTATTACTGCTTCAATCAATATTAAGTTGTGGGGCACAGGTCTGGGAAAACGGTGGTAGATGCTCAATGGTTATGGAAGAGTTAGGAACCTGTAAATGCATCCATTTCTTCACCCAGTTCTTTTATCAAAAATCTTTTACCCACTCTTATCCGACACCAACGTTTTGTTTAACCTATGAGAATATTTCGGGGGAGAAAATGCCCCAAGCAACCAAATCACTTATTATTTTTTATGAAAAGAGTGCTTAAGCTTTACAGACAGAAATATAAGGACCCTGCCCACAAAGAGCTTACAATCTGAATTTTAGATATGGCCTAATGAGAGAGGGTAACGAACAGTAGAGAGGGACTGATGGACGGTAATGGAATCATATGGTTACTCAGTTTAGGCATGCTTGTATCTTGACGGTTCAGTTATGGTTTATGTATGTATCTTTATAATGTGAAGAGAATGACGGTTTCTCTCTGTCAGGTTGATGTGCAGAGCATCTGTTCCCCAGAAGTGGGTGGTCGAACTGGCTCGGTTGACTATATACACTCTTTAGTAATCCTGATACTATTACTTTTCTTTCTTCAAAGCCTGCCTCCTTATCTTCCCTGCAGGTGTACCAAATGCACATGGTGGACCAAGTTTTGCCCTCAGCTATACTGGATTCCAGTGTCATCATTGCAGTTACTCCAGATTTACATGATGTAGCTGAGAACAGAATTTGTCCCATTTTGTTGATAGAAAAAGGGGATATGTTCGATGGGACATATTCTGATCTTGTTAAGTTTGTCTGGAGTAATTGCATTTCTTCTAAAGAACTTTTTGGATTTGCAAAGGTGTAAACAAGATCAGAATATATCTCTAAGTCTCTGTATCCCAAAATAAGAAAAAATGAATTCTGAAGACACATGCGGCTGGGATCCTGATGAGAGATCAGAATTTATTAATGGATGATCTATAACTTTTGTAGCTCAGAAGCAGATCCATACTATTGAACATTGCTTTGGAACAAGATCATTTACTGTTTCATTCCTTTGAAGTAATGCATGAGGGTCAGTGGTTCTTATGGAAAAGTGCAGAGTGCATTCCTGCAGTCTCCCAAATCCTACAATGTCTAGTGGTCCCCATTAGGCACACAATACATTATAATGGACAATCCTTCTGGACCTGCTGGAATGGACCTGTCATGAGGGCAGATATGGGTAAGCTCAAACATAAATAGCATGCAGCATTTCCTCTGCATTGTCTGAAGTTAGTGTATTTGTTCAAGAAAAATTATAATACGCTAATAATCCAGATAGATGAATCCCAGTTTTCCATATCTAAAAAGTGGACCTTTGACCCAACACTGTTATGTCTAAATTACAATTCTTAATATTCAGATAGACAGAGTGTCAATATAGTCAGAATAGGGCCCTGCAGGCTAAAATATGTTAAGGGTTCAGATCTCTTTAAATAAGTCTATGCTGATTTGTTTGTTCTTTCAGCTGAAACAGCTGGATGGAATGTGTGTGTGTGGGGGGGGGGGGAAGGGTATCAGAAATGTCGGATTCTAAAGGGAAAGACAGAGTGGAGAGTGCCTCTCTTGGAAATACTTTCATCTGCTGACAATTAAATAGCAGTACCAACACCTCTCAGGGCTATGAGGTATGACAAAATAACTCTCAGCAGCAGTAGCATTGCTGTACTTCATTCACTGGTGCTCTTAAACCTGGTGAGTTTTATGAGGGGCATAATCTACATTTGTTTCACACATGGAATATACTTTTCTCATTCCTCATTTGTTTACTATTTTGTTAGCTTTAAAGAAGGACAAAAGAAGGAGAAATATCCCTCAAATGATGGAGAGGAAATGGGTGAGTGTGAGAGACCTTCACAATTAAATCAATCTAAGCTTAAAAAAAGCCCCAATGAATTTGTTTTTGTGTGCAATGCTAGTTGCCTTGCCAGTCTGAAGCTGGCACTGTGGGTTTGCTGTAATCACTGAGCTGAGAAAAAGAGACAGTCCTTTTTTTTTTTTTTGTCATCACAAAGTCAAGCAAGACATAAGAAGTCGTATGCATAACACTTTTCTTGCTGCTTTCACTGCCAATCTTTGTTTCTGGCTTCCAAATGCTTGTCCCTTCACCACTCCCAATTTTATTTTTGACCCTCTGTTACGACTATAATTTAAATATCAGTATTCATTTGGAAAATACTTCCTTTAAAAAAGGGGCTTTGGTTAGAGTCAATTAAATGTGTAAGTATGCATGTGGATTCTTTTCCTGAGGCTGTCCCTGTCTTTTTTTTTTTTTTTTTTTTTTGTTTGTCCCATGTATTATTTCTCATTCTGAGCCAGTTGTCAAGTAGATGGGTGGTACAGATTCAGAATGGCATCTTAAGTTCAGTACAGCATGACACATTGGCAAATTTCCAGAATCAGATTTTTTAGACATTGCGCAATATACTGTGGAGTGACGAGTTCAGCGTGGGGTCGCTACATAAAGTAGCTCAAAGAAAAATAGAAAGAAAAGTAGATGAGGGAAGAAACAACAAGATGACAGACAGCAATACAGGGGGAAAATTACCTTCAGCCAACCAATCAAGATTAGAATAGTTTCATCCTTGGTACCAATACTCCTATAGCACTGAAACAACAGCTTCAGAAGGCCTGTGGCATCAACTATTTTATGTCTGGTTGTGTGTAGACCAGATAATGAGATCACCAAAACTGTGACAGTTGCCAGTCAGCCAGCACATCTGAGCTGCTAATTTGTTCCCAACTTGAGTCTTATAGCCCCATGCTATAATCTGGCCCTGACGGCGGAAAATTTATCCACAACCTCTCTGAGGTGCGATGATGTAGTTAAAGCATTGGACTGTGAGTTATTAGAGCTGGGTTCTATTCCCAGCTCTGCCATTGATTTCCTATGTGACTGAGTCCATCTCTCCATCTCTCGATGACTTAAGTTTCTTGGGGACGATAGTGCTTGCACACCTTTGTATGGTGCTTTGAGATCTTTAGATGGAAGGTGCAATAAAAGTGCAATGTGTTATTAAAGTCAGACTTGAGGGAGTAGGAGACTGATCTGCAAAAGGATTCACCTACCTAATTTGAGCCTGGGGCCCACGATTTTTACATTACTTACGGTGACAGCATTGTGCACATGCCCAACTCTGAAAAAAGTATTAAGGAATGTGAAATCATCATAACTAAATGTATTAGAACAAAGTCTCTGCAGAAAATTGTTGCTAAGCTGAGGTTAATGAGTTTGGCACAAGCAGAGAATATGTGCATGAAGTCAGTTAAAAGGGAATACGGGCATACAATGAAAATGGCAACATGCTGGGAGTATGTGTCTGCATGTGCCTGAATTAAGAGAGATGAATGGGGAGAAGGCATGTCAATAAACTGAGAAGCTTCTGGAAGATGCATGAGGTTATAATAAAAGACAAGCACATTGCTCCAGGGAGAGTTAGAGATAATGGCAACTTCCTGAATTCTATGTAGGAAGGAAAGAGGTGGCTTCATAGCTGTATGTGAATGATACAGAAAAGCCACTAGTCTAGAAGATACTTCAGGAGGTTTAAGAGGAAGACACTGAGAGCAAGGGTGTCTATGAGAGATGGAGCCCTAAAACCTATCTCAGACTAGCCAGGAGACTTTGGGGACCAAATCCATGATGCAATCCAGAGCGAATGTTCAGTCAAGTGGAAGAGATGCTCTTGCACTCTTGCATTTTTGCTATCTTGATTTTGTATTGTGAAGGTAAAAGGTAGGCCACAGCTGGGATTTAATAGGACCTGTTAGTTCCTAGTGGACAGTGAACCAGGAGTGACAGTGAGGAGTGCCAAGGGAACCAACTGAGCTTCCATTTCTGAGAGATTTGACAGTGAGGGGAAGTAGAGAGAAGGCTGAGACTGGTAGACTTCATCACCCCCATTCAGCTTTCCTGAATCTGGGGATGAGTATTTTTGAGAGCATCCAGTTTTCCCCTCTTGTTGGACTCATTCTTCCACAGCTCCTCCAGAATGATTTGTTCTTTTGGTCCCAAACAAGACTTCCTTTGTGGCATGGGCCCTTCGGTGCTTGTTTTGAGCCAGCCAGATGGGGTTGCACAAGGCATTCTTCTTCTGTGAGGGGCTGATCATGTTGCCCTCTTACCCATACTTTGTGAGGGTAAAAGGAGGGGATCTCTACAGTACTGCCACTTCCTGCCAACCCAAGAGCTTGGGCCCAAAATAAATTTTATCACTGAAATAAGACCAGATGAAGTTTTAACTTTTTTCACAGTTAGAGAAATCATTCCTACAGAATATCTTACATGGGGTTGATATCTGACATCGGTGTCAGTGCTATGAGCCTGAAGTGCAATATGTTAGGTCCCAGTCCAGCAGATCAGTTAAGCACATACTTAACTTTAAGCACGTGAGTAGATCCATTGAAGCCAATGTGCCTGCTCAGATGCGTCATGTGAAACATGTGCTTAAATGCTTTGCTGGACTGGAGCTTCACAACACATGGTTTTTAAAAATGGAGACTATAGGTATGTAACCAAAAGTAATTTAGAGGCTTCTAAGCAATCCTTGCTAATGGGTTTTGAGTCGTATCTGTAGTTTACTACCAATATTGGTTTTCTGTTTTATTTTGTTGGAGGAGGGGTATTGGTATGTACGGGCTCTTTTTCCCCTCTCTTTTTAAGGTGTTCTGTAGTATTTTAAATAATGTTTTGACATCGAGAAAAAATTATTATTAAAACAAACAAAGAATGTGTCAAATAGTCCTCCAGTCCAGGGGTGGGCAACTAGTGGCACCTGGACTGCCATATCATTTTATTTGGTTTGCCCACAGTCTTTCAGTAAAGCTGCTGCTCCCTCAGACTGCTCTGCTAGCCTCTGCTTCCCCATCAACACAGGCTCTGACTCCACCCCACCCCACACGCTCCATTTACTGCCTCCCTATTGGCTGATTGTTTGGGAACTGAGAGCTTCTGGCTAGGCCCACCCAGCAGTGGGCAGGTTGGAGAGCATCTCCGCCAATGAGGAGGAAGTAACCAGAGCTGGGTGGTGTAATGGTGGAGTCCCTTTCCTATTGGCATAATGGAGGGGTGGCCAAACCAAATCTGAGTGGCATTGCGATCCAGTGCATGGGGTCCTGGACTCCACCCCACATGGCAGAGCCTATGTCCATGGGGAAATAGAGTGGAGGCAGAGACTGGGAGCAGCAGAGGAAAAATGTTAAGAAAGATGTTCTGTTGTTTTGTTTTCATGTATTAATTCTCTGCATATCAGCAGAGAATTAAACCGTTTTGTTTAAAACCTTTTTAAGGTTGTGCAATAAGGGGTTTTATATTTAAGAACTTCAGTTTTCCACTGTTAATTCATGGTTAAGTGTTTGTTAACATGCCATACTGTAGCAAACGTTTTTGAGTTATGTAATATGTAGTCACTTTGGAAAAAAAAAAAAAAGTACGGCCTGTCAAAGGGTTTAGTGGATTTTGTGGCCCTGTGCTGCCTTAAAGTTGCCCATTCTTGCCCTAATCAATCTTAGGGCAATCAGAGTGAGGCACTGTATTCTGCAGAAGATGGGGATTGATAAAGTCACTGCTGGCCCATGTGTATATATATATGAGTTTTAGCAGTACTATGCTTCCACTTCTCCGGCCCTCTCTAGTCGCCCGTGGAGATAAAGTTTCAGTGAGGATCAATGCCTGATGCACTCACAATTGTGGAAACACATGTAATTTTAAAAACTATCTTCAAATATCAATATTCATTTTAATGGTTAACACTTTCTGAGTTTCTCTCTCTCTCTCTCTCTCACACAGTCATGTGAAGGCCAGCCCTACCGGAAAGCCCTGCTTTAAAAGAAGAAATTATTCAGACTAAAGGAGTAGTTTTCCTAAGCAACCAGATCAAAGTGAAAACTCTCAGAATAGCTCACTCACAGGTTTCCTTTTGCACACAGGTTCATCCAGAGTGTCAGACACTTGGTGGGCAGTTCATATTCCTCTGACAAACTAAAATTTGGTGGGAAACTTCATAGGAACCCACGGTATCAGTAAGCCCTGCAAATATCTTGGGATCTCTCTTCTTTTTAAAAAAGACTTTAAAAATAATTTGGTGGATCTCTAATCTAGTTATCTGCTGTAACTACAATATACTGTGTATGTCTGACTCCCACAGACGAAGGCCTCTGTTTCCTTTCTGCCAGTACCTTAGTATCTGCCTTGCCCAGGAGTCTGCTGATGAAGACTTCCTGTTTGTTTTGAGTCACTGCTGGAGTGATAAATATACTTCAGCTTTCTCCTCAGAGAGGAAAGAAACCAGCTGCCCTGAACTAAAGAGAAAATATGTAGAAATTCCACCAAAGGGCCCTGTTATCATGGAGCCTCTATGGAAGCATAAAAACAAGAAATATAAGCTACGACAAAGGAAACAATTTACATACTAAAACATCCTTCCACATGAATCGACATATTTGTTTTCCTTTAATCATTTATTTTCACTCTATAACTCTAATTTAAAATGGATTACAAATAAATAAATAAATGCAGGGGGTGGGGGAAGGGGGGAAAGAACCAACCCCATAAACATACACTACACAATAATGTTTGGCTGGATAAACAAACAATTATACTTGTGGTTTCTTGATCTGACCACAAGCTTTAAATGACATTTTTTTGCATGAACCTACAATGCTTCTGGATAAACAATTGTGTTTATATTGTCAGGAGCACACAGTGCAGTGTTGTATAATTTCTGTGTGTGATTACCAGGATATAGAATAAATTCCAAAATAAAAGAAAGGAAAGGAAAATGAGATTATTAGGTCATTTTTAATAAAAACAGCATAGTTTGGAATCACTTATAGCTTAATTTGTAATTTTAAAAGAATGCAGCAGTGGCTTTTAAGTTTCTGCAATTATCTTTTCATCTCTTTTTATCCTTTTTTTTCTTTTTTTCTTTTTTAATTAGAGATGGGACCCAAACCAAAAACCTGGATCCAAACCCAAGATCCAGGCTCATATGAGAGTTCACAGCTCTAACCTAGTTCCTGAAGAAGTCAGCTCTAAGCACTAGGAACTTCAGTTTTGAATTTTAAACTTCCAAGTTCAGAAGTATTTGAATCCAGGTGTTTTGGTTCTGCCGGATATAGGGGTAGAAAGTTTATATCTTCATCAGTTTCAGAGTAGCAGCAGTGTTGTTCTGTATTCGCAAAAAGAAAAGGAGTACTTGTGGCACCTTAGCTCACCTTCGCTGTAGCTCACGAAAGCTTATGCTCAAATAAATTGGTTAGTCTCTAAGGTGCCACAAGTACTCCTTATCTTCATCAGTGTTTGTGGTCTGGGCCTGTGCCACCCTCTGAAAAATTTAGATGTGTATGGTGTGGGAATGGGGATGGTGAGCCAATGTGGTATTACTGATGATGCTGGGGAGCCCGAAGAACAGCACTGAGAAATAGCGTGGGCTAGTGGTTATCGGCACTGGAGTAGGGGTCAGGAGACTTGTGTTCTACTCCTGGCTCTGCTACAGACCTGCTGTTGAACCTTGGGCAAGTCATTCACCTCTCCGTGCCTCTACACTGCAATTAAACAGCTGCAGCTGGCCCATGTCAACTGACTTAGGTTTGCGAGGCTCAGGCTACAGGGCTGTTGAATTACGAGGAGGGAGGGTCCCAGAGCCTGGGCTCCAGCCCGACCCCAAGTGTCTGTACAACAACTAAGCAGCCCTGTAGCCTCAACCCCACAAGCCGAGTTAGCTGAAATGCATTTATTTGCAGTATAGATGCACCCTCTGTTTCCCCTCCCACCCTTTCTCTGCCTTGTCTATTTAGATTCTAAGCAATTTGCAGCAGGGACTCTGTGTTTCTACAGTGGCTAGCATAATAGGTCCCTGATCTTGGTTGAGGCCTCCAGGCACTACTGTAGTACAAATAATGAATAATAACAAATGAGAAGACATTCCAGGGTCAGTGGGTTTGTCCAGTCAGAATCTGCAAGGTGTACACTTTACATTCCAGAATCCCACAAAGTGTCCTTCTCATGGAAGAATCAGAAAGAAACTTTGACCTTCAGATGGTGGCATTTTCTGCTCTCTGATCTTTTTTTTTTTTTTTTTAAGACATGTGACCCTGGATTGTTTGTAAGTGGGGACGGGCTTGTGTGTGCAATGTCCACATTATTTGGGGGAATCAGTTTTTATTAAAAAAAGGCACACACAAAAGCTCTGCTTTGGCTAAATAATATTTGAATTACCATTACACGAAAGGAGAACCTTCTTTTTCTTACATTTTTCGTACATTTTCCCTTAATTATCACACGCCCTAAGTATTGGGAAACAATGTACACGCTCTTGTAAAGAACTGCACATATACATTCCTATAAGGTAAAAGGGTTATGTCCTCTATATCACTCACTGAAGTTATGTGGAACAAAAATAATCATTTATAAGTGGTTTCAGTTTTACCTTTTTTATGGTTTACCTCTACTAACTCCTAGTAAAATATAATTTCTTCTGTTACAGCTGATGAAAAAAATCATTATGGCTTTAAAGCATGAGACTATAAAAAGCTGCAACTAGTTTAGATATCGGTTAGAAGTTAATTCTGAGTCACTGCAATTGAAAACATCAGTTTACAACATTTACTGGGTTGCTATAAAAATGTATTCCCCTGTGTTACGTTAAACGTGAGAAACTACACCTCAGTGTTTCCATTATTTATATATTCATATCTTGCTGCTTCTGATTCAGCTGTGTAACTGTATGCAAAACAAATAACTACTGGGGAACAGAATAATTTGTATTTTGAGGGGAATAAATATCCTGAAGAATATATTTTTGTGGGTGTGGTGGCACCTATAAAGAATCACATGGATTTTGCAGACAAAATATGAGAGAGAAAAAGCAGATGAGACATTTTGGGCCCAGCAACCTTGACATTGGTCTGTTATGGAAAGGAAATTTTTTGTTTGTTTGTTTGTTTTTTTAAATCCTCAAACAAATCCACATCTTAAAACACAGTGTGAGCACCCTAGCATATTTTACAAAGGCCCTGAAAAAGATTTACTATCAGTCCCATACAAATAGAAGGACAATGGGACAGATCCTGGGGACTGCTCATGCTGCACCCATTACCGCTCTAGGGTAGGAGAATTCAGGATGGGGTATAAAGGTAGCTATAAGCCACCTATACATTGCCCTGATCAGTTCCAGGATTGTTAGGTATTGGTCTGGTCTTCACTGCACGACAGAACAGCGAGACCTGCACTGCCCTACACCTGGGTGCCTACAGCCTCCAAGGACTGTTCCAGCAGCTAAGGATTGACTCAAAGTTGTGGCCCCCTGTTCTGGGAGTTAAGGAATGGCATAGAAAGTGGCCAGTGAAAGATATTTATTTTTTAAAAGTCTATTCATTGTCCATCAATCTTTCTATTGAAGACTGGAGTTCATGGCAACAAAATAACACATTTTATTTAAGAAACATACACAGCAAAGTCATACATGTGTCTTTTGTGACCAGCCATTTCTGGGAAACTGACATTTTATTCCTCCCCTTCCAGCATCTGTAAATTCCTGGAGTGCCCTGCATTTGACTTCTCTTCTACTGTCTTTCATGTCCTCTACACAAAAGATTCTCATTTAATGAAAACCATGTTGCTAGTTCCTTTAGTGCGATCCAGAGTTGCTCCTGAGTCACCTAGAACTGTAGCTTCTGCTGTTGTGAAGACTTTCTGCCCCCACGGATAACACGGCATGAATCCCTATGTGCCCCAGAGCCTGATTGGCGTGGATCTCCCAGCACACAGAAAGGTGACATGAGAGACTGCTTTCCTTGGGGATGAGTGACCTTCTTTCCTCTCTTCCCCACCCTTGCATTTATTAACTCTAGAATCCAGAACAGCAATGGGCAAATACTGAAAAGTGGGAAGGTGTGTTTGAATTGTCACACACTCATGGGGCTGTTTGAGACCGGTTTGATTTATTTTCCGTGAGTGTTCATGTGATGTTTTGTGGGTTTGCAAAGATGTTTGTGGAAAGTCTCCCAAATATTGATGCCAGAAATGTTTGCAGAGCCATCCTGAAAATGACCAATGCAGCCCTTAAGTGGTGCAAAGATAGTACAGCAGGGCAGTGAATTTGCCCCAGGGAGCCTCTGAAAAGTCCAGGATGCAGGCTCCTGAAGCTGGCTCTGAGTAACACAAAGCACTTCCACCCCCAGGGCCTGAGTGTGCTGTTTCAGCACTCTGTATCTGCCTATCAAATTAAATCTTGCATGAGTGTGGTAATTATCCATTGCAGTTTGCTATCTCTCTATCTTGGGTATTTATATAGCCTTTTTTACTGTAGTATCTGAATGCCTCACAATCTTTAATGTATTTATCCTCACAGTGCCACTGCAAGGTAGGGAAGTGCTATTATCCCCACATTTTACAGATGGGGAAGGGAGGTGTAGAGAGGATAAGTGATTTGCCCAAGGTCACACAGGAAATCTGTGACAGAACAGGGACCAGATCCCATGCCTTAATAATGCTTCCTCCCCTACTAGTCTGCCATACTGGCCCAATCCTTCCCACATTTAGGATGAATCCTTAAATTATTCTTATTTTGAAGGCACTGCACAGCCAAAGACAGTAATAGCACACACACACAAACAAAAGAAACATAAATAGTTGATCTAATATATTAAAAGTAAAAATAATACTAAAAATTAAGAAGCCTTCTATCCCTTATGATCACAGTGTTTGCCTTAGTGAGTGGGAGTCATTTTCATCGGGACTAGTCATATGTTTTTGTTTTTCTTTTCTTTCTTTGGTAGAGAAGTTTTCTAAGGTATTTTTCAAACTTTCCAGTTTAGCAAAGTGTTGGCTCAGATTGAAAAAGAGAACTGGGCACTAGGTCACAGGCAGAATTAGGTTTGCACTAGTGGAGGAGGCAGGTTGCTGACACAGCTACAATCAGACAAAAACATTTCAAACTTCTGGCTTTGTACTTCTCAAATGCCTCTCTTAGAAAATCGCTTAAGTTGTTATTAACATCCACCACCCACCTTCCCTTTCTGGTCCTGACATTGTGTAATAATAGATAATGTTGACATATGTTCCCTGCTGGTCAGAAATACTATACTTCTGTGAAAGGTAAAATTTTCAAGCAATGACAAAATGTATTTTACTTGGATAGAACATTAGTTATTGGCCTAATCTCACAATGTGGGATGTGGGGTAAAAGTTTTAATGTTTTAGTTGTGGGAGAGAGTTTGTTGGGACAGTGAAAGCATCAGTATGGGGTGTATTTAGTTTTTGCCATTTCTAGAGGTACTGGCTTTGTATCAAACTCTTGTGTCCTTAGGAATTTAAAAGAAACATTCCCAGTATGTATGAGGAACAGCTGTCTATGTACTCAGTGCAACTTTTCAAAATGACTATTTGAACATTTTCTCTAGCAGGGATTACAGAGCAAAGTTACATATGTGTCCGTTCCCCACCCTCCACCTACCCACTGGATTCTTTTTTACAGATCAGTTTTTAAAGCCTTAGTAACTGTAAAAAGATCTAAATTTGTATATCCATTTCCCATTAGACAAAGCTGTCTGAAAATAGAAAAAGAGGAAGAGACTGCAAAATCTACCAAACAAATATGAAGAAACTGTTTTTGAAAGTAATTTAGGGTGCAATTCGATAAAAGTGTGTCTAGTTTGCACACTTCTGACGTCTGCACAAGACTGTGCAAGCCTGGAAAAACAGAGTTTTATTTTAAATTGTGCACGGGTTTCCCTGCTGGGGAAGCTGGAAAGAAATGTTTTATTTAATCTCATCTTTTGTATTTTATGAGTCTGAGCTGGTGTTAAAAATCCAGAAATTATCATGTTGGTTTTGTAACGTTCGGAACTAAACATCTCTCCTCTGATTTTGTTCTGAATGTATTGTCTTTCATCATCTTAAAAGTTGTGGTGGGGTTAGCAGTTACAGAGCCAGGCATTAGGCCCTGGTTCCGTTTCTATTGCAGGGTGTAGGCTGGCATGCTAATACAGTTTTAGAGGCACCAATTCGGCACCCAGTCCATTTAGCTGGACTGGGTAGTGAGGAAATGCACTACAGTGAAGAAAAGCTTTAACCCCCCTACCCCCCTCCCCACAGGCAAGAATTAAGAGAAAGACAGGAGGGTCCTCAGGCCCACCTGAGCTCGGCCTCCTGCATGCTGTCTTACAGATATCCACCACGGAGTTGAGCTTCCACCATGTAAGAGTGAGTACCCTCTGCCTTACTTCCAAATCCTCCCCGCTCCCCATACAGTGAAATCACATCTGTCAGGGGGTCACCTATGGTTCTTGAGGTGGGGACAACATTTACCCCTTGGTCCTTCCACATACGTATATTCCCACTGATGATCTAGCTAATAAATGCTCTCTCTCCTTCCCTCAGGAGACGAAGAGCACACTTAGAAAACATGGCACACGTACAGCAGTATGTGGAGGCAATAGAATTGCATGACACACATACAGCAGTAAACTCAGATCCACCTGAATGGGCTTTGAGCTGGAGTTTGGCATTCTCAATCTGGGATTCAGATGTTGGCCCGAGATTGGTGGCACATTACCCTACACCTCTGACAAGGTTAGCAGGATGTTCCAGGTATGTTTATGCTGCACAGCATTGCCATGATCCTTGCCTGAGGGGGAAGACATACATGAAATAAGGAGCCCTGAAAAGAAGAGGACATAGAAGCTGTGAAGCTTAGGAGGACATAAGCATGCTGGACCAGGAAGATAATGGGGGAGCTAGTGTTCCCTGAGCCCCCTGATTCTCAGAGACAGTCTGATAGCCAACGTGAGTAGGGATAGGTTGATTATTGTGCATATGTATTTGATTAATGGAGGGGTGGGCTAAGCAAATATAGTCTGTGTGATAGACAAATGGGTGTAGGATAGGTTCTTTAACTCCAGTTAGTGCAGAGCAGTAAGGTGGCTCCCCATCTGCTGATGATGGATAGGCATCCTGCCATTCTGTGTTGGTGGTGCACAGAGGGCTCTGGCTATGCAAAAGGTGGAATCATTTGTGGAATGACTGCAATATTTCAGGGTTCAGCATAGGTTTCTGCCTTACTCCTTTGAAGAGGTAATGAACTGCTGTTGCTGAGGGAAGGGCGTGCCTTAATCAGTCTGCATACCGGTGACTACTAGCACAGAGTTGGGGTTGAGTAATGTAAAACAGAGGGTGTTGCTGTGTCTGGCTTAGCAACTGCCTGGCACTGTCCAGAAAGGATGCTGTAGAATCTGCAAGCATGCTTTCAGCCCCTGCCTTGGACAAAACACTCTGATGTCTGTTCTCACAATGTGAGGGGAGACTGGTAACTTCTATTAATGCTAATGGGACTTGTATGCCAAATATCCCATAGATCAAAAGGAGAATAGACTGCATGAAGATAACAAATGGATGTGCCAGCAACTCCTTGTGTGATGGGGCTTTAAGGACTGCATTTGTCATCATCGTTCCTTTTATAAAACTGAATATATGCAGTTTTTTGTCTTTTGGAGAGAGGTCGCTTTCTTAAAGCCTAAGGGACAACTTGTCCAACAGCTCCCCCAGTAGCTCTCCATTCATTCCATCTTCCAGATCAGAATCACCCTATTTGTTTTCCACCGCTTTCTGGGCTTATTCCAGGCTATATGGCTCGGCTCCATTCTCAGTTACACCCACTGATGTCAGTGGATTTGCACTGGTGTAACCATGAGAAGAATTTGGCTCCTCGTCTTTTTTACTCCCTTCCTCATTTGGTCCATTTAACACCAGCCGTTTCCCTGTCTCTTTTCAGAATTTTGCCTTTGTTGGTGTGAGAGTCTTCCACTCTGTAACTCCTGCCTCATGGTACAGCCTTACTGTTTCATTTTCAATCTCAGCTGATACCGGATCTGTTCTCCTGTGCCTCTGCCTCTTCTTCCCTCCCTCCCGCTGCTCTCTGTATAATGTTTTGTGATCCAGTTTGTATGAAAACACTGGATAATAAAAAAGTCCTATAGTATTAATTTGGTGCAGCAAATCCAATAGTGTATGTTACTTCATCCTCTAATCTTCCCTTATCTATGATAATGCATAAGTTTAATTTTCATTAACTGTGGGGGGGGGGGTAGGGGTGGAGAGTGCTTCTTAAGCAGTTACTTCCTGGAGCTAAACTATTATCTTCCTTAAATACAGCTGTTTATATTATGCATAACATAATTCCTGTCATACAAATATATTATAACTCTTTGAAATACTTTGTGCTCTCAATTAGCATAAGTTTCAGTTTAGCTTTTATTAAAAAAAAAATAGTGAAAAAGGCCCAGGGAACAGCACTTTCTATCTCCCCTTAGTAGAACTGGCTCTGAAGTGACCTCTGGCTTCTTGGGATGGAGCCAGCAGTGCTGCAGAGCTGGTACTTTCAAATTTAGGAGAAGAAAGTAAGTGTTAAGGGTAATGGGTGGAGGCAATAGGATTTCACACATCAGTGTCATTACAGATTTAGGGTTTAACTGTTCACATTACAGTAGAGCCTCATCTGAGATCAGGGCCCCGTTGTGACAGTCCCTGCCCCAAAGAGCTTACACTCTAAATAGACAAGAGAGAGAAAAGGTGGGAGGAGAAACAGAGACACAAAGAGGTGAAGTGACTTGCCCAAAGTCACACAGCAAGTCAGAGCCCAGATCTATGATTCGGTACATTTGCAATTTATACCTAAGAGTTAAGTGCATGTCTTTACAAAACAGGGTGCCATTTCGAGGTGAGATCTAAGGTGGCATAAATTGCACATTGTGAATGGGTATACAGAATAGAGCCCAGGTCTGCTGTGTCCTCTTTCTAGTGTCCTATTCACTGGACCACGCTGCCTCTTTACCAGTCCTGAAGTAATCCTTACTCATATAAGTAGTGCTAATGAAGTCAGTGGGACCAGTTTCTGGAATAAGAATTACTGTATGTGTAAGGTTTCGCAGTGTGAAGCCCTTAGAAGCGGCTTGCTGTCATTTCAGTGACTGTTACTTTTTCTCTAAGGGAGGGCACATGGAATGAATGATGAGGTGACTGAAAGGCACAACGGGGCTCCTTGGGATCACTGAGGGAAGACCCACATTTCGTTATAAGAATTCCTCTTCCATGCACCTCAGCTTTCCTGATAACTTATTTAACATGTATATCATGGTAACGTCCAGCGGCTACAATCTGGATCAGGGCCCACTGTGCTAAGCTCTTTACTAACATATGCAAAGAAACAGGGTTAAATCCTGGCCCCAGTGAAGTCAATTTCAAAAACCCTCTTGACTTCAATGGGGACAGGATTTCACCCATGTCCCTATCTTGAGTTTACAAACTAAGAAGACAAGTGACATATTAAAGGTGCAGAGGAGAGGGATGCAGTCAAATATATACATTTGTTGTACAAGGACTATATAAGAGTTAGGTATTAATATTGTTTATTATTGCTATTTTCAAGGAGTACTTGGTCCTGCCTCAGTGCAGGGGGCTGGATTAGATGATCTCTTGAGGTCCCTCCCAGGCCTATGTTTCTATGATTCTATTATTCTACATGATTTACAATTCTTACAATTCTATTGAAGTTAAGTATACGTCTTTACAAAACGGGTGCCCTTCAGAGGTGATAGGCAAGGTGATGTGAATTGCATGTCATAAGGTTTGGTTTATATCAATTTAGACTCCCTGGGCCAAAGTCATCCCTTGTTTGTCTTAAGTCACTCTGTTGAAGTCAGTTGAATCAAACTAGGGATGACTTTGGCCCAGGGAATCTAAACTGCTGTAAACCACAGCAGGCCAGATGAAAAAGGTGCAATAGGAAAAGTAACTGAGAGGTGTAAGGAGGTGTAAATTAAAAGCTGGTCTTCCGCTGCCTACTTTAACTTGTACCTTTTTTAGGCCCCTCAGTATGTAAGCAACACAAATTCTCTTGCACTCACATACGCTTACAGGTGCTTTTGCAGTACCATCAAATCACCTCTGAATTTGACCTCCCCCGCCTGATGTTGTATATAAACCCATTTATGTGACTCTCTGCGGATGACACAAAGTCACTTTGATTAGTTTACATTGTAGTTGTATAGGGTAGGTCATAGTTAGCTTACTTGGTTTCATGTTTAATTTTAAAATCTACCTTTAACAACTCAAAAGTGTAACACACAGCACTTACAAAGTGCTTCACATCTTAAAAATGCTGCATCAGTATTAACAACTAACGACTTAGCAATGAATTAGCTCAATTGTTTTCATGTATATGGTTTCATAAATAACTTTCTAAAAGGGTTGTGACATACTTGTACCATTATTTTCTATGATAGCTGGAAAAAAAAATTCCTGGAAACATATGTTTATTTTTTTCCCTGCTTCTGACCACTCTGTTTGGAAAAACTGCCAAGTTTGACTCTAAACTTGCAAATACAGTAACTTTCTTCTTTGAAAATTTGAGTCTATAACCTCCGGAGCAGCTTTTGGTAGAAAGGATTGTTATATTACTGACTCTTATGATCAATTTCATTTTCTTAAATTGATTTCATACACAAGGTTAACAGAGAAGGTCCAAACAAATGAATACATGTGCATTTATCTGACAGTATTTCATATACAAATAATGAAAGCAGTACATTATCAATTCTCCTTAGTAAGAAGTATTCTTCATGTTTTTATAAAAAGTACTTAAGAGCTGACTTTGAAGAAAGACTTTGAAAACTTGCCAAACCTTCTTTGTATTTTGAAAGTCCACATCAAGAAAGTAGTAAATAGTAATTGAGTGTAGGAAAAAGGAAACTATTAGTATTGTTTTCTTTTAAAGATAAAAAGAAAAATGCAGTGCAAAACTTCATAATCTCTGAAATGTGTATTTGTTATTTGAATCAATTTAAAACAATTGTCACTATTAACTTCATGTTAGCTTGCCTACTGAACTGTACAAAATAGCTCTGTATCTGCTGGTTTCATGTATGTGAGGTTTCCCCCCCCCTCACTCTTTGGAGTTTTACAGTTTTAAATTATTTCCATTTAATTGCAGAGTTAGAGCTATGCTAAGACTGTGCTTAAAAAAGTCCAGGATTGTTCAAACCTATATTCATTTTTCTAATTTAAGGACATCTATGCTTGATTTCCATAAACCAACAGTTCTTCTATACTCCTTTCTTGACACCCCATTTTTATTTAACTAAACTAAAATATCCCTACTTTTTGCTCAATTTGTAGACAGATCCTGGGCCAAATTCTTTGCTGGAGTAAATTAGTGCAGCACCTATTCAAGTCACCACTCGATACCAGCAGAAAATGTGGTCATGTGACTTCCCTAGAAGTTATTTTTAATAAACATTTTGATATTTGTTTAGTGTGAAAATGATCAAATGGAAATCAACTGTGTGCTTGGAAGGAACTACAGTGAACCCTCCCTATATGCTGCAAAGGTTACAAGCTATCTCTCATGCTTGCATTGGTTACAGGAATTTATATTGTGTAATTATATGTAATCAAGTGGTTAACTTGTCTTTTATCACTGATAATGCAGGTTGTACTTATGCATATATTAATTGCAATGCCATTAAGCTGTCCCATGTGTGAGGTAGTATTATGAGGAACTGCCTGTTCACTTTAACTTTAAGTTCAATACATGTTCAGCTGAAAAGGAATCTACAGTGTATTTAAACTGTGAGAAACCGACGAGTTCACTGGAATTCTGGGTGTGATGTAATGTATAGCTGCCTTTTAAAAATGGAACATTTGCCAACAATTTCCACACTGGTGTTCAGAGATTATTATGATGGACATGATATAAGAACCAAGAGAGGGAGATGGATGGGTAGGCACAGAGGTGCATACAAAACTGATGATAAATGTTGATTTTTTTAATGGGGACCACTGTATTATTCTATATAGAGAAAATATATATTCGTGTATAGAATGAAGGTGGGATTGCATCACAGGTGTTACTGGCATGAGTTTGAGTGACCACATTTCTTAGGAGTTGAAGAAAGATGCTGGATTTTCAGAGTTTGCAAAGACCCTTTCAGGCTTACCAGTGCATCATCTCTTGTCTCCATCTTATTTTCACGCATGTTGGCTCTGGACATCTCCTGCTTTTACTGTTTTCAAAAAGTTTGTATTTAATTTTATTATACTCAACAAAACATGACACAGATAAAACTGTGATATACAATACATGAATAGAAATATAATGCAAACATATATGAAAATGCTATCATACTGTCTGTACCTCCATTTGTCCATTGGTAAAATGGATTTAATGATGCATACCTAAAAGGTGAGTTACAAGGCTTAAGTCAGATCATACCTTCCTGCCAAAATATTTGTGGGATGTTAACAAGATGACCAGCAAACTCTGGGGATTATGGGGAGAGGGTTTAACCAAATCTTCCACTCAGTGGAGAGGCTTAGTTGTCCTATGGGTAGGGCAAGAGAATATAGTTTCACAACTCCGTACATCTGTGCGGAAGTGAATGCCTAGTTGTGCAAAGGGGCATTCATTTTACTTTGCTACTCTGGCTTCAACTTTGTTGGCAGAGCAATTCTTTTGGTTGTGGCATTGTCATAGGCAATAGGGAGGGATGCAAAGGGAATTAAGGATGCATCCAGTGAGAGCTGTTCTTCCCCATCACCTACTCCCATACCCCAAATCCTGCGCTGGAAGACTCTGAAGTAGAGTAACTTCCTTAGGATCATAGAGCATTTGGGGGATGGTGCCACAGAGCTGGAACTCTTCACACCCCTATACTTCAGTGACAGCCTTTTTGGACCATGCTCCTCTATGCTTACAGAAGCAGAGGAGACAATCAAGGCCTTATTTACTTAATGTTTGTAAAGTGCCATGAGACCCTCAGATGCATGTTACCAGCATCTCATTATTATTACTCACTAAAGAAAAAAAATCTTGTTAATATGAATGTTTCAGTAAAAATACACTCTGATTTTTCAGATTTTCCTTCTCAGTTTGACAACAAAATTTTTACATTTACAGAAGAAGTGAGATTTTAGAAGGGCCTTCTTCTGATACCCAACACCATGCAGCATGCAGGTGATGCAGAATTTCACATTTCTCTTTATGGTGAGGATGTACCCAAATAACTCTGCAAAATCACTAGCATAGAAGCAATGAGTGTCCACCAAAAGGAAAATACATCCTCATATAGGGTGAAATCCTGGTCCTACCCAAGTCAATGAGAGTTTTGCCATGGCTTTCAATGGGGCCAGGATTTCACCCATGATATTTCAGAATTGATGTAGCTCCATGGAGTTGGGTAGGAACAGTTTTATAAAGTGGTGCTCTTTAAAATTTGATTTTTAAATTTTAAAAATGTAAAAGACAATGGTCTGTGGTCATCCCTGGTGAAGCTCCATCAAAAACAGTCGCATTCCATCAGGGATGAATTTGGACCTGTTTGTTAATTTAGAGGTTGTTTAAATGTTCTTTACCCTTCTCAACTACAGAAGTATACTGCTTTATTCCTGACAGTGTTGTAGTTCCTATAGGGAAGCAGAATTTCATCAAGTTAAACTTTTCTGTTTGCAAGGTTAAAAGAGGAGGCAGAAGGCCAGATTCACCTCTGTTATGCCAGTGACATAAAAAAAGTTAGTTTGGCTTTACACTGGTGTAATCAAAGGCAGAATTTGTCTTACAGATTTTCCATACATAAAGTTCACTTTGCTAACTTTCAATATGTAAAGCCTCATTTAGAACTGAGCCACACTTTACCTAGCCATAATGGATTGGAGTGGTGCCTTGTGGATTATCCATATTATCTATGATATCTCCATTCTAAGTGACTACTACTGATTAGTACATAAAATAAATTGCTTTTATTATTTCTTCTACTGAATATCTGACTGTTGTTGTACCACATTCCTAAGCAGACATCCAAATTTACCTTATTAAGCAATGATGCAAATAATACAATCCTAAGTGTGTTTTCGTTTTGTTTTTTTGTCATAATGATGACCTCAACTGTGCATTCCTTGTTCACAGAATGAATTAATTTTCAGTGTGCAAGGAATGCTGGTTTGGGCCCTATATCTTTGGGAAATACTATTCTGGAAAGATGCAGTTATCCTATGTGTTGTTATGATAGCGAGTCTGAGTGGAACTCCCTGTCTCTCTGCATTATTCTGTTTTACCTTAGGTCACTCTAACTGAGTGGTTGATGAAATATGATTTGAAACTGTTCCTTAAAGCCTGCTGCAAGGGAGCCCCACCCCATCCTTCCCTTATTTAAAACATTCCTAAAGCCATTTTCCAATGAAATCCCACTCAAGTGGACTGACTCACATCAGAAGACATTCCAGAAAGAAGAATAATTACACCATTGCTGGAATTGATGTAATGGTGTTTTTCAGGATACTTTAATAGACATGAGTGATGTTTTGGCAGGCAGTTGAAATAACCCTAGATATCTGATTGCATTACTGACTACAACCAAAGGGCATCTCTGGGGAAAGAGCATTACTTGAGGTACTTTCTTCATATTTGTAACTTGCTGTAGTTATCTTTTAACACAACACAGGATTTTATTTTTTAAAAGACAGACCTATTGGAGAGTTTAATGGAGAAGTAGAACAAAATGTATTTACGAACTGAATTCTAAACATACACAGATTCCAAGAGACAGGCTTATGTAAACATCAACATAATTCTCTGGGTTATGTGCTGTTTAAAATAACATTAAGTTATGGATTTAGCCCAAAAGGTTGTCACTTAACAGCAGCATTTCTTTTGTAATCTGTATGGTTTGGATTTATTATAATTTTAATTGATCTTTAAAAGGTAATGGAAATGGTTCTTCCCCCTTCTGTGGAATATTCTGAACATTGCATTCATTGCTCTCAGCTATTTAATTGAACTTTGGTACAATTTAACACTTGTACTTCTCATATATGTAGTTTTGGGGCTGGATGTTGATTAGCTGTAATGTAGACGAGTGGAGGGTTGGCAGGCAGTAAGGCCCACGATGCCTGCGAAGCTGCACTAGAATGACATGTACTGTGACTCTGCAAGAGAGTAGCACCAGGGCAAGTGAAGAGGCAGGGAATGTGGGGAGCCAGGATAAGCTGGCCAGAAGAGATGACTGCACACAAGTGAGTTAGGGAAGCTAACGGCCTTATTTTCAAGGCTGTAATAAGTTATTTCCCTTCTCCCACTCCTGGAGCAAGAAGGGAGGAACTGTGAGTCAATTCTTTCCCAGGGCTATTTCTGAGGTAGCCAGCTGAGTGCCACCCGATACTCCAGGCTGTCCCTGAAAGGCCTAATGTTATCCTAATTTATTAAGAATCTCTCTCTCTCTCTCATAGAAATATGTTTATTCTTTCTCTCTCTCTCTCTGTATGTGTTTTAATACTATACTTATCACTATGGTATTCTTATTATTAAAGGTAGTAAACACACTGGACCAAAGTGTGCCCTTGTTTAACATCCACACAGTCCCACTGAGGGCTCAATCATTGCCTTCACATCTAAGTTATATTTAAAAAAAAAAAAAATCTGAGCATTGATGTTCCTGTTTTTATTTCTCAAAGCCTAGTCATTTAGCTACTCTCCTCAGGTAAACAGGTCTTTTTCTTGGTCTGGCATGCTGATAAGCCTTCACACTTGGCTGGGCCTGAGGTGCGTTTGTGCAAAGCCAGATTGTTTTAGTTAACATAATCAGTGAACTCACTGTTCTACCTGGATGTCTGGGAGAATTGCCAAGAGATTTCCCAACATTTCAATCAGAGACATAGGCTATAAAGCTGTCAGTTTTCTTGTAGGCCAATTTGCCTTTGCCATGGTTCTAACATTCTATTCATTTATAAAGGAATCAGCCCAGGTCTTTTGGGGTAATATTTTATGCTGGTTTCAATTTGAAGAATGATTCTTTCTTTCTTAAAGATACATTTTAAAAGAGCATTTCCTGACACAGGAAAAAAATTTCACACTATGATTTTGACACAATAGAAAAAAAGAGAGCTTCCATTATTATTATTATTATTTATTATTATTTGCAGTGCTTGAACCTGGCTCTCTTCATATATTGCCCCAATCTCAAGTGGTTCTCTTCTTAAACAAAGAAATTGAGCTATTCAGGTCAAATATTCAAGGATAATATTGGTCTGAGAAGTAATTACAATCAGAGATATGTTAAACTACCTGAAAATAATTCACTTTCACAGCCAAAAATATACCTACAAGTTTATGGGTTGTGGGTCATTGTCATCCACCCTTTTCCCATTTGCTATAATAAATTTTGGTGAAATAGCTACTACTGAGTACTGAATTTAAAAGATTTGTTTTCCCAAGCATTCCATATTCACCACGTTGTGCCAGATTACATCATGTAACCTCCAACTATGTCATGTCACTTTTTTCAGATGACTTGATGCAGTGGGACGTAGTATCACATCCACTTGACATTTCTTTAATAGTCTCCATGGGAAGTTTTCAATATTTGGTTCCTTGGATATTTTTCAAATGTATCAGCTTGGTATTTTTATGACTTGACCGGGCAATGAAAAGTGTAGATGATTCATATTGTTCAACAATACTTCAAATTGCATTGAACAGATGAAATACGTGACGGAAGTGGAGAAAGAATGTAGAGTACGGAAGCATAGCACTCAGTAAGCCTGCAGAAGAGGTAAGCAGAACCATCAAATATAGTTTGTAGGAGTTCTCCTGCTATTTAATGATTTTGAAGTTTTTTAGGCCTGCAGGTCAACATCCCAAGAAGATGTCGGTGCAACTAAGAAGGAAGATCAAGAACCTGGAAGATAGGGAGAGACAGGTTCTCTGGAAGGGAAAGCTGGAAATGAAGCAGGTTAAGAGCTTCACCTGTCACAGAAAAATTACACTTGCAATAAGGCAGATGTCAAAAGGACAGTATTAGCTTGGAAGACTTCAAAACAGGTGTTTGGAAGAAGGAGGGAATCTCATTCATAACCTAAACTGAAAATATTAAACATAAACAGCAACTTACTTGCATCAAGACTATATCAAGGCTTGACAAGTTCACCTGTCTGGTGCCTCATGCAGCTGATTTATCTGCCTGGACAGGTGGAAAACTGCCTAGACTTATCCGTGAGTAAAGTGGAGTTGTTAGTGCAGTGCCATTGAGCAAGTGCTTTTTCTCACTGCAACAATTGGAGTAAGCATGTTACAGTGCTACAAATTAGCAGACCGCTTTAAAACAGTTCCCAAGCATTGAAATTAGAAGTGCTTAATGCAGAATTCATATTTTCTAGCTCAGGCACAACGGGACTCTGGTGAATTTAATTTTTATTGCTTTCATGTTTTAAGTCATTTGTCTTTTGGAGGCAATCATGGGAGCTGCATTACAGCAGGACATATGAAGATTCTTGTTTGCATCGTGTAATCCTGATTATATTAATTCTTTACTACAAGCAAATGCCACCTGGAAAATAAAATTCTGTTCTTCCACTCGTACTCATGTTGCACAATACTCCCACTGAAGTAAATGGATCTCTCTATAGAGTAACAGTCTATTCAATAAAAAGAAAAGGAGTACTTGTGGCACCTTAGAGACTAACCAATTTAAGAATTGCATATGCATCCGATGAAGTGAGCTGTAGCTCACGAAAGCTTATGCTCAAATAAATTGGTTAGTCTCTAAGGTGCCACAAGTACTCCTTTTCTTTTTGCGAATACAGACTAACACGGCTGTTACTCTGAAACCAGTCTATTCAATGTGATAAGAGTAGCAGAATCCGCTTCACAGCCATTTGGATTCTGGAGAAAATAGTTTCTATCACAGAATTAAGTGGATACAGAAATATCCAAGGTCATATCCTTAGGTATTAACTGGTGTAGCTCTATTGACTACAATTAAACTATGTTGATTTATACCAGCTAAGGATCTGGCCCATAAACATTTAAACGAGTGTTGTAATTTTTGGAAAATATCATCAGTCTCAGTAAAGAGTTACGTGATGTTATACTATTTAAAATCGTGTACTAAAACCAATGTTTTTTATAGTTATGTCAATCTTCCCCCATCTAAAATGTGCCAGAATCTACCGTTACCAAAATTTACCATGGTGCCATGTACTGTATGTAAGAAATCAGAGACCATGACTGCCATGCTCATTACTGTTTCATTGCCTGATGATTGGGAAATCTTTTTTCTGTCATTTTCTGATTTTTATATTGTCCGCAACAAGGCAAGGTCTTTGATGTTTTGTAACATTCTTCAGCATCACTAGAAAACAACTTGTTTTCTTAATTTTCAGTGGTTTAAAACTGACTATAGAAGATCTTTTGGATTTAACCTCTAGTCACATATAAAATATTAAATATGGCCATTCTGAACCAGTATGGGTTTTAGCCCTGATGTCCCAGACAAATTCTAATTTGGGTAATTAAATCCTGCCTACATAAATTCCCAATGCAATTTTAATTGGATACAGGATTTTCCATTTCTAGTGCTAAATAATTGTATGCTGTATTGATGTATGCTGTTAAACAGCTGATATGTTCTTTTCCAGAGGTTGCTGAATTTAATTGGTAAGTGAAACCACCCCTGTATGTATAAAGACACAAATCTTGAGAAATGCTGGATGTTCTTAGGATCAGGCACAAAGTTTGCCAAATATTTTTGGCATTGAGATGAATGGTACTGTAGAAGTGTAAAATATCATTTGTTATTTCTAATCAAGTTATTCCAAATCTTCAAAGCTGTAGCCACACTAATGAATCACAAAAAAACAAAATAGATCTCTATACCATAACTTATTAGGTGACTACAGGGGTTGGACTGAGTGATCTGAGAGAGAAAGTTACGCAAACATGGTTGTCCAAATATTGGTAAGGAACTATTATGTCATCCGAACAACCCCCCACCACCGTGGATGGTATTGACTTGGGAAAACACAACCAAAGTGATAAGGGATTTATACTATTTGTGGAAGCAATACACTTACTTATTTTAAGAGATATAAAACATTGTCTCTTTTGCCCCCTTTGGCTGATGGAAGTGGGGCAGACCTGATATCAGATAAAATGTATTGCATTATTTGTGGTATCCTGCAGAGATTTTTTCATGATTTTCTGTGGGACCGCAGAGACAACTTGGAGGGAAAATCACTACACTTTTGATACATTTGCCAGATTTTTCAGCCGAGGGTGTAGTCCTAGCTGAATGACTTTGTACATAATGGTCACTCACCCATCATCCTATTTAACAGATTCACTCAACAACATTTAAATGCTGAAGGCATTTAACCAGCCATAGTGAAATCTGTTGTGGATATGTAGCTTTTTATGGGCAACCTTAGTGATCGTGCTAGCCCCAGGTCCTGTGATGGATTCTGTACTCTGACAGTTTTGATGGAAAATATTTTACAGGGAAAGATGTTTGGCATGGAGTGGCTGCAGTATTAAATGAAGCTCATTGAGTCACCCCTTGCTTGTGTGACGTATCAGATTGTATTAACCTGGCTCCACAAAGGGAAAAAAATCAATATGTATGCAAATTTGACAAAGTTTTAAAAGCTATGTTTAGTCTTTACTGTTACCATGACAAAAGATGTCTCCCCAGCTGTGAGAGGCCTATTTACTAGAAGTTGACCTTGCTCATGTCTGTGGGGTAAATGGATCAGTTGGCTTGCCAGAAGATCAGCAGAAGTAAAACTAGTGTTAATCATTTACTAATGATCATCTTCTATTTTGAGAGCCGTCACATTTTCTTTTTTCATAAAAAATGATGCTAAATTAATAGGCTACCCAAAACATTTGAAATCTCACAGATTATTTAAACATTTACAATGGACTACATACCATGAGTGACATTCATACCTGTACATAGAGACTGCACACCACTTAAGTCTTCAGAGTATACAGTCAATATTTTCATGAGAATCAATATTTACCTAACATACCAGATTTCAGTCAAGTGGGTTTTTCAAGTTTCTGGATTCCACAATCCTAGAATTTAGAACTATACTGAAGGAGCAACTATAAAATAATATTAAAAGGTTGCATGGCAGACCCCATCAATATGTTTCTTCAGGGATAATGTGCCCTAGTTGATATCAAACCCAAAATTTAGTTCATGAGGGTCATTGCTGGCACTAAGAAATATTTAGGAAAGTGATTTTGAAATGTTAGCATCCTCAGAAGTCATTTGAGTTTGGTTGTCCCTTAGCAAGGTTCTCTCAGTCTAGATTTTTTTTCAGATTCTTTTCTGAAGATATAAACAGCGGATTCAATATGATTACAGGGGCCTCAAAATGTATCTGGAAAAAAAAGGATATATAATGTATTTTCACTGAATCAGCCTCAATATTGTCCACATTCGTATTCATCACTCATCAAAGAATTAGTATTATCCTTGAATCCCTATTTTGTAAAGTATGTCTGTAAAGTACTTACTCTGTTTTCACTGAAAAAGAGTGGTATCAAAACTGAAAAGAGAACAGGCATAATGTTGGAACTAGAGAGAATAATGATTCTATTAGGTTTGGGATTTCAATTTGACCTTTACAAGGCTAGAGAAGTTTGGCTTAACACAGCAACAGGGTTAGATGCATGATATATTTAGGACACAGCTTCAAAATAGAGGTCTCTCCAGTTGCTTAATTAGACAATGGGTGCGTGTGTAGATATGGGAGTGGGGAGGGGTGTGTCTGTGGGTGGCTGGCTGTGTGAGCTGGTTTTCAGCAGAGTAAAACTAAAAGATGTTAACTGTTAATGGAAATGGTATCTCTGCCATACAAATCTGCTAACTCTGGCATAGGGATATGGAAACCTGGCACACACTAAAAGTATGAGAGGAATTTTGGATTGGTTTGAAAACAAATGCCTGAGGGGGATCATGAAGATCATATGGATGGACAGTAAGGATTTAAACCATTTAGGAGATGAGCAGGTAGAGATAGTAGGCAGAGGTGGTGCAGAATAGGAAACTCCACAAGTCAGGGTAGCAGACTCTCAAGATAAGTAAAGAAGTAGCCCTTCAAGTATGGAAGGGACCATGTCTGTTGGAGAGATTTAGGGCCTGATAAAGCAAAGAACTTACACATACTTAACTTTAAGCATGTACAGAACTTAAGTCCTATTAAAATCTACATAAATATCTGCTTAAAGTTAAGTAGGTGCTTTAATACTTTTCAGATGCAGAATTCGGGCCTCAATGAATCATGACCCATGTATAAAGCAAACAAAGAAAACCCACAATAAGAACTGGTGTCACATATAAAGAGAGAGCATTCTGAATTTTGAAGGCATCAATAGGAGCTCATGATGATTTAAGGATTATGATGATGATGATGATGTGCACCATATATGTGGTTATAGTCACTCTCCGAATTAAAAAAATACTTTAGTCAATGATACTTGTTAATCAGTATCTTATTTACATAAAGAGGTAGAATAAATGGAGAACCTCCAGAACATTTGAGGAAAATCTGTGGATTTTCTTCTGGAGTTTTAGTTTTCATTCTCCTCCTGTATTTTAGACTAAGCATCATTACATAAGAATGGCCATAGTGGGTCAGACCAAAGGTCCATCTAGCCCAGTATCCTGTCTTCCAAGAGCGGCCAATGCCAAGTGCTTTAGAGGGAATGAGCAGATCAGGTAATCATCAAGTGATCATTGTATTACAGAAGGTACTGCAGGTGGTTCAAAATATTTATTAATTTTATTAAATTGAACTACCTTCCCTGCCACCGCATCACATTTTATGGGAAAAGCACACAAAACTTCACTAGCTGCACTGCAAAAGTCTGGCCCTTTTTGTTGAAAGTAATATAAACACTACTTCTAGCTCCATTGTTAGGAAGGCAGTAAGCACCTTATGTATCTGTTATATCTCTGATTGCACATTGAGACATGCAGTCTTATTCCTATCAAATCAGTGGAACTCCAGGGTGTGACAAATATACCCACCCTGATTAGCATTCACAGGATGATTCTGGGATGGAGATGAGCAGTGCACAGTTTTATAATGTTGGCGCTTCAATATAAGGCTTCAAGTTTAACACCCCATTAAGATAAATGGGCAGATTCACATTTCTCTTAGTAGTATCATGTGTCAGTCTGTCAACAGACCCATAAAGGCAACAGTGAATTGGTGTACTCTCAGAGTTAACATCACCATATAAAAAGGCTGGAAACAGAAATCGTTTAAAATGCTCATGAAACAATAAAAACTGGGGGGAAACCTAAGTCCGTGGAGTGTGTTAAACTCGCACACCTGCAGATGGCTGCCTTCACAGATGGTCACTTGCCAGAAAGGCAGCAAACCAGACAATGATTTGCATGGCTTGTGCGAGCACAGTCGGTCAGGCACTGTGTGTCTGCAGACCTCCACCCCTCTGAGGGTGGAGCAGAGCCCAAGTGAAGGCTGCTTCTGGCAACATTCCCTTGTGGATATTGGTTGGCATATCTTCTACCAATAGAGAGGAGAATGCTCTGCACAGTAGCTTCTCACTAGCCCTCCATGAACTCCACAAACCCTGGAGCCCCAGTCCCAGAGAGGTTCCACAGAGGGGCTCTTCTGGAATGACGGAAGGGGGAATGATGCTGGGGACTCAGCACTACATGCCCCATCCATCTTCTGTAGAAAAAGCTACCTGAGCATGTGAAAATTTAATAAGCATGAATGATTTTGAGCCTGGGTGACATTGGTAAATCTTATTTCCCCCATTTACATATGGGGTAAAGGCAGCACCGAAAGAGTAAGTGACTTGCTGAAGGACAGACTGCTGATTTCCAGTTCAATGTTTTTACCATTACCATATCTTCCCTTCTTCCTCCACACAGTATAGCACTTTCTGACACATTCTGATGCCATTGCCGAGCTATACAATGTGCAGCTTCACTGGAACAATAAATCCACACTTTTGATTTAGCATAACAATCCACTGAAATTAGCATTAATTTTTCTCACCAACCCCTACCTACTGTACCACACCTGCAAGGTTACAAGTCTGTAATATTTCATCTATTACATGATTCTGTTATAACTATAGCCAATGATTAATGTAGGGTTAATAATTTTGTCTGATGGAAGTTGGTATAAGAGAGCAATTGTCGCTGACTGAAACCTTATTAGGCTCCCTTTTGCTTGGTTTAGAGAACAGATTACTGTGTGCTTCATCTACTCAGCAACAAGCTTTTCCATGAAAAGACAAGAGTAAGAATATACCTGGAGGAACAAACTGTTTTCAGCTTGAAATTAACATACACACAATAGTCTGACACATCTTCAATTTGGTGTAGCGCAAACTAGCTCATTATGTTCAGCATATATTTGTAGCATACAGTAATAACTCCTTTGGAACCATTAAGGGGTAATGCCACCAAACCACTATGCATTTGACTAGCTTTGCCCAAACTATGCCAGGTTTATGTGACAAGCTGGTGAGTAAAAATTGTATCCTTGATGCACATCTCTCCACTGTAAATCCTGTTCCTGTTTTAAAAGCACACTGCTGTTCTAGTGTCAGATAGAGAAGTCTTGCAGCAAAGGATCACAGTCCTATGAAACCAGTGCCTCTGTGCTGTGCATCTTCCCACATTTGGGATTTAAGAAAGTCTGTATATAACTGAGGATCTCCAGTTATGCACTCATCCTACTCACTGAAACGATCGGCTCCTCAGATTTTTTTGCATTTGAGTCTGAAATGTACAAAAGAGGGCTTGGTTTGACCAAAGCAGAGTGAAATCAGCCCCAAATGCCCTCAAGCTATATTACACCTGCAGACAAAAGGTGAATTTATAGGAAAAAATTGACCATAACTTAATGTCGACATTAGCGGAAGTAACTTGCACTCTTCAGCATGCACAGCTGTGCTATCACTAGGGAATTTTTTGGCTACATGTGAATTTACACATCTGTCAAATAACTTGGAGATCCATAGGCAAACTTTAGCACTCAGGAACATTGTGTGGATTTGTGACACTTCCTGTAGGATTTTGAGTTCACAAAACAGTGAATGGATTGCAATTTTACAAGACTTTTTGCCGATATAGTTATAGGACCAAATTCTTGTCCCAGTTACACCAGTGTCATCTAATTGAAATCAAAACCTTGACTTCAGAATGCTGAAGCCCACCTTTCTACATAGTCCAAGAAACAGAACAAAATAGCTCTTGTGCTTAGGTGCCTCCACGTACTTCCTACTCATTTTAGCATCTATTTCAAAATTGTATGTGGGTTTCCTCGCATGGAGCTTGTCTCTATTGTTATTTGTATTACAATAGCAACTATAAGCCCCAACCAAGACTGGGATCTCATTGTGCTAGGTACAGAGCCAGGAACTGAACCCAGAGTTCTACTATCTTAGGTTAGTGCTTTAAGTACAAGACCATACTTCCTTTCCTCTGCTTTATTCCTGCCACATTCTTCTATTCCTTCTATCTTGTCTCACCCCTCTTTGTGTGCACTGCAGTTTCCTTCTCATTGACTCTTCAGCTCTTTTAAAAAGCTCACATTGAAGGTTCTTTCCTACATTTCTCATGGTTTTTATTTGCTGTCTTTCTCATAAGCTTTCATATTGAGGCAACATACTCTAGTGGACTAAGCACAGGACTGGGGAACCTTGAATTACTGAGTCCTAAATCTGATACTGCTATTAGCTCATTAGGTGGTCTTAGGAAAGGCACTTAACCCCTTTGTGTCTCAATTTCTCCATCTGTAAAATGGTGGATAATGCTAATGACCTAGATCAGTGTTTCCCAAACTTGGGACGCCGCTTGTTCAGGGAAAGCCCCTGGTGGGCCAGGTTTGTTTACCTGCAGGTTTGGCTGATTGCGGCTCCCACTGGCCGTGGTTCGCTGCTGCAGGCCAATGGGGGCTGTGGGAAGTGGCGCGGGCTGAGGGATGTACCGGCCGTCACTTCCTGCAGCCCCCATTGGCCTGGATTGGCGAACCATGGCCAGTGGGAGCCGTGATTGGCCAAACCTGAGGACACGGCAGGTAAACAAACTGGCCCAGCCCGCTAGGGGCTTTCCCTGAAAAAGCGGTGTCCCAAGTTGGGAAACACTGACCTAGATCATAGGGATGTTGTGATGTTTAATTAGCTAACATCTATAAAGTCCTATATTAAATGCTAAGTATTTGTATAATTTTTAGGATAGAATGCTTTCATTCATTCAAAACTCATTGTCTTTATACCACTGTTTTCTGTAATTTACACTGTAGACTGCTATCATGTATTTAAATATGTAAAGCATTTTGGGATACAGTTGATATGCTCCATTATGTAAAATATGGTTGTATTGTGCATATGGCAAATCATTTGGCATCATTTTTTAAAACTTCATAATTGTAGGACAAACACAATGAGTAAAGTTTTCCTTTAATTGTTGCATAACATAGTGTGATAAGCCATTTCCATTCTTTTGTGCTTATCAGAATTGTGAAGCTGAGTTGTAGAATATTGAGATATGTTGTGCATGTCAGTGGTATGAGTTGCAGGTGAAAAGTGGATTTTTAAAATTAATTTATCAACTAGTTTGTGCCATGGCCTAGCATGCAGGGTAATTGGGACAGACTCCAGGCTTGAGGTTAGGTTGCTGAATTTGGTTCAATTTAAAGCAGTGGACAGTTTGACTTCATACCATGTATCTGTCTGTTTGGAACCTGGCACTTAACAATTCCTTTTATACTTGGCAGGATAACTGATATATTTTCAGGTCTGAAAATTATTATGCAAACATGTAAGTGTTTGGATCTTCAGCAAGGAGTCTCGAATGAAGACACATTTTTTAAGTTTAGAAGCTCGAGATACAGGGCTAAAATATTGGAGGAACACTGACCGTATATTTCTGTATATATCTTAAGAGATGATCTGCATGCACCCCCAATAGCCTACCCATTTACCAGATCCAGAAACACAAATCCATCAGCATCAAAGGGCAGAACTTAAGAAGTTCAGCTGTCACAACAGCACAGAGAGGTCCACCAACATTTTGGTGAGAGACCTTTTTTCCTCCCAAGAGCAACATCTGCTCCTTAGCATGCTGCTCATTTACATGGCAATACTCTAGTCACTCTTCCAGTGCACAGCTCTTGAATAGTAGTGCTGGTGTCTGAGCTCTGGAAGAAACCAAATGGTTTGGGTGTGCTTTTGTGCGCAATGAGTTATTCCTACAGTGTGCTTATTTATAATAATGGGCATTCATTATCATGAGAGAGCCTTTTTGGCTCAGGAGTCATCACAGTACATACTATGAATACATCTTGACAATAGTTTGCATTTGTGTATTATGGACCCATAATACGTATTTCTGTGTGTATACAAATCTGTAATACTGAATGAATAGTAAAAAAAAAAAAAAATCCTTAGGAAATTGCATGAACAGTAACTCCTTTTAAAATACTATATCTTGGCCAATTTTTTTTATTTCCAAATATCCTAGTCCACATTGTAGACTAACAGCCTGCCAGTTTCACTTAAAAGTAGCCAATTTTTAAGTTACAGAAGCACAAAGAGCAGTGGAATATTCTTTTTTTAGGACTCACTCCTCTAACTTAAACAAAAATTATAACATTTTTATTGCTTTGCCCAAATCTCTGAAAAATGTTTTTACTGTAATTCAGGCTGGATCATTTTTTTCCTGCTCTGTTGTACACTACAAAATTTAGAGCTTGGTTTTCTTTATAAATAGAACTCATTATTCAGGATCTATATTGATCTATTTAGTTCCAAGCCCAGATATAGCAAGATCTATTAGGAAACATGAGTCACTTTGTTGTATGTTTATTAATGGTATTTAATTCTTTCTTTGTTTCTTTGTGTTTTTATTATTATTATTTTTTCTGAAGCAGAGCACACTTTCCAATTATTCTGTGAGCTACGAGAGATTTTTCTCCACATACTGCTATTCTGTATTGGTATCCTTATAGATGCTTTATCTTGCTCTTTTGAGATTGTAACATGATATGTTGTCCTGCACACAATGCCATAAGAAGAAAGTTTAAAATGATGTAAAATAAGAGATGTTGACAGAGTCTCAACCATAGCAGAGCTAGTTGGAAGCTGCTATTAAAATGACTTAAAGGGAGCAGGGAAATAATATTCAAATTGCAGGCATAACCACAAATGTTTGCATGAAAGGTTTTTTTTTATTTTAACTAAGGTTTCGTTGTCAGGAGAAAAAGAATGACCATCTTTTAAGATTTCTCATCTACATACCTAAAAACATTATCTACTGGCATCAAAGGAACAAATGCACAGATTCATTAGAATAATTATAGAGAAAAGAGAAAAGAGCAGTGAGCCTCCTTAGATTTTTAGTTTCATATAGTGACTGCCATGTTAGGGGGAAAAAACAGCTAATTAGAATCGCAAAAGACAGTACCAATGCTAAGAAAATGTGCTGTGTGATGAAGGTGGCAGAAGTTGCAAAAGATTTATATTTAATAAGAGGTAAGCAATGACTATCAATGTACAATAGTTTAAAAAGAACAGAAATTACCATTCAAATGCTTGGAATTTTGACATAAATGTTATCTAACCTTAAAAAGAATATGGTGGTAAAAATCATATATATTTATTCTGCATAGTTGAATGACTTCTTTCCTTCCTTCGCTAAAACCATGTACTCCAGTTTGTTTTATTTATTTGGAGTATAGCTTTTAGACTGTTTAGCCAATCAGATAGGCTGTAAAGGCCTAGGACCAGGCTTGGTGCTGAGCTCCAAATGCGATTCCAGTCCTGACAGGGGGATTATAGGAAACAGATGACTTACGCTTCTAATTTGTGGCCTTAAATTGCAAACAGAATTTCAGGAGTCGAGCAGAGTAATAAATGGCAATAGAGAAAGCCACACACAGCCAAATCAGTATGTGGTGGTTGTAGGTTAAACTAAATAGGAAGAGACAGGTTATGATGGTTTAGTGTATTACAGAGAAGAAAGTCTTAAATTACTTGTGCTGAGAGGTATTGCACTATGGCAGACAGTATTGCATTGTGTAGTCTACAGATATCACAAGCAGAACAATAAAAAAGCAGGTTTAGCATAAAACCTGTTGCTGGACAAATCTTTTTCCCCTCAGAAATGGAAGCTGTGTTTTATGTTTGTTTTGACCTTAACTATATGCTTGCCCCTTAACATCTGTTTTCTACTGTTACAGTTTTTCACACCAAATTAACTGTCAGGGATTCAGATAAAATAAGTGTAAAATACTTCAAAATTATTTTTGTTGACTTTCAGGACTAAAAAAGTGCTTCAATACTCTTTCTTTGCTGTATTGTAATACTTGGATCTCAAAGACATAAAATATGGTCAAACATTTTCAAAACATTAAAAATCGATGACGGTTTTTAAAAATGAAACTTACGGCAGCCCTCAGACACATGGCTTTTTGTCTAATTAGTATAATGATATCAAAATAGGTTTTGGGTTAGGTTGTTGAGCTTTCACTCTGAATCAGCTGACAAGTTTTATTATCATTTGGAGCTTTTTATTTATTTAATAAAACATTGTATCAAAAGGTTTCAGAGTAGCAGCCCTGTTAGTCTGTATTTGCAAAAAGAAAAGGAGTACTAGTGGCACCTTAGAGACTAACCAATTTATCTGAGCATAAGCTTTCGTGAGCTACAGCTCACTTCATCGGAATGAATCCGATGAAGTGGGCTGTAGCTCACGAAAGCTTATGCTCAAATAAATTGGTTAGTCTCTAAGGTGCCACTAGTACTCCTTTTCTTATTGTATCAAAAGTTTGTTTCACAGTGTTAATTGGGTCCTGCTTTTTATGAGCCTTAAATTAGAAAGATATACACTGGGAATCTACAGAGGTCTAAAGACTCACATGCAGAAACTAATGTTGAATTTGCTTTTCTTATATTGGTATAATTGAAATGCAAGAGAGATGGAGAAACAGAGAGAAGGCTGAGTTTTCAGCATGTGGAGTAGCTGGTGCCACAAAAGCGTTGTACTGTACAAAAAATGATCCATCAACTGTTAGTGCTTCTTAAGCTTCTTAATTTAAAGGGGTATTTTAAAAAAATAATATAGCTCTTTTATTTAGGAGTATGGGAGTTACAGAGTCTGTGCAAGTGCTTTGAAAAATCCATATCAAATACCAAGTATCATGGTAGGGATTTCTACTGTAGAGATAATACTGCTTTAAAATGACAATTGATAAGGCTTAGAAATAATACTAACTCAAGGTTAAAAAAATAGACAAAACAAACCTTTGACCCATTGCAGTACCTGAGCCTGCCATGCTGCATGTGACATAGTAGTAAATATACCCCATACTAGTATCCTCTTGGTCAGATAATCCATCATGCTAAAACCTTTAGTCTTTTGAACCACTGTGCTAGTGTACAACTTAGACGTTTTATTTCAGGCATTAAAGCCAGCTTGCATTAGAATGAACAAAACTGTTGTTATTGCAAAATGGTTATTGTTTTAAGCAGGTCTGTTGATAATCATTGAATATGACTTGCTAAATACATTTTGATTAATCACTTGCAAAAATTATCCTTGTTAGAGCTGCTTTATATTCTGTGTCACTGTGATCTCAGCATCGGTTATAGCTGCTACGATTTTTTTCTTTAAGTCACCTGGTGAGAAAGGAAAACAAATCTTAGTTGAAAGCTTTTGTCTACCGTACAGTCTCCTCTTTTCATCCCTAGGTTCTTTAAAAAAAAAAAAGCTCAATTATTGTCAGTGCCATAGAGAGAGGAATGGGGCCTATATGGGACCTGAACCTTTTTAGACAAGAGATAGCTTTTGTTTTTGCATCCCATCAACACTGATCACCTAATTAAATTTGATATCTCTGGCTGAAGCAAAATGATTTGTTAATTGTTCTTTGGGAATTTACTTAATGAGTTTAGATGTCTTTTGTATGGTACATGTGGGGGTATTTTGCAAAATGGAGCTGAAAAGAAAAACGGGGGCAAAGGCAGAAGAAAAAGAGCACCGAGAGAGCAAGGTGTAGTTTGAACAGAAATGTTGGTGGACTGCAGTCATTCATTAGTCAATAACAGAAAACAGAGCTGAACTGTAAAAAACCCTCCCTGTCAAATACAGCCATAGACATCTGTCGGAGATTCAGATATTACACCTTGATCAGACCAAGATAGTGACACCATTTTCTTTAACAAACACCAGCAGCCTTTCTTTTGCCTTCATTTTAACATTTCTCAGGGGTTGGATTCCCTTTCTTCTCCTGCTCTGTAGAGAGTAAAAGGAGCTTGTTAACTTGCTTAGATATTTTGACTGCTGATGCACTTTGGCCACTTGCCTGTGGTAACAGTGTCAAAGCATTACTTGGTATAATTGCTGTATTTGCAGTCTGAAGAGTGCTCGGACTTAGTGTTCAAGCAGCTGAATAAAAAAGAAATTGTCATTTTTGAAAAATCTGGAATTATTCTCAAAGTTGAAACAATGCACAATGTTTAAAATGCCTTCTTTTTTCCCTTTATTCAAGAACAAAAATTCAAATAGGTAACGTTTTGATAAATTGTTTCAAATAGCAAGTGGCACATTAAAGGCACAGTTTTAGTACTTTTATTTTTTTTGGTAGGGGGATTAACCAGTATGGGTGGAGGGGCTCTATTTTTCAGTTCTTCTACATCCAAAGCTACTCATTGGTCCATTAAAAAATCATATGCTTGGAGTCTTGGGCTTTCAAGGAATACAGGGTCAGGCCCATGAAGTGTGCAAAGTTACAAGCCAAATCATCTTTTTAGTTTCAAATAAGTGTCATGAAATATTTGAGCTCTTGTAATTAAGAAGTAACCAGAGAGTATTAAAAATATTAGTTACACTGACAATTGTGTCACAAGTTATACAGAGTATGGATTGCATGTGACAATTTTTTGATGGTCCTTCATTTAGCAAAGATGTGAATAATTTATAGATGCTCTTATGACATCCATTTTCCAAGTGGAAATTGAGAATATAATGGAGTTTAATTTTATTAATATGCAATAATAGATGGCATTCTAAAGCCATATTTGTTATATACTATACCTCTGTGATATAGTTGCATGCATCACTTGCTGTGTGATTCTTTTTTTCTTTTTCTACATAAAACAGATTGTAAGCAGGATTTGGTCTAGAAAAAAGCCTATGTTTTATGTTGAAACGTATGGACCAGATCTAGTGAGGCAAGCTACTGAATGCCCTCAACTCCCACTGATCAGCACACTGTGGAAGGAACTCCACCCCATGCATGACCAGGCCTTCTGGTACAAAGTATGTGGAATCAGGATAAATTTGGCCTATAGATTCTAGACTTGACAACCATTCTCGGGGGTCATCCTGACATGGATGCAAGGAAAGGGGTAAGCAAACACTGCTTTCTCATGGCCCTTTTTTTTTGGTTAGGCCAAAGCTCTATCCTGAGGCACATACACCGTGAAGAAAGCAACAGAGCTAAGCCTGTTTTTCTCTCCATAGCTGTATAGTATTTCAAAGCCTGCTTTTCTGACACGAGGTCCAAACCTGTGCTGAGTTTACTGTATTATTTTTTTCAAACCCAGGAAAAGGTCTATTCAGGACTCTTAGGCAATATTCCTTAGCTGGAGACACATTAATTGACACTAATATTATTGACATTAATTGACAATATTCCTTAGCTGGAGACACATTAATTGATCTGGCCCAACAGGAGAAACTGACCCCTGAAAGAGCTCCCAGACGTACAAAAATAAACTTCTTCAAAACCCTGTCCAGATCCCTGACTACCCCCAAACCTGGGAAAACAGATAAGCCTTGCAACATGCCTGGATGGTACTGTCCAATTGCCTATATAAGGGCCCAGTTCTATCACGTTTGGCTTCTCTCCTTGTTGTGGCAGGGGATCGGGGAACATGTTGACTTCACTGGAACTGCATGGGGTATAAGCCAGGGCAGCATTTGGTCCATGGAAGTCTTGTAAGGCAGCACCTAGTAAAATGATGTATCCTGCATTTTACTATTGCTTGTAGGCTTCAGTGCTTTCTCTTTCTAATTCAAAGTGAAGCATACTTTGTTTTACCGCCTCCAGATACCTTCTGTGGAGGGCTGATGCAGTATGATGTGCATTTTACCTGGCATTTGGGAGTGTTTGTTTAACACTGGACATGATTACTGCTCTCACAGTGCCAGATTATACAAGATGATGAGCCCTTTCAAAAGGTGCTGAGCTCCCTCTGCTTTCAGAGAAACTGACAAGAGTGAAGGGTGCTGAGCACCTTGCTCAGCACCTTGTCATTCATTATAACCTAACATACATGCCAGATTTGTCTCTACTATATTATTTAGGACTAGATACTCCTCTTTCTCCTGCTAATGTAAATCTGCAATGGCTCCTTTTAACATCAATAGAGTTATTGGAAATTTACATGGTTGTACTTGGGATCAGAATCTGTCCTTTCACGTTTTGGGGTTGAAATCTCCTGAGTGGGCACGTCTACACTGCAATAAAAGATGAACAGCATGGCTGTGGCTGGCCTGGGTTAGCTGACTTGGGCTTGGGCTAAAAATTACAGAGTAGACATTCAGGCTGAGTCTGGAGCTCCAGGCTCTGAAGCCCCATGAGAGGGGGTGGGTGTCAGAGTCTGGATTTCTGCCCAAGCCCAAATGTCTGCACTGCAGTTTTTAGCCCCACAGCCCAAACCCCGTAAGCCCGAGTCAGTTGACTTTGGGTCTGAGACTTGGCGCTGCAGTGTAGACGTACCTTTTTACTGCAGTGTAGACGTACCTCACACCAGTACACCCCAGTGTAATCAATGGCAAGCACTGCCCATTTGATTGTTGCTAGTACAAAATTGCCTTTATGTTTTTGGAAGACTTTGCGTTTTTTTCCCCCAGTTGGCAGATCTCTCCATTTTAAAACTGCTTTTGAAGGAAAAAATATGGATTTCCAGAAGTAAGGGACTGTGAAAGAGAGCACCTCTTCACAGGCTGGATTCACTGGGGCGGGGGTATGCTCTTGCTATATTATACAAAATTGTAACATGTAAGCTATTGTTTTGAAGCTTTACTATGTTATTGTCCTTTCTCATCTGAATAGGATGAGCAAATCTCTGGTGGATGTAGGTTAGCTAAGTAAGTCATGCATAGATGGAATTTATTAAGTTTGCACGGCTGTGACAGCTGTGAGTGGGAACAGTAACTCTGAATGTGCCAAAGGCTGAGAGAGGAGGAATTTTTGTATGTGTCTTAAAGGAAAACTGCAGTGTAATTATGAAAGCTATTCAAATCTCTACATTCAATTATGAAGGGGAGAAAGTCACTAAAAATGATTTTTAAAGAGTAATAATCTGACAGGATGCTGTCACTTGGACAATCTCCTGAGGCAGATTAGAGCAGAGAAAAGTCAGGTTCCATTAAGAACCATTGAAAATTGGGCATTTTAAAGATAAATCAATTTAAATGAAGATATATTTATATGTATCGATATAATGTAACAACTGGTTAAATTATCTGTTAAACTGACTCAAATGGTTATTTTTTACACAGAGAATTTACCTCAAAATAACTTTGAAGTAAGTCTGATTTTCAGCAGCTTCTAATGGAAACGTAAGTCCCATTTTGCTTTCTGAGATGGAGTTCACCCTCTTTGCTGTATCATTAAAATGGCAGCTGTCACTTAGAAAGAGACAAATTCCAGTCACTGGGCCAATCCTGCTCTAGCCTTCTGCCCGGCAGTGACATTCAATTCAGTGGGAATTCTCACTTGAGTAAGTCACTCGTGTCTGTAAGGATTTGCAGGATTGGACCCACTGAGGAATGCAGATGCAGAAACATTGAGAGGCAGCTAATGCTAAATAGAGCTTAAAAAAATTCATTTTTAAATTCAGTACATAGCCCAAATCCTGTTAGCACTTTAAAACCATATATGTGTTTCAGCCTTTTTAAGCCCCATAACTCAGGTTCATACCAACAAACTGTGTGGGAAGGGTCAGGCCTGCTGCAAAAGAGGGTCTGTCTATTCCATGGTGGGGAGAAGTGTACAGTGAACTACTTCCTGTGGGCCCCCTTTAATCTTGCTATGTGTACACTGCCACCCTGAAGTTACAGTAGATTGAGGCCTAAAATAATCCCTATTGAGCTGCTGCAGAGGGAGAAAGAGATAACAGGATGTGTCTTAGAAAGACACCTTGTAAGAAGCTGTGTGTACTGCTGCTTTCTGCTACTCCAGTTGGCCAGGGTCTGTTTGTTTATTTGAGCTCTAATGGTCCCCTTACATCCTTCTAGGATGGAAAGTCCATCCTTGAGCTGTCAGCCAGGAGGTTCCTCTCTTGGGCTGTGTGGGCCATTCAAGCTCCCCGCTGAGTCACACATGGGGATGAAACTCTCCACTTCATCATCCCACCCCATGCTGTCACCACAGAACACCCAGATGGGAGGAGTCACCGATTCCATCCCTGTGCTGGGTTGACCTACACTAGGCCTGATTTTGATCTCGCAGAATAGCTTTATGTTGGGTTTACTTCTGACTTTCACCTGTGTAAATGAGAGGAGAATCAGGACCAGGATTTGTGTCTCTTTGGGTTTGATTAGGACTCTGTGGCTGACCTATACAGATCTGAGGGCCCTCAAGTAGGGTAGATAAGGACAAAGTCTGGCTCCATCTGTGGCTTTCTATTTTTCTCCTCGGCATAGTGACTTGTCTCCATATACTGGTCCTTTATTTTCTAGACCTGCCCAGTTGTGCTCAGCACAACTTTAGAAGTGTGTCTCAGGGAAGGAAAGACACAGGTGGATTTGAGCCACCTAGTTTTTTCAGTCCTGAGGTCCCTGGGCACTGACACCATCTCCTATATAAAACAGGTTTCAGAGTAACAGCCGTGTTAGTCTGTATTCGCAAAAAGACAGGGAGACAGGCCAGTCCTTGCCTACAGACAGCCCCGCAACCTGAAGCAAATACTCACCAACAACCACATACCACACAACAGAACCACTAACCCAGGAACTTATCCTTGCAACAAAGCCCGTTGCCAACTGTGCCCACATATCTATTCAGGGGACACCATCACAGGGCCTAATAACATCAGCCACACTATCAGAGGCTCGTTCACCTGCACATCCACCAATGTGATATATGCCATCATGTGCCAGCAATGCCCCTCTGCCATGTACATTGGTCAAACTGGACAGTCTCTACGTAAAAGAATAAATGGACACAAATCAGATGTCAAGAATTATAACATTCATAAACCAGTCGGAGAACACTTCAATCTCTCTGGTCACGCGATCACAGACATGAAGGTCGCTATCTTAAAACAAAAAAACTTCAAATCCAGACTCCAGCGAGAAACTGCTGAATTGGAATTCATTTGCAAATTGGATACTATTAATTTAGGCTTAAATAGAGACTTGGAGTGGCTAAGTCATTATGCAAGGTAGCCTGTTTCCTCTTGTTTTTTCCTACCCCCCCTCCCACATGTTCTGGTTTAACTTGGATTTTAACTTGAAGAGTGGTCAGTTTGGATGAGCTATTACCAGCAGGAGAGTGAGTTTGTGTGTGTATGGGGGTGGGGGGGATGTGAGAACCTGGATTTATGCAGGAAATAGCCCAGCTTGATTGTCATGCACATTGTGTAAAGAGTTGTCACTTTGGATGGGCTATCACCAGCAGGAGAGTGAATTTGTGTGGGGGGGTGGAGGGTGAGAAAACCTGGATTTGTGCTGGAAATCACTTTAGATAAGCTATTACCAGCAGGACAGTGGGGTGGGAATAGGTATTGTTTCATATTCTCTGTGTATATATAAAGCCTGCTGCAGTTTCCACGATATGCATCTGAGGAAGTGAGCTGTAGCTCACGAAAGCTTATGCTCTAATAAATTGGTTAGTCTCTAAGGTGCCACAAGTCCTCCTTTTCTTTTTATATAAAACAGAGCAGCTTGATTATATGGTGGCTGTCAGTAGCCAACAAAGGCAACCCAGCAGCCAGGAATCAGCCAGGTACAGGGATATGCCCACCTGCACATAGGAACAGGTTGTCCAAGGACCTATGGGATCCTTCCTTTGGCTTATTAAACTGTGTTCAGGTAAAAAGGAAAGGAGTACTTGTGGCACCTTAGAGACTAACCAATTTATTTGAGCATAAGCTTTCATGAGCTACAGCTCACTTCATTGGATGCATACTGTGGAAAATACAGAAGATGTTTTTATACACACAGACCATGAAAAAATGGGTGTTTATCACTACAAAAGGTTTTCTCCCCTCCCACCCCACTCTCCTGCTGGTAATAGCTTTTCATGGTCAGTGTATAAAAACATCTTCTGTATTTTCCACAGTATGCATCCGATGAAGTGAGCTGTAGCTCACAAAAGCTTATGCTCAAATAAATTGGTAGTCTCTAAGGTGCCACAAGTCCTCCTTTTCTTTTTGCGAATACAGACTAACAGGGCTGTTACTCTGAAACCTGTGTTCAGGTACTTTCACTATTGGAATGGTGCAACACAACCTAACTGAATAGAGAATCTGGCCCATTGTGTTAGGTAAATATGTATCTATCAATGTAAGGAATTATCTTAATCACTGATGTTTTCCTTTGCTGTAGATATAAGGCTGAATGAGGGAATACAATACAATCATGAACAGTTTTAATAGGGATGTTTTTTTCTATTGTATGATAATTTTTGAAAATTTTTATAACTGTTAACAGCATCTCATTTTAGAGACTTGCTGAAAAAATTAAATTAATTCTCATTTTACAGGGCTCTTTAGGTGGCATCTTTTAATTTGCACCTTTTCTGGGACTTTTGTTGCAACCTAAGATTTAACTTACAGTAGGTTAAATCCACTTTTTTAATGAAGCACTTCTTTCTCTGTTTTTTGTTGTTAGACCACATGGGATATGTTCTATTGATGTGTGGGGAGTTATGATTAGATGAGAATATACCTCTGAGGAAGCTTATATTATCACACATAAAACATCATAAATTGCTGAAATGATGTTCACAACCATGAAAAAACAATGGATTTATCTGAGTTTTTCCTAGTCACACCAGAGCATCAGTACAGTAGTTAAGGCTGTCTGAGAGTTTGCTGGGATTTATAATTTATTAAACATTGATAAGGGCAGCTGAAAAAAATGTTCCCAAATCAAAACTGAATTTTGATTCAAACACATTCATTACTCTTTTGTGTTTACTTTGTATATTTCATGGTAAAATTCACAATTAGCAGCTGTATTGGCTATTTTGATAAATTATGTGGCACTTTTGTTCCCTGGTTAGATGACTTTGGGACTAACCAACACAGACTGAACAGCAAATATTATAACTGAATACACAATTTGAAGTTCGTGCTGTGTTGATTAATTAAGTTGGTCACATGAGTTATGTGTTCCAGATAGTAACTGGCCCAAGTTTTAGTGCAAATTGTGAATTTTATGTTCACTGTTAATCGTTCAGAACCTGGGGCTCAAATAATCTTGAGGCCACAAAATGTTTGCAGATGAAATTTGTGAATATTGTAGAATAGCAAATAAATCTCTGAATGTTAAGGTAAAATTATTTATTGCAAATTGTTCTCTCACTTCATATTTTGACACAAATCAATGAGGGCTTAATTCTGCACAATTAAAATAAATGGGAGTAGAATTGAGCCCCACAAAAGAAGCATAGTTATGAGTGGAATATACTTTTCCAGAAATACCCAGGTTTCCTTAATGCCACCTAATGGATGACATCTTAATGAATTTATGAATGCCACTAAATAATGGAGGACAAATGATGAAATACATGTCACCTTTGACTCTTGGTTTCTGGTATGTGCTGTTTTAACAAAAGTATTAAATAGATTATGGTGGGAAAATGTTACCCAAATTCAGTTTCAAAGATCTATCATGTTTTGAAATCCTAGTTCTCTCTTTTTTTTAGTCATTGTCAGAGCAAAAAAATTCTAACTTTTACAGTGTTTCAGAATAGGCACAAGATTAAAACTATCTTAATTCCACACAATTTGTTTTAGTCAATGTAGACTGAAATCCATTAAAAGCCCTATTACAAAAATTAAGGACTATTGTAGGCTGTACAAAAAGCAGAGAGTTTTCCTTAATGAATCTATTGTTTTACAATATCTATTCATTAATGGTGCTATGGAAACTTACTGAAATGCACAGTGAAATGCATAGTGAAGAAAACTGCACACACATGCTGTAAGAATGGTTCCCTCAGATCCCCCTGTGGTCTCACGAATCATCAGATGTTCCTCTTCTTTGTCTCTCTTCTTTTTTTGCAGACAAGATAGCTGAAACTGCAACTTTTTCTGAGCAGGGCCTTGAAGCTACACACAGTGCTCCGCTGATTCCAAGCCCAGGGATCTACCCATGCTAGATAAGTTGCAGGATTGGGGCCTAAAGTGTGTTTAATAATGAAAACCTCCAATGCCTACATATGAGTCTTTTTCAAGAGCATTTAAAAAGAAATCAAAGTGAAATATAGCATTAGCTACTTGGACATAGAGAAGTGCCCCAAATACACTGATCATATCTCAGGATATGCCTGTAAAAGTGCTCACATTCTACTCATGCAGTCAATTGCAAGTAAGATTTTCATCAAAGTTGGTCAATAGCAGATGAAAATAATTTAAAAATGAGACTGTCCTATTAATACTATGAGCCAAAGCAGGAAGAAATGGAAAAACCCAGTTTATGCTTTCTCTAAGTTAAATCACTTATTCATGTTTTACCAGCCTTTATCAGAGTTTGTACACTTGCTCCAATTAAATTATTTTTCTTCAGGGAAGCTTGCGAGGCACTTACATAAATTCTGTTAATTTCTAAGTAATGCAGTCCTGACAATCACTTAAGACAAGATAGTTGATACTGCTGTCAGGAAAGACTCTTTTTCAGAAGAATGTTTTTATAGAATATCATTGTGACACTTTGCTCAGATGGATGTCTTTAGCAGAATTTGATTAATGTAATGTAATAAAAGAGATGCACACTAAAGTGTCTGTACATGTCTTGTTAAGTATGTTTGATTCATTATATGTAGTTCTCCTCACTTCTTTTCTCTTTCCTCAGTTCATTTTTTATTATTCAATAATATATCTATAAATATGAAAAAGTTGGCACTTTCAAAGTCTTTGACATATATGGCTATTAATTCATAACTCTAAAAAATTGTATCTTTCAACTTGTCATTTTAAAACTTGTACAGTTTATTACAATAAGTAACCTGTGTTGGAAATTAGATTTTGAACTTTAGCAAGGAGATAAATAAGCTTGTGGACACAGAAGTTATGGAGAAGATACCTAGATACAGTGATAAAATAAAATCACATGAAAAGATCACTTACTTGAAGATGACAATTTCAGAGCTCCCTGAGGATCACATTAGGATCATATATTGGAAATGGGCTGCAAGTTTATTTCCAATAATTTTAATTCCCAAAAGTTTTATAATACTTAGGGTTTTTCAGGTTTTTGTTGGTTGTCATTTGTGCTTGTCTCATCCCTCAGGTACCTTACATATATTAAAAGCACAGTCTTTAACTAATTACATCAAATTACTCTTAGAAAGACTCCAAAAAACCTTTTCAGCCCATATGCCATCTCTACCCTTTCTCAATCAATTTCCTGCAGCATGGGGAAAACCTGGGAAATCATAATATCCTCATGACTATTTATGACAACATTTTAGAGTCACTAGGTTACTTACTTCCCTGTTAGCCAATTGAGTCATGAAGATACAATGATAGTCCTTAAGATACTTTGTTCCTGACTCAAACTTAATTTTTTTTATTAAAATAACTACCATGATTCTTTCCTGCTGAGGACATCTTGGGGCTTGTGGTAAGGGCTTCAGGAATCCTTTCAGAGCAAGTATGACTGGTTGTTGGGCACAATGTGACCCCTGTGGACTTAAGGGTGAGGGCTGAAATGGTAGTTTTGACTGGGGTATCTCTGTATTGTTTTCAGACATCACAAGGCCAATTTGGTTGATTGTTATAAATGTTGTGCTCTAAAGGCTTGTCTGGACTTAGAAGATGTGTTACTGCTTCATTGTAGTTTGACTGGTGGAAACTCCTAATCTAGTCACACTGCCCCAGTGCAAAATGGAGCATGCACCCAGTAACATAGCAAGTTATATCACACAAGTGCAGCACATCTACACTAGGGATTTACATTGCATAGCAACACTGGTCTAGCTATACTGGTGCAAAAATACCCAGTGTAGCCAGGGACTTAGTGAGGAAATAAGAGCCTGGAGGAAGAATATTACTACCCTATTTAGTTTTGATCGTTACACCCGCTGGATTATGCCATTTGCCTACTGGATATTGAGAGTTGATATCTTGGCAGTCAACATGCCACAATGCAGTGCACTGAGGAGAATGAAAAGTTTATACACAACAAACCTAGAGAGGTGACCACATTAAAAGCTGGGTGGTTTGGAGTGTTTATGATAAAGCACAATGACAGACGGGAGGTGGGTTTGTTGGCAGAAGAGAAAAAGGAAGTCATGGTTGCCCATCCAGGAGTGATGGAAAACCACACAATGTAACTGCCAAACAGGTTTTCAAACCAGCAAGTGTCTGAGCATAACACAGCAAGCACAGGAGATGTGGTGGGTAAAGAAATGCAAAATCAAAGCACCCAAATGGGGGCAAATAAATTAGCCATAGGAAACGGAAGGTGTGAGTGGTAGGGACTCAGGATGTAGATAGTACAATGTGCAGTCATGTCTCTGACACACTTTTGGTTTGCTATTCTCTGGGTGACAGGCTATTACATTATCTGTGGATGCGCTTGTGGCAGAAGCTTGGTCTCAAACTAGTATGCTAGTCTGGGCTTGCATTAGGTTAAACCACATAGCTTATTAACTCATGTCCTTGAAACACTATGGTTGTTATTCATTATACAGTCACAGTATCAGACAGAGATGCTGGGGTTCAATCTCAAGACCTACCACTGTACAATATTTCCCTAAACTAAGGTAAACCATAGATGGCAGGCATCACTGAAAATCAGAACTCGTCCCTGTGAGCCCAATGGTATGTGATGGGGGTTGATTGCTGAAATTGCCTGTTTGCATACACATCTAGTCATACAGAGACAGCTTAGAAGTATGATACTTTCTCATGTATCCTGGGGATTTAGCTTTGTTTTGAGAGCAATGTGGGGTCTAGAAAAATATTATGGGGAGCTAAAAGACAAGAAAAAGAACTATGAGAGCGTCAAGCACTAAACCGTTGTAGAAATCCCCCCCCTGCCAAACACACACAAAAACTAGGAATGCTTTAGACACTCCTTATTCCTACACAGGAAAGTATATGGTCCTGCAAAATATGTGAAGGTGATCAATGAACCTGCTGTCTGACCATAATTCCTTTCCTTTTGTTAATTGGTTGCATAAATAAGACACAGCACTCTTGTAAATGTTAATAAAACTGTATGTCAAAAGACTCAACTGCACTGATTCACGTCAGCATGCACAAACCTTCTTTAGATGTGTTTCTTCACTGGAGGAACCTACAATTATGCCAGGCCTGAATTTCAGAGGTGTTGACAATCTGCCACTCCCAGCACCTTGGAAAAATCACACCTCTACTGTATTTCCATGAAATTTTCTGAAATTAATTTTAGCAGTGTGTATTCATTCAAAAATTTGTTAAACTATTTTTGCACAAAGCCACTAGTTATTGTATAATTATTGTTTTTCAGTTCTCACTTTTCAAAGAATTGCTGTGCCACCCTCACGGTAGAAAGACAAGAGAACAAAGGGGGAAAGCAAAAGTGAGCCAGACTGTTAGGAAAGAAGAGTTCTTATTGTGATGATCAGTATGTCAGTGGGTGAGTGACTTGGATAAGCTTCTAGAATGATGGCAGAAAGTAAACAGCAATAAAATGAATAAAACAAGCATTTATTAATAAGAACACCACCACCCCAGTAAGCGGGGTAACAGTGCACCATATTGCTAAGCACTTCAAGGCTGATGTCTCCATTCAGGTAAATTAGAATAGCTGCATTGATACTAATAGAACTATGCCTATTTATAACAGCTTAAAATTAGTTTTGAGGATCCCACTAGGAACTCACTTTCTCCCATCTTACTTCCCCTGACACTGTTATCTAAAATAACTTCTACCTGGTTGGGACAGGACTTTTATATAGCAGTATTGGCCAGACTATGGCTGGTTTTTGTTGCACCTGTGACACCTTAAATTAGCTTCAGATAGGCTGATTTGGGCCCAGTAGTAATTAATTGCCAGGGAATTACTCACACAATCACTCTCTTTCCCTGGTGTTAAACAGGGGAGAGAAGGCTTTTCTTCTGGGAGGTAAGAATTTCTACTTCCTTGAGATGGAGAAGAAAAGGAGAAATAACCTATGTTTACAGTGTTACATAACTAGCTAATTCCTTAAATAAGAAAACAGAAAATTCAAAAAGGAGAAATAAGAAAATGGATTTCCTTTCTACTCTGAGGAAAGACTGTAGACATTTAGGGTTTGTCTCTGTTTTTGCAGCAAAGAATTTAAGCATCTCCTTAAATATAAGTAAGTGAGTAGTCCCATGGAAGTTAATGTGTGTTGGAGGAAATCATTAGGGCTATTATGTATACTTCCAGTTAGACATGTACTTAATGGCTTTGCTGAAAAGGGCCAGAGATGCTTAGATGTTTGTATGCCTGAGTCCTTAGAGGACAGAAGACAGTTAAATAGCACTAAGGCCCTGGCCCAGGTGAATGGACTCTTCCACCTCTGTGGAATCCCATTAGAATCACTAGAGCTTTTAAGCAGTTGCAAGAGTCTGCCAATATGAAACTCACTGTAGGGCCATGGTCTTTGAAGGTTACATGCATACACACACACACACACCATGAGAAGGAAAGGATTGAAGCTCTGCTCTCAAGGTCCTTGAATAATAAGCAAGGGGGTAGTTAAGAAACTTGCCTCCTGAGAGACTTCTGTTCCCTGATCACAGTGAAACTGAAGGGGAAAAAATCTTTACCCTCTTCCTGACTCCTCCAGCACCCATTATAAAAGCAACAGCTTAGGTATAATTCACTTATGTACAGGAAACAATGTCGTATTGAATATAAGCTCAAACTGGACAAAGACTATTTGATTGTTGAGTCACTTTCTCTGCAAAGACACAGGATATATCTTATATCAGACTGAAAATGGATGACCAATAAATGATCATTCATTAGGTTTGTTTGCTGCTCATAGTAAATGTTCGTAGTGTTGATGTACAAGACAATAAACAATTTGAAAAATGAGGAAGGGGCGTTACAGGGTGTAGAACACATTCTGGAGAAAGGGGTGTGTGCTGTGCTGGAAGCACAATAAGGTCAGGGCTGAAAAATGTAACTATATTGTAAAATCCTCCTTGACAATGGAGTTTCCTTCCCTGTTTCTTTAATGCTGACCTCTGACTTGTCATATTATCTTCCACCAAGAAGAGAAGTGAGAATTAAAAAATAAAGATAAGATCATAAAGGGTGAAATCCTTCCCTTCCTCCACCTCCCACATTAAACAAACAGGATTTGCTTTTTAGAAATAGATTGGCATCATTCCATGGCTACTGTTCCTATGCATATGCTGGAATAGGGCCTGTGACCCCAGCACACCACCTACATGATTGGTGGTATTTTTAATTGTAGATCCAAGGACCCTCTTTACCTCCCCCCAAAGCAGTCTCTGTAAAGCTGATGTTCAGCTCACCTGCATGGCATGCCAGAGTTGCAGAGTTCTTCCATGTACCCACCTACTGTGCAGCAGAGCTGCTGCATTTGCAAAGGGTTAGTCCCATTTGCTCCTAAATGAAATGTACAAATATTCAGTTTAGCTGGCTTCATTATCTCTTCCTGGAAGGTAAAATGTCTTTACTACCTTGATGTAGTTCAATCTTCAATTTAAAAACAAAGTTGTTATGTAAAAGTATGTTTAGAAAGTAAATTTTATCTTAGATGAAGTAATTAGTTTTGTAATTCAATCTTTGGTGATGTGTTTATTTAAGAAATATGCCTGAGTTTATGTATTGCAAATGATTTACATATAAAAACTACATCAAGTTATTCACATATAAAAATGACATGATTGCTATTAAATTTAGCGACCATATGGATGGTGAAGAGAGCTGCTTTATTGGCTCCAGCAACTATTTTTTATTCTACCTACCTAATGTCAGTATTGCTCTTTGTCCGCAGATAAAACACTTATGTGCAGGAAAATAGTCTCCAAAACCTAACATACAGAGATTTAATGTTAATATAGGAAGGGAAGTGCATAATCCAGCCAAACAAGAAAAACTAAAAATTTGGTGTTATTGTGGAGCTGAGAGAGGGGTTTGTCATTTTTATCAATGAGACTAAACACTAGTTCTTGCAATATGTGCCATGTGAGATTTTATTGCTTTCTGTTGTTTTTAGTACTCGAAGAGAGATTAAATGAAATCTGGGATTATTTCAGACAGTGTTAGAAATGCGCAATAAAAGTTCATTGTCAGAATCAGGCTGACCCAGTTGGATTTTGCAGCTTTAGGTATTCCTCTATGAATACCCAAACAATTAAAGTTCTTCAGTCATAAGTTCTCTTGGATGGATGATGAAGTGGGGAGCAGTAAATATCCCTATTAATATGGGGATTTCCCCCTCTGATGGTATTAATCTCTCTAGGATTACGTGTAGTGGTACCAGTTTTTGTTTGTTTTTGATCATGAAGAGACCCATGTGAATGTTGAACGTTACACATTTGAGTTCACCCACTGATGTGTGAAAAGTTCAGCACATGTGTACGTTTTCAAAGGATCATGGACTCTCTTTGCGCTATCTTCTTTTCAGCCTATATTAAGCGTTGGCTTTTACAAGAACTAAATGAGGTAAATCTAAATTGATTTAGATTCCCTGTTTTGCTTCTTTTTGTCAGAGGAAGAAGATTACATCTTGTATCTGATTAATTAACTGTTTTTATAGCATTTCAATCTTTATTTACATTTTAAAAATTAATGGGCTCAATTCGGCTGACTTGACTCAAGTTAACAATTATAAAATGGCACAGATGAGTGCCTTCTGCATTGGTCACAAACCCAGACACACACATGGAGTCAAGAAGGCTTAGGGTTTTGTTAAAAGTGAGCTACTGTAGCATGGCTCTACAATCAACCTTCAGTTGTTGGAGAAAGTGAGAGCTCTTCCTTGCTTCTTCAGGTGATGAAGGACTCCCTTGCCTTTATTCAAGGTGGATTTTGCTGATTAACAAACCTGACTTTCTGGGACTAGTGGAATTTCAGTTCAGGACATGAGTAGATGTCTTGGTGAAATATTACAGATGAAGTGAGCTGTAGCTCATGAAAGCTCATGCTCAAATAAATTGGTTAGTCTCTAAGGTGCCACAAGTCCTCCTTTTCTTTTTGCGAATACAGACTAACACGGCTGCTACTCTAAGAAGAGGTAAGTAGGACACTTGTCATGATGTGCATGAAGTGGTAGGAAAGTGGTTGTAGAAAAGAAAGACAAAGGTCTGTTGTTTACATCCAGAGATAATAGGACACCAATTATATTCTCCTGTTGCTAGTCACTGGTAAATGTGCTTTTAAACATCACAACGGAAATATAGTACATGTATGTTATGTACTGCATTTGGGCAGGTTTTGGTGGTCACTTGTTCCTCCATTTTGCCATGTCCCCAGATTGTCTCACATTTACTTCTCCCTGTCAATGCAGCAGTGTCTTCAGCCTGGCCCAGGTATTTGTGTGCATGTCTCTGCTGCAGGGTTCAATGACTGTACTGTTGCTGTTTGTAGGGCTGGATGAATCTAGATGGTGGGTGCTAGTATGTATTGCTTTGCTTTTCTTCTTGATGCAATTCTAGCTAATCCTGCATTGAGATCAGTGGAGTTACACAAGGGATGAATTTGGCCCAGAATGTTCAGTGCAAATGTTTTCACAACACAGTTAAATAAATCAATAAATGTGGTCTTGGTTGGGACTTTCTTTATTTTTTTTGGCATTCATGACATTTTTGAAGACAATTTTTCATGGTTCATTTCAAATTCCTAGTTCCGACTGCATTTGTCTGGTGGGTAACCACATGCTAATTTTTAGGGTTCCCAAACTGGTTAAATCTAATCCATGTTCTCAAGAGGGTTAGTAGAATTTACTTTGATTAGTTTTATCAGTCCTTTATGGGGAGGAGAAAGGAAACATGCTCTGGGGAACATGAGTCTCTGTTGGAAAGAGTGACAATGCAACACAAGAGGATTAGTGAAGGACATAAATCCACACTGTATAGAGGTCAAGCACAGGAGTTTATTACTTACAGTGCTGACGGAGTGTTACCTTGCTTATTAGGCCCAGAGACACTGTCAATCAATTGATTACAATAGACAATATGGATTTTCCATGGGCGGGGGAAAGTGATGCGGTAGGCAGTCCCACACTCTAGGATAGGTTTAGTTGCAAGACATGATAGCACAGTAGCCAATGGTCAAAGGTTACATAATGTTTTGCCCATGGTCTCAAGTTGACAAACTAACATTTGACATTTAATTAGTACTTTTAATAAGTGTATTAGTATAAAATATATATGTTGACTTTTGATTTGGGGTCCATAGGAATGAAGTTGCTCCTTTGATTGTCCAACAGATACATATCTAGGGGTAAAAGCAAAGAAACAGTGAAAGTATATGGCAATAAAGATTCTTTCAAGTTGTTCATTTGTGTTTTAAGGCAGGCATTGGTTCCTGGGAAAGGGAGGTGAGAGGAGGCCATATCTTATACTGACATGCTTGAACCCTTCATAAACTCAAGGTTGGATGTGTGGGAAGAACATCTCCCTACAGAAGAAACTAACACAACAGAAACAGGTCTGCTTTGTTCTATTTGCAACTTTGAATAAGACACAGTTATTGCCCCCAACATCTGGTGTTTTGCTGACTGGGCATGTCTTTGTGAAAGCAAGGTTATCTTTGGTTGTTCTGCTTTCTCTTAGCTAATCACTATTTTCTAGGCCTCTGACCTCTTGACCAAACTCTGGACTTTAGGCCTGTACACAAATCCATATACCAGGTTATTACATTAGCAATGGATTTTAACCCTTCAATTAGGTCTGCTGCCTTCCAAAGACCCTGAACAGAGTTAGAAGGCCCACTCAGGAAAATAACACTAGGTAAAAGAATGTTCATTGTTGGCATAGGACTGTCACTGAGTTTGTTTCAGGGTGGTGGAATTATGTGAGCACAGAAGCTTTTCTGTAGGTTCAGCTACGTTACCTAAGTATCCAAACTAAATAAGAGAAGTTGAATTAGGCCAGAAGCTGAAGCTGAAAGATCCCCAGAGTGGAGGGAAAAGAAGATGGAGGGAGAAGAAAGGACCTAATTCTTCTAGGAATCTTAGAAAATAAATGTTAAAGTAATTTAAAAATGAGTGCATCAAAAATAGATGAGAGAAAGTTCTGAATCAAACCCTGATGTATTTGGCCACAACTCCCATTGACTTCAGTGCAAGGTTTGCTACAGGATTGAGCTGTATGAGAATTAATATTGATTCTGTTCCTAACTTTACCAGAAACTGGAATCCACGTCTCCTGGCTAATACATGCCTATGGTGTTTCATATTCCCCCAATGAACAATATCAGAGCAAAAACATGCTGAGCACATTGCAAGCTCTGAAATCTGTGGTGGGTGGTAATTGTCTTGGTTGAGGTCTTGGCCTTTGTCTTTCCTGTGTGCATTGCTGAGATGGGTCCTCTGTAAAAACACTAATGGCTTATCCTTGTAGAAAGGTGCTTGAGGTGATGTGTGGGGAAGAGAGAAGGGTGTCACTAAATTCACTACATCAGCTATATCTAAAGTGCTAGTAACAGTGGTGGCAGCAAATGGATATTGAACTTTTCACGCTGGTCCTTATTGTAGCAACCTGGTAGGGTGAGTGGGGACCGCAGGAACTCATGTTAGGAGCTGTTTTTGTGTGCTTCCTATTTTCACCTTGTTTGGTATTGACGCAGTGGAGAGTAGCATGTGTGTGAGACAGCAAAGCACATTTTTAAAGACTAAGAGCCCACCCCCATAATGAAGAGTTCAACTGAAATAAGTGGGGGAATTTTTTTTTCTTGCATGCCAGATTTCTTGCCACTTTCAAGCTAATCCTTTCAGTTCACTTCAATATAGTCACTGAAGGAGCTTAGAAAAAGAGAGGAAAAAGATCTTTGATATGCTAGATCAACCAAAAGTTTAAAAAAATCTTTCTTTGTATCTGCCATTTATAATGCAAATCTCAAGTTAGCATTTTGGGCTCACTTTGCTGGGTTCACTGAAGTACCTCAGCATACAAAGAGTGAGATACAGAGGGAGATCCCAAATGACAGAGTGTTTCTGATAGTTCAATAATAAATAAAAAAGGAATTTAAATCTTCTCATTTTTAAGTACCTTTCACCTCCTCTGTGTGTGTGTGTGTGTGTGTGTGTGCGCGTTTCTGTGTGTGTGAGAGAGAGAGAATATTACAGTATATTAGTTAAAGACATAGAGCCTTATCATCAACTGATGTAAATCAGCAAAGCTACATTGATACCAGTTGAGGATCTGGCCCATTGAGTCGGCATTTCCAGCTATCTTCTATTGATTAGAGAAGAAAATGTGTTTTAACAGTACATGTTTGGATAGAGAACACCTGAATAGGCCCCTGGCTTGCAAAAAACCCCACATTTCAAAGGGTCAGCTTTCTTAAACTATATTAGCTTGATTTTTTTCAAAGGTGCTGAACATCTGCTGTTCCACTGGCTTTGATGGGATTTGTTGGTGCTCCATACATATCTCCTGCCACATTTTTAAAAAATAAATAAATAACTCCAAAGCTAACTTTTATTGTGACTCCACTGACTTCTATACAGTTGTATCAGGAATTAATTCTGCCTGCTATGTTTTCACTGTAAGATGCAAACACGTTTATACTTTTATGAACAGGAAAAGGAATTTAATTAACGGTGATTTTACTTCTATTAGATACTATGCATTGTGTGTATTTTAAAAAAATTCTCTGGGTAACTGCACAAAACCTGTAGAAATAGAGGGGATAGAATCACTTTTAAATTTCTGTGGTCTCTTTGGTTTTAACCCTATTAAATTCCCTAGCTCTGTTCCATAAAGGGTTCATATACTATAAAAACACATTTTTGAAATGCTAGCTATTTGGTTTTCTATTGAAGCTGCATTGAGTTCCAACAAGTGAAAGTGACTGAAAGTCGTGATGGACCCTACCCTGTCTTTAGGGTGACCAGATAGCAAGTGTAAAAAACTAGGACAGGGACTGGGGGGTAATAGGAGCCCATATTAAAAAAAAAAAGCCCCAAGTATCAGGACTGTCCCTATAAAATCAGGACATCTGGTCACCCTACCTGCCTTTCTTGTGCACCCCAAGATTCAAAAGTTGCAATGAGGATGTTGCGCAAAACAATGCAAATGCCCTGTTTACCAAACCTCATTATCTCTTGGTTTGAATGAATTTGAAGACACGGTCCCTTCCCAGTGAACCCAGATTGTAAACTCTCTAAGGAAGTTTCAGTGTGCATGGGTAATCAGTCCTTTATTGGTAAACTCTGGTGAGTTCCTTAAATGATTACTGCATTTGCATGGAAAATGTTGATATTTATATTAAAGTTGTATGGTTTTAACCCTCTTGCTGCTCTCCACTGCACCTGCTGTGTTGTCATTATCTATATCATGCTGAAATTGCTAGTATCTTTCATTAGATGTGGTGCATATGGTGGCTCAGCAAGTGTGGTTCTGCTAGGACATATTTAGTCTATTCTGTAACATGAAGACCTCATCAAATATTCCAAATGATGTTTGTACTCTGTTTTTGTCTTATGATTGTATTATTCTGCATTGACTTAAGAAATCAGTAGAATAAAACACATCTTGAATCATACATTTTAAAATTTTTATTTCAATCTGTAAAACAACTCCCTATCCAGAACTCTGGATACCCTTCACATAGATTTTAAACCAGTATGACATAGGAGTTGCACAATAAATAATCCAAAGGAATCGCATAAAAATGTATTCCTTGGCTGCTGAATACCCTGAGGCTGAAACCCAAGCATCAAGCTCAAGTACCCCTTTGCTACTGTGCTGTTGCTTCTGGAAAACTTCACCCATCTCATCCCAATAAAGTGTTTAGCAAGCTGTGGTGGAGGAAAGAAAATGAAACAGTAAATCTGATCTTTAGGTTCAGAAGTTTTGATTATTTTGTTGAATCTGGGAAATGTTTGGAATAATATTGTATAGTCTATCAAAAGCTAAATTTGTCACAGACAGCCTCAGCATAATGTAAAGACAAGGGTCTGATCCAAAGCTCATTGATGCCAATTGACTGCACTAGACTATGGGTCAAGTTTTATGAGTGTGCAACCTTTAGTGTGGTAGGACATTTAGAGACAAACATAGGATGCATCTTAAATGCAAGGTAACACATCTTCCATTTCTATCAGTCTGAAAAACTCTAAATAAATCTTAAAGCTGAACTTGATTTGAGTCGTACATTGAAAATCCCTAAAATGGTTACCTCTGGATTCTGTTTCATACATAACGTAAAAACCCAACATTCACAGCTGGCGATCCTGACTTCTTGTGAAGTCTCAGGAATGTGCTAAAACTGCATGTACATTCTGGCTTTTCAGGTGTAGGGGCTGACACTTCACAGTCATTGGGCTTCTGAAAGAAGGGAATTTTTGAAACACTGTGATTTTTAAAGTACTGCTAGACTGTGCTGTGGGGAAGCCTGTAATGCTTCTACTGCCTGTACAGGCTATTAGGGAAAAACTCAGGGGAAAAATATAAATAAAATATGCCCAAGCATGCAAACCAATGATCTGTATGTTAAACCTATTGGCACATACAGGACAATTTTATTGCATGACCTACTGGTTTAAAAACATCAAAAATATAAGTCAAATGACTTGAAGAACTGCTGTTTAGTGAGATAGAATGAATGAAGTCTTTAGTGAGTACATGCTTTCAGATTCATTACTTGGTTCTGTTCTGGTCATGCCCTATACCAGTCTTAACTGCCCCAGGCAGTCTTTTTGAGGACGTTTGACCTGCCAATCATATTTCAGAAACTACTGATATGGTACTTGCTGATTTAGTTTAGATTCCAAACAGGCTAGCTGCTGGATTACAGACTAATGACCCATCAGATGCTAAAGGCAAAGGCTTGAAGTGTACTAGTGAATTAAGCTTCAACATTGTCTGAAGGGAAGAATTTATTATGCCATTAAATTTGATTCAGTAAGTTTCACTTCTTTAGATATATTGCACTAAGTAAAAAGTAAGAAATTAACGTAATGAAGAGTGTTGCCATTTTTCATTTTATTCAGGTAATGTCTTGCTGTTTAGGTATAGAACCCAGGGACAATATTTTGTTAAATTTTAGAAATATCAGTAGGAATGATAGGTTGGGAAAACTGTGCACGGCTGACTAACCAACCATGGACTTCCACAAAGTAGGTTCAGTTGAGTGTATGCTTCAGTTGGTAAATACATAGGAAAGTGAGGGTTGCCTAATCTGATGATACCCTAGGTGAGGTTGCAGGGGGCTTTCCATCAAACATCAGAGCCTCAGAGGTGTAAAGATATTATCAGGAAGTTACAGATGGCACTTGAGGTTTAATGTGAAACTTAATATAGACACATAATGAGATGAGTCAAATGAGGATTTCTGCTTGATTCTCAAATGATGTATAGGAATCTGAAGAAAATCCCACAATGTAAAGATCATTCTGACATAAAACAAAATTAAACATTTGGTGTTCTGTCTGTTGACATATGTCTCATGGTTGTCTTATAGCAACATACAAAGTGTTTATAAATAATAACAAAGATACTTAGGAAAATAATAGGATGCTTGTCTTTAGCTTTGGTCATCATTCACAATATTTGATAAAGCCTTCTGAGGTTTTAAAAGACATTTAAATGTTGTAAAGGTGATCATGTTATCAGTGGAATAGCCAAAAATTTGATGCTTTCCAATATGTGAAATGTAAGAATCAGTAATGCAGTATTTTCTTCTGCCATTCTCCTATACTAGCAGGAGTGGGAAGATAAAAGGGTTTTTTAAAAAGTGGGGAATGGTGAGCGGGGAAGCCTATAAACCTGTTTATATGTGTTGGACTCTAGTATTAATGATGAATTATAGTATTACAAATGTTATATGTTGCAGTGAGATACAAATGAACCTCTCTCTCTCTCTCTCTCTCTCAAGACAGTAGGTCTGGGATTAGGATTTTTCATTAGAACATTTTAATAACATTAGTACAATCCATAGTCAAAGGAAATATTAAATAGTCTACACTCAAAATTAGAATTAACCTAACGGACGGAATCTCCCCCCCCCTCCCTTTTGTAGTCACTCATTCCCTAAAAGGTGGTAGCTGTTCCTCATGAGCCAGGGAATGATCAAAAGTCACTCTGATTTATGTCCATACATAGCTCTAACTTTTTTTTATCTACATTCTGGAAAGACAAAAGTTCACTTCAACTTTTGTATTGAACCTATTTTCCTGTTTGGGTCTGGACCATTAAGAGAAACTACAATTATGTCAATTCAGATTTTCCCCTTAGACTAGTAATGAAAAACAAATGTATATAATTTAGCTGACGACCACAAGCTCTGCTGTTTGTCTCTTTGTCTGTCCATTCGGTAGACTCTCAAAGAAAGGCAAGTCAATCCCAGTGATCTGCTCACTAGGCTGTCGGGAAATGCCATACTGCTCTAGAAAAACTGTCGGTGCCAATGAAACATCATGCACACAGACACATGCATCCCAAAATAACTTAAAACAGTACACTGTATTGATGTTTAATTGATCTGTTAAGCAAAGCTGGTTGTATCTTTGGTTTTGGACACACATGTGCACAATCATTTGCCTCCCAGATTCGTGAAAACTCGGTAGTCCTCCATTTCCTCATGGCTAGCAGGATGTCTGTCAGAGTGGTTTTAAATTTAATTGGTGAATGTTATCTGCCTGTAGTACAGACTGTAGCAAAGAGCAGAGAGAGACTGTACAACCTGCTTGTCTGTGTATGTGGAAGAGGATGGAGTTTCATGTAATATATCATCTCTAATTTGCTTCTGTGATTCCAGGTAGTCAGGTCCTTATTTCATGATCACATTTAACAAATCATTCCAAATCCACTTTTTGTTTTACTGGGAAAGTTATTGTTTCAGAACTAGGATGCAGAAAACAGGCATCTTATCACTAGTGGATCTAATCAAGTGCATGTCATGTTTTCCTACAAGGTTCACCTAAATTATTCACTCTATAGCCTGATGGTTAGGGTACTGGCCTGGCATGTCGGAGACCAAGGGAATGTCCACGTAGCAATTAAACGCCCATGGCTGACTCAGGCTCATCGGGCTCATGCTGATGGGCCGTCAAACTACTGTGTAAATGTTCAGGCCCAGGCTCTGGGACCCTACAAGGGGGATGGGGTGAGGACAGTTCCAGAACCTGGGCTGCAGCCCAAGCCTGAACATCTAAACAGCAATTTTTAGCCCTGTGAACCTGAGTCAGTGCAGGTTTTTTATTCCAGTGTAGATATACCCTAATGTTCCAATTCCAGATCATCCGCCTGATGCAGACTGATGTGGGATGAAAAATTCCAGTCTGAATCAGGCAGTACGGGAGAGACTTAAGCTGGGTCTCCACATCCCAATCCAGAGCCATAACAACTAGGCTACATGCTACCTTCCCAGTGAAAAAGCTCAGGTTTTGTTCTGAAAACAGACATCTTGACATGTTTCAACCATGTTTCAAGGAAACTTTCAGAGGGTTTTGTTATCATTCCAGTGTGGAACAGAAACAGATCTTGAAATCTCAAAAGTTGTCACAAAACAGAGTTATAGTCCTTCGGTCAGCTCCAGTGGTGATGTCCATTTTTATTACAGAACAGGCCATTTAAGGCCTAAACTCCAGATTGACAATGGTGGGGAGGGATAGCTCAGTGGTTTGAGTATTGGCCTGCTAAACCCAGGGTTGAAGGGGCCACTTGGGATTTGGGGCAAAAATTGGGGATTGGTCCTGCTTTGAACAGGGGGTTGGACTAGATGACCTCCTGAGGTCCCTTCCAACTCTGGCATTCTATGATTAGAAATAGCATTGAGCTTACTGACCTTTTATTAGCCACCTCTATTAAAAAGATGTTAAAAGACCAAGACTTGTAGTTAAAATAACAAAAATTAAAGAATCTACAGCAGGTGTTTTGCAGAGAAGCTAATTATAAGACTCATGCCAAAGTAGCAAAAAAGCTGACCACTTAATTGTATGTTGCTTTTGTCTTCCTATTGTGACAGCACTTAGAGTATATCTATCAGTCCAGTGGGATCCCGAATGGGGCCTTGAGTTCTACTGCAATATGCGTAGTATAGGAAGGAATCTCTCATAGGAGTTTAAATCACTGCAAGCAGCCCCCCTGCTGAAGGACAAGTTATGGCTCAATGAGCAAGTAATAGAGGTAACTGACATTCAGTGGGCAACAGTAATCCCTGGTGTAGCTGTGCTTTTTGGAATGTGTGACAACGTGGCCAGTGCTGGTTTGGGGGTGGGGGGTAGGTCATTACAAAGGGTTTCAAAATATTTCCTGCTTGCTTCAGAAAGTAATTTTTTTGGCTGGCTCTATAGTTTGTTGAAAAAAAAAAGGGGGGGGGGGAATCACACAATATTGTCCAAAAATGTTCCCTTTCCCCAATTTTGGGCTGCTCTACCAGTGACACCTTGAAAAAGAATATCACTCCTACCCTCCACCATCTCTCAACTGGCTCTTTGCTAATTTCAGCATCCAGTTTTAAATTAATTTCTGAATTTTAAAATTCTCTAGGGACTTGTTCATGCACAGTTAGATACATCTCATGTATTTCTCCTGTTGCCACCCTAACACCCATCTAGTCCTCTCTCCCCTTCCATCTCCTCCCGCAGTCTCGCTGCCATTTGTGCCTCTGAAGCTTGTTACCTGGAATAGCCTTCCTGTAGCTCTCCACCTCCTTGACTTTCCATAATATTAGAAATATTATTATTAAACCCTCCCCTTTCCCCTCAATCTTTTCTCTTCTTGGCTTTGAGTCTGAACATAGAAATGGGATCCTGAAGCCACACAGTTCAAGCACCACCTCTGCCAAGTGACTTGCAGCCCTGAAACAATCATTGTCTGTTTCCCTATTTGTATAAAGGGGATAATACTTAACTAGCTCATGGTGGTGCTATAAGAAATATTTAACATGTGTTAAGTGATTCTTAATTATCCGTTTTATAGTGAAATGTCTTATTATCAATTCAATTTCTAATCACTGCAGATTTCTATAATATATACTTGCCTACTGTCTTGTAGTAGTATTAAGTCAGTGTTGTGAAGTGTTTCAGAGTAGCAGCCGTGTTAGTCTGTATTCGCAAAAACAAAAGGAGTACTTGTGGCACCTTAGAGACTAACAAATTTATTTGAGCATAAGCTTTCGTGAGCTACAGCTCACTGCATCAGATGCATGCAGTGGAATGCATCTGATGAAGTGAGCTGTAGCTCACAAAAGCTTATGCTCAAATAAATTTGTTAGTCTCTAAGGTGCCACAAGTACTCCTTTTCTTGTTGTGAAGTGGTTTCCTTCTGGTGTGGGCCACCCTCCGCCCTTTTCTCACCCCCCCCCAAAAAGATATTCCACAGACTGGTTGAAGGGGGGGCATATATGTATAAGAGCTGAGAGAGATAGAGGTTAGTATCTACCAGCTTTTGAAGCCATATATTTTATAAATACAGTCAGAGGCTGTTGGAACAGAGAGCACCAGAAATGCTGAGTGTGTCTGAGCATACAGTGTGCTGGCTGGGTGGACAGAATAGTTTGACCAAAGGGAAACATATATAGGTTGTGTTCTTTGTTGTTTAGTATCCATCTCCATTCAGACCAATATTGCAGCGGCCTTATGCACTGTGAATAAAAATTAGGTCCAGGGTAACTAATATTTGTGAATTTCTTCTGTCTTCTACTGCTGAACACATGTTCTGGAAAGTTAATTGAGGAGCATGCCTTAAGAAGGAAAGTGATGAAACATCCTCCCAAACTACTTTTTCTGTTTTTTCTATTATTATTTGTATTTCTGTAGTGCTGAGAAATCCTAGGCATGGGCCAGGACCCCATTGTGCTAGGCACTGTACAAATGCAGAACAAAAAGATGCTGCCTGCCCCTCTCAATGACAAAAATGTAGCTGATAGTCAATGCAAAATCCATACTCCACATGCTGGTTGTGTTGGGTTTGGGTAAGGCGACATCAGAGGGAGTCTTTAGTGTCATTAAAAATCAGTTCTGTGCACTAATACAGCCCCTTCATGTTGTGCATTCCAAAACACTTTCCAAACATTAATCCTCCCAACTGCCTGGTGAGTTTAAGTACGTATTATCCCCATTTTACAGAAGGCACAGAGAGTATAAACTTGGTGGGAAATCTTTTTCTGGAAAAGACTTTGTCTCTTGACTGTCTCTAGTTAAATGACTTGCTGAAGGTCACTTGCCCAGGGAGTCTATAGCAAAGCCAGGGAAAGAATCCAGATTGTGCAATTCATTGTTCTGTGCTTCAGTGCAAGATCATTCTCCCCTTTCAAGGGACTGATCCCGAGAGAAGCTGGGGCCTGATATTTTGCCTTTAGTTACTCTTTTCCTCAGTTCTGTTTGTCAATTTCTTAATTGAAATCACTCAAGATATTAAACTCAGCCTCCTCTTACAATCCTGGGTCTTTTATGAAAACATTGCTCTTGTCTGCCAGCTGGGTTTTCTTTCCCAGCCCTACTGTACTCTGTTTTATTATCTGTCAGAGTTTTGCATTGGGAGGCAAACTAAACACATGGGAACAAGCTAAAACAATAAAAGTGTTTTTCATAGTGGCTGGTTTTAATTTCAAAAGGGGAGTTTCAGTTACCTATTCTATAATGCTTCACTTAACCTCAGGTATTTCAGGTAGATTAATAGCATGCTGTAGTATGTCCCGTGTAAAATCAGTGATGCGGTATGTTACCTTGGATGCAATAGGTACAAGGTACAAACTTCAGTTAGCAAAAGTTTCTTGTTTATCTCTTCCTTGCATTTTAATTCATACCTTTGGTAAATTTTAAACACCCTTAGCAAATCTGGGATTTCTAATACAACTGCAAACTTCCTGTAAAATACTGAAAATGGGAAACATTTATATTTTGGAAACTTTTTGTAGTGAAGTGCCATGCACATTTATCTTAACATATACTAAAAAATTCGGAATGTTTTTTAAAGTAGTAATTCATCAAATACAAATAGAAGACAAAGTACTGTGTATATTTCACCTGTCTATGTAAGGTATGTGGCCTCTATTGCCATAGTATCTTAGCACTTCACAGTCTTTGCAACACCCCTGTAAGGTAGGGAAGTTCTATTATCCCCATTTTAAAGAGGCTAAGGGACTTGGCCATGGTCATACAGGAAATCTGTAAGCAAAGAAGAAACTGAACCCCAGTCTTCTGAGTTCTCAGCTAACACCCTAACCACTGAAACATTCTTTTTGTCAGATTTTCCCCTTCCCCCTTTTTCTTTGAACATCAGAGTGGAGACTGGAAACTAGTCAAAACAGATATTTTCAGAAGGATAGCGAGTCTGTCAGCTTTAGACCATGTGAGGCCAAATGCTGTTTTGGTTACACAAGAGTAAACACATTGTCCTCAATACAATTACATTGGTGTAACTCTGAGGAGAATTTGGCCCATCAAATCTGCAACATTCAAAGAATAGAAGAAAATGATAATAAAATGGAGTGATGTCAATTTTTCATAATGTAGGCAGATATGAACTTGTATAGACAGAAGTTTGGCCACCATAGCATAGATATTATAGAAATGCATATGTAATAATAATTGGTCTAATTACATAAGTAGTATCAAGAAGTAAAGTACTGAATGTAAGATATGGGGATTTATCAGTAAACGAAGCCTCATTTTGTTGTACACTTTGTCTCTCAAAAATGGGGAGCGAATTTATCTGGATTAGATTAATCTGCATTCTTTCTAGAATCAATTAATTTTTCAGAATTGTACTGGTTTGGAGTGTGTGTTGTTACTTGTTATCTGCCTAGGACTGGATTGAAACTATCAAATTATTTTTACAACAGCTGGATCATAACAAAGCTATTCAGTAAATTAGTAAATTGTTGCTTTGCAAACCACCGTAATTGCAGCAGTCGCATGGTTTGATCTTAACAGTGTTAGAGTAGCTATTACAAACTTTTGGAGCAATGCTAACCTTACCCCCGCACTCCCCTCCCCACCCAAAAATAATCCAACACCACACCTGACTCTCCACTGGCTTACACAAGTTTTACAATGATCTATATTCATTGGTGAGAATCATCTCTTTGAAATCAGTGTGTGAGGCGAATCAGGCCCCAAAGTGTGGGATTTTTAAAGGTGCTCAACATTGGCCCCACTCTGTATGTATTGAAGCCAATGGTAAAACCCCTGTTGACTTCAGAGGTACCCAAGGTGTCTCAAATCACTGTATTTTCCACTGCATGCATCCGATGAAGTGGGCTGTAGCTCACAAAAGCTTTTGCTCAAATAAATTTGTTAGTCTCTAAGGTGCCACAAGTCCTCCTGTTCTTTTTGTGGATACAGACTAACACGGCTGCTACTCTGAAACCTAAAATCACTGTATTACCATCACAATAATAATATGCTATTCTGTCTTTTTGAGTAGACATCCTGTGTGTAGACATGCAGCCAGCCTGCCTGTGCACCTGTGTCTGAACCATGATGCCTGGCCCTCCATTTTAGGAGGACTGTAATAGTTTTGGTTTCTTGAACACCACTATTCAAAACCACACACACTAAAAATTATATTTTGCACCTGCTCTATGTACCAGTTTATATCTCCTGTGTTGAAATAATGTGATGATTAATAGAACAATTCATTGTCATATAGTTGTTTTACAACTGGGAAAACGGAGATACTAATAAATTGGAATGGCAAACCCAAGATCACACAGTGAAGTAGCAGCGCATAGGGTGATACAGTCCTGGGGTTCTGATTCTCTGTCTTCTGCTCTAATCACTAGAATTTAACTCAAGACATAAAATAAAGGAGTTATGGTTCAGGGCCAAAATGTCATTGCTTATGTGTTGTGGGATCTTTATGACACTATGGAATGTGATCTATGTATTAGTAACAGTAGGATAAATTAAGGACAGTTTTGACTTCAAATTTCCTTGATCTCTTGGGGATAAAACTTAATCCTTGCCTTCACTCTAACACGCTTTTTGTGGTTTAATTTAAATGATGATTTTTATGGTGAAATGTATTTATCTGCCAACCTTGTATTCAGTATGTACAATATAAAGAAGCATCAAGTCTCTGACTATATCTGTATCTAGAGATACAAGGTAGTTTACCTACTTAGGTTGGATACCTACGAGCTTGTAAACAAATCCATAAATTTGTCATGTTGATTATAGTGTTGGCAAACACAATGGTTGATCATGTTATAAATGTTTATCAACACCCGCACTCACCCACCTGCTAAGAGGTGCTACGCTTTAATGAAATTGTTTGAATATCAAAGCTGGTTGCTAAGATACAATGTTCTTGTTACTAGGGTTTTGATGCTTACAGACTTCTGTTATCAAATAATGATTAGAGATGTGCTAACCTCAAGGTGCTCAGTGCAGTGAAAGGTTTACTGAGCCACAAATTAGTAAACTGTCTGCCTGACCAGACACTTACAGAAGGAGCACATGTGCATCAAACTTACAGAGCTGACATTTTTAGAGAAGACAAGATCTGGCAGTGTAAATGTTCCCATATATGATGAAAGACTGTCACAGGAAATGTTTACATGATCTGTTGCCGAGAACAATGTCTTCATGCCATTTTTTCCAACTTAGAATAATAGTGAAAACCCATGGTCAAATAATTGCTTTCCCCCACCCCTACTAAAAATGTCTCCCAACATCCATGTCTTGCATTTTGCAAATAGTGAATTCCTGTTTTCTGAAGGCAATAAGATGAAGGAAACAAAGATTTGAAAGAAAATGAGCAGGAAGAGGATTTTGTAGGCAAAAGATCACATTTCTAGGTAATGCAATAAATTCAAGGTCAGGAGTTTTATTGATGTTTGTGTGTGTATATATACACCACAAGATGCTAAAGAAGAGAAATATCAAATATTGATACAATTTTCTTTTTAATTTAGGTGCTCTAAGCCCTCTGATTTGCTAATGCACTTCATCAGATGGTATAAATATTGCACTTCATTTTGTTCTTTTTAACAAGCATATTTCAGTGTTCTTAATCATCAAAGAAAATAATGAATAGTACAATACAGGTGTGATCAAAAGGATTTTGCTAGCACTGCTGAAATGGTAAGTTATCTTTAAGTGTAATTGTTGAATTACATTATTATTGAATTAAGGCTCATTATTGAATTAAGGCTCAAGCAGTATTTACAGTACCTGCATTAGCATGAATTTGAGTTTGAAGACAGTTCAACTGAAATAATCTAAATTGTAAGCAGGGTTCATGTCAGCTTGTGGGACTGGATATAGATTTACATAATCAGTAATTGTTTGTTTCAGTGCTGGATATGTTTTTCTACTTGTCCTGCAGCATCCAGTTGCTGCCACTTCACAAGATGCTCTTATTAATACAACCACAAATCTGTTGGCATATCTATTAGATATGGTAGATAACATTAAAATAGCGTAAATGCAGAAGACCTCAGAAGTATACTGCAGTTATGATTAATAAAATTAAAATATACAATTCAGATAAATTTATACTTTATCAAATGATACATGTGTGTATACTACACCCATGTTCTTAACATAACTTTGTTCTATCTGCAAGTGAGAGGTGGATGTACATACAAATATTCCATCTACAGAAGATGCCTTTACATCATTACGATCATGATAGTCTGGTATGCATCAGTGCTACCAATTTTGAATGCCAGTTGCAATAACTCCAAGAATGATTTACCCAGCTCTAAGAATTCCATATAGATGAAATCTAGCCTGATGCAGAGGGTCTACACAAACACTTCTGTACCACTTAAGTTATGTAGTAGAATGCATAGGGTTGGGGTCACCAGTGAATTAGCGGACAGGAGGACTCCATGCACTCTTGCCACATATTATGCAGAGAGTGGAAATGAGAGGTGGGGAGAGTTTACAGGACCTCCAATTGTGTTCTAGCCACTAGGTCCACATCTCATGAGGTGCAGAGTAGCTAGTCATTATTTCTAAGGCTCTGCAAGGGCAAAGGGATTGTAGCCCTGGATTCTCACCCAAGGATGGTAGATTTCATCTCCTGAACCTTACCACCTGTACTTCATTCTCATTAAGCTAGAGTATGCTGGGTTTTGTGACTGAACTTAATCTTACTCTGAATGAGTACCATGGTTATTTCTGAAGGATCCACATTTACTGCACCATGATGTTTATTTACCATGGTATTCAAGAAAATATAGAGAATACTTCTGCAAATGACACTGTTTCAATAAAAATAACATTTTTGCTCCAGCTGTGCCCACTAAGCTCAGGATATAAATATTTACAGTTGCATATGAATACAGATGTATCTAGCTGCCTTGTAATTCAGCTACTATTAAGCCATGCATACCTACCTGTCCGTATGGCATAGTGTGGACACTTTATCTACAGCAGCTGTTGTCTAAATTGTGGGGGAGGGAAGCTTTTCTCTAAATTTATGTTGTAGTGAGTGATTTGCTTTGCATTAGATTATATTGGGATATACTGTGTCATGATCTGGTATAACCCAATTTAATGCAGCACACATGTTTGTATTGTATTGCACATTTTAAAAAAATGTCTGAGAACCTTAGGAGCAGGTGATTTCTGTAGATGGAAGATACTTAGCCAGTGATATTTCCTACCAGCAAAAATTAGAGTATATAAAACTTCCAAAACAGAAAATTACAGATGGGATAAAATTTTCAAAAGTCCCTAAATTACTTAATAGCTTAAATCCCACTTGGGCTGGAACTCTGGTTCTGTGGCCCGGCAAGGACCGGCGCGCAGGGGGTGGGGGGGAAGACACATACATTGCTATTTTTAGCCCTACAGTGCAAGCCCAAGTCCGGTGACCTGCATGCTCTGAGATTCACTGCTGTTAGGTGTGGGGTTTTTGGGCAGGGTAGACATACCCATAGAGACATTTTAAAATGTCACCTGTGACAAGTTATCTTGCATTCACTGATGTATGCCAGGAGCAACTCTGTTCAGGCCAGTGGAAATACTCGGGTATAAAAACAGTGCAAGTGAGATCTGAATAGAGTGATTGGTATCTAGAAATAAAGTATTATTGCAAGAAACTCACACTGGAAAGCTTTGAATTATTATTTTCCTTTTTAAATTTCATGAGTGATCAGTTCCCTTTTTGGAAACTAACTCCGTAGGAATGTAGGCAGAAGTACAAGCCCCAAAACTTAGGCCTCTATCACTGAAATGAGGTACCCAGCTCTAAATTTGGAAGCTCAGATAGGCACTTAGGCCAATATTTTTTGAAAACAGCAGCCTAAATTTAGGCTGCAAAACTTATAGCTTAAATGGCCTACTTTTGGAAAGTGCTGAGCACCCAGCAGCTCCCATGGATTTCAGTGGGCCTCTGCTGGCACAGAGGTCTGCTTGCACAAATGCAGTTACAGAATTGGGGTCTGTGGATGTAAATATTACACTTACACACACACACACACACACACACAATGTTAAAAGAACATTATCCAGGTTGCAAAATTAAGCTAGTTAAGCTAAAGTAAGGAAATACCAGAGTTAAGATTGCCTGAAATTTCTTGGAATTGGTTTGGATCAAACTGAATCATTTTTTCAAATTTTCAGATTGTCCAGAAAATGGGAAAAGTGGTTATTCTCACAGTTCTAGTCACCTGTAGCCCAGCTTTGGGATTTGCTAAAGTCTTGGATTGGAATAGCAAACCCTAAATATTTCTGCGAGTGACTGGGAGGAGGCAAATAGCATGGTGACTTTCCAGCCTTTTTAAAAATAAAGGTTTCTGTGTATGTGTATGTAAAAACACCTCCTACAATTTTCCTCCCTTGTAGCGATCAACCCTAGCAACCTTTGTCATGCTACAGTATATCATCATCCCCGTTGGCCGGTTGTGAACATCTCCCCTGTAAGGGAAAATAAAGCTGCTAGTTTTGCGCACACACTTCTAAAACTATAGGCAAGAAATACCTAAATATAAAACAAGGGCACCTTGGGATGAATGCTTTATAAGGGAGCTGATAACAGGCTGAGCTCATAATCACACTTGCACTTCCCCTGCCTTTTTTTATGTACACCTGTAGCTTGTTGACAATACACTTGATCATATGTGCGAGCTGCCCAGATTCGTAGCTAATGTTATTAAAAAACGGTGTGCTCTCATTCTCGGGAATTGCTCTCTAAATACAGAAACAAAGCATCACACCTACACTGGCAAACAGAACCCATGCAGTATGAAAAAAACAATCACCTTTAAGTGGGTGTCACCCAGGCTCTTGTTTTATAGCCCAGTGCTCTAACCTTAGCCCATTACACATGGTGGTGGTGTGAGTTTGAGGGTCAGTGAACACTGGATTTTCTCAGTAAATCACATGTACAGAACTACATGTGTTTAAATACCTTTGTGGAGGCCCAATGTGATGTAACTAGGGGGAGACTTGTGTGCCTTTTAAAAGGGCGGTCTGTTTATTACATATAGTAGAATGTGCCTCACTATCCTTGATGTCATAGCAATTTCAGTAAAACAAAAATTAACCAAAAAAAGTGAAAGGTGGTGGTAACAGCCTCTAAAGTGTGGCATGGACAGGGTTCTGATATGCTCTGACTTAGATATCTGTCACGGAGATCTTAACAAAAATATTAAGAGGGAGAGCAAATACTAGTTTAGGGAGCTTGTATGAAAATTAATCAACTCAGCTTTTTTATTATATGAAAAATCTAAGGAAATGATACAGCTCTGGAAATTTGCAGCACTGTAAAATTTTACAAATTGACATTCCAAAATGGTGATGATTTAAAATCAGGTTCTTTGTTGATATCAACTATACATTTCAGTTGTTTGCCTGGGAGGGGTAATCTGTTTCATGCTGTTTTCTGGAACTGGTTATTCTTTTAATTTTGTTACTCCTCATTCATATGCTTCTGTAGTAATGAGTTAGACCATAGTTGTTTCATTCTGGCTTAAAGTTAAGTTACATTTGCCTCCAAATTTAGATTTATAGAAAGCACTCTGGTTTCACCAGAGTCTACAGAGATGTGTCCATGATTTTTCTTTTAATCCCAATTAAAATGATATTTAAAGCAAATAAATATTTTCCTGAGAGTGCCCTGCATATTGGGTAATGTTGATGGGGGGGGGGGGGACAAGAATCTGAAACTGATATTGAGTAGAGAACAACTGTCCACATACAATGAAACTACTGCTTCAGTAGTTGTAGGGTTCCTGTCACCAGCATACATGAGCACCTTCTAAGATCCCCATCTTTCAAAGAGTCCTTTCAAAGGGGGCAGTAGCTAGAAAGAGGGAGCAGAAGGGAGGTAGTGGCTATATTTCCAAAATTTTAATTGGGATTAGGAAGCTCATTGATCGACTACATTCACAGGGGAAATTCGGTATGAAGGGGAATTCATCCAGTTATTGAGTGTGTGTGTGTGTGTGTGTACACAGGTGGCCCATGGCTTCCTCTGGACCTTCAGACCTGGATAATTACTTCCCTGCAGTGGAATAGCTGAGCTTTAGCACTCCTTTTCTAACAGCCCATTTCACTTCTCTATCCAGATCGTTCTGAATGGGTTGAGTGCCTATCCTGTCCTCAGCAGAGCACGTACCCTGAGCTTGTGTTCAAACTTGTCCCCTTCCTGGAGTGTGGTTTCACTGGTGACTTCAAAACAATGACAAAATGCAAACCCCGTTATTGTCTAGACTTCTTATTTCTCTACATGCCTCTCCTTTATCCAGCAAGCCCTTTTCCCCTCCCCACCACCTCTTTTCTCAGATCCTTTCCTCCTCCTCCCCCCCCAACCCCCTCTCCATTTTTTATTGCTACTCTTCTCCCACAGACCACTTCTGTGCTCCTTTCAGTTGATGATGTGGTCATGGACATACCACCTTCTTGCAGTTAGTCCAGGGAAGGAGGTTGTGTGACACCTTCAGCAGTGACTGCAGTAGTGAGGAGATGATTGGTGACATTAGTATCTCATAACAGCATTCTCTCCAAACATGGGTGCCACTGAGGGCATAAATGTGCCAAGTTTTCAGAACATGAAAATGTTTCAAAAGGTTTACTTCCCTGAATAAATCGAGCACTTCAATCCCATCCCCTTGTTATACTGGTGCTTGAACAATGGGTTCTAAATGGAGATGTAATGCTGCTTATTGATGGAGACGATTTCACTGCTCTTTATGATACCATAATACCCAAATGTGAAATAATCTTAGCTAACCCTCACCATAAAGTATATTTTAAGAGTGTGTTTTATAGGAAACTACTGAGCTGGAATGAGCATAGCACAAAGTGTTGCTTTGTATACTAATTATCTACATCAATGGATGTGTGAGTGGGTTCAGAATGCTGTACTTGCTGTGGTGAACAACTTGCTCCCAGTCATAGAATATATGCTTCCTGTGGGCACCTGACTGTTCTGTGCATCACATCACATTGAGTTATGTCATATTATGTCACATCACAGATGAGATATGATCCAATGTAACCTGACACAGTGCAGTGCCAGGATCAGAGATCCAGAGAACCCAGCAGTTGTACATTGTCAAGGACGGTAAAATACAGACTGGCTCTCCAGGAAGCTCCAGGTATTCCAATTTTCCCATGAGCCTGGATATTTGTAGAGAGTTTGGCACATCTCTGTGGGATATAAATACAAGATTCCGTGTGTGTGTGTGTTTATGATACTTGTCTTCTGGGAAATAATAATCTTCCTACTTCTTAATCTAAATTGAAGTGCAATGAGTATACCAATAAAACACATCACAACCAAGTAAATTCTCTTTGTATTAATAATATACTCCTTAAGATTTTTCATTCTCTCTTTCTTCCCTATGATTGTGTGATGTAGTCTAGAGAAAACTGCTACATTTATAAACATCCTGATGAAATTTTAATAAAAAAACCCATTACCTTTGAATTTGGAGTAAGGAGGATATTAACAACACCAGGAATGTTGAGCCTAACTGAAATATTACTTGTTATCTGAAGGTAACCATATGTGAACTTTATATTCATAGACCATCTTAGTTTTAGTTTAAACAGAGTGACAAAAGGTGTTTTTGTCACAAAATGAGCAGGGTACAGTTAGGTGTACTTATTGTTTTGAAGAGAGATGTCCAAGCAGAGCTGGCCTGAGGCCATAGAAGACCATCAGTGAACAATTCCTCCATAAAACTGTGAAAAAGTAACCAAGTTTTAAGCCTGCTTCCACCAGGGAGTCCTATATGGTGCTGACACTAATGTCCATGCAAAATTTGGACTCCTGTGGGAAGTGAGGTTTATGATTCCATTGGATTCACTTTGAAGCTGTGCCCCAGCAAGGAGTTTGGGGACTATGGTGGTGTGATAGCAGCCTACCACTAACTGACTCTGGGAAGGAAATCCTGCTACCTCTAATCCTACTACAGGGGTATATCCATGATCTGCAGGAGTTAAACTGCCTTTGTTGTCAGATAAGTCTTACTAAGGTACGGGTTAGAACCTATGTAATTTGCCTAGTACAGCTGGCGGGAACATGAAAACCTATTTCTGTGGCGGCCAGCACATCTCTCGGCCCGAGCTGCTTCCCACAGCCCCCATTGGCCTGGCGAACCGCGGCCAGTGGGAGCTGCGATCGGCCGAACCTGCGGATGCTGTGCGTAAACAAACCGTCCTGGCCTGCCAGCGGATTTCCCTGATGGGCCACATGTCAAAGGTTGCCGATCCCTGGTCTATCCTGTTCTTAAAAACCTCCAACCTCTCTTGGAAGCCTATTCCAGTGCATAGCTATCTTTAGAGTTTAGAAAGTTTTTTTTTTCCCCCCCAATATCTAACCTAAATCTCCCTTGCTGCAGATTAAGCTGATTGTGTCTTGACCTGCCTCAGTGGACATGGAGAAGAATTAATCACAGTCATCTTTATAGCAGCCTTAACCTATTTGAAGGCTGTTCTCAGGGTCCTTCCCCCCTCCCCTCCTGTCATATTTCCTCAACACTAAACATAACAATTTTAAAAAAAATCTTTCCTCATAGGTCAGGTTTTTGAAAACTTTTTATCAGTGTTGGTGCTCTCCTCTGGACTCCCTCCAGTTTGTCTGTATCTTTCTTAAAGTGTACCCAGAATTGGACACAATACTCCAGCTGAAGTCTCACCGGTGCTGAGTAGAGAGGAACAATTATCACTTGTCATATGACACTCCTGTTAATAAGCCACAGAATATTAGTATTTTTTGCATCTGCCTCACATTGTTCACTCATTCAGTTTGTGACTCATTGTACCCATCAAATCCTTTTCAGCAGTATTACTGCTTAGCTAGTTATTCCCCATTTTGTAGTTTGTGCATTTGATTGTTCTTTCCTAAGCATAATACTTTGCGTTTGTTTTTATTGAATTTCATTTTACTGATTTCAGACCCATTCTCCAATTTGTCAAGGTCATTTTGAATTCTAATCCTACACTCCGAAGTGCTAGCAACCCCTCTCAGCTTGATGTCAGCTGCACATTTTATAAGCATACTCTTCAGTCCATTATCAGCCATTAATGAAAATGTTAGATAGTACCAGACCCTGGACAGACCCCTGCAGGACCCCACTAGATACATTGCCCCAGTTTGACAATGAACCATTGATATCTACTCTTTAAGCAACTATTATGCACCCATCTCTTAGCCAAAAACCAGCTTCCCGATACACTTGTAATTTGAGATACTGGTAGATTTGGAAACACTTCCAAATAATAAAAAGAAAAGAAGTACTTGTGGCACCTTAGAGACTAACAAATTTATTTGAGTATAAGCTTTCGTGAGCTACAGCTCACTTCATCGGATGCATGCAGTGGAAAAAAATTCTTCCACTGAAGCTGTAGCTCACGAAAGCTTATGCTCAAATAAATTCCTTAGTCTCTAAGGTGCCATAAGTCCTCCTTTTCTTTTTGCGAATACAGACTAACATGGCTGCTACTCTGAAACCTTCCAAATAATAGGTATTACACTAGTCTCTGTGTTGTGGAGACCTCCAGCAGATCAGGGCTCATTGTGCTAGACTCTGTACAAACACATTCATGGGACAATTCCTGCCCCGTGGCTCTTCCAAGATACATAACGTGTTTGGATGTAGTAGAACTATTTTCACAATTGCGTAGCTGCGCCATGAGTGCGTTCCATGTTGCCGTATCATTCCTGTGCTCCATTCATTACATTGTCCGCTTTTACAACTCCCTCAGAGTGTTTTTGAATTTTAGTTTACTTTATTTTCTGATGCCCATAAATAATTTCTGTGTTCCCTCTGACCAGATGTGCACTATTAGCCAGTTTACTGTGATGTCATTTAAAAAATGATAGACCCTGGTATTTGCTTGACAGGATGGAACAAAGACACAGATGCATCTCTGTGAAGACTGAAAAATGACACAAACTGTAATTCCAACATGAGGCAGTTTTTACAAGAGAACTAAAGGTGTTTTGGACCAATACTCTGGTTTGTAATTAAGGTTCAATGCAAGCGGAGACAGCAGATTTCTGAAGTACATGATGATCTCTCTTTCTCGGTAGTACTTACTACAGCATATCTGCTTTAAATAATGCACATGCAAAATATAAAATGTTAATACAAGCTATGTAGCTACCTAGGTGTTTGATCCTTAAATATATTTATTCTGTAATTCTTGTATCAAAATCTAAAATTGGTAGTTTAAGTAGATTCCTCTTTTCTGCAAGCAGAGCAAACTTCATTTCCACAATTCAGTGTCCAATATGCAATCTGATCACACCTCTCATTTTGTGAATAGTCATGGCCTTAAATTAAATTACAAATCCTACATTGGACTGACATAAATCTGATTTTGGCCTGAATTTGAAGTGTTTGAAATACCAAATCACGACTCACTGATTCCTAATGAGAAGTAATCAAAGAATTTAACCAGCAGTACAAACTCTTACACATCACTACAGATGTAGCCAAATTGACTCAAAGTACTCTCTCTATGAAAGATTGTGAGCAAATATACCTTACTGACACTTACTCTATCATCTAAAGATGAAGAAAAGACATGTCTTTGTCCTCCAAAATCACCCTTATTCTTTAAAAATATCCTAGCTCTGACCTTCCACAATAGCATGTGTGTCCATGGATTCCTATATGCACAGTGCAGTGGAATACAATTTAGGAATTAACCAAGCTACCTGAATGTAATTTGGATAGTCACCAACCTGCTGTGTTTGCCATGTTCCAAATACACACCAATTGTTTGAGGTTCCTTTCTCTTGTCTGTTGCCAGAAAGCTGACTTGGCAACTTACTACCCCAAATGATCATGACTGTCTGATCACAAGACTTGTTGTTTTGTTGTCTTTTAAAATCTCCATGGCAGTACAATACTTCAAAACACTTTGAGAAAATATTATGTAGTATACTGAATGGTACTGACATGCACTAGAAAAGATAACTAAAAATCAATGTTGTTTCTCAGGGGGGAAAACAGCAATAAAACCAGGCTTGGCTGGAATGGGAATGTGCACTGAATAGCAGCCTCAAGTAGATCTGAATGGAAGGAAATTCTCTTCTGTAATAGATTTGAGCCTATTGCCCTCCAACTGTCCCGACAGGGCTCTATTTGTATTTTGTATTTGTATTTTGGGAGGAAATATTGTATTGTTTCCAGGGATTACTGCAAGGACATGGGAATCAGGATGCTTAGGTTCTCCTCCTCCTGGCTCTGACAATGGTTTGTCATGGACCTTAGGAAAGTCATGCAACTTTCCTATTTGATTTAATTGTATTCACCTGTAAAATGGATACAATACCAATTTTGCAGGGGATTAATTAAGGTTAGCAAAATGTAACCCTCAAGCTTCAGACTTTAAGCCAATCTCTAACTATTAGAGATCAGGATGAGACCCACTGTGTGTGTTTGGGAGAGCACATCTGCCCACATTGAAGCTCTTATTAGAGAAGAGCAAATAATTAATTCTTTTAGTTTGGTGTCTAAACTGAAAAATCAGGGGAAAAATTGTATGGGGTCAACCCAAAATAGGTTTTTTTGTTTGTTTTTTTCATTTAGTTTGTGTCTTACTCTTTTTTTAAATTTTTGTTTTTTAATACATCTAGCTAAATTTTGAAACAAAAAGTCATCTCATAATAAGAAGTTGAAATGTGTCATGAAAATGTCAAAACAAAATGTCTAGACTTTCATTATTTTTGCTTTTTGCGGGGGCCAAAACTATTTGCTGAATTTGACCTAAATTCACAAATCGTTTCAGGTCTATCTAAAACTGCATGTTTCAGCAAATAAACTTTTTGTTTAAAACATTTCACTCAGCTCTAGTTCTTGCACTTCATCTGAAGCATCTGATTCAGGATACTGGAGTAGATGGGCTTTGGGTCAGGTCCAGTATGGTAGTTCCTATGTTCCCAGGCTAGTAAAATGCTTTAAGATTATCAGATGAAAAGTGCTGTGCAAATACAAAGAATTATTTATTTTTCCCCATAATACAAATGTCTCAGAAGTGTGAGTATTCCACTTCTACAACAATAACAACTGTGGTGCGTTTCATGAATAACATTACAGGCACAGACTGTGAATGAGCATCTAAGGTCTTGTCTATACTAGAAAAAGTTTGCCAGTATAGCTATACCAGTAAGCCTGCCAAGTGTAGACAACGTTTATACCGGCAAAGAATGCTTTTGCCAATATAGCTTATGCAAAATAAGTCACACCAGCAAAAAAACATATCCCTGTATAACAGCGTTTATGCCAGCATAGCTATGTTGATTTTTTTAAAAAAAAATCACACCCCTAAACAATATAGCTATGCCAGTGTACGTTTTAAGTGTAGACCATGCCTCAGTTGCTGTAATGACGTTTACATAAGTGCAACTTTTCTATAAGGTCATAATTTTAGGGTCAAACAATTTATTCTTTAGCAATTTATGTGCCTGTGTACTGATGGGCACATTAATTGAAGAGTCACTTTCCTTCTGTGATTCAGGAGTTGAATACACAGACCACAAGCCAGTGAATCACAGGTTCTCTGCCTGTGCACACAGTCGCACGTATCTTTCCTTCAGCACTTGCAAAATCTAAGGTCATGAGGTTCCAACTGAAAAGTTTAGGGGGGAAAAAGTTTCTGTTCCTTGTTTGTAAATGTACTGAACTTTGCCATCCAACTTCTCTTGAAAACTGGACTTGTACTCTTGCTAGTTCAGTGGGAGTGAAGACTTGCTTGTGTGAGGAATGCAACCTATACGATTTGTAGGGTACCCATTGTCTTGAACCTGGGACATACAAGGCTTGGTGGGGGTGGGGGGAAGGGAATGAGAGGAAGGTCAGTCCAATGGTTAGGGCCCTAACTTGGGACTTGGGAGCGATGGGTTCAGTTCTCCACCCTGACAAAGACTTTCTGTGAGACCTGTGGCAAGTTACATAGGGCAGAATTTTTAAAGATGTTTAGGTGCCTAAAAATGCAGATAGGTACCTAGTGGGATTTTTAATAAGTGCCTAATCACGTGCCTCCCATTGTAATCATAATCTCTCTGAGCCTCAGCTCCCTATCTGTAAAATGGGGTTAATAATACTGCCTGAGCTCACAAGAGTGTTGTGAGGATAAAGATGGCAAGGCACTCAGATACTAGGGTAATGGGGTATTAAAAGTACGTAGGAGAAAAAGTAGATCCAACAGCATCATCTTATTTGTCCTTTGTGCTTTTTTTATAAAAGGATCTACATCGCAATAACTCTTCCCCTTGCAAGGAATCATGGATGTGTCTGTTTAAGCAACCCATTGGTGCCGCTCTGGGTGTAGGGGTAATATATATGATGAGGGTTGACTGAAAGCATGCATGAGGTACTTCCTCCCTTGCTGCCTGTGCAGAGTTAGGGTTTGAGTTCTAGGCATGAGATTATATTTCTCCCTCAGGGCATCACAGAGTTATCCTTACCTTTTGCATAATAAAATGCCTGACTTATTTGCAGACAGAGCTTACAAAGACATAAGAGTGATAAGTTTGGGGAAAGCTTTCACAATGCTGCTGTTCTTGAAATCCACATCATCTGACCTTCTGAGGACACAGTTTTTCTATACACTTCCTGTTTCTTAAAAGTACACTGGATCTTGGGTGGAGGTGAAGAGAAGGGAAAGGAAATAGAAATAAAGGCTAATGACATGAAGAAACTAGCAAGTTAATAGATCCTAAAGCTACAGTAAAAACAACATTTTCATTTTTATGGAGGGGGGGAAATTGAGGAAGAAGTGAAGGAAAAAATGGGGAGAATACACAAGATAGCTTGAGACTGAGGGTGCAATAGGATAGCACAGCTTTCACCTCCAGGTTACTGCCCCACAGTTCCAATACATCAGAATTACAGTAGGTAGGGAATAGAGGCCAGATGCTGCTGCTTTGAAGTCAGTGGCAAATCTCTCACGCAAAGAAAGATTCAGCCAATATATTATCAGATGAGTGACTGGTGGCCTATATGGAATGAGTTCAGTGGCTGTGGGCAAGCGTCCACCTACAAAGAGCAGTTCTATAACTTCACCAATGAGCTAGTTGCACTAATTGTTGGCAATCTTGAGAGAGGCAAAGGTCAGAATGGACATGGAAAATGGACTATCAAGAGAGGGTCCCCTTCATGCTGACGCACATGGATGGAGCAATGTGGGGAAGTTTGCACTGCTGTTGTAGCAGGCTCTGTACCTGGCTCTGTCCCCTGGGCTGTGAATCCAGCACTTATCAAGGGTGTTAAATTCATTTAAGGTGGGTGGGGAGAAGAGTAAGAAATGAAAATGAGGAACCCCTTAGTACAGTACCAGAAAAGTAGCATATTAACGATAATTGAAATTCACCTCCATGAGGGTAATGAATCATCAGAAACAACCAGTGGCAAACAAGGTTGTGAAACCTTGACCAGAATGTGTCACTGGCTGGTGGAATTTTTAGAAAGGCAGCAGTTTGGGTTCATCACTGTGGTTCGTGATTGCACACACCTGTTCAGCTCAGAGGTTTTGCAACAACAACAAAAAAAAAAAAAAAAAGGGAAGCTGAACTTGCCGCTTCTCCTGAGCGGTGCAAAAAAGCAGAAAACCACAGCTGTTCTAGCTGTTAACAGATATCAGCAGCATACCCCTTGTTACATAATTGAGGATAACGTTTTTGAAGCATATGGGCTGGAGGTATTATTATCTCATTAAAACTTTAGGTGGAAAACTATCTAGCATTTTCTCACCCATTTCTGGGTTTGATATCTATAACAAATGTGTGTAATTAGGGCATACTATAAACAGTTTATTAAATAACAAATGAAGAAAAAGCCTGATATATATAAAATTCCTTTGCCTTCTATAGTTCAGTGACAGATCAGCCACAAGATAAGTCGTGAAAGATTGCTTCCCATTGACTTGATTAACTAGTTGCTTTGGGTAGCTTAGGTATGATTCAGGCTGAGGTTGCATTAGCTTGTATGTAATCTAAAAGAAAGGAAGTATCAAAAGTTTTCTTTTCCTGAGTTCCTTAATGAAGGAGTTTCTTAATGAAGGAGCTAACAAGAGCTGCAGAAGACTGGATTGAAATCAAGAGATTGGCATAGCCTAGAGAGCTTCTGTATGTTGAAGTTGGGCAAGCAGATCATTTGGATAGATTCTTTCCGGCTGTAGATTTACTGATCTCAATGGAATTAGTCCAGGGATGAACTGGGCCTAGTACTGGAAGTTTTTTTTTTCTTTTTTTGCTAAACAAATCTAAAAAATAATAATTTTTAAATTAACAAACAAGCTTCGATAAACAAACTGGACTGGAAATGTTAGCAATCTCAGAGGCACAGCAGATATTCATTTGTCTTTGTTATATTATTTTCCTCATGCTACAGTATTAATGAGGGACAGGACACTCAGAGGGCTGTGGTCCCTTTTGCTGTAGGTCATTGGTTCAAGTCCAACCCAGATCAAAAGAAACAAAATTGGAGTAACAGAATAGCCCAGAGAATAGTTCAGTCTCTAGGCTTATTCAGTCTGTGGTTTTACTGCAGAGCATTGAAACAAGGGTGCTAATTAATGCTAATTGGGTGGACATTTTTGTGGTTTGAATCCTTGGCTGAAAAGAAATGTCCTGAGATCACCATTTGCCCTCTCCTTCTGCCCCCCAGAGGCTATCAAATTTAAGTGGCAACAACTTTTGCCCCCACTTATTTCTGGGGTTGGCTGGAATGCAATCTTTTTTAAAACAAAACAAATGCCCTCCCACCCACTTCAAAAAGAAACAAAACTCAAGGTTTTGAAACTTTTCATTCTGATGCAGAATGAGACCTTTAAAATTTGTGTGTAGAAAAGAGAACCCCTGCTTGGCTATTCTAGAGTATGATTGGTGGTCACTCACCTATGATGTGGGACCCCCAGATTCAAGTCTCTTCTCTGCCTGATTTGAAGCATGGGCTCATCATGGAGCTATAGAACCAGTCTCTTTCTCTGGTTTTAACATTTTTGGACTGGAGAAAAGTTTTGGTTTTGTCGCGTTCCACTTATTACTGACTTGTGTTGATGCTGTACTAGCTGCACAGTCATTTTAATGAATCACTATCCATGAGGAAGTGGATAGGTCAAAAGATGGGGAATGGGTGGTGCACCCTTTTACTCTATGTGACCTAGTGATGAAAAGCTTCACCCTAGTTCCCATCCACTTCCTTGCCCGATCCACCACCAGCATCCATTTAAAAAAAATATTTAAATTGTAGCTTATGTTTCTGTGATGTTCCCAATAGAACATTGGATTCAGGACAAAACAGGACACAAATTAGACCGATTTGTATCAGAGAAGAATTATGAGGGGAGCAGCACATGCTTAGGCCTCCCACACTTTATTAGGACTCACCTCAGAGTGCTAATATAATCCTGAATCCAGGCTTCACCCCCTTTCTCAGAAGGCCTTCAGCACGCATGGCACACTGTTTTTAAGTTTATTTTAATTGTCTCTTTGCTTTCAATTTTACATGAATTTTAGTCTGTTTAATCTGTATTTTATTGCTTGGTGTTAAGTGTCAAGAAGGCTATTGGCAGATACATTAGGTGCTACACAAAGTTTAATCCTTGTTTATGAATACAATTTTGTTTAGGATTTTTGGGTGCATTTCAGGGCTCATGAAAATGAGTGACCTAGAGCCAGACATGAGCTTTATCCAACGTCTTAAAAAAAAAATCAATGTGAGCCTTGTTGTTGACTTGGACTCTGGATCAGTTCCGTAGTGCAGTCTGTTTCATTTCAGGATTTCGCGTGCCCCCCCTCCACCCTCCCTCCCCATAGCTTTGGCAATGCAAATCAGTCCGTTCTGAAACACCACTGCTGTTCTAGCCTTGCTGCTCTTTTGAGCAATACATCCATTTATGATGGATATCATAACGGTTTGGTGATGCAGACATGGTTTGAATTACTAATTTCATTTAATTAACGATGGACCTAAAATAAAATCAAATATCCAAAACTCCTTGAGGGAAATCCTGGCCCCACTGAAGTACGTTAATGAGAGTTTTGCCTTCGCTGAGGCCAAGATTTCACCATCTGAACTTGGAGGATATTCAGGTTAGCCCTGATGATTGAAGCTAGGACCTGTCTAATATAATTGGCCAAACTAAAACTGCGTGTTGTCTAATAAACTTTGTTACAGATTATTTGTTCAGCTATTCTTGCCCATCAGAGTAAATTAGTGCAGTAACAGATTGGAAATTAATTTCCCCAGATTTTATCAGTTTCTTGAATTTGTCAACCCCTTAACATAATTTAAACACTTTTTTGATTCAATCAGATCCTCTTTACAAATATGATTTTGTCTGAAGTCTATCTGCATTAGATAATTTTGCAAAACCAACTTTCTTTTCTGTTTGCACACTGTATTTGTAAATCTTAATTGTGCTTTATATTGTTACCATACAAACTATTAAAAAGGTTCTGGTTTCAGAGAGAGAGAGAGAGAGATGTGTGGATATTGACTTAGCTATGGACTTATGAATTATTCAGGTTACTCACTTTCAGGAAATACCCACTTTGGTCTAAATGCAACAAATATTTGAACTGGATTCAAGATGCCCATCAAGAGGGTCCCTTCCCCCAACCCTGCAATTTTCAGATCTATAACTTTGACGATGCAATTCAATATTACCTAGAAGTAAACCTGATCCTTGTGTTTTAATATCAATGCAAAGTGACATAACATATTTTATATACTATATAAAGCCAGCAGGAAAATAATTCTAGTGATGTGCTGAATACCTTGGCAGACCTCCTGGCATTCAGAACATCTGAGTATTTTAAGTTGTATGTGGCGTTCATTACTCTCAAATATTACAGAGCAATGAACAACTGACATGGTTGTGGGTTTTTTTAGGGTAGCAGATACTTTATGAAATATTTGGATTTTATATGACCTTTGAACCCTGGTTTTGACACTGTGCCAGATGTCTGTTTTACTAAATCACTGGGAAGAAAGGATTCTTAGAACTGACTAATAGCTTAGGATGACTTGGGTGCTGATTTTATTTTTTAGACACTGTCCATAGAATCTCCAGAATTACTGTGGCTTCTCCCCCTCCCCCAGGATCATTCAAGTAACTTACAGGTATATGTGGGGTATTATTATTATTTTATTTTTATTGATGGCTAGCCACAATTTTTTACGACATATATGGTAGCAAGTACTTCATATATTTTAATCTTGGACTATGGCTCAAACATTTCTTTGGATATGATACCCACATTAATGTGGGCAGTGTGGTTTTTTTTAAAATCTGAATTTATTCTGGTAGATAGCAACCAAAGCTAATGGATGAGTGTCTGCAGCATCTAAGACAATGAATACTGCGGTCCTCTAGCTAACCAGATTATTTCAGGATAGTTAAGCACATCTGTGGTTCCAATATTTGTTTACTTTTTACTACCATTCCTCCTTGGCTTTCCATGATTCTTTTTATGGTATGAGAGTTTTGAAAGGGATGGAGCTTGCTTAACTTGTTTTGCAAAGAACAAGTTATAGCCACAAAATCAAATTAATAGAAGTTATGGATCAATCAGCTTTTTTCTATACTAAAGAAATACCTGAATACTTGGGAGGAAAAAGTGCTTGTATTTGTGGCAGTATGGAAATGCTTGAAGCATTAGGGAGAAGTGTACATTGGTGTAAAATGGCACTTGTTCCTCGGAAAATATTCCTGTTCTTGTTAAAAGGAATATTATTCATTGTAGAAGAGACGTTACTCACTAACAAGGCTCAGTTAAGAAGAACTTGTTGGTACACCAGCAAGACTTTTGCTAGTCTTGTCAACTGCCCCACGTTCCCCATGAATTTCTTAATTTGGAACCTCCTGTATACGTGTGCGGTGGGTTTGCTTTGTTTTTTTTTTTTTTTTTTTTAATCTCTGGAATCTAGAAGATCCTTCCTTCCCTCTAGATGCCTGGAAAGTTTCAGAGGGTGGTAAAACTTCTTGGAATGGATACCTGTACCTCTTCAGTTTTATTTTTATAAAGTGGCCACTACTGCATAACAAGACCTGTGTTTTCAACTGAAGTTCTGTAACAGAATTAGACAAGTTTTCAACCATTGTTGAAATAGAAAATCTGGTTCTTCAGCTTTTCCCAGAAGTCAACATCACTGTTCAGTAGAAGAGAAGGCTGAAGGACTTGCAGTCCATACACATTAATATTTGCAAACATATATAATGGATATTTGTGTATTATACATATTTCAATATGATTTTACCTCAATTCATTTCCACCCAAAATCTGGGTGGTGGTGATGTGGTGTGTTCCAGTGGCTAGAACAATAGGCAGGGACTCAGAAAGCCATAGTTCTATTCCTAGCTCTTGTCTCATACTTGTGTTAATTTTGGCAAGTCTCTTAAGGCTACATTTTCAAAAATATCAGATAATTTTGAGCACCCAACCTGACACTTACTAATAGCCTGATATTCTGAGATGCTGAATGCCTAAATCTCCATTGAAGTCCATGGGAGCGGGAGGAGCTCATCATTTATTAAAATTATCCTATAGGTGTCAAAAAGTTAGGTATCCAAAATTAAAAGAAAATTTAGGCCTTAATTTTCTGTCTTTCCTAGCCCGTAAAAGGGGAAATGATAAAACCCACTTTTGCAATTCTCAGTTAAACGGGACCGTATAACTGTAAAACATTTGCAAACTGGCTTTTCAGATCCTAAAATTTCAAGGCTGAGACCCCTCCAGTGATATGATTATCTGATTAATCATGATATATCCCCTCAATATTGTACTGACTGATACATTTGTGTGTAAAACCAAAATGTACTTGCACATTTCACTCCAGTTGAAAATTGAATACCAATTTTACAGCAATTCATAATACCCATTTATAGAAAAGTCCTTTTAAGTCATGAGTTTTTGAGTCTGAAATCCACACAAACCATACTTTTGTCTGACTCCAAAATGTGAGTGCCAAATGACTACTGCGCTATGCGGCTGAACACTGCTGCAACTGTGTAGCCACTGTTTCTCTACTGGGAGAATTGTTTCAAGAGATAAACCATCTGGCATGAAACACAGCCCCCTTTGAAAATATATATCCCATTATGTTAGCTTTAAAACAATGTAGGCAACTATGCTGGAGAAGATGGTTAATGGTATTCAATAGCAGACACTATCTCGTACATATTTCTCCTAAATGGGGTGTGTCTGTCTGCAGGGTGGGGAGACAGTAACTTTAGTACATTTTGTTTGTCTGAAGTCTATTTGTTAATGGCTTGTAAGAGAAATAATTGTAAACTAGGGTTACAATTAGGGTCCAATCCTCATACAATGAATTCAAGTGAATTATTCCGTTCACTTCAATGGGCGCAGAATTGGGTCTTCAATGAAAATATAGAGTCAGATTCTCCCCTTACGTTTTGGCCACTTTGTACTGCTTGGTGGCACAAAGTGTAGGAATCTGATACGAAATGACAAACTGAGAATCCCCCTGGTATAGTGTAGCTTTCTGCTAGTATAAAGTAGCATAGCTATTTCTCATATCAACTGCCTCCAACTCATCCAGGTGTTGGAGTCAAGTTGGGGCTCAGATGAAGAGTGCCTACATTCTGTCAATTCTCAACTGGCATATAGGCCTTTGGGGACCATATCGAGCCGTTGTAAGTTAGAGCAGCCAATAGGCTGCTTTTAATTCTGCTGGGTCCAAGTTGGCCTAAGTATTAGATGGCTATAATTGGCTTCCTGACAAGCCCCTGCGCTTTCCTTCTGTGCTGAATGGATACTGGCACAGTGGAGATTTGGGCTATATTGTTTAGTGAGCAGATTGATTATTAGGATCCTTAGCACATATAATCAATCCCTCTTCTTTCTCCTCTTCTGAAAAAGGACAAGCAGCTAGATTAGCTACCAGTGTTTTAATTGGCTGCGCTAATTTGGCTATGTTACCATGTCATAAAAAGTTTCTTCATTGTAGGAAAACCTATCACATGAATTGTACATTGTAATTTGCTTTTTTTTTTTTAAGTATTAACTAGGCTACCAACCTGATCTTGCCTGCAATCAATACTCAAAATTCCTGTTGATTACAAAATCCTGTTGATTGCATGTGGAGTGATTGAAGGAATATCCATAGTCCAGATGAAGGAACAAAGGGCCTGATTCTCCTCTTAATGTCAATGGAGTGACTTCTGATTTACATCAGTGAGCAGAGAATCAGGCTCACCTTTGCTCTTGATTGGTACCCATAGGAATAGCTACTTATGCTGTTTAAGAAAAATAAAAGGTTAATAGGCAGTAATTTCCCTCTAAAAAGAAAGTGAACCAAATGACTGTGCAAAGGTTGCTAAATGTAAATTTAGTGATATAATTAGTTCTTCACTATTGTTTACCATTTTTAAAAAGCATGGGTTTTTTACGTTTTGCTATTTGCCATTTTTGAGTGAAGGATGCAGGTGATAATTATTTAGCATTTAACATGCTGGTAAACACCATGATAGTTCATCTATATTTTCTGAATTAAATGGTAATAAATAAGTCACTGTGTTTGGTGTGAAAGTAAAGTTCTTATTCTCAGCTGTGCTTGGTAAGAAGAATATTATTTTGACAAGTTTATTTGGTTATGATGAGCGGCTCAGAAAGAAGAATGAATATTTGTTTTTTCTGAGAATTGTAACTACATCCAGCTAGTAGAATATAGAAGGTAACCGTTTTATTTTAAGTAAACATTCTAGGAAGGTTGCTGCTGTTTAAAAAGTACACCTGATTAATTTAAAAGTAGCACTGTGTATATTTACCAAACCAATTCTAAAAATCAATTGCTAATGAAAAAAATGCGAAGAATTCTGTTTAGGTGGGAGATATGCCTGATTTACAGGGCAGGTAAGGTAGATTAATAACAGACCACTCATAAGAAGGTTTCAGATCTTACTGTCAGAGGGTAATAATTAATGATCAAATGTTAATGGAGATGCTGGGCTGTTGATGCCATTAATTCAGCTCAGTGGAGCCAGTCCTGCCCAGGACCTGCCACAGCTGTCACTGCATCCGCTTAATTATTCCAGTGCCTTCAGGCTCTTTTTCCTTTTTTCCTACTAACTGCAGGACAGTATGTTTTCACTGAAGCAGAATTATGAAGAATGCCCTGCTTCCTGGGCATTGCCAGGCCAGCTCCACGTGAAACCCAAAGGCAACAAAGAAGATGATAAAGTTTAAAATGTCCCCTCCTCCCAAAATCCAGTTTTTATACAGTGCTGAATAAAATGGGACATTTAAAAATGTCTCTGTAAAGAATAATTCAAAACACTCCAATTGTACTAATAGAGGAGTGGCTGGGTGTTAAGCATTTTTGAAAATCTTTACAGCCTATGAAGATATGGTACTAGATAATTAATGCTGGGTTCTCTTAACTATCACTGTCTGTACAGTGCTTTTTCCTCCTCCCCAACTGGAGCGAAATATTAAATAGGAGCAAGGGGACTAGCAGCCAGTAACATACCATACAGTGTAAAGAAAGGACATCTGAGAGTTATCCTCACTGGGCGAACTGAGGCAAAGAACAGAACCATAATCAGTGAAATGTCGCTGCTCTTACAATTCAGCTGCAAGAGAATATGAGTTTGTCCGCTTTCCCCCCCCACAAATCCTTCCCCCTTTTTCCTGCCTCTCGGGGTCCCTTTCATATGGTACATTGCTATACCTTTAAGGAAAACCTTCCCTCCTTCTTTTCAAATAATATTTGAGGATATTCTCCCCCCTTTTTAAGGGATGGGATTACTTTTTCAATCACCCCTCCTTCCTTTAAAAAAATAGTCCTTTTTTGTTTAATTTCCAGTTCTGATGAGTGTTACATTTTTAAATCAGTCCAATATGTCTTGAACTGTTATGCTGGAATGCTGCTTGACTCACTTCCAAACTGAAGTGCTTACAAAAAATGTGAAGCACTACAACAATGTTAAATCACTCTATGCACGGCACATGGTGATTTAAAATAATTGAAGCTCTTCAAATTTTTATATGCCCTTGAATTTGGAAGTGATCAAGGTTCTGAGCATGTGCAGTACACGATGATTTAAAATTATTAGAGCTCTTCAAATTTATCCTAAGTGTTTCAGCTTGAAAGTGATAGGGAATCTGGACTTCAGCAGTGCAAAATGATTTAAAATGATCAGAGCACTACAGATGTTTTATAGGTGCTTTAATTTGGAATTGATCTTCGTTCTGGACTATGGCAATGTGTAGCATATCACTTTAAAATCATTGAAGCAGTTTGATATTTTCCAAACTGGTTTTCTTGAGAAGTCAAACATCTTTAATAATTTTAAAATACATTATGCTGCAAATAGCATGATTTTAATTGAATATTTTGCACTTTGAAGTGATAACTGAAACTATTGCAGTTTGGTTGCAATCTGCTCTGTGATTTTAAGGATCAAACTTTCATATGTGGATGCTCATGACCACATCTTTAAAATGTATGACTGTCCATTGCATGCACTGTACAAATCTTGCATTTGAAGGCCTGATGCTGCCTCCTACAAAACTCTTCTTGAGTATAACTAATAAGGAGTGCAGTTCAATCCCTGCATGCACAAATGGGGTAATAGCATGTAATAGCAAATGGGTAATAGGCATAATTGGCCAGTTTGTGTGCGCATATGTCCATTTTCTGGCATTTATAGGGACAACTGGGGTATCTTTGAGAATTCTCCTTTAAATATTTTAAATCTCTTTAAGGGTCTTTTTTTATTTGTTTAATCTTTTTTTAAAAAGAACGTACAAACTATAATGCAAAACATACATTTACAGATATTAACATTTTTTACTAAGATCTCAATCATGCAAACACTTGCATATATTGTATGAATAGTCCTATTGAATAGTTTCATTGAGCTCAATGAGCACATTCTTAAGCATTTGAAGGATCAGGGCCAAAGTTAATACTCAGAAATAGTGTAATTTTATTCTTTTAAAGGTGGGGTGGTTTTTTTTTTAAATAATATCAATCCATCTTCCTGAATATACCTGAAGCTGGAGGCCTGTGGTTTGGTTAAATTCTCAGAACTAATATTTTTCTACTAATTTTGTTGAGGGATACCTATTTGTTTTTTAATAGCTGTCTTGTGGTAGTGTGTAGCAGCCCCAGTCAAGGACTGGGTTTCTGTTCTTTCTACATACCTTTATTTATATATTTTATAAGCTTTTTCATGACACGCCTGCCCCCCCACCCATTGCTGTAATATCTGAACACCTCTGTGAAGGGGTGTCTACTCCACACAGGTATACAGAAGGTTAGCAGCAGTCCAAGAGCTCAGTTAACCCATCTGGCTGCACCTGGAGGGTGGGCCAGCCCTAATTAAAGATGTAGCCCAGCTGGGGAGGAGCTGCATCGTGGTTATAAAGAGAGAAAGTTTGGAACAGAAGGGCCTGCACAGAAAGATAAGAATTCTTCAGTTGCTGTCTTGATAGGGAAAAGGAAGGCTCCTGCTAGGCAAGGAGGAACCCTAAGGAGGGAAGACACTTGGAAGACATAGGATTGGAGGGAATACCTGTGGATGACCTTGACACAAGGGCAGGATCTGGACCTCTGAGGAGAACTCCTGGGAGATGTTGCTTGTTATAAAGAGCCCAGAAAGGGCCTGAAGAAAGGCTAATGGTAGGAAGGTGTCCAGGAAAGCAGAGAGAAGGTGTCTGAAAGAGCAGACCTAGTTGCTTAACCCAGAGTCCCTGGGCTTAAACTCAAAGCAGTGGGTGGGCCTGGTTCCCCTATCAGCCTTGATGAAGGGGCATAGAATCATAGTACTGGAAGGGAGGTCATCGAGAGGTCATCTAGTCCAGCCCCCATACACATCTGACATATACATTGACATTTTCTCCGTCCCCTATTTGAGATGTCTGTAGATGGACAATTGAGAAAGGGCCATATATTTAAGTGTCCATTACTTTTAGGTGCTGCTGGTTTTGGCCACTCATCTTGAGTGATGGAGGGTCTTATTTTCATGGGTTCTCAACGTCTCCATTTTGTACTGATATCTCCTGGAGTTGTAGGTGCTCTGCTCCTTTGAATTAAAGGCACTAGGCTACTCTAGCTACAGGCAAAACAACCAGGTACACCAAATCAGTGGACACATGATTGGTCTAAGTGCCTTGCCCAAAGTCAGAAGAAAACTATGGCAGAGCTGGGAATAGATTCCAATTCCTGAGCCTCAGTTATCCTTTCTAACCCCAGAGGGTTCTAAAGCCAGGACTCCAGTCCAAGCCCGGAAGTATACATAGCAATGAAACAAGCCAGCTCCATGTGCCCGAGTCGGCTGGCTTGGGCCTGATGTCGTTTTTTTCTCTTTGCTATGTAGACTTACCCAGAAAGTGCCCAGCATGCAATAGATGTTTTCAGAAATCTGGGCAGGCTCAGTCTGAGTTCAGTGCTTGTGCAGTTAATAAAAATTCTGTGACTTTCCTCCAGCTATATGCCTCCTAAGGGCTCGCTAAACGTTATATATCCCACTCTGCACCTTTGCAAACCATCTGAATATCATCTGATTTGATTTAAAACTATGGTCACTAAGGTGAAATTCCAACATTTTTCCCACTCACTTTTCTTTCTCAGCAAATATTTTCATTTTGATAAAAATTAGGATAAATTGGCTGAAGATTAGCTTGTCCTTTTTTGTGTGGAGAACAAGCGTTTGAGTTGGAAACGCTCTGGCACATAGAAACTACCTGACCTGTGCTCTGTTTCTCTGACTTTCCAAGTCACTGTTCGAGTAGAAATTTAACAGGATTAGGAATAAAAGATTCTAATAATAGCAAGCATTTTACATTTAGGATTATGATGGAGCATACCATCATTAACCCTTAGCCCCAGGACTTGTTTTAACACCATTAACATCATGACCTAAAGCTCAACACCAGCCTATAGTCTATGCTTCGTGGAAAATTTGACTTTTATCTCAATAATAATAAAAAGTTTAACCTTTTTGTCTGTGTTAATTTTTTTGAAGGCCCTTTTGTTTTGACATTGCTGTTTCAATACTGGAACCAGGAACAATGGTCATTATTTTCTAATCGGGGCCGGGGGGGGGGATGTTTAAAGGCACAAATATTAGTGTGGCACCTTCCTCCCATAGGTATTCAATTCCCATTGATTTTCAAAGTGCCCCTTTGTGTGTTGAAAATCTGTCCCTAGATGTCTGAAACCATGTTTAGGCGCCTAACTAAATGGTCTGATTTTCAGAGGTGCTGAGTGCCTGCAGTTCTCATAGGTTCTCAACAGCTGAGAAAGTCAGATCAATTAGGCATAAATATGGCGTTAGGAACTGAACTATAGGCTGAACTATAGGCCCCATTTTGGGCAGTGTGCTTTCCACCTCATTAGGCTGGGAGGTGAGGCTTAGTTTTCCAATTTGTTACTTCTACAGATTTGGGGTAAATCTAGTTTTGTGAAATAAGTTCAGTGCTTTCTCATTCTCTTGTTTGTGTTTGGGGAGATGTGTAGGGGGCATATTTGACAGTGTTAAAAACCAATGAATGCCTTGGTACAGTTCTACAAAATTGAAAGCCTCTGATAAAAAAGTCACTCGAAGTTGAAACTGTAGAATGGAACTGTAATTGTAGAGTTTTAGAGGAATGATTATACAGTACATGCTTTAACTAGCTATCATTATTGTAAGCATTTCATTCCTTAAATTTAAGGGGAGAAAAAACCCTTCATTTTTATCACTTTCTTAGGATTTCTTCATATTATTGAACATAGTAATAGTTTAATGCAAAAGATACTAGAGAAAATACAAGTGTCTTCAAACACTGACCTGGTTGGATTACTAAATTCCTCACTCTTACAAAAAGTGTCCTTGTTAGTATCTTGATCTTGCTTCTCATCTGAAACATGGCACCTCGGAGCAACACAGAACCCTATAACACTACATGCTGGGCTATAATGGCTCAGAGATAGGATTGCCACTTACGTGAGTTAGATATCTATCATCTGTATCTCTGTCAATGTTATCTCTCAAATTCATTGTGGGCCAGATTCTCAGGTGGTGTAAATGAGTCAATGAAACTATATTGATTTACACCATCAGAGAATGTAGCTCTGTTTAATGACCTTCTGTTGTCCTTAAGGAATTGCTGCCAAGACCATTTATTTGTTAGAATTTGAAATTACTGGCTGGTTACGTTAATTTTCTTTTGTTATGTGTGAACGCTGTTATCCTTCTGGGTGGTAACCCTGTTGCATTGTGATTCTGTCAGGGCATCTAAAGCTGTGGATACCTTATGCTTTTTAATATATACCTTGCCTGTGAATGCTGCATGAAGAGTTTTAAAATGCCAGAGAGTGTTTTGCAAGCATCCTTTTTAAAAAAAGAAGTAGAAACTTTGTTCCGATTATGTAATATGTGTAAAATTATAGTGTGGTTTTTTTTTAAGGAGCATATTCAAAAGTGATAGATGGCCACAGAATAAAGTGATCCAGTATGGGTATGTTAAAACTCTGCATCCTTAATTAAGTTGCTTGTATTAAAAGTTGACAAACCTTATATATTCCAATATATGGTATTTCTGTCAGTACCAAGATTTCATATGATTTTTTTTTCCAAGTGAAAGTATGCATTGCTCAGCCATTTCAATTTGGTGCTTTGCAAAAATAGCATGAGGTAATTTTTTTTTACATGAAACGGTAACAGACTTGCACTTTTAGTTTGACTGTGTTAAATGTTATGAAAGAAGGAGGTCACATTAGGGTGAACTGTCTTTATTGTTCTCCTAATACGGTTAAAGGGAGACATTAAAGTTTGTGTGATGATAAAAACACACTCATCTGGGCAGTCCCAAACCAAGGAAATTGCTTCATCTCATTCAGCCTTCTACTGAGTTATATTACATGTAATACCATGCATTAGTATGCTGTGTAAATTTACCATCCATTGAATGATGCTTTATTGTAGTGGTGCTTGGTAGTACCTTATGCAGAAGGTCATATAGGCATTTTAGAAGCATAAACTACAAACTCAAGTCAAGTAATACCATCTTCTGGATTTATATTACATGTTTAACATTCCATGAATACGTTTTTGTACAATCCAGATATCAAAACATCTAGTATAAATATGAAATTATACACCTTTAAGCCCTGATCCTCCAATCTTGTCCATATTTGGATTCCCTGTGCCCATACGTAGCTCCATTGACTATAATGGGATTAGGAGTCCTTCCACATATCCCTGATTGCAGGGCCAAGTTCTTGGACTCCTGTTAATTTTATGTATGTATAATGGCAGCTTTTAAAATAAACCATCCATTTAGAAAACAAGTAACAAGTATTAGATATTGAATCTATCACAAATCAGTAAATGCAGAGAAACTCAAGGATAAAGCCAACAGCTTCTTCAATCATCCCATTATGCTTTGTGTGCTGCAGGTATCTCTTTAAGCTGTTACGTACTGTAGGTTCTGGAGTTAAGTGGGTGCTATGGAACAAGCTATGGGATGAAGTTTCAGCCTTTGAATTTCTGTGCTTAGTTGATTTCTCTCACATAAATGTAGCTTTTTGTGTGTGTTAATATTACATAATGTTGGGATGGTTGTGGTCACTTTATCACTCAAAAATCCCATTTAAAGATTGAATAAAAAGCAGGTTCTGTAATGTTATTGAATTACCTGTTTTAACATGTTCAACTGAATTATTAATTTTCTGTCTTGTGAAGTACTAGACTCATGGCTTTTGCTGTAAGTGAAAATGCATGCAATGTAAAAATATGCTGGCAAACAGTTGTAAAAAAAACATCATTAAGTTTGGGCATTGCATGGTTTCCTGTGAGGCAGACTGACAAGTTTCCTAAAACAGGATCTGCTGTCATTTTCACAGGGTTTATCAAAATAGAATTTACAGAAAGTTGCATGTTCTAAAATTTAGTTGACAGATGAGAAATTTATGTTGAATAATTTATATATAACAAATGCTCTGAAGGTCAAAAAAATTGTGCACAGATCTATCTGTAGAAATAATTTAACATGAGCATGGGCCATTAACACTGGTTAGAATTACCTCTGCTATTAGCTACAGGCCTAGTGATCGTCACATGTTTCTTTTAGGTAGCAATGGGTTCAATTTACTCTACCTCACCTTATGGCAGCAATGACTGAGAAATGTGTGGTGAAGGGTCTCCCTTTTATGGGAGTGGGTGAAAAAATCCTACTTGAAAAGATCTGCAGAAAAATTGGACCTATGTGCTCTGTACTGTAGTTTTATGGCTTTTCAGTTTGAAGTAACAAAAAAACCAAACACACACACAAAACATCCAATATACAAAGAACAAATGGACACACACACTATAATTAACATCCTTCATAGGCAACCTTGAATTTGTAATCTTAAAACAAACAAGTACAATTTGTATACCCATCATAACATGCCTGCCCAAACTAGGGAAATCTATTCTTGTGCTGAGAGTATGGTGATACTGTTGATCACTGTTGGCAAAATCTTTGACATCCACTAGGTAGCCAAGACCTTTTTGTTTTCTCTCTCTACTCCCAATTTGTGTCTGTCTTGTGTCAAGGTGCCAAGACATGAATGCAGAATTCCACGTGTGACTAAGGCCAGTAATAGGACCGTAATCTCACTCCAGAAGAGTAGTCATTGCTAATGGAAGAAAGACAGAACCCAGCTCTGTTCATAATTTCGTTACGGTCCCATTGTGGTTGCAGTAGTGTAGCTTGTACAACAGGGTAAACTGATCCTCTCCAGTTAGGTGTAAATAAGATTTCAACACCAAGACAATGCATAAAAAGCCAAATTACTACCTCAAGTTAGAGCAAAAGTATGGCATCCCAAATATGATTCTTCTTGTTTTGAGATTAGTCAGTCTTTGAGCTAACAGAACAAAAGTGTGATATATTTCCAGCTCTTTTAAAAAATGAACAATAAACAAGAAGCAAGATGCTGATAGATTAATTTATTGCACAGGTATGTATGTAATTCAGAACACTAGAGCTGGTAGAAGACCCCAGACTTTCATGAATGTTCATTTGAGTTCTAAATGATATTTTTATTGCCGCTTATTCTTATTTACAAACATTTACACATGTTGGTTTATGTTCATACAAGTTCTTGGTGAAGTCTGTTCGTCATATGACTAGCAATATTCTCATGTGAACAAGAACTTTTTTTATTCTTTACAGTTCACCATCCATTTCATTTTATTTTCTTTTAGTTATTTTGCTCTTTTTCTCTCAATAGGCATATGCTGTTGTCTTTGAGACTGTACTATCCCATTCACCTGAAGTGCCTGCATGGTATTTTCTATGCTGTCAGGTTCATCCAGCCAGGAGCTGGGAGACAGAATTTCACTGACTTTACTGTAGGAGGAAAAATTGAGATGGATGTGAAGAAAGTTAACTTCTTTTTTGGTGAAGCTCTCTTCTATCTGACCCCTAATGTCACTCATGGAGGAGGTTCACTTTTCCTGCTCACTAATTATCTCTGACCTATCGCTCGGAAATGGGGCAGCTGATGATCTCTTACAAGCTCTCGCATTTAAGTATAAATACATGCTACTGTAGACTGCACAGGGAGCAATGTGTAGAAGGAGGACGCTTTATATTCTGCGTTTAGAGATAACTTCATGAGTGTATTGAAGTACGTCATTCCTAACGAGTTGGAACAAACAAGCTCATTCTCTATCCCTACATGAAAGGCTGTGTTTTAGAGCACACCATATGAAAAGTATATCTTGATCATGTCATAATTCTGTGCACAACTGCAAACTTCCATAGTAGGATCAAAACATCCCACAAATTCTGACAAAATTCCCCCACTGTTCTGCAAATTGCAGCAAAATTCATGGGAAAAGAACCAGGAAATGATTTTTCCTGCCTGGGGAGTGGTGATGTAGAAGTTTGATCCACTGTTTCCCACGAATGTGGGGAAAATACATTTTAGTACTTTTAAAAATATTGCACTATGGAATGGACATTTTTCTGCCTCCATGCTTTTGGGAAAATACTAAAAATTTGGTATGTGTTTATACATGTTACTTTCCACTGGTGTGAAAAACACAGATATACGTGTTTAGTAAAGTATAATGCATGTATACTAGGTGATGTGGCTGTTTTGCCGATGAACAGAAATGCCTGTAGTTTTACCTCAGCTTGTCAATTCCCTAAAGTGGCAGTTCTTAAACCATTGCCATTCTTTAATGCTTCAATTACAAAGGGAGCTTCTTAGATGATTTAATTGGTGAAAGTATTAGGATAAATTAAAGCATATGCTGCTTTATTATGTTTACAGAATGTCTCTGCTACCTAACAAGAAACAAATAGTACATTCGTGCAAAGTTCCACTGAAGAAATAGTTACAGATCAGCAAAAATTATTCACAGATGGACAGTGCTTTATTATCCTTCTGTAGAAGGTGGCTGCTCCATTTTCAAAGTGAGGCTCAGCTGCCTACTTACCTCCACTGGAGCTGGGCCAGCATTAACTTTTCCTCCAACAAGCATGTGGTTACTATAAGCAGTGTATCTATTCCTTGCTTGATGAAAATGAGCAATGAAAATGAGGCCAGACACATGCATGGAATTAAGCGGCAGGCTGCAACTTTTATTAAACTTTATCACAGGGGAGGGATGCTACCTGCCCATCACCCATACTCTCCGATATCAGGTATTTAATTGGTTCCAGTGTAGGGGTTATAGGCCTCTTACCATATGACCCTACCCTAGTACAAGGGTTACAGGGTTTCTTAGCATATAACCCATAACTCAAGGTGTACCTCTTGTTAGCTTACTCCCAAGACTCATTTCTCTCTGACTTCTAGCACCCTCCCCACCATGAGGGGGAGAGAGGGTGCTGAAGAATGGGGACCTTGAGCTGTGAGGGCCACAGGGTCTGACCTGGGCCTGAGAAAGCCACAAGGTTTTCCCCTATCCCATGAGCCCAAGACTATCACCATATCTCAGGTCTTTTACCTCTGGGAACTGCTCATTTTATCCTTTTTAGCCACACTGGAAACCAGCTGCAAATTGAGACAAATTAATACCACAACCTAAGTACTCAGTAACTAGCATATTCCTGTCTAACCCACTGTGGCTTGGAGGTACTGGAAGGAAGGTAAAAAAAATCCCTGGTCCGCTACCAGTTTGGCCCATGGGAGAGAAAATTCCTTCCTGACCCTCAAACAGGTAATCAGCTAGACCAACAGCATCTGGCAGTCTGAGTTCACATTTCTGGTTTGGGGTGGATGGGAAGGAGCTGGGGTTGCTGAACGGAGTGGAAAGAGGCTCTGCATAGCCCACATTTCAGTTAATTTGGGGAAGTTGGGGAATGCTGTCCAATCAATACCCCATCCCATACAGCTGGCCAATGGCTGCCAGAGACTCCTAATAGGGGAGGAGCTACCTGGTGAACCTCAGCAAGTGTCCCCTCTCTCACTGCTGGCTGCATCAAGTTCCTCCACCCATTGTGGCAGGTGGGTTGCATTTCTTCCTTTTTCTTGAGAGCAACTGCTCTCTGAGGAACACTTGTACCATCCCAAACAAGGCTGGGGATAATTGCTGCAGTGGAGCTATGATTTTTAATCTGACTGCCAATGTCAACTCAAAAAAGGCATTTTCTTAACAACGAAACTGGCTAATTATATTGAAATCTCTGCATCAGTCTATTTCCTGTGTAATTAGTGTGTGCTTATAAGCAGCTTATGTTTCATTCATATATATAACTATATATCTATTTATATCTTAGATATTTAAAATAATAAATAAAATTACATTTTTTTGGTGGGGGAAAGTTACCATTTTAAAATATTTGATTTAGTTAATTGTAAGTGTACAAGGGGTAGAGGACAGTTCAGTCAATATATTAAAATATGTTCTTTATTAAAAAACAAAAATGTGTGGGGACAATGCAATATAGTCCTATATATGAGTGACCCTATGTCCATTTATTTTTACTAGCAAAATAATACCCTTCAACTCGCTGCTTCCCTTCTTCCTGAAAAGTGTTGGGCCTTTGCCTAAAAGGTGTAATGTTTATGATAACAATGATGTACCTTATTTACTAGAGTCTGACCTACTCTTTGGTATTCTCTGTATTTACTTAGTCAGGTAAATGGGTGCCAGATATTACTGTTCTGCAGGAAGTTCTTCCTGGAATTCTGCAGTAAGCCAAAGAATTAGTGGGAAAATGAAAACAGGGTCAACATTCCCTCAGGACTAGAGAATACAAGAAATATATGAACATCACTCAAGACCTCCTTCCCAGAAACCTAGAAGCCTCTAATGCAGCCAGATTACACAACCAGATTTGACTTTGTAACCATTCCCTAACATTCCTATTTCAAGCCAAATTTAATCTAACCTTATGCTAAAACAGAGAAGAAAAAGTCCACTGTTCTAGAAAGGATTAATTCCAAGATCACTATGGATTGCTTTTTAAATAGGCAGAAGTTTAGAATTATGAGACACCTATCATCTGATATTAACAAGCCATAGCAAAGCCAGAGTCTCAACAGATAACTTATGTGAAGCAGAGTAGCAGTTTTTTTGTGCTAGGAATTGTATTCTTAAACTAACTGAAATAAGCAAATATTCCTGGCAGGGCCTTAGCTAATGTCATTTTGCTTGGCTGGGAAAATGTGAAATATCTCTGAGAAGAGCTGTTTTAAGAGCAATGCTTAGTGTATATCTCTGACAACACTAAAGCATGCATATTTTTAGGATATTAATAGTCTCTTTCACCCCATTTGGTCTGAGTTTACAGAAATTATGAATCCTAGTTCTTGATAACGTAAAACAGAAAACACCCTAAAGAAGAAGAAAAGAATCCTAACATATTTCCCAGGGATGATCACTGAGTATCAGTTAGTCAAATGTGGTCTTATTTCATCCTTTTCAGGGAAAGGTTTTCATTTTTTGAAGACTGGTTTGGAGAAATCTTAGAGCATCTGCTTTTTAAGATCCCATGATTACTGACAAATTACTGACTTGTGCTAAGACATTATGATGGGGAAAAAAAATACCATAGCATAATTTAGGCAATAAAAGTGACAGAGCTGAAAAGTTACCAAAGAATGTTTCTGAGAAACAAAGGATGTGATCATAAGGACTCTGGAAAGTACAGTTATTTTATTATACTGTATTCCTATTATCGCTGTCATTTGTGTTCCAGGGAGATTTTCTGCAACTTGAGAAATACATTGCAGGAACTTTAAGAAATACATACTGGGGCCAGCTATTCCTCAGATATGTGCACACAACTCCTATTGATTTTAATTGGAACCCTACGTGTGTATCCAAGGGCAGAAATTAGCTTTTGATGCATGTCTTTATGTAGCTAGTATGCAGTGTCAATATGTGTAGATATACAAATGCAAGTATCCAAAAGTGACTGCTTTACCCTCTCATTAACTTGAAAGGCTCCTAAGGCAGCAGGGGCACATTAGTTGGAACTATTGAGAAAAATATATTTTGAGGCTTCCCCCCATGCATGATAATCATAACTTATATTTGTTATATTTTCTTCACTGAACCAACAAGCACATATAGTCACTGTAAAACAACCACTAGATCCCATATGAGAGAGTTTCGATTTTACAGTAAATTTCCTGTTTTATGGATTCCTTTCTGAAAAATTCCTTGGGGTATTCTTAAAATAATACTTTTTCTTAAAACATATAAAATCAATGCCCTTTTATTAGCTATTCTATTGTAATCTTTATTTCTTCCTTTATTCCTGGTTTTGTTGAAGATGGACTGAATACATTTAATTTGTGTGGGGTTTTTTTTTATTTCCATTTGCAAACTTTACCTTATAGCTATTTTAGATATAGTTTTTGTTTTTTAAAAACATATTTTGTCACAAACAGCCAGTTATGTAGCACTTCCTTGGGTGTGAGAATGCATCTTATTTACAAAGACCTCCGCTGATCAGTCTGTAGTTAAATACATGTACAGGATGTTACAGTTTGAAGTGTGCAAGGCATTTGTGTTTTAATTAAAATTTTAGAGGAAAAACTCATTCACATGAATTACTAGCTGGAGTTTTAGCAGGTTGTATAAATGGTGACAACTTGCATCTTTGTATTCAGGATGAGTATGGAGTTACTTGGTGAAAATCACTACATATGTTAAATCTTTTCAGTATGTGCTATCAATATTAAAGATATACGGATATGGATTTACATGAGTGCAAATTAGCAATACCTGATCTGCTTCTATTGTTGTTTTTAGGTTTATTTTTAACACACAACAATTTTTTTAATCATGTACATTATTGTAATTTTGTTACATTGTCATAGTTTATGATATAGCAAGATGTACTGTACTCTTGTCTAATGCAGTATGACAAAAAATGTGAAAAACACCTGAAGGGGAAAAATGACAAGACAATAATTTTTTTCATACACAAGTATGATGTACTGAAATACTTGCATTTCCCATAAACCAGTCCTGTTATGAGTTACTTAGTATAGTTTGGGATGGATCTGTATTTGTGCAGACAGAATTAATCTTGCTGATAATATTTCCAACCACCACCTCTCCACACAAAATAAAACCAAAAAAAACAAAACAAAACTTTCACTCTAAGCAGTTTTCTGTAACCAGAGTTGAGCAGAAAATTTCATGGGCATGTCCACCCTGCACTCAGGAGGCATGACTGCAGCAAGTGAAGGCATACCTGAGGTAGCTTTGGTCATGTTAGCTTGCTAAAAGGAGCAAGAAAACACTGCAGCATGGATTAGCTGCCAGAGTACAAGCCTGCCTGGGAGCCTGGGCACGTACCTGTGTGTGTTTGTCCCACTGCCAGTGCTGCTGTGGCTTTACTGCTAATTTTATTGAGCTCGCTCGATCAGAACTAGCTTAGGTACGTCTAGGTGTGCTGCAGTTGCACCTTCTGATTGCAGTGTAGATATACCCGATATGTACCTAACCATGCCGATCTTTTTAACCTGAAGAACTCTCATTACTACATTAGTAAGATTATAATACAGTCAATAGACCCCAACTGAGATGAGCACCCCATTGTGCTAAGTACTATACAAGCATAGAGTAAAAGACAGTCCCCGCTCTGAAAAGTTTATAGTCTAATTAGAAAAGTCCGCCAAAGGGCTTGCGGGAGGTGTTATGATATATGCACAGGATGAACAATGTGCTGTTCTGCAAATGTCATGTTAGTAATAGCCACAATTCTTCTGTTGCTTTGTTGTTTAAAAATACTGGGAAGGGTTTTGCTGGGATGGAATTAGCTAACCAGAGAGACAATAAAGGGAGGGGGGATACTGAAGAAGAGAAGGGGTGGAAGAAAGAGAAGGCAGGGAAGATAGAGGGCAGGTGAAGTGAGGCTGAAGTGAACAGACAGGATGGGAGGTGACATTTGGAGCAAACAGCAGATCAACAGATAGGAAAGAATATTCAGAGTAACAACTGTAAAAAGCAGTCAGGTATTGATGACCTCATCTGTATCTGAAGGTCCCTTGCTGCATTTGCTTGTCTTCTGCTCCTGGTGGCTGAGTTTCTGGTGGTCTTTTCCAGCAATTTTTCTTCCTCAAGCTCTACAGTGATGGGTGTTTTAATATAAAACCCTTAGATCGTCAATGTAGGGCTTTTTCATCCCTTCTACCTCTATGCACAGAGGGGATAAGAACTCAGCTTATCTGGAAGAGGAGGGAAGTGCCACCTCCACAGCCTGGTTTCTCCCTTCCACAGACCTAATGGAAACTTGTTTGCAGAGTTTGGGTATGTATGTGAAAGGGTGGGGTTGAGACCAGGAGTGGGAAGGGCTGTGGCTAGGGTGGGGTAGAGATGAGGAAGGATGGCTGTTTATCACAGTTTTGTATCTTCCACAGCTTCATGTTCCACACCCAAACCTGCTGTACCTGTCAGTATTAGCCTACCTTCTCTTCTCCATCTGTGCTGTAGAATGAATTTTCCCCCAGGCCCTTGGGGATGTTCTGGGCAGCAGGCAGCAGAAAACTCCTTGTAGAGTGACTCCTGAAGGAGCAATACTGCCAGGGTAGAAACTGAAGCCAATAGACTTTCAGGGATCCACAGAAAATATTGTTTAAACCAATAGGTTTCTCTGGATCCCTTGACATCTATTAGTTATAGAATGTGAAGAGTAAGACAGCCCTTACTTTTTCCATGGGAAGGAAATCCTAGCATCTTAGGGAGTTGTTGTTTCAGGATACTGCTAGGGGAACTTTATAGAGATTCCTGTCCCAGATACTGGAGTATATTGTGCAGAAGATGATCAGTTATTACAGTAGTGTCTAGAGGACACACCTGAGATCAGGGCCCCCTTGTGCTAGGTACTGTACAAACAGATAAGAGATCGGGTCAGTCTACACTTTGAGCTGGGGATACGTTTCCCAACTTGAGGCGTACTTGCACTAGCTCTGATCAAGCTAGCTTGTTAAAAATAGAGTGTAGCCACATTGGTACAAGCACTGGGAGGGGGTAGCCACCCTGAGTCTGTGCCTATGGTCTTGGATGAGTAGGTACTTGGGGAGGCTAGCCCCTCCTGCTACTCACACCACCACAGCTACACTCCATTTTTAGTGTGCTACCTCAATCAGAGCTAGTGTGCATATATAGCCTTGAACTGGAAATCCCACTCCCAGTTCCGAGTGTAGACCTATCCATAGTCCCTGCCCAGTCGAAAAAGACAAGACAGAGGGTGGGAGAAAGGAAGCATTATTTTCCGCATTTGATAGACCGGGAACTGGTGCACAGTGAGATTAATACTAGTCATGCAGAAAATCTGCGGAAGAGCCTGGTTTACGGTTCGGGCCTAATTGAACCCAAATTTTGTGAGGACCAGTTTTGTTCCAGTTAAATGCCTCAACCATAAGGCCACCTCTTCTCTCTATACAGTCATAAATGATCATTAATGCGCTGTAATGGTTACTAAAATACTTATTATTATGGTCAGTGGTTATTAGTATCTAACAGATGGCCAATGGCAGTTCATGCAAGCAGCTCATACACAGGTGCCATAATCCATATTGTCACTGCATACTTTATTATATCTATTTTAACTTTGAAAACTGACCGAAATACAGTGAACATTGTAGCTTTAGGGGGAATATTGAACTATTTATAGAGTTAGGCTGAAGAAAATTGTTGATAAATTATCTGCTGAAGTTGATCATTGCTGATATACCTTGGAATAAAAATCATTGTAACTACACAAAATGGATTTAATGGTTTCTAAATAATTTTGTGTGTGTGTGTGCATGTCTGCGTGCTATGAACATCATGATTTTCAGTGACTGTGCTAACCTAGAAAATTAATAAATTAGACACATTCAGTTAAATTATTACAACTTCTTGGGTTTTTTGGATGTCCTATGAACCGCAAAAGGAAATGACAGCTGAGGTTTGTGTGAATCACAGCTATTACTAGAAAATCTAAGTACGTACCTTAATCCCACAGAGGAAAGAAGTTACAATATTTGTATTTGTAATTTGTCTTTGATCAGGGAAGATGCACCATCAAAACAGGCAAACTGTATTAAATATAAGTTCTCATTTAAAAAAAGAAAAAGAGAGGGGAAAAAAGTTTGTGCCCTTCTACCTCAAAAGTAGCTACCGACAGGGTTTTCTATATTAGTCCAGAAGTGTCCATCAATTAGGGTTAATTTTTTTTGTTATTCTGTGATATTTACCATTTGCTACTCCTGTTGAAAGTCCTTGACCACTTTGTGAAAGCTTTTTTTGTGTTCAAATCTGCATTGATCTTGCCCATAGGTGTTTGATCCAGCCCATCCATTGTGTGCATGGCATTTCACCCATTTACCATGTCACCTGAAAAAAATTATTGTTTGGCTAAGTGTAGAAGAAAAAGAAATGTTTTGAAGTTCACTGATGTTTTAGTTACTTCAGCTAGAGCCTTGTAATTGCAATATAAGGTATCTCATTGAAAAAGTTATCACATGCTCATGTATTCAAGACTAGTTAATGGTGCTTGAAGAAAACTGTAGGTTTTAAATTTCAATTAAACCTGTACAAGGGGAAGTATTTATTACTCAACCTATTATGTTAAGAAAAGTATCCAAAAATGTCCTGATTACAAATGTTTACTTTTATTAGAATGACACCTTAATCCAACCATTTTAAACCAACCTCTTGAGTGCTTACTTAAGACAATTTTCACCATCAGAAAATGTCAATAGTGGAGATGACATCAAAACATGCTCTTTGGCTCGTGTTTTTGTTTTGTTTTGTTTTATTCCATCTGCAGAAGGATGGATTCTGATCTTGGGATTAGGTCAAGGAAATGTGAGGCGAGTCTCTTGAGTTCCCTGCTCAGCTCTGCTACTCTATTCACTTTCACGTCTCACATATGGCCTAACTTTTCAGAGGTGCAGAACACCTTCAACTCCCACTGAAGGGAAATGCAGCTGCAGGTGCCCAGCTTCTCTGAAGACCAGGCAATTAAAAATGTGCGTGCCAATTCATCCCTCTCTGAAATGGTTAGAGTAATATTTGCTAAATAGGTATTCTGGAGCATTAATGTAAAATTAAAAGCATAGCTGCTATATAGGTTCAGAACTTTATATATAGGTTCAGACATGCCATTGCTTCAATGTATTCTTGAGCTACCTTTGCTTCCTCTTTATCGATTGTGTTACATGGAAAGTATAGCTGGCTTTGCTGAGAAGGAAATATTCTACTGTTTAACTTTAGTTGTCATCTCAATTACCAGTGGAATCATGGACTCTTCTGTTAACTAGACTAAAATATGATCCATAAAAACCTATGCTGTGTCCAGGCCTTACAGAACCTTGTTCCTTTACAGGTGTCTCAGAAATAGTTCAATGTCAAATGAAAGACAGCAGAAACAATATCTGCTGAATAATGTAAATATTGTTAGCATAAGTGGAGTGGAATTTGCCAGAAACTTCTGTCTATATCTACCCACTCCAGTAGTTAAGCTGGAGATTTACAAGACCTGGTTTTCTCATCTGTCACACCAATATAAATCAGGAGTAACTCTACTGAAGACAATAGTGTTAAAATGGTGCAAAAGGAGAGGAGAATTAGGCCCTGTATCTTCCATAGAGAGGAAGAGGTATCTTTCCATTATCGAGGATGGTTTAAACAACGCTGTCAAATCTGCAGCTGCAGGGGGATCTTAGCAATGCTAGTAGGATGCTTAAAGAGCTCCAGGGCCACATTGTCTGGAGAAAACTGCTTCATGAAAACTGAGTTCCAAGATAGTAACTGAAGGCCTCAGTGAATCAGTGTGTCTTCCTCAATAGTGGTCCTGTCCAGTTCATATCACAAGTTGCTCCCCTTGTCCTTTTGACAGGAAACCTCCTATTTGCAGTTCTAGTTACACTTCCCCTCCCACCCCCCCAAACTTCTGGATACATTCCCCATTCCATTCCCTCTCCACAACATTGAGTTTATCCATCTGGTATCTCATGAGTAGCATTGCCAACAGTCCCTTAGTACATGAGACGTCTCTTATTTTTTCATCTCTGTACAACAAGATCAGGAGTTGCTGAGTGCTGCAGAAAGCAGCAAGAAATAACCCAGTGAATGTAGGTGAGTGCTGCTGCTTATTTTATTATTATTATTATTAATTATTATTAATAATATTTGGAGGAGATCTGGGGCAGGGGTGCTAAGAAGACAGGCCCTTATTTTTGAAATACAGTATTGGCAACCCTATTCATGGGAGCTGAGGGGAAGTAAAGGGGTGTCAGAGAAGTGGGCAGACATTTATGTATTGCAATCTTTTTGGAATGAAAATGCTTATAACTCTTTAAAAATGACCTAATTCATGGTTGCCATTAAAAAGTCAGCATTTGTCAATATTTATTGCACGTTAGCATCTGGGATTAACACAATAATTTTCCCTATACTTAAGAAATAAACGATAACTGTGGGATGTCTGTGACAAATGCTGTTTCTTTCATAGTAGCAATGGAAGTAGTTTCTCAGCAAAGACAAATGATGTATAAATATTTTCACATGTACCTTATTGTTTCCATTATGAGTTTTTGCATCAAAATCTGGCAAGGCACTCCTTTCACTGAGGCTATTATGTGGACTTCTCAATCTGGCAGTCAAGTGGAGGACTGCACTTTCTTGCTGTATTTTCCTTATTCTGATTATAGAGCTGTGTGGACAGTTGACAGCGAAGCCTGACCCTGTTAATATTGATCACAAATGTGAGATTTGTAACCTTCTGTGAATGGGGAAAAGAAAGACTACACAGAAGTGAAATCCATGAACTTTCTCCCTCCAACAGGTTCTACATTTTCCATAATTGACCTCTCTCCCAATGGTCACGTTTGAGCTTCTCAGCTCAAAACTTACTGTCTGAAATCCTGGCCTAATTAAAGTCAATGTCAAACATCCCATTGATTCAAGGATATCACCCAATGTGTCGTCAGACAATGTCTTCTTGGATTGGTCCAATGATTTTTCTAGAGTGGTGCATAAGAAGAGGTTTGATTGTCACACAAAAAGCTGAAGAAAAGTGAAACCCTCCTTCTCTTACTGCAGCCAGCTCCACACGAAGCCCATAAGCAGGTATCACCTTATTAGTCTTGGCAGAATAGCTAACGAACCCCTCAGGAATTCCCTACAAGTATGTGCTTGGAAATGTGAAAATTCTCCTTCTAGTGTGCAGTTGCTAGGCAATTCCTGAGCATTCTTTCTGTAACGTAGTAATATGTGCACAAATTCTGCCCTAGGACATACGTGTGAGATTCAGTGCTGGTAGTACAAAAGCATCTGAGGAAAGATTTTGGTCCACAGTGTATTGAATGTCCTCCTGGTAGTCCTGGAAAATGGCTGTTGAACAGAACAGAAGTGCCATCCAGAATACTGTAAAAGAAGATAGGGGTGTGTGTGTGTGTGTGTGTGTATTTGGAGACGTGGAAGCAAAATCTCTCCCAGTAAAGAAGCCAGTTGTGAGCAGCTCATAATATGTGTTTTTTATAATGGAGAACTTTAAATAGAATGGTGTGACTTGAGTGACTAATATATTTATAAATAAAGAGGCTATTAATTTTATTTATTAGACCACCACCCATCCACTGATGTGCTGGGCATCTTATGAAAAAAAATAAAAGCAAATAAAAGCATAAAACAAATTCATGTGCGGTACTGTAGAATTCTGAAACAAAGTTTTTAGACTTGATTTAGAAGTGGCTAGTTCTGTGGTCCCTCTAACCTCAAATATGACAGAAGTACATTATTGAAAACCACTAAAAAGCAAATACTACACTTGGCTAGTAATAGTTAAGGACTAAATCCTATGAATTAGGCACCCTGATTTACTGAGCTCTCCTTCTTTGGTCCTTTCCACATTCCTTCTTTCAGGTCCTCTCTCCAAAAACTCCCAGCCGACTTGACCAAGCTAATTCCTTTCCCACAACCATACAACTTGAGCTGGGAAAATGCTGCATGATATTTTTTGGAAATATTTTGCTTTCAGTTTGCTTCTGCCCTTTGTGGTTGTTTTCTCTGAATGTCTGAGCAGTAAACTTTTACTGGCACACAAATGTCCTCAAATGGAAATAGATGCATATGAAATGTTTTTTTGCATTATTTGATGTAAATTATTTGCTCCTCTCTACATACAACACTACTCTCCTATGATAGCCACATGAACAGGGTATTTACTAATACCTCTGCACCAGATTCTGTCATCCTTACTTAAGTTTGTAGTGCCTTTCAATGAAAGCATCCCCATTTTAATTTCAATGGGACTCCACAAGGAGTCAGGGTCACAATCCAGCCCTCAGTAATCAGCATGCACAATCAAAAACATACCCCTGTTAGCCCACTGCTTGCTAGATGGATAAGGGACATAGGATTGGCTACTTTACCTCCCCACTAGCTGGCTTTTGAGGCTACAGAGTAAATCTAACTCAAAAAATGTTTGGTTCCATTGGGTAAATATTAAAGCTAATGATAAAGTCAGGAAGCAGGTTTGGGGAGAGCTGTTGGAACCCCCTAAAAGCATTCCCATAAGCCCTTAAACTTGTGCATGAAAGAAATGATTTCATAGATTTAATAAACAGTTCAAAGTATCCTAGAGAACTTCTCATACTGTGCATGTTTCTCATTGTTCTTTAATGAGTAAATGACCCATTAATGTGCATAAGAACATATCAGAAGCACATGGCAGCGAAGGAGCTTGGTGGTGGTAGATTTGATCAAAGATTTTCAAATCTGACCCCAAGTATTTGATGAAGAAGATTAACATGGAGACAATTTACCAAACAAATACAGCATTAAGAGCCAAGAGACAGTCTAAGGGAATTCAAGGCTCCAGCTTGCCCACATAAAGAATATCGCTAAACATAAGGAAAACAAAGCCAGGATAAACGTCTAGAATGTGGAGTCCCATGTAACAGGACTTCTGCTACTGATTTGATTTTTTTTAAAAATTCTATTTATAATGTAAAGTGTATGATATTTTTAAATAAAAAAGTAATGTCTTTGACTTCTATTCTAACAGTTTAATGTTAACTCTAAACATTTAAAAAAGATTTCTGGACAAGAATTGGTTAACTATTGCTTTGTGTTACACTGTGTTACATATGACCCAACCAGAGATAAAAAGATTTAAAGGTCTCTTGTAACTCTGCAATGCCATTTGTAACACAAAAATAACCCCCTTTCATTACTGGCATGCCACTGTAGCACGCAGGTTATTTTTTCCCTTCACTGCAGCGAGGGCAGCTTTCGCATCAGAAGAATTCTTGGCAAATTAATGCGCTACCTCTTGGGCTAATTAAATTAGAAAGGATCAAAAATACAGAGCGGCTTTTGTGGTGGACACAATGTTGTGCTTCATGCATCTTGCTCAGAGAGGAATTTCTGCCATTTAGCCCCTTTTTGCCTCTAGCAGCATTCTGGACTCTCTAACACAGTCAAGTTCCTAATTTGCCTCAATGAGAGAGAATTATTAACTGATAATAAGAAAAGGAGCATTCACAGCTTGAGGCTGGGCTGCGTGGAAAAGGGTGAGCTACACAGCACCTGAAGCGCATGCAATTTTTATTAATTCCTGCCTAAAACAATGCATTCAGGAGTAAAATTGCTGTGCAAATGACAAAAACAATTATAATTTTGCTTCTTCGGTTCCGAAAATGTGAACTACTTTATTTCAAATATGACTAGATTAAACTAATAACAAGTTCACCTCTCCTTAGTCCTACTCTCAGCAGTTTCAGTTGTAGCAAGTGCATTTCATCTTGAAGTTGGTTCCACTTAAATTGATTGTTCTTGTCCTTGAAATAATTTGAGAGCGCACCCGAGAGGTGTAGTTTTCATTTTGGGTAAAGAGACAAATGTTAAAACTGCTTTTAGTCATTTGAAATAGCATTTGCACTGCTTAGTGAGAATGAGCTGTAAAATGAAATGGTACTAAATTATATCTAGGCTAATGTGTTGTAGCCATGCGGGCTCAAGTCAGTGTATAGATGAAATGAAGTTTCTGCCTTTTTCTAAAAGAGATTATTTATTAACAGGGGGATATGTATTTTTAACAGAAATGTTGTATTTTGAGACTGACTGGTCCATACTCCACCTATCCATCTTCAAAATAAAAATAATGGATAGGTGCAAATGAAATAACAGGAATGGTAGGCCAACTCTTACTTAAGAAGGCAAAGTCCCATTGAAGTAGATTTTAGCCTGCATGTAGAGTGCGGGATGAAGACCCTGATGTGAAAAGAAAAGTTAGTCAGTCTGCAAGAACTGCTAAGCATTTCCCCATTTTCAAACAGATACTGGCGACAGAGAAACAGTATATTTTTGCCCTAACAAAATATGCCTTTGCCATATTTGAGTCTGCTGCACTTTCATGTATCATCTGTGTCTGCTTTATTTTTATTTCAACCATACATGCCTTTATATGTGTCTGAAAAAAATAAATTCAAAGCTCCTGAAATAGGAAGGAGGGCATGTATGTAAGTTACAGGAGCCCCAGGGTCACAGAGATCATGCACTAATGATTCACATCGAGTTTGTGTCTAGTTATACTCATATTTCTTTTGTTTAAAAGGAAAAGGATGCTGTGGGAAATACTTCGTATTTCACTGGAATTCTTTGCATCTTCTGAAAGAAACTTTTGCACATGTTTGATTTGGAGAGGAAATAATGTGTGTAAATATTTTTCTAATATTTTATATAAAATATATGTATATTACAGCCTCTCACTGTTTTTTATTTTAAAAAGGCAATAAAATGAAAGAAAACAAAAGTTGTTAAGCATTACAGCTCCATGATGTGACTTGCAGATTATGTGTGGAACATTGGGCCACGTAGGAAAATAACACTGTCCTCATTATTATTATTTATATTGTAGTAGTGTCTGGAAGCCCCGTATCTGAGATGATGGCCCCATTGTGCTATGCATGACATAACCACATGACATTTTGATTAAAAAAACTCGAATGATATAAAATTAAGAGCACCCTCATCAAATGCATTAAAAGCTGGCTAACTGACTGGTCTCAAAATGTAATTGTTAACAGAGAATCATCATTGATCAGGTGTGTTTCCAGTGCCTTCCCACAGGGATAGTTTCTTGGTCCTGTGCTATTTAACATTTTTATTAAAACTTGGAAGAAAACATACAATCATCACTGATAAAGGTTGCAGGTGACACAAATTGGGGGAGGGGTAAATAATGAAGAGGACGAATCACTGGTACAGTGTTATCTGGATTGCTTAATGAGCTGGGTACAAGGAAACAATATGTTTTTAATATAAATAAATGTAAATCTAGGAACAAAGAACATAGGCCACCCTCAGAAGATGGGCAACTCTATCCTGGGAAGCAGTGACTCTGAAAAAAGATTTGGGGGTTGTGGTGGATAATCAGCTAAGCTCCCAGTGCAACATGAGCTCCCAGTCCAACGCTGTGGCCAAAAGGGATAATCTAATCCTTGGATGCACAAACAGATGACTCTTAAATAGCAGTAAAGAGGTTATTTTACCTTTCTATTTGGCACTGGTATGACCACTGCTAGTATACTGTGTTCAGTTCGATACTGTGTCCAGTCCAAAATTCAAGGAGGATGTTAATTGGAGAGGGCTCATAGAAGAGCCCCAAAACTGATTAAAGGATTAGAAAATCTGTTTTGTAGTAATAGACTCCAGGAGCTCAATCTATTTAGCTCTTATTAACAAAGTGAAGGTTAAGGGGTGACTAGCTAGCCTATAAGTACCTACATGGGGAACAAATATTTAATAATAGGCTCTTCAATCTAGCACAGAAAAGTGTAACACGACTTAATGGCTGGAAATTGAAACTAGACAAATTCAGACGGGAAATAAGGTATGCATTTTTTTAAAAAAAGATGAGAGTAATTAACCATAGTAACAATTTACCAAGGGTCATGATGGATTCTCCATTATTGGGAATTTTTAAATCAAAATTGGATGTTTTCTGAAGGACATGCACTGGGAAAATTCAGTGGCCTGTGTTATGGAGGAGGTCAGACTAGATTATCACAATGGTCCCTTCTGACTAGGAATGTATGAATAACCACTTAGAGACAGTCTCTGCCCCAAAGAGCTTGCAATCTAAATAGATAAGACAGAGAAAAGGTGGAAGGGGAAAGAGTGACCCACAGAAAGAAAAGACACTTGCCTGAGGTCACACATCAGGTCAGCGGCACAGCTAGGACTTACAACCAAGGTCTCTTGGGCACTGGACTACTATACCTTCCGTATCCTGCTGCCCTTCTCAGTCACTAACCCAACACATTTAAAAAATCATGAGTGAGGCCAGAAACATAAATTGTGACTGGTTTGGTTTAAAAACAAAATCTGGGTTAAGTTTATTTGCCTTCTAGTTTTTGAGTCTTCGGGGTTCACATTGTCAACATTTCCTTCACAATCTCAAGGGCTAGAAATTTACAAAGTTCCCTCCACCCCCATGAAAATGGATTCTCATATTCACATGATTCCAGCAACTTCAAGAAAAACACTCACAGAAAACACCTGTGCAAGGAGTTCAATTCAAACTGTGGACTGACTTGAAAGATTCACTATAGGAATGTCATTTGCCATTTTGTTATTAAACTAGTACGTAATAGAAAGTAGAGAAGACAGTTGATACTATACCAAAATCGAATGTTAAGATTCCTCACACTGTAACCTGCAAGAAATGACACCAACAAGAATTTCTGACTCTTTATGGGAGGTCACTGAAGCTTCTTTATTACACTGAGATGGAGGGGAAACAGTGTGTGGACTTGAATGTACAGCCCTGATTATGGAATATTGTCCGGCGGGGAGAGTGTGTGGGTATGTGTGTGTACGTGCACAGTCAGACCTCCTGAAAACATGGGTATATTAAGACTACTATTTACAAATTCTTAATGAGGCAGTCATGCATGACCTTAACAAGATGGAGACGCCACTTTACCAACCTATGCAACAGATCTTCTGTTTCCAAAGATTTTAATATGAAAACAATTGTAGACTCTGCTACGTAGAAGCCATAATGCAAATCAGGTGCGAGATGCATTATAGTTGTTCTTAAGTTTCAGCAAAAGTTCACAAAGGGGATGGAATAAGGCTTGTGTGGTCTCTGTATTAATTATTGAAGTTTTGGTCATAAAGTGCATGGACCTCTACATATTCTTATTTCATAGTGGCAAAAAGTAGGCTAGGTGTCTCAAGTGGAAACAAGACATGATCCTTATTCCTAAGTAATTTCAAATATTACTAAAAAACCAGGAGATGGGGGAGGTAATAAGACCGTATGGTGGGACTGATGGAGCAACATCAATAAAATAAGTGACTCAGCAAGAATTAATGCACCACGTGGTGTGATAAAAGAATTGCTGATATAAAGAAACTTAAATTAAAATCTTGTTGACTCAGTTCATATAGGCATCACTGAAGAAGTGGGCTCTAAGGATCATGGTACTTAAGAACGTTACAAGTTTAATTGAAGTACCTGTCAATTTGGTACCTTTAACACTACAAACAGTAAATGTATTTTAAAGTTTATAAGAAAGTTCAGACCTTAACCAAGTAAATGTGCTTTAAAAAAATATCTTGGGGACAAATTCTGAATGGTGGATGGGGGGGTTCAGTTGTTACACAGGGAAAAATCACTTTTGAAGTCATAGGAAGTTTTGTCTGATCAGGAATTCAGGATATTGTTAATGATTTTTAAACATAAAGTAAATGTAAAAAAATTAAATATAGGCCACATTTTTAATTTATCAGTCGTATTGTCTTTGATCTCATTTACCTTTCTGTGCCTCTTTCATTCACTCAGATCAGTTGGCTTTCAAGACACACATTTTGGCTTGGAATTCCCTTTTATATGTTTTGATTTGGGTTTACTTGTGTAGTGTTCTGTTCGATTTGGGCTTTAGCATATGGTTTGATTTTTAAGTTAACTGACACCATTTCTTACATATGCACATTACTCATTCACCATGCAAATTCAATAAAATCACGGCATCTTTTATTTTATTTAAAACTGACAAAGAAGTTATACTTAAAACCAATCTAGGAAATTACTTCATTGTCAAAATTATTTCCTCTGATCATTGCCATGCTTTAATTTTATATTATTCTTTCTGTAGCTGTGGTGAAGGACTTTTACCACTGGAATGAATGGGAAAATGACCTCATATTGAAATGTCATGCTTTTTCAGCTCTGAAATGGCTGAACTACAATTAATCAAAATTGGTGTGATTTTTATGAAGTGGTATGACCAGTAAATTAGAATTCTAATTAGTACCTGTAACACTTTTTCTGAAATCATAAACATTTGGAAACAGCAATTTTAAAGAGAAGCATGGAGCCACAGAACTAACTCACAGAACTAACATCAAATGCAGTTTGTATTATATGTAATAGTAAATGTAGCTAAATTAAACAGATGTCTATTTTTCTTTACTGTATTTGAGGGGATTCTTTGCAGAATGTTGAACTCTTGTGAAACATAGCTTATTCTTTTTTAAGTTACACAGAACAGTTTATGTTACGGCAGCTTGCCAATCAGTGATCCATTTCTCAAAAACCTGGTTGAGGCAATGCCAACTAGGCGCACACAGCTTATCTGCAGCATCACAGTGCAGTCCCATAATTTGTGCAAAATTATGTTTGACGTTAAATTATAAACCCTTAGTGTAATAATAAAATAAATAAATAACCCGAAAAGCAAATTAAAAAGTATGTTTTCACTGGAGCAGGTTGTAAACCCACCAGAAACTTGATCCATAATAACTAGGCCATGTGCAAAATTCCATTCCTTGAAGGGTCTGGCATTTTTCCTTAAGGGAAAAGGCTCTAATTCACAAAATCAAGTTCAGTTCGTGGAGTGGTTTTTCTGGACTGTCTGGTGAGAACATCCTTTAAAAAATGATAACAGTGAATCTCTCTAAATAAAGTTATTTACATATTACCATAAACAGGGCGGTAACACCATTAAAGCCCTTTGCCAAATGGGAGGATAACTATATCCGAGTTCTGCTTTACTCCAATGCACAATTCCTTGAGTAGTTATAGATCAATTTCTAAATGACTGAAGTCAATGCTGTATAGAGTGAGGACTTGATAGTTAGTTATGGCTGAATACCTTATGGTTCAGCTCAAGAGGGAGCATGAAAAACTTACCTTTGCAGCTTCCATCCTTTCAGTTCTGGTCGGACATCAGTCCGGTCCCAGTCCCCAGTCTGGTCCCTTCAGAGTGGCTTGAAGACTGCTCTGAAATGACCCAGCTGTTAATGTCACCAAAACATCCAGCATAGCATCAGAAAGATGCTTTACAACTAATTAACTGAACCACAGGAATTCATCATGAATCAATGGAACCTTTACACCTGTGATACAAGAGATCTAGAAAGAAGTGGTGGTGTAAGTGATACCATGGCAGCTTTATGACTCCCAAGGATTTTCTTACGCTGGACTCATCATCCTGTGACCAATTAAGACCGCAGCTTTGTACTACTCCAGTGTACCAAAGAATCTTGGCCCTAAGCTTCACTAGGAAGTTAAAGTTACCACCTATCCTGCAACTCACTATGCAATGTCCCACTTCCTGGTGACTGTCCAAAACTTGCAGACAAGAACCAGTTGCAGAGACTGAGATTGCAGCCAGGCTAAATTACAGATAGAGCTGGCCAGAGGAAAAAAACTCCATTTTTGTGGCAACTTCTGAGTTTTTGAAAATTTTAATTCCACATTGGAAAGAAAACAAAAACTTCCAATTACTTTCACAAAATGGAATTGTGTTGAAACATCCATTTTCAAATTGCAAAGGTCAGATTGTTGATTTCAGGGGTCTCTCTCTGTCTGGTCAGAAGTGTCCATCGACCAACCTGGACTTCACAAACCTTCCCGTCAGACTTCACCAAAATCAATATGTATCTGCAAAATGTTCTGGCCTACTTAGAAGTACACTAGCTGAAAATATTCTCTAGTTATGGCAGCATCAGTACTGTGTTCATTTAATGAGTAATTTCTTGTTTTTACTTAAATAAATAAATTCGCTTAAAACCTGTCTCAGCCTTTAGTGAATTACTGCAAAGGGCCTGGGAACATCCTTATACAAGAATCAAATTCTTTTTGTGTCGATCTATAAAGATTTAGTCCCTCTAGGATTGTGCAATGGGAGTATTATTTACTAAATGGAGCAGTTTAAAATCATAATTTTTTTTTCCCATTTAACACCCATCCAATATCTGAAGCCCTGAGCCAAATTCCCTGACTTAAAAATGTGTCGGTTTCAACCGTCAGGATGAGCGCAGGCCATTGGCCTAAAATAAATAAATAAGTTAAATAAAGTGCAGGCCCACAATTGTGAAAGGAGCAGAAAATATAATCATATGAATGTTGGCCACATTAGTGAAAAGGAAAACCACTAAGGATACTTTTAAACACGCTACAGTTGTTTGTGTATAAACCATTTTTCATATTAATTGCAATTTAGGCTTCAGTGCACATAGTTTTAGAAGGATAGCAATGTCCAAATATGTGAAAATTTTAATAAAAAAAACACAAAACAGAATTCACTTTCATTACGAAACGGACTGGACTTTGATTAGGCTCCACTTTAAAATACTTCACACATTTAATTTTTTTTATTTAGGATGCCAGCAAGGTATTCACTTTCACATTCTTGCATGTCTGACTGCTGCTTCCCCAAAATAAAGACAGTGTGTTATGAAAACGTTTCCAGTAGGACACAGAGCAACTTAAATTTTTGCACAGTTGACACAGTTTCTGAGCCAGTGGCTCTGCCTCTGGGGGACAGCACACAAAGTATAGTATACTGCAGCCAAGATAAGACCTCAAAATGATTGCTAGGTAACTCAGCACATTTCCATATCTCCTACTGCCAAATTAATTTTAGTATTTGAAATTAATCTCCTAGCATGTTTAGGGAAGTAAGAGGTGAATTAATTATTGCTGGTGACATGATACCATCCAAAGTCATCAAAGTCTATCAGTTAGTCATCGGTTCAGATTAGTATGAAACCAGTAATAAGTGGGTTCAGTTCCTTTATCACTCGAGATCTTTTACATGACAACACATTATACGCATCTCCAAGGGTTACCTTTGGCACTTCCAACATTCTAATTTCTTTTCAGGCTCTTGTTCATTGTTTAATCTTGGGACCAAACTGGGGTGTGGGGAGGTCTGTCTGTCTTCTTTATTTTACCTAAGTAAACGCTAAGCTCCCTTGTTAGTACAGGAAGTATTTACGAAAGTTATTTAAAGAGCAATTGCTCTTCTTCACTAGGGATGCAAATCTTTGCTTTGAATTTAAATCAGATTCATGACGCAGATGGAAAAGGAAGGCTTCTGGGCTATGATTGTGAGCCAAGCATTATTGATAGGCTTGATCTGTGCACAGTGCCTCAGCAGGGGGATATCTCATCAGACTGGCTGCACGTTTAGGCAGCTAGGCAGCTCCCTATTACTCTACATCGTTAAAATTGTGTACAGGAGACAGATTTAGGTGGTTTAAAATATACAATGTAAATAAGTCCTGAATGCTGTCAAGTAAATGTAATTTTACCATTGAAATTAGAGATCCTAAAGGCCATATCAGTAAAGAAAATAAGTTCCATGTCTACTGCATAGAATTAAATGAATATAGATTTTAGGTCAACAAATGGTGCCTACACGAGCTGTACTTCTGTTTTTGTTGTTGCTGTAAGTTTCTTGGGTATATTTCTCACTATAAAGTCTTGTTCTCATAATCTGTCTTGACTGATGGAATTAGTAAATATTACATGATTAAGTTTTTATCTAAAAATGTCTGCCATTGATCGTTCATTTCTTATTGTGTCATAATAGCTCTTTGTACTAAAGCACAGAGCTGGGGAAACCCCGGCTATTGAGTAAGCTCGCATTTTTAACAGAGAAAAAAAGTTCTTTATTCTCCAGCATCCTATTTTTAGTGTGAACTTAATTAAAGTGAATAAAGCATTTTAAAATCCAGGGTGGGAAAAATAGGTCATCATTAATTATTATGTATATAATAAATCCAGGGATCATGGACTTCCTTCACTATAAAAATTGTTCTCGTCCTTCCTCACAAGAATTTTCCTTACCAAACATCTCTGCTTTCCCCCTTCGGCCCTTATTCAACAAGTTTCTTAAATATGTCCCTAACTGTTGACACATGCGTATTTCCACAGAAGACATTGGGACTATTCAAGTGCTAAAGCTAGGCACAAGATTAAGTACCTGGCTGAATCAGGGCCTTAATGAATCCTGCTCCAATAATCTATTGCCAAATTTAATTCTTTTCTCAACCCTCTTTCCCTGATTTCCTCCTCCTACATCTGTAATCTCTCCATCTGCCCAATTCTCTATCTCAAGTCAAGATCATGGCGATTTCTTTAAAAAGGGAGCATGGGATTTTCAAAACTGCCTAGAGGACTTGGACACCCAATTCCCTTTAATTTTAATTGTGTGTGCGAATCCCCTAAAGAATTTTGAAAATCTTATCCAGAATTCAATTAGTCCAGCATGAGGTTCTCCTCCATTTTGTCATATTCTTTTCCTTCTTCCTCTAGCCATTACCTCTTTTGCCTCTTGTTTAACTCATGGCTTTTCCACAGCCTCACTTTTTCCTCTGGCGCCTGGCCCTGTGCCATCAGGTATGCAGTTGCCTCCTCCATCCTTACCCCGCCCCTCCATTCAGTTACAGAGAAACAAATTCACTCATGGTGGATTCTCTGTAACTTGAAGTCTTTAGATCATAATTTGAGGACTTCAGTAACTCAGCAGAGGTTAGGTGTCCATCACCGGAGTGGGTGGGGGAGGTTCTGTGGCCTGCAGTGTACAGGAGGACGGACTAGATGGTCATGGTGGTCCCTTCTGACCTTAAAAGTCTATGAATCTATGTCACCAGCACATTCTCTGTGACAGATCTTGCTTCTAATTCTCTGAGTAAAGTAGTGTACCGGTGAGGCATTTTGTTATTGTCTCCAGTAGTATACATACAAATAGCTCACCTGTGGCTCTTGGGATGGAAATCACTTGCAAACAGGATTTCTCATAAGTTTACCATAATATCCGCTTCTGGGTATACCTACAAATGTTTTAAGAAGAGTCTTTCATGAAGCATTCCCAGCTTGAAAATGGAAAGGAAAATAAGGTTTCTGGCCAGTTTAGAACATTAAAAATACAAATGGAGTTTGTTTCTGGAAACGAGGGTGGGCTGTTCATACTTTTTCCAAACCAGTCTGCCCATTCTGTTTGTCTGCAAGTGACCATTTCTTAAGGGAACCTCATAGAGACGATTCCCTGTAAGGGGTTTGTTAGTTTGTTTGTTTTCTTTTGGACTATTTTATTTAGGTAAGAGAGAGTCCCTCTTCTAGTTAGAGAGAATACCTCAGATGCCATCAATTGAATGACACGTAAAACTAAGTTCCTCACTACTGTACTTGTGGTTTCTTTTTTTGGCAAAAGAATATTAATTGTGGTGTGTTGGCTAAATTCTAGTTTGGATCAATACATTCTGCCCGCCTAACTTTCCTTTGCACTTTCAAATAGATAGGATGTTTCCTGTCTTAAACAATTATATAATGCAGGTAAGCGCTGTCAAACAGTTGACAAGTTTTCGATCCAGAGGTGGATGCACTTTAGTGGTGGACGAAATAGTATATACATACACTAAGCGGGTTTGTTTAAATTATTTTTATTGGATTATATTATACAACAGAAATGGAGAATATAAATAAAATACCCACAGTATATTTATTATGAAATACATTAGTAAGAATGAAAAAGAGAACAAAGAAAATGCAAATAACTCTCAGTGGGGTTTGTATTCTGTCTTTTAAGCCTTAGATTTAATACAAATTTATGTTATCACTGTATGATTTATAAACCATGAAAGTAAATTCTGTGCAAAAGTAGCAGAGTGTTGAAAGAGAAGTAGAAAAAGGAGTAGAAAGGGAAAAACAAGAAAATAGAGTGCTTGTTCCAATATCCTATGTTAAAATAGCTTTTCCATTTACACTCTTATTTTTTTTCCTGTTGCAACATACTCCACAGCAAAGGAATGAAGAATAAATGGATTATTACAGTCATCATTTTATGACATAAGGGAGTTCTCTCGTAGCCCAAAACTATTGTCAGTGGAAAATAGCAGTCTTGAAGGGTTGACTCAATAGTCTTCCATTTTGAAAAAAATTGCTTTGTAGATAAAAAGGCTTGTAAGCCATTCCCACACTGGGTTGCAATAAATTATTACTGCTCCAAACTTAGTTATGACCAAATGTATTTAAAGAGCAATATTTGAGCTAATGCTTCTTGTTATCTCTTTCCAAAACAAACACAAAGATATATATTTATAAATACATTGGTGATCGTATAAATATATACTTGTTTGCAATGTTGCTGTAGCCACGTTGGTCTCAGAATATGAAAGGGACTAGGTAAGTGAGGTAATATCTTTTATTGGAGCAACTACTGTTGGTGGTAGGGACAAGCTTTTGAGCTTCACAGAATGCCCTGTAATATCTAAATAAGGTAACCAGCGTTCATCCATCTTGACAGGTTTCAGAGTGGTAGCTGTGTTAGTCTGTATCAGCAAAAAGAACGAGGAGTACTTGTAGCACCTTAGAGACTAACCAATTTATTTGAGCATAAGCTTTCCTGGGCTAAAACCCACTTCATCGGATGCATGCAGTGGAAAATACAGTAGGAAGATATGTATATACACAGAGAACATGAAAAAATGGGTGTTGTCGTACCAACTATAACGAGAGTAATCAATTAAGGTGAGTTATTATCAGCAGGAGAAAAAAAAACTTTTGTAGTGATAATCAGGATGGCCCATTTCCAACCAGTTGACAAGAAGGTTTGAGTAACAGTAGGGGGAAAAAATAAGCATGGGGAAATAGTTTTACTTTGTGTAATGACCCATCCACTCCCAGTCTCTAGTCAAGCCTAATTTAATGGTGTCCAGTTTGAAAATTAATTCCAATTCAGCAGTCTCTCATTTGAGTCTGTTTTTGAAGTTTTTTTGTTGTAGTATCGTGACTTTTAGATCTGTAATTTAGTGACCAGAGAGATTGAAGTGTTCTCTGACTGGTTTTTGAATGTTATAATTCTTGACATCTGATTTGTGTCCATTTATTCTTTTTACATAGAGTCTGTCCGGTTTGGCCAATGTACATGGCAGAGGGGCATTACTGGCACATGATGGCATATATCACATTGGTAGATGTGCAGGTGAACGAGCCTCTGATCATGTGGCTGATGTGATTAGGTCTTATGACGGTGTCCCCTGAATAGATATGTGGACAGAGTTGGCAATGGGCTTTGTTGCAAGGATAGGTTCCTGGGTTAGTGTTTTTGTTGTGTGGTGTGTGGTTGCTGGTGAATATTTGCTTCAGGGTGGCGGGCTGTCTGTAAGCAAGGACTGTGCTGTCTCCCAAGATCTGTGAGAGTGAGGGATCATCCTTCGGGACAGCTTAGTTTTAATCATACATTCCTGGTAAATACATAGGCTTGTACATCTGAGAATGTCTACAGCTACACAAATATGATGCTCATCTGGTTAAGGTTTCATGTATAGTACTTAAATATATTTCATTAAAATGATAGGCTGGAGTTGGATCAAGAGGTAACATCACAGCAAAAGAGGATGAACTGGTAGAAAATCTAAAAGGAATCTAATAGGAAAATAGTGAGAAATTTCTCCAAAAGCACCACAAGGTAAACAATTTGTATGAGGAGTTAATTGCAGGGGCAACAATGAAAATACTGTACCACTTCTTATCTGCAATGCATTTGTTTAACTCTGTGAGCCAAATGTATCCCTGATGTAACGATTAATTTCAGAGGAGTTACACCAGGAATTAATCTGGCCCAGTGACAGCTGACAGTGGCCTACACAAACGTGTGAAGATGATCCCCTGTACTTTTTGAACATATAGAGAAAGTAGTACACTACTCCTTCCCCGCAGGCTAAGTGCCTGCGACATTAGCTTTACTTTTCCCCCAGGACTCTAATTCACAATAACTGGATCTTTCTAGTGCTATTTTTATTCACAGGTGGCTGGGAAATTGTTGTGGCTTGAAATAAATGGGTACAGGTACCATAACGGGTTCTCTTTGTGTTTAGGGCCTGTGGTTAATGTTCCAGTTTTTCTTTTCTTTGCAGCAAGCCTGAAGGTCTTGTTAGAAGGAAAGTGAAAAGGGGGGGGGTGGTCTTGGTATTCTATTGTGTCACTGCCCTTTTACTTGCACTGACATGATACCTTTCCTCCAGGGTATGGTTCTATTTGCTAGTAGCCCAGTAAAACTGAACATTACTGGATCAGCAGAGGTAGCAGCAGTCACAGCAAAACCTGAAATCAGCATTGATTTATGTTTCAGAATCTGTAGCATGTGTAACATTCAGCTAATCCCTCTCACAGTATTTATTTATGTTAACTTATTGAAGAAATAGAGCAGAAATGTTGATGATCGCAGAAAAACAAACCTCTGATTTCACAGCTGTGATGTCAATTGGCAAATAAGACATTCTGAAATCACTTGTACAGTATTTGAACCAAAAGAATGGCAATATGCAAATTACCTTAATTGACTGCACATTCATAAATGTGATCAACTTTGATGGCAAAACCCCACCACCCAAAAGTAAGCTGTCCAGTAACTATTTTAACATGAAATTGTAGCTGTAAATAAATAAATAGATACATAGAACTATTAGGTAAATTTCCTACTGGATATTAACAAGAGAAAGTAATGTGGTTTTAACAAAACAAGTTTTTCTTGTAACAATGGAATAAATATATAACAGCAAAAGTAAACTGACTAAGGTGATGCATGCATGAGATTCATACATGTATCCATCTCTTTACTGCCTCTGAATAACTCCCAAAATCCATGCAGCCAACTATGTCTCTTACTTTAACTACAATAACTTTAGTTGGATCAAAATAATGGGAAGTAAACTAAAGTAGTATCAAAATAATCAAGTTAACTGTTAAGAGCTAAGCGGGGAAGAGAAGATATAGCTATTGTAGGAAAGGAAAAGCACAATATTTAGAAACAACAATGGCTGAGCAAAGTGTGATAAGATTATGAAAAGCTGAAAAAGGAAATTGTCAGGGAATATTTCATTTTTAAAAACAATATTGCCTACTACTTAGTTTCAGGGAATTATACTTTAACATAAACCTTTACATTTAAAAAAAGTGAAAATACTACATTCACTCATCTGTACTAGCAATGTAGCTCCACTTTGTAATAATAAGAGCCAAGCATATGGTATTCATCATTAGCAGCAGCAGCAACAGAAGCAGCCTCTGTCAGGCCACTGCTGGAAGATACCACTTCAGCTTCTAATACACACTGCTATGCGGGGCTTTCTACATTCTTGTTGGTATCAAAAAATGTACCATCACTTCACTGGCTATTTAACATAGGATGTGAAAGACTGGAACCATCTATCTGAGTCCTCTCTGCCTACTACCATTTATTTCCCTTGATCTTCTTGATGTAGTTTTATTCCAATATCTTTCATGATCTGTTTGCTGAGGATCTATACTAAATGTATCTAATTATTCCTTCTTCATTTTGTTAGCTCTTAACAACCTTCTGGTTATATGTATGAACATTTGTCCATTCTGTCTACGTACGTTATTAAAATCTTTCACCTTTCCTGCCATGCCTCTGTTAGGAATCACCTACACCTTTCCAATGCTATGCTCCTTTCCCCCTTCAACAAACAGTAAAAAGAATGATTTCTTTACTGTTGTCATCACTATCAAACTCATGCCACTGCTTGCTTGAGTTAATTGATTTGTACACCTATTTGCCCCCTTCTCACTTTTACTGCTTCTGTAATATGAGGATTATAAATCTGTTGGGCTATCAGGTCCATCTGCAATAATATTATAGAATTAATAACAATTTTTTTTTTGCTCATAGTGATTGGCTAGAGTAGTTGAAGATTTGAGTCAAGCTTGAAACTGTCAACTTATTGCACCAGTAATTAGCTATCAAAAAAGCCTTCCCCATTGTCTGTTATTGCTGGCATATTTTATATATATGCAATCATAGCTAGGTAGTGGTTTGGGAACCTTAATAATAGCTAGCATTTTTCTAATGCCTTCTGTTCAATGATCTCAAAGCTTTTCTACATACATTAATGTCATGAAGTACGCAAATGTTTGTTTCTATTTTACTGATGGTAAAAGTGGGGCCTAGAATGATTAAATGGCTTGCCCAAAGTTGAACAAGTTAGAATCCAGCTCTTCTGGTTCCAAGTCCTGTGCTTTAATTACAAGACTACCCTTCCCTCCTTAAACTGGGTAATCAACTCCTGTTGGCTATGACTTCCAAATGTGGATAGGCCTGGTGTAATTTTCACCTGAGGGATCCTTCTTCATCATGTGGAGGAAGCTGAACATAGGTACAGAGAGAATACATCTCAATGTTTGCATTCTGAACCAGGTTAAACTCAAGATCCAGTGAGCTTTACAGTCTTCTTTGGCTTGCTGACCTTAAATTTTCAGTTACAATGTTGCCCCCCTCTCCCATTGAACTGTCATGGATTTCAGTGGGAACAGGCTCAAGCTCCATGTTAGGAATTTGTTTGCTGTCCAAAGCCTATGGATATATATCATTTAGGAAAAAAAAAACAAAAAATGAGGCATTGGTTTAAAGGACAACACCTCTGAAAGTGAGTGCAAAGCTCAGAGCAAACGTGGTCTCTGCCTGTTCTAACATATCCATAGAATGGAAGTAATGGTCAGACAGCTGTTAAAATTCTTACTTGTAACCTTTAATCCTGCCAGAATTTAGAATTTCCGGCCCTTCTCTTGGTTTAGTTCTCTGTTTGTTTAGATTTTTGAGTGTGATAAACCTAGGCAGCACACTGGTGTATGGTGAGTAAGAACAGCAAAAAACCAAACCAAAACAAAAACCCAACACTTGAACACTGCTTATTTTCTCTCAATTCCCTCAATAGTGCATAAGATATTTCTGACTATGTTATGTTCTTACCAGACTGTTTCAAATTAAGAGACTAATTGGACGTTAAGATTAATCTCAGAACATGTTAATTAGATGATTTCTTTATTTCTAAGTTTCTAATGATTTCCACCTTGAAACTGAAAATATATGTAAGAACTCATTAGCCTGCTCCATAAAATTGCTTTGTATTGCGTGTAAGGGTGACTTTAGAAAGATTTGTTCTTTATTGAAATGAATACATTTCTTTTTCAGTGCTATACATTTAAATACCAAATTTTGGGGGGGGAAACAAATAACTTCTTAAATAAGCCTCCTTTAGGCGCCCTTTCTTTTCTGCTTAAGTGATACTGTATAACAATGATAGACCTATGGCAATTCACAAAACCCATATGAATACTAATATATTCTTCCAGAATCATTTTAGTGAAGACCAAATCACTTTGTAATGGAGGGATGCCCAGTAACTCTTTATTCTTATGAAATACCTCAGGGGTGAAAAGAAGAATAGCACCACAATTCTTTAAGTAAAAGAAAGTCAAAGTCAAAATCAAAATAAAGCTTCATTATACTTAAGTGATTCCATAAGAATTCTTTACACTGGGGTTTATAATATGGAAAGAAAGAATTCCTTTTAGCTGAAATTATGCCATTTGAACAGGTTTTCTGTTTAGAAGAAATTTTCCAAAAAAAGATATGTATACATACACACATGTACGTGTATCTATTATACACATTATTGCTGATACGTGGCCAGAATCTCGCCAGCATATGAACTCTACTCTACTCAGAGCAGAGAGAGGTGGAGGGGTGGAAAGCAATGGCTGGATTAAGCCCCAGACTCCCAGCTCCTGGAATCATGTGATTATATCAGAATCTCAGCTTTCATTATTTTAAGAAATTATATTTCTAGACCTCATGGTTCTGAAGAAAAACTTGAAAGGTTAATTGAGTGTAGCCAAAGCACTGAATTTTACCTGAGTCAGCAGACAGCCTGGAAGAAAATCTGAGAGGTGTGAACTGCCTCATTCATCTCAAAAGTATATTAACTCCAAGACCCACTAGTCTGCTCCCCCGCAAACACGCTGCTAGAAAAAGGCTCTGTGTATTGAAGAAGAAAGAAGCTGTGGTCTTGGCCCACCAGTCCATACAGACAGACCCCTGCTGCTGGGAAAAGTAAGGTGGGACCCCCTGGCTCTGTGGAAGGCAGAGAGGGCCCATGCTGTTACTGAGGAGAAGGGAGCCCTCTGTTATCAATCCTGGGGGGCGGGGGAAGAGGGCTTCATGCTGCTGCCTCTGCCCTTCTGGGAATAGAGAGGAAGAAAGTCGGACGGTCCTCCAACTGAGAGTGCGTGGGGGGTGGGGGCAGCTGAAGAGGCAGAGCCATGTATGGGGCCCATGACACAGTGTGCTTAGTGACCCAATTTGGCCCTATGGGTAACTCTGCTGCTTAGAGCTGTTGCTCTCTAAGGCTTGGTCTACACAAGAAAATTAATTTGGCTTAGTTAAGCTGACCTAACTCCCTGTGTAGACAGTGCCAGTTTGGCAAATGAATTTTTCCATCGACCTAGCTACCTCCTCTTGGGGACGTGAATGACCTACACTGATGAGAGAACCCCTCCTGTTGGCTTAGATAGCATCTACACTGAAGTGCTGTAGTGCAACTGTGCTACTGTGGCATTGCAAGTGTAGAGAACCCCTAAATTGTTTGAGTAACATAGGACCCTTAATGAACCCTACACCAGGGGACAATTGGTGTCATGAAGCAGAGCAGAGCTCCATCATGCCTCCTCTTCACCCAAAATTCCACCCAAGCTTTGAGAAGTCAGAGTCACAAAGCCAGATGCATCAGCAAGGAGTTCCCCATATGTCAGGGGAATGGTGTGCTGGGCATTTGCAGCCAGATAAGTTTCTTTGTACCACATGACACAGAGAGGCCATAACTTCCTTTGAGAATCTGGCCCATTCATTTTAAAGTAGTTTCCAATTTTCTTGCTTCCAGCAAAATTGGATGACTTTTATTTTTTTTTTAAAAAATCATATACTTAACACTACAATGGTTGTAAAACCTCAGCATTTACCATACACCATGTTTATGAGTACTGTACTAATAATGATTAAACTGAGGTAGATGTCTAGTATATGTTGGCAAATGTTGATTTTTTAATGGTAACCACTTACTTAGCTTTCATGGGAATTATTGTCCAGTATAGATTCCTGAGTCAGTTCACCCACCCATTCCAGACTTTAACTCTCCCCACATCCTTTGAAATGGGGGACTTCCTTCTGACACAACCAATACCATTCATAGATTGAGTGGGATCAGTATCCAGCAGTTTTTAATACATTTTACCTTCATTTTTGTATCTGCTTCTGCACATCTCACCCGCAAAAAATTGGACACTCATTCCACTCAAGCTGAATTCTGAGCCTCTGCTTGCTTGAGGAATGAGGGTTATGTCACTGCAAATTAACATCTAGGAAATGAGTTTGACGGTGGTGACTTAGCATATGCTTTTCTCCAATGGAACCTTATGAACTAAACAAATGTAAATAAATGGTTATTCATTTCAGTAGTTATACAGGTAATCTTAAAGTAATTGAACATTTGATCTAGCATGTGGACCACGGTTGTCATGTTGTAGATATGGAAGAAGCTTGCTTCTTTAAACAGTCCTGTGTCTGTGCCAGTGATTCAGCACCAAGACTGTCATAATTTGGAATATTTTCCCCAAAAGTGATAGAGCATGGGCAAATGGATCAAGATAGTCAACAGAATCACTGTGCCAGTAGTAGCCAGTGTCCATGTGAGTTGGTAGGGAACAGGGTGGGAGGTATGGGAACTAGAAGAAGTTGTTCCCCCACAATACAAATTTCCATCACTACTTCTGTGCCTGAGGTAGATGCATTACTTTTTGTTCACACTCCCTCTGCCTCTGAGACACTGGCAGATAGTCTACCCTTTCTCCCCACCTGGGGAAGCGCTTGTTTAGGCTAGAATTGGGGCAGGCACAGATAGTGCCACCGGACACTAATTACCTTTCTCTCTCATTTCTGCAAGTTTGGGCCCACTGACATTTTGTTCAGTGAAGGAGATGATAGTACTGATGTTGTCCAATGTTACCATTGCTGTTTTTCTCTGGTTCATAACCGTACAGTGGATGAGCTCCTTGCAGATTTGGTAAAAGCAGGCAGATCTGGCCAATTTATATGACCAAGTTGCATGCCACAAACATGTTTTTAATGTGGGGAAATAAATATAACTATAGTAATAATTGACCTGACACCAGACAGCCAACCTTTACAGGTTGATTTATTTATTTATTTATATCATAGATATAATTTGAACTCTGGACTGTTGATGAATTTCTAAGACTATATATTATTGACTACTAACTACATTTATCATATGCCTTTTCACTTATTTTCTAACTCTGTTCAAATATACAGAGAGCAAGAAAGTTAGGAATATATAATGTGGTGTTTAAAGAGTACAGGAAAGGGACTTTGAACTAAGTTAGCAGGTATTATTAAAACTTTGTATCCAGTCCCACATTTTTCCTGAGTAAAAGATGTGCTGTCCTCATACACTGTCCCTGTGCATTGGGGCCTCAGCTTGGATAATGCTGGCTCCAAACAGCTGAAATGGCCTTTTATAGCACATGAGGGAATGCAGATTTTTAATTAGGTGTTTAAATTTAAAAATTAATAACAGAACTGTTGATGTTATAAAATAAACCTAGAAAAAGTCAAATGTATTGTGCTTGCATTGCTGAAGCTTGCATTCAACTGTAAAATTTGCACAAACTTTTAAAATAATATCTCTCTAATGATTATTTAAAGTAAGCAATATTTGCCTCTGCTGTTTAACATGCAGATGTGATTTCTTAGATTTTTTTTCTTTTTTAAATTCGGTTTTAGGCCTTTATTCATGTCTAATCCCTTTAAATGAACTGTATATCACATTTATGAAATGTATGGCATTAGAAGGAAGCAGACTACTTTGTTTTTAGACAAAGAACCCAGGGTAAGGGGCAATGTTTTCCCCCTCACAGGTGATGGAGTATGTACAAAGAATGTTGTAGATAATGGCAGCCCTGTCCTCTGAACAGATGGTGATGGTCCTGTTGCTAGGATAAGGCCTGAAGAATTTAGTTTTTAATTCCACATTATTTGCCTCAGTGCCATGAATATCCCTTGGTTTCCTGAGGCAAAAATACAAAAAATACACATAAAGAGAAAGAAAAGTGACATGCAGATAGAGAGGGAGACAGAGAAAGGGAAAGGGAAAGGACTGGAGCCAGGTCAATAGAAGCTTTTGGGAAAATGTCTGTTCATCTGTCTGCAATCACCTGGGTTTGAAAGGCAGGCAGGAAGGAAGATTGGTTTGGCACAAGAACTAGGCCTTTGATGCTTTAGATACCATAGAGAAAAATACCCATTTCTTCCCATTAGAAATCTGTTGACTTTCCTAATTAAGATAAACATGTTTCTGAAGAAGTTAGCTCTCACAGTACTAAAAACAACCAAGCTTATAAAATATATACACACGCAAGGCCGTGTGCCAAAAACTAGTGCTGGTGGTGGTCTTACAAATCACTTTACAGGAATATTTTTAAATCATTGCCTTATTTAAAAGTGAGTGAATTCTATTCCCTCCAGTCAATTAAATATCTAATTTCAACGCAAGTAGATAATAACCGAAGTATTTTTATATAAATGAATGAACAGTTAGAAAACTGTTAAACACATAGCCCTTGAGCATGAAAAATATATTCGTTTAACTGTTTTATTCTTTTATTGTTAATTCGCTACAGAGACTTTGCACTTATATCATTTTAGATTGTGGCACAGGGAAAAAGCTTGTCCTATTTTGACAAAAATAATACAAAGTGAAATTCACAAGTCCCTCTGCACTACTTGAAATAGTTAGCTAGGACTTGGATGGGCATTTAAGAACAAATGGACTGACTAGGCAGAGAAGTCTCCATGCCAGCTGAACCTTACTGAATAGGCTGGCACATAGGCCTGGGGCCTATGGGTTCCATTGCTACACTGTTCCAGTGCCCCTAATGCTCCATGTGTAAAATGGCAGCAACTACTCTATAAGCCTATGAGCAGAGTAGTGGCTGCACAAGGATGTGTTGGCGGCAGGTTGGGGGATGAATTCTGTACCCCTCACTTCATATTCAGTGCCTGCACAAAGCTTAAATAAGTCAGGCATTGTTTAGCAGGGCACACATGTCATTTATTCCAGCCTTGAAATGTTGTGTGATCAGTGATTCTCTTGTTGAGAGCACTGATCCCAGACAACAATACAGGACAGCCCCAGTAGCTGAATTAGAATAAGAACAATGCTCCTTATCAGTCATTAACAACATTATCAATCCCAGGTAAGATAATGGAGTGGCTGATATAGGAGTTGATTAATAAAGAATTAAAGGACGTAATGTAATTAATGTAAATCAACATGGGTTTATGGAAATACATCTTGTCAAACTCACTTGATAACTTTTTTTAAATGAGATTACAAGTTTGGTTGACACAGGTAACTGTGTTGATGTAATAGACATCTGGTAAGGCATTTGATTGGTACCACACAACCTTTTGATTGGAAGAAAAAATAACAAACCCTACAAAGATATAAAATTAACATGGCACACATTGAATGGATTAAAAACTGGCTAAATGATAGGTTCTCAAAATGTAATTGTTAACAGGGAATCATCTTTGAGTGGGTATATTTCCAGTTTGGTCCAGCAGGGATCAATACTTGCCTCTACATTATTTAACATTTTTATCAATGACCTATAAGAAAATATAAAATCATCACTGATAAAGTTTGCGGTGACACAAAACTCGAGGTAAAAAGAAAAGGAGTATTTGTGGCACCTTAGAGACTAACAAATTTATTTGAGCATAAGCTTTTGTGAGCTACAGCTCACTTCATCGGATGCATTCAGTGGAAAATACAGTGGGGAGATTTATATACACAGAGAACATGAAACAATGAGTTTTATACACACTGTAAGGAGAGTGATCACTTAAGATGAGCTAATACCAGCAGGAGGGGGGGGGGGAAACCTTTTGTAGAGATAATCAAGGTGGGCCATTTCCAGCAGTTGACAAGAACGTCTGAGGAACAGTGGGAGGGGTGAGGGGGAGAATAAACATGGGGAAATAGTTTTACTTTGTGTAATGACCCATCCACTCCCAGTCTCTATTCAAGCCTATGGTCAATAACAGAGAGGACAGATCACTAATTCAGCAGGATCTGGATTGCTTGGGAAACTGGGCGTAAGCAAACAATGTGAGTTTTCATATGGTTAATTGCAAATGTACATATCTAGGAATAAAGGATGTAGGCCACTATTATAGGATGGGGGACTCTGTCCTGGAAGTGGGGACTCTGAAAAAGATTTTGCAGATAATCATCTGAATAGGAGCTCTGAATGTGACATTGATCAAAATAGCTAATGTGATCCTGGGATGCATAAACAAGGGAATCTCAAATAGAAGTAAAGGATATTTTTCCTCTGTAATCGGCCCTGGTGCGACCGTGGGTGAAATATTGTGTCTAGTTCTAGTGCTCACAACTTAAGAAGGACATTGATACATTGGAGAGGGTTTGGAGAAGAGCCACAAGAATAATTAAAGGATTAGAAAATATGTCTTACAGTAATAGATTCAAAGAATTCAATTTATTTAGCTTAACAAAGAGAAGGTTAAGGGGTGACTTGATTACATTCTATCAGTATCTACATGGGGAACAAATATTTGATATTAGGCTCTTCAGTCTAGCAGAGAAAACTATAAAACAATCCCATGGCTGGAAGTTGAAACTAGACAAATTCAGACTGGAAACAAGGTGTAAATGTTTTACAGTGAAGATAATTAACCATTGGAACAATTTACCAAGGGTTGTGGTGGATTCTCCATCAATGACCATTTTAAAATCAAGATTAGATGGTTTTTCTAAAAGATATGTAGTAGGAATTATGCACTAGGAATTATTTTGGAGAAGTTCTATGGGCTGTGTTATACAGGAGGTCAGACTAGATGATAATAATGGTCTCTTCTGGCCCAGGAATCTATCAATCTATGAATCATGTTCAATATCCTGTGACCAACCTCTCTATTATTCATAAAGATAGAGAACTAAAAATACTGCATATTTATTTTAAAAAATGTAAAATGGGATGCTTGGATTCCCTTTTTGGTATAGGGGAAGAAGTGAAAAAAAGATAAAAGTAGGGATATGTATGTGTGTTTGTGTGTGTGTGTGTAAAATCCTTATACACTCTTTTTGTCCTTTGCTTTGTACTTTCCCCTACTTATCCCTGTCAACCACTGCACTTTAAAAAAAATATTTCCCAGCCAACCAAAAGAGCTGTGATCAAATCAAATAAGGGAGTTTTAAAAATTGACTCAGTTGGACATTGACTTTGCAGGGTCTCCAAACAGCTGGTGTTTTCATTACATGCTCAGCAGGCTGTAACAGGGAATACTGATTCAAATGATGGCCACATTTGGATGACCCATACCATCTGAATTTGATTAGGTCTATCTACCTTTGGGATCCTCACCCCTTTTCCTTCCCACTGTGCCTCCCTCCCCTTTCCAGTGGGTCCTAGCATCCCTTCACCCCTTATCTGAATCTATTTTGTGAGGATGAGGATGGTGCAGATTTCTTCTCCTAACGTCTCCAGTAGCTTGGAGAGAGCAGCCATTTGTCCTGTCCTCCCTTCAAAGTTTCCATGTGGTGACCAGGTGGTATGCTGTTTCCACTCTTGTTTTTTTGAAAACGTCCAGCAAAATATACTTGCTCTCTCCAACATCAACTCAGTCAAAGTCAAATAATTTTCTGAATTATCAAAAAACACCTTAGGCTTAGTTCTGTTCTCCACTCTAGGGGCATAAACTCCATTGACTTTGGTGTAATGGAGAGCAGAATTTGGCTGCTGGCCCTTCAAAATTAAATATAAAATAATAATAAAAGAAAGAAAAATAGAAGCTTACCTCTGGTATTTGATCAGAGATGAAAGAAACCATTTCCTTTGGAGCGCTAGAGAAGTGGTTTCCCATGCAATGTGTTTTATGGCACACAAATGAGCCTTTGTGGCTCAAGCTGTTTATTCTTCATATTGTATGAAGGAGTCAGACTCACAATTAATACTCAACTAACATGTTCTTTCTGACATGTTCTTTCCTCTATCAACTTCTACTCTTTCTATATTTGGCCTTATTCTTTTTTTCACAATAACTGTTCTTTTTGTATCTATTCTCAACAAAAGAACAAAACAAGTCTGCACTACGCTAGTCATCTTCAAGTTTTTAAAGCAAAGTACTCTGCTAAATAGAAACCAGCTTTATAAAACTTTATTTCTTAATTTCACAAAAACCTTAAATCATTTCCCTTAAATATACTCGATCTTTATTTCTTGCACTCTACTAGATCAGGTTGGACCTTTTTATTTCATATAATGCAAAAGTTGCCTGTGGCACTGCTAGTTTATATTTAAGACACAGATTTGTCTCCTAGTTATTTTATTCTACATACTCATCATTCATATTTAATGTAACATGCACTTGACTTTTTAATTCCTTATATTGAATGACAGACACAGTCATTCACAGCACACCCATGGTTTAGATTCTCTCTCTTGGGGTCCCTTCTGGTTTCTTCTATATTCATAAAATTTCATGCTTCGAACCTTTAGCCAGTCACCTGCGGGAGTCAGGAAGGTTCACGCCCTTCCCTCCTGTATATTCTAGATTTTTTTGTCTCCTTCTTCTGAAGCATCAGAGAAGGCCACAGCTGGAGATGGGGCACTGGAAGAGGTGGGCCGATGCTCTGAGGTGGTACTGAGCATTCTCTCTCACTTGCTTTGCTGGTGAGTCTTCTTCATGTGCTCAGGATCTAACTGATCACCATATGTGGGTTGGAGAAGGAATTTTCCTCCAGGTCAGATTGGCAGTGACCTTGGCGGGTTTTTTTTTTTTCACCTTTACCAAGGATTCTGGTGGCTTCTCCATCACAGACCATCTTTAGAGAAACATCCAATCTTGATTCAAAAGATCTTCTCTAGTAATTATTTGGGGAAAGTTCTGTGGCCTCTGTTATACAGGAGGTCAGACTAGATGATCACAGTGGTCCCTTCTGGCCTTGGAATCTATGAATCTCTGTGGCATGGGGTGTGGGTCCCTTGCTGGGATCATCTGGGTTCATCTCACTTAATCATTTCCCTACCATTGCAGGGCCTTGGTGCACCTTGATCCCTTCTATTCTCCATCTGTGGCACATAATAATTTAGTCTCCTGTGAACTGTAATACTTTTGTCTAATATTGGTTGCTGGGTTTAGTGTGTGAGTGATGTTTGTGGCCTGAGATATGTAGGTCAGACTGGATGATCTTAAACTCTGTGACTAATTGTTATTTTTCATTAATGGAAACATAGTTGCTGTCTATTTTTGATCACCTGAAAGACTTGGGGTATAAAATTGCATCTCAGATCTGCAAGTCAGTCAACATCCAATGTTCAACTATCCCCAAGAAGCTGGTAACAGTTGGAGATCTGGATGAATGGGAAAAGCAGGGAATCAATCTTGACTTCTAACTTGGATTTTGGAAGAGCATGTTGCCCTGTGTTTTGTTTTTTTAAAAATTATAGCTGAACTGCAATCATCAAATTCAGGCCCTAGACTATGCCTTTATTCTCTATTCCAGCCATTCTTTTTTAATCACATTTCCATTTAACTTGAAACTTCCACCATAAGATTATTAGCATTAATCTCCACAGTAGAATTTGTCAATAGCACATTCTCAACAAAAAGTTTCATTGACTTCAGTAGGACTCACCGCTCACATGATTGATGGATTGCAATATCAGGCTGAAGTATTTCATACAAACCTAAATGTTGGGGAATAAGTTTGAAACTGGCCCCAGATAGAATTATTTTTATTTACATATATCTCATGGGGGTATTGTGATTAGCAAGGGTCTGTTAATTGTTTGTAAAGGACTTTGAGATCCTTGAATGAAAGACACTATATAACTGCAAAGTATGACTATTGTAATAATGTATCCGGCCTTTACTTCAAGGATTTCAAAGTACTTTACAAATGGTTACTATGCCTGAAAACAACTCTGTGTAGTTCATAGAAACTGGTGATTGGTGCTGTAGAAATTTTTATATAGGCAGATAGGTAAGTATTATTTATACCCATTTCAACAGATGGGTAAACCTTTCACAGAAAAGTTGTGACTTGCTGAAAGTTACAAACCTAGTCAATGGCAAAGCCTGAAATATAACTAAGGAATCTTGCCTCTCAGCCTCCTTCTCTAACCACTAGAGTGGGGTTTCATAACCTTTTTCTTTCTGATACCCTTCACAATAAGCTATAAAAACCCCACAGCCCACCAGTGTCACAGCAATTGTTTTTTTACAGGTCAAAGCCAGGGCTAGCATTAGAGCAGTGGTTCTCAATCTACTTACCATTGTGGGCTCCATATGTGGTCCACAATGTGTTTTGTGGGCCACAGGTTGAGAACCATTGTGCCAGACACACATTGGTCCACGCAGCCCTGCACTGCCAGCCTGCCCTTCCCCCTGGGACACCCCACCAACCCCCCTGCCCAACGCCCCCCTGACTCCCTATACCTAGTGTTCCCCTGCCCAGAGACCCCCCCACAGGCCCACTGCCCTCCCCGCTAAAACCCCAAACAGACTCTAACGCTCAGTGCCCCCAGGCAGCGCAGGGTCAGGAGTGGAACCCCCACAACTGTGGGTCAGGCAGCTGGGACTCTGGACACAGGACCAGGAGCAGAACCTCTAGTTCCTGGGCTTATGCTGCCCTTTACTTTCCACCTCTTCACTACCCAGAGCGCCCCCCTCCCACCCTCACAGACCCACTCTCCCATACCCTGCCCCTCGTCACACTCACTGGCTTCACTGCTGGCAGAAGCACTCCAGCAAGGCTGCTGATGCCTCTCCCTCTCAGCTAGCCCCTCCTGCTGCCAGACCGGAGAGACAAGTTGTGAGATTTTTTTTTGCACACATCTGGGCCACAGCTGTGTGGTTATTCGGCCACTCAGGCTTTGGCTTCAGCCCCCAGTGGCAGGGCTCAGGGCCCCAGGCTTCAGCCCTGCACAGAGGCACTTTGACTTTCTGCCCTGGGCCCCAGCAAGTCTAACACTGGCCCTGCTTGGAAAACCCCCTGAAAGCTGCTTGCAGCCCCTAGTAGGGCCCAGACCCCTGGTTGAGAACTGCTGTACTAGAGAACACTTTTCCCTCTGACTGTTCGGGAAAAGTAGAGGAAGTGGGTGTAGAGAATCCTCTGTCTGATTCTTAAGGAAAGCATATGTGAAGAAAAAACGGGTAAGTGAAGGTGTTTTGCAATAAAATTCCTTCGGCTCTATAGTCAAAGGGCCAAAATCTCAGCCCACCCAAAGCCTGCAAAAGTAAGGGACTTATGTGGAAATGGGTGAATCCTCCATATAAAAAAGAGCTAGGGAGTGGAGCTTAAACACTTTGGCTTCTAGTGCAGCCTTCAGGCTGTAGTATCAGACAAGGCCTGTGGTGCACCGGTTAGGAGTGAGCTGTGAAGAGTGCATTTGCATAGTGTTTAGATCTATTGGCTGTAATCTCCACCCTCTCCTGGTCTGCCCTCTAAACTCCCATTCATGCCATGGAGTGAGTTGCTGTAAAGCAGTGCACTCTGCAGGTGCAGAGTCTTGCTGCATGGCCTTTCCATGGTTTGCTCTTTCAGTGCAGTGGAACCACAGCAGTTCTTTTGCTCCATGGGCCTTGTGTACACACCAGTGGGGTTGGGGGCAGGGAAGGAGAGAGAGGATTTACACCCAAGGAAGAGCTATCACTGTACAGCTATCACTGTAAGTCTAAAATAAGTTTTCCATTAGGCATTTTATTAGCCAGTTACTATTTCATGGAGGTGGGGGAAGGTACACTTGAACGAACACAATAATAATGAGAAAATGGGAATTGTAACTGTTGATGTATTATGTTCTGAATTTAGTCTTTGGAAAATCATACATTTTTGTTTCAGAATAGTCTCAACATTTACAACCACAACAAACCACTACAATATCTGCCCACAAAAGATTTAGAAACTGTTCAACATAATGCACCTCAAGTGACAGGCAAAAGCTATTTTTTTTCTTGTGAATTTGCTGATATTCTTGCCATGTTCCAACAGATTTTTTTTCTCTGAAGAGAAGGGCTTAATATATTTAGTGTTCTGATTTGTCTTCAGTAGTTAGAAATGTTGTAGAAAGTAGTTATTAATAAATCATTAAAGGTTTGCATCTCATTTAGCAGTCTTGCTGCTATGTTATTCTGTATTTTCTTCCATAGCAGAAAGTCTTTTAAAAGTCCCCATAAAGAAGGACTTTATAATGGAGCAAAGTTTAAACAAAGAAAAATCAATTGATTTTACCTGTAATACTCTTTATTATGGAAGGTATTTGTTCAAAATAAAAGTTTTATCTTTCTGACTACCCTAACTGTGCTTCACTTTGAGTCTATGTGAAGGCATAATTATGCATTTATGGCATTATGCGATGCAGCCATTGAAAAGATAATGTAATCACTTCTGCAGTATGGCTTTACTTTGGGATCAAGTAGGACGGGGAATGGCAAGGTGAAAATACCATTTGGTTAACTACATCTATCTTCAGCAACTAGCAAAAGAGGTAAGAGAAATGACAGAAAACATGTGAAAGGTAAACTGAATAAAACAGTCTAAATATTTCCCCCAGTGTAGAATCTCTTTCTAAATTATTCATAGTAATGAGTTCAGTTATAAAATAGTTTGCACTGTATGAACTTTTATATGGGCACCTGTTATATTTTTTAATACTGAACTTGTGTACACTGCTTTAATTCCCTGATGTACTTTTGTACATTTCAGTCTCCCACAAAGCTGCTGTACAGTAGCCATAATAAAAGCATTTATAGTTCAACATAATTCTCCTTCATATCTTTCTTCCTTTCACTTTTCCTAAATAAGAAAAACCAGTTTAAAAGTAATAAAGCACTTCCTTCTGTAAATCTCTGATCTTTTTTTCCTAAGGGAAGATTAATTTGTAAATATGCTAATGGATTTGTGTAATATGAAACCTTCATGAGAAAAACTACATTAGTTCATATGAATGAACACATCTATCTTATTCAATTACAAAGTAATGGCTGTGAGCACCAACACTGTGTGTTCTACCGTCTCATGTCCAAAATCACTGTAGGCGTCTCCGAAGAGAAAACACAGTTTCACCACAAATGTGTTGGATGAAGACTTTTTTTGGGTCATCTTTATTGAGTTTCTCTCTTTTTGGCTCATTTACTTATATTGAGATTCAGTCTAATTCCAGTCAAATAGATTTTATCTGAAGGAATCTATTCCGAATAAAATTATAGTACAGTATAAAACCTAATTCTTTGGCTATCAAACTTTTTTAAAAAAAAGTTGCTTAAAGGTAAAGGTTGAACCTGCCAACCCTTATTGCCAAGTGTAGTGCTTACTTCTATGGAAAATCCCATGGAAGGAAGAGGCCAGATTTTGAGGTGATAGCAAGCTCTGTTAATTCCAGTTTAGTTGGGCAATTTTGAGAGCTAACAATAGTGTCATTCACGCATTGTGGAATAAATGCTTTTGCTATTATTTGAGCCTACTGTACTCAGACAGACCTGTCCTGGGACATTAAGCCCCAAAGCCTCCTCCTTTGCACATGGGAGGAACAGTAGCAGGGAGTGCAGTTTAGAGATATCCTTGGAGGTGCTTCCCTATGTTAGCTATTGTTATGTATTGTGGATATAGCACAAATCCCTGACTGTAAACACAGACACATGCATACAGTTGGAGCCATGATGACTGGATGACTCTGTATTGCATTGAGAAATTAGAAAAACTTCGTAACCACAGATTCGACATAAGCAACTGCTTAGGAAACTGTAACTGCAAATTCACAAAACAGATTCCACACTCTGCTCAATATATTCAGATACATCACATCTGTTCTCCCCCCTCAAATGGGAACAACAATTTCAGAAGTACTTGTGGGGGAACAAGGTCCAGTTATAAGTCAAGCCTTTCAAGTGTCTTGCATTTGCTTTCTGAATTGTCTGCCAACATTTTAAACACTCTCCTGAGGAAGTGGTGTCCCTGCAGCAATGTCAGCCTGGAATCACCCCTGAATCTTGTAATTGGTCAGTGTGGTGGCACCAAGCATGACCTGAGATTTTGGCCTATAAATAGCATTGCAGGTGTTTTGTTTGTCGTGGCATGTATCATGTGTTGATATTCTAGCAAGAAGTGTGATAACTTCTCCTGTAATGATTCCTTCTCTTCTGCCATGGATTGCAGGGCTTTCTTAAAAGTACGTAAAAACCTTTCAACCAAGCCATTTTTGGCTGGGTGATATGGTGCAGAGGTAATATGTCTAATACCATTTTTCTTCATGAATCATTGAAACTCTTCTGAACTAAACTGAGGATTGTTGTCACTCATAGCTTGTTCTGGCAACCCAGTACTTGCAAACAAACTTTAGTTTTTCTTCTGGCAATTTGGAATGGGCATCCACCACTACTAGATACATCATTCCTAAAAATGGCTCTACAAAATCAATATCCAGAAATTGCCAGGGAGCTGATGGATTCCCAGGGGTTTAATGGTGCTGGTTTAGGCATGTGCTGTTCCTGTGGGCATCACAAGCATTACTTTGCAAGCTGCTGTATCATGCCTGACCACCAGACAAAATGTCTGGCAAGTTCCTTCATATTTACTACCCCTAGATGACCTATGTGGAGTTCTTCTAATACTCCTATGTGCAGTTTACTTGGTATAATCATACTGCTGTTGTCACAGAAACACCCTTCCTCTGATGAAGGATTGCTGCTAGAATTTGTGGTCTGTCACAAGGGTGAATTTTCTTTCATATTTCTTGACACCCCATACCAGACTTGATGCTCCCTTGTCTATTAGTTACATCCTGCCACTCTGAGAGATCTTGAGGAAAATGCTATGGGTCTCTCTCCCTGCCATGTGGAATTGTTTGTGCCAATTGTTACTGCCCCAATACCATGTGAAGAAGCATCACATGCTAACTTGATGGTCAAAGATGGGTTAAAGTGTATAAGTACACTGTCTGAAGTGACCAATTGTTTTACTTCCAGGAAAGTTTTTTGATACTCACGTGACCAAACCCACTTTTGACCAGTCTGCAGTAAACAGTTCAGCAGATGCAATACAGTTGCTAGGTCTTATAGCAGTTATATACTATAACTGGTCTTATAGTAGTAGTTGATAAATCCCAGAAATGATATAAATTGCGGCATATCCTTCGGTGGTGGAGCTTCCAGGACTCCTTAAATCTTCTGAGTTTTATGGAGGCCTTGTGCATCAATAATGTGCCAACAATAAGCCATCGAGTCCTTGAAAAATTCACATTTAATGTGATTACCTTGTGACCTGTATTCTTCTAGACATTTTAATAGCCTTTTTTCAGTGTTTCCAAATGTTCTTCATCAGTTCCACCACTCACAATAATGTCATCCAAATAACACTGTATTCTTGGGATATGTTGCAAAACTTAGTCCATTGCCATGTAGCAGGAGTTGAAGTAATACCAAACGTTAGCCTGTTGTAGTGCTACAGACCCTCTTATGTGTTGATTGTGAGATATGCCTTCTTTTTGAGCTTTCATCTGTAGGTAGACCTGTGACAAATCAATTTGGCTGAATTTTTGTCCCCCGGCTACATTAGCAAAAATATCTTCAGGGAGTATTTTTCAACTTCCAGCACAGAGTTTATGGTGACCTTAAAATCTCCACACACTCTTATTGTACCACTTTTTTTTTACAGTTGGAACAACAGGAGTTTCCCATTGGCTCCAAGTTACTTTTGAAAGTATGCACTCCTTTTCAGATATTAAAATTAAGCATCTACCTTCAAGTGGATACTGTAAGGGACAGGTCAAACTTCATAAAACTTGGGCTGAACCTTCTCATCTAGGTTTGTGTGTGAGAGGGTTTGAGTCACACGAGAATGAGGAGACATGTGATATTAATCTTATCTATCTTTGTTGTCCATCTAGATATTATAAGTGGCTGGAGGGGTTGTGAAGTTGCCTTGTGGTTGGGGTTGAAATGGGGTTGTGTGTGTGTGGGGGGAGATTTTTTATTTTATTTTTTGCATTTCAAAGGTGGTAATCCTACCTGCACCTCACTCTCACCGAAAAAAAAGGCCCTTTAAAATTAAGTTTTTATCATAGAATATCAGAGTTGGAAGGGATCTCAGGAGGTCATCTAGTCTAACCCCCTGCTCAAAGCAGGACCAATCCCCAATTTTTGCCCCAGATCCCTAAATGGCCCCCTCAAGGATTGAACTCATAACCCTTAGTTTAGCAGGCCAATGCTCAAACCACTGAGCTATCCCTCTCCCATATCACACCAATATACCAAAGGAAAATCATTTTATTCTGTTGAGGTCCTTTAGGCTGCCTATGTCCATCCCAATGGCACCTGAGGCCTTTCCTGAAGCATATTAGGTGACAAGACTATCATTTGTTTCCTGTGGTTCTTTCCCTCTTCCTCTCCACAGGAGAAAAACTGTGTATGGATTTTTTTCTAAATGTTGAGTTATGTTTCTGTTAGCAATGGAAACACAGGGAGGCTTGAGTTTGTTCGTAGCTCCTGTTGGAGTTTGTTCTACAGTCTTGGCCCAGCCACTGAGAAAAACTGTCTCCTGTGTAGCCAAGGATAAAAAATATCAGATACATTTAGGATATAGAAGTGAAATATAAATATCAAATAATGTAGTAACACAAGGCCTTCAGGCTTGTAACATATTTAGATTAGCCAAGCAAGACTTCAGACCTAAAGATAGGGTCACTCATCAATTAGCTACCCATGTCAGCCTGTGTCACAAGATGAAACAGTTAACTGCTGCTGATTCGGAAGTATCTATTACAATGTATCAGTTAAAGCTAGTTGGAATATTTTGGGGATTTTTGAAGACATAAGGTGTCAGCAATGTGCTAAACACAAGTTGTTATGGTGAGTGAGTCACAAAAATGTTAGTGAGTATAAGGGGAAAACAAAGGGGAAAATGGGGCACCCCAAATTTAGTGGGATGTGGAAGCATAGATGAGGAAAAGGGGTTGAATATTCATAAATATGGATGAACCCCAGTGGGCATCAGCATAAGACATTATAAAAGTTGAATCCCAGCTTATGTGCCTGGGGAGATGCCTCACTGGTGGTGAGGATGATGATGATGACGAAGATAATGACTGACACTCTGGGATTCCCCAGCAGCAGATGGCAGTGAACAGTCAGAGCAAAGGGCAATGGTGCAATCTCTCTATCTACTGTTGTATTTCAGGGTTTGTGGGATTGTTTATCTGCTTAGTGGATTTGTTAATAAAGGGACTTACGATAAATTTCAATTTTCTCATGTGCTCCTGGGGGAGCGGGGGTGTCTCTCATTCTAATAATATCAGTAACAATCTTCCTGATGCTGTAGCCACTCAGGAGACCAAACCCTTATCGACCAATGCGGTCTAAAAGATTAATCAATACCCCAATCCATCAATTGGGCTACACCTTCATGAATAAGCTTTCCCTTTGCAGTTGTCAATTCCATTGTGCCAGAAGAGTAGAGCTGTTGACTATGAGTCCTTACCCCAGAGCATTAGGCAGTCTTTCAGGCCCCGATTATTAAGGATGGATATCTTGAAGTTCAAGCCAACATAGTGAAGGACAAATCTGATGTAAGTAAAACTGAGTCAATAACTGTTTGGGCGTTTTTTGATTTTTTTTTTGTTTGTTTGTTTGGTTTGGTGGCCAAAATGGGAAAATCTGAAAAGAAAATCATTTGGGTTAACCAAAAATAGAAACCTGTCAGTTTTTCTCTCCAAAACAACTCCCCCATCCCCAAATTTTGTTTCAGGTTGAACAGCACATTTCATTTGATCCAAAGTGATTTTTTTTTTCATTTTGGTTTTTTTGGATATTTTTTACCCTTTTTGTTTTTTTACATAATCTAGGTAAATTTTCAGAGTGCAATTTGTTGTTTCAAAACAAAAAGTTAGTGTTTCATTTCAACATTTAAATACACTTTTTTGACAAATCTATTTACTGAATTAAACCCGAATTTGTGAATAAGTTTGGTTGATCCATCACTGCATTTTTAAAATTATTTTGCCCAGCTGTAGTAGAAAAAAGTTTTGCTGAGAAGATGCACTGCTGCATGTTAGGATATAGATATTCAGGCCTGTCTGCAAAGGCCTGTACTCTAAGAATTTAGGTGTATTCTTATCACTTGGCTAGTGATAGAGGTATAAAAGAAAGAATCAAAATCACTGTCTGCTGGTGTAAGGGCCTTCTCTTACTGTGACAGTCTGAGGCCCTGTTCTTAGGCTAAGGCCTTTGGCTAAGCAGCAGAGGCAGCCATAAGCTGGGAAGCGAACGGTCACATCCTCACATTCCAAACTAGTCACATTGAAATAAGGTGCTATTGGGCTGTTAGGCACTATCAGGACAGGATTGTATTCCTATCACCTCCAGAGAAAGGGAAGTGCCTAGAAAATGTAAAAGGAAACTTAGTTTGATAGCATCCTGTCTGGCAAGAACTCACTTATCAATAGCTGGGATGTGAAATCCTCACTTCTGTATTGTTTTGTCATTATAGTTCCCACTTTGCTGTTGTTTGTCTGTATAATCTCTGTCTGGTTCTGTGATTGTTCCTGTCTGCTGTATAATTAATTTTGCTGGGTGTAAACTAATTGAGGTGGTGGGATATAATTGGTTACATAATCATGTTACAATATGTTAGGATTGGTTAGTTAAATTTCAGGAAAATGATTGGTTAAGGTATAGCTAAGCAGAACTCAAGTTTTACTATATAATCTGTAGTCAATGAGGAAGTGATGGGGTGTGGGTGGGGGTGGGCATGTGGGTGTGTGAGATGGGAACAGGGAATGGGGGTAAGAAAATTGGAATCATGTTTTGCTAAAGGGGGAGATGGGAACAGGGAATGGGGGTAAGAAAATTGGAATCATGTTTTGCTAAAGGGGGAAATGGGAACAGGGAATGGGACTAAGGAAGTTGGAATCATGTCAGGAATCGGAACAGGGACACAGGTGTAAGGCTCTGTGGTGTCAGAGCTGGGAAGGAGGATACTAAGGAAGGAAACTGGAATCATGCTTGCTGGAAGTTCACCCCAATAAACATCGAATTGTTTGCACCTTTGGACTTCGGGTATTGTTGCTCTCTGTTCATGCGAGAAGGACCAGGGAAGTAAGTGGGTGAAGGAATAAGCCCCCAAACACTGCATTTTTTACTAACTGTATTTTTCTGAAGGCCAGGTAGATTCATCTTGGGAAAATACAAGCTAATACATCTGGAAAAAAATAATCCAAACCACATTCAATGACAGGGGGAAACATGGGAAGCAGTAATGCTGAAGGAGATTTAGGGGTAATAATGGTTAGCAATTAAAATAAGTTTTCAATGTAATATGGCAGGTAAAGTTTTTTATATTCTTTTATTTGGCATGGTTGTCCTCCTATCAGCATAGATGCAACATTGTGAGTGTCACAGTAAAAAAAATATTATGGAAAATTTAGAGGTGAGAGAGACCTGTTAAATGATCTAGTCCATCCCTTGACCAATGCAGGATTATTCCCTGCAGAATATTTCCTAGTGCTGAGTTCAGATTTGTTTTTAAAACATTCTCAGTGATCTGCTCCCAAGAGAAGTGGTGGAAGCCTGATTCCGCAACCCACAACATCTCATCATCTGTCTGATTTTTCAGAGAGGAACTCTTACAATAAGGAAATATTACCTGATATTAAACCTACATTTTTCCTTTTCTTAATCCCATCCCATTACTTCTATTTATACCTTCCCGGTATCACCCTAAATAGTTTCCTGCCATGAGTGTGGTGAGCTAATTTATAGCACTGAAAGTCTGGATTCTCAGGAAAGGAAAGCTTTGCCTCTTGCTAAATACTCCCAGAATCAAACTGAATGCATAATCTTAGCTACTTGATCCATCAGTGAGGCATAAATGGTAGTTAAATAACCACCTTAGCTGTAGGTAGGCATTTTGAACAGGATACCCACATTTTTCCAATGTCTAATTATGAGAAATTCAGCATGAAAAACTTTTGGAAAGGAAGCCAAGAAATGAATAGCATAAACCACCAGCATTGTTGGGTTTTTTTGTTTTTTTGTTTTTTTTTGTAATCTGGTTCTTATCCTTGTTTCATTCCTTTTCAAAGTGTTAATAAAGGCATGTCTGCAAAGCAGTGTCCTTTCCCTTATTCTCTTTTTCTTTTAAATCTGAGCACTGGATCCTAAATTTGGTCAAGAGCCTATCTTAATAGTTTTTGGGGTTGCTAACGTGGTATGTTCTGTTATTCAGGTCTCCAAATGCAATTTTGAAATTAAAGAGCTCCTGAAAAAAACACACATACATACCACTGAAGTTGCATGTTTTTGAGCCAGTATTTTCTGAAGGAAAACATGGCAAGCCACCCCTTTCTTCTCCCAATTAATATAGCAAATGTCACAGCACAAAATCTTCTTTTTAACTGGGACTGCATGTGGGTACAATTGAGAATGGAAATTTAATCTGGGTTATTATTTCACTCAAGGTGAATTACAGCTGAATCTAAAAATTATGCAGAGTAATCTTTGATTTATAATGTACCATTTGCAGTCTGATGTTCTGTATATTTCCAACAATAAAACCTGCAGTGGGAGAAAATAAGTCTGTTATTTTCCTAAATTCCCCTTCCCCCTGTCCAAGTAATTATTTTGAGTTTCTGAGTGTTAAATCTTAAGGTTCATCAACTCACATCTTTACAGCTCTGTCTTTCTGTATACAGGACCCTGTCTGCCTGTTTCCTCTATTGCACTATTTTGTTTGTACTACTGTAATCATTTTGCTGGCCCAGATCTGTGTGGGTGTGCTGGCAGCTTTACAACAAAGTTACATGGGAACTGAGTTAAGGTTGAATATTTATTAGAAGAAGCCATCTGGCGTCAGGCTGTCTGTACAGGGGGGCTTATTTCTTTAGTAGTCTCTCCTTTTCTCTCTAGCTCTTCCTCCCTCTCTCTCAGTTTCTCGTTTACATACTGCATATATGTGAAAAGTGGAACATACATCTTTACATATTGATTTTATTCTCCACAAAAAAAAATCCCCATATTTTTACTGGTTTTTTCCCTTCTCCACTACCTCTTTTCTACCCCTCCTTCCCGCTTTTCTTTCTCAAAGGCTGATCAGTCCTAGTTCTTGCAGTGGTATTTACTGGTGATGCAGTCAGTAACATACTGCAGGATTCCCACAGTAGATCCTACAGCTCTCTCTCTGAGGCAGCAGCTTCGAATAGTTTCTAAGCAGCTGTAGCTTGCTTAAATATTCATCTCCTACTTCTTCCATGCTTTCTCTCCATTAGCTGGCAATCTCATAAAAGAACTCCATTCCTGAGTGGAGTGTTCAGGAAACTCACTACTCACTGTTAAACAAACTGCTTAGTATAAGGGTGTTCCTGCTATTCCACTACTTTGTATGACCTAGTGAAGCTTCAATGTGTAGCAGTAAATTGCCAAAAGATGTTTACTTTACTTGTGTAAGAGCTCCTCATAATTCCATTGTTCTCTTTCCCTCAACAGACACAGATCCCGAGAACAATACCAGGAGACTGGCTATTTAATCTCAGGGTATTCTTAGCATCTGTGGACAGAATAGCTGAGATTTTACAGTGATTCAGGTTTTGGGGTGCTGTATATTTTTGGGTGCCCAAAACAAGACACCTCAATGGGGCTTGATTTTAAGAGGCTGGGTGCTCAGCACTTTCTGAAAAAGCAGTTTCCTTGAAAGTATCTCAAGTTGAGTACCCAAAAACTGAAGCATCCCAAATCACTTTGGAAAATCTTGGCCTATTTTTGTAATATGACAGTGAATGTACAATTTGGAGACAGTAGATTCTCAAACATAGGTTTATAAGTAGATAACTGAATTTAGCAGCATCACATGCATTCTTAAATGCACAGCAAGTTTGGTGTTGATGCCAGGTGCTAGACTGCCAGCAGTGGACAGTGAAGTTTTCTATTCATCCAAAGAAGCAGGTACAGCATGGGAAGCAGTCATGCCCTGTCAGTGTGCCTGGACCTATTTTCAAAGGACCACCTCTTGGTGTGGAAGGGGAGTGCTGTTTCCGTAGACTGCACAGTCCTTGATGTTTGGGCTATGGCTGCCAATAACAGTGCCAGTTGTTGGGGGGAGGATTGCGTGGGAGAGTTAGATGTACGTATCTAACTTGTTGTAAGAAGATTGAGGCCATCAAATTATTTCATAGATACCAGCATCACACGGTGATGATTTTTGATCACTAATAAGCTGAATTCAAACTGGGGACCTACACGTGAAAGACTCCATAGTCTATGACTAGTCCCCTGAGGCTGGGCAAATGAAGTGATAAATTTGAAACTGTTGGTCATATTTTCAGCAGCAGTTTGGTATCTCTGGTATTGGCTGGCCCATACCTCTAAGTCTGCTACTATTAGCAAGGCTCACCATGGTTACCAGGGCTAACTAAGACTCTTCTAGATTAGCTGGCCTGAGATCTGCCTGTGCAATGCCCACCCTGCCAACCAAAGAGGGAGGAAAGAACTCTACTGGTGCTCCTTCTCCTGCCCATCTGGAAGGGTGAAGATGATGATCCTGCACTAGCATCCAAACACGTCCTTTCTGTTTCTTAAATGATGAGGTCTGAGAAGTTGGTCCTTTCCTACACTGGCCCACAGTCCCTTCCCCTGGTCCAAGTGCGGAGATGTGGAAGACAACTTCTCTGGCCAAGTGGAATGGGGACCAAGGAGGGTCACCCGGATGCATCCCCTTAACTGGACTAAGTGAGGAGAGTGAGACTTTTGCCAGACTCACGGTAAAGGTTGCCTGCCCTGCTCTTAAAACTTAAACAGCTTTGATGGCAGACAGCAAGAGAAGAATAATGATCCAGTATTTAAATTACTGTATAGGAATCAAAATATCTTGGTTTTATTCCCAGCTCTGCCAGTGCATCATTGTGTGTCCTTGGGCAAGACATTTGAGCTCTCCGTATGTCAGTTTCCTAACCTGTAAAATTGAGGTAATAATTAACTGTCTTGCTGAGGTGTTGTGAATCTTAATTAGTATTTGTAAAGTACTTTGAGATCCTTGGAAGAAAAACTCTTGAAAGATATTTGTCTGAGAGCAGCGTTGCTTATCCTTTAATATACTATTTTATATATCTTAGTAATTCCCAGGTATCCAGCTTTGTTTGTCTCACCCCTTTCTCTCTCCCCATGTCCCATCTCTGTTTAATGTAACAAGGAGCAGCTCTGTCTGCGTGGGAGCATATCTGATAGTTATATGGTTAGTGTTTTAAATAACTAGTTTCACTTTTAACTTGCTGCATTTAATGATGCTTCACTCCATATGGATGTGGACAAGCAACGCGAGTAAAACCTGCATAGAAGTATAGCAGTATTAGGCTGTGAAGTGATAGGATGAAGGGCAGACAAGACAACACCAACAGAAGGGTAGCAACGTGGGCAGGAACTTCTGAAGAGAATAGAAAGCCAGCACAGAGACAGGATGAGGATTCAGGATGTCGTGGAGCAGGACATGGGAGAGCATCAGCGCCAGATTGAGGATGTTAAGTAGTGAGTACTGTCACCAATTAAAATAACCATAAAAAGCCAGACATTCCATACTGAAATAACTAATAACAGATTCCAAGTAACTGTGCTACCTTTTAGTGCAATACTGAGAGTGAACCACATACTGCAAGCTGATTGCAATATTCAGAACTGAACTGGAAAGAACAAGCAAAAGTCAGTTCCCATCTCAGAGTGATGTGTTTCTTTCAAATCACACCATGTAATCCATATTTTACTTCCGGTGCTGTCACCATTAACCCTTATGTTAGCCATCTTCGTTACCTGGCCCTTCTTCTCCATCCTTTGGTTTCCATACCCTGATAAGAAACTTTTGCTTCCAAATCCACTCCTTGTCCTATCCCCCAAAATAAGTTTGACCCTTCTGCCAATTTTTTAGCAATACCTGCATCCCACCCTTCCCATCTCATTGAGTTCCAGAGCCCTCTCCAGTGGTCCATGAGCCTTAATCTCTCTGGCCACTTTGTGGAGGTCCTGTGCTGCCGGCTATGTGTGGGTTCTACCTTGCAACTACTAACCTCCCACATCCCTGCTAGGTCGCAGCCTCAAGGATAGATTGGGAACTAGCTATGGGGGCAAGGGTGGGTAGGCAGGCTGGAAGTGCAGACCCAGGGATAAACTGGCTTCTTAGTTAAGAAAAAGTGAAGTCAGTTATTTGCTCCTCCCCAGAGTCCAGTTCCACTTTTCGGGAGCTAGCCTCTTTGGAAAAGCACTTCCTCAAGAAATTAGACAGTCTTTCCACTCCCACCCCCCTCCCCAGGTAAATTAAAAATTAGCTTTCTTAACATATTACTGTAGTATCTGAGGACCTCATAATCATTTACTGTATGTATTCTCATAGCGCCCCTCCCCCCAGGTCCTCTAGTAAGTCTGTGGGAGGAAGGGGCTTGACCAGTCTCCCCTGTCTTTAGGCTAGCTCCCTAACCACTGAACCATTCCTCTTGTCAAATCACTTCTGCTGTGTTCATGCCCCTTTTATGTCTGGGAATATTAGGCCTGGTCTACATTACGCAGTTAGGTCAATGTAAGGCATCTTATGTTAACCTAATTATGTCAGTGTACGTACTACAGCCTTGTACCACTGATGTAAATGCCCTTCTATTCTGATATTATAACTCCACCTCCATGAAAGGCATAGGGCTTATGTTGCTGTAGTTAGGGCGAGGCAGTGTCTCTGAAGACACTGCATTACTTACTTTAGCTGTTGGCCAAGAAGCCCCGGTGGCTGAACCCTGCTCCCGGCTGGGGTTGGGGACGTGAGAAGCTGTGGAGCAACTGAGCTACCAGTGAGCTGTGTGAAACTGAGACCCCTGACTCTTAGTCCCCAACATTTCCCCTCTTCAGAAGGAGGGTAGTGTCGGTATCAGCCACCACTGTATTTAGAATGTGAATCTCCCACATCCCCGGTGAGTGCCCTAGGCTATTGGCTATTCTGGTGTCTTGCTCATGGTTTTTCATTTAAAAAAAAATTCAGTAGATCTCAGTTTTGTTCCATGTTTCAATGAAAACAAATTCTGGGAAGTTTTCACAAAGTGGAATTCTTGTTTTCTGGCCAGCTCCACTTGTGACCAGCCTACACACCAAGACATATTAGTGGAAATATTTTGCTGAATAATTTTGAATAATACATGTGAGAAAATTGTCATTGGTTTAGTAATCTGCAAAGATAAGAGGAGAAGGCAAAATTAAGAGAATTAACTATTAATGTTGAATTTTTCACCCCTGCTTAATGCAGTGAATAGCATCAGATTAGCTGTATAGTGTACACTTACACTTTTTTCTATTTCTTTCAGGAATAAAACAGCATCACATTCCCCCTCCAATGCCTGTTGAATTCAACGGGTGTTGTTTTGGGCCCCATATGGTCATTTTAAAATCCGCATTGTTGCCTTCAAATCCAGTCACTAGGCACAATGTCCCTGAGCCAGTAGGCCTAACCCAGGCAAAGCTCCCAATTACTTCAAAGGTGCTGGGTGAAAACTGAGGTATGGTTCACCGTGCATGTGTTTGTGTGCTTGCATAACATTCACTGCTGAATTACCTCCAGTGCCAGTAACCACTGAATTTGGCCTTGTATGTACATGTATGCCCCCCCCCCTCCCCGGCCACACACAAACAAAATGTATATCTGTATGTGTTCTTGTCCTTTGTAGTTATATGTAAGTGACATTCTTATTTCATTGGGGGTTTATTAGACATTCTCCAGTATTGCCAAAACAGGCATGTTAAAGATAAGATGCTTGCATTAGAGGGATTTATGTTGATTCCCTAGCCACTCAGAGAAACCCAGCTGCTTGAATCAGGATGCATCAGACCTAGATACAGTGTTTATGAAATAGAATATGATTTAGACTTAAACTGTTCTCTTTACTTCTCATTTAGTCAAACAAAATATTTTTGTTATTTCTTGACTTTTTCTTTTTTAATGCATTTCCTGAAGGCTATTCTTATTTCAGCAAGGGGAGGGGGGAACCCAGATAGTTAGTGTAGCTTTCTAGTGAAGAATTAAGAAATACTCTAACAGTTTAATAATGATAATCTCAAAATAGTTCATAATAGCATTAAGGGTAATTAATGACATTTGAACAGTAAGAGTATTTAATCCCATGGGAAATGGTACATCTACAATTTTATTTACATTTGAAGTTTGCAAAAACAGACCAGTTTTGCATCTATTTGATACTTTCTTCCAAATATCAACCTAATTTATTAGAAGCAAATTAAAATAATATGGTTTGCAGAAATAATAAAAATAGCACATGTTAAATTCAGCATTATATTAAAAATAAATATGAACTGTGTATATTTCCTCTGGGATTAAGATTTTCTGAAAAGTATAAATTGCCAGTGTGACTGTGGTTTACAAAGAAGAATAACCTCTTCTAAAAGACCTACTTATTTACATTTTAAAAATGTATTTCCACGAGCCTTTGGAAGCATTAAAGGAACTTAAATAGTTTTGATGATAAATGCTATATACTGCAGCTTTCATGTTTGGGTAGCATATTTTTTGTTTTTTTCATATAACTGACCTTGCTAAACCTTTGAAAACCGTTGTTCTATCCTTTTAAATTTTAACAACTTTACAATGAGAGGAAAATAACGCGTGATAATTTTCAAGATAATATTGTTTTTGCCGAACTCAGATGTCTTGGTTTTTGTAAAGCAACAGAAGGAAAAGGGTTTAGTTGACCTTGATTTTGAAAATAAATAGGGTAACACCTGATTAAAGACAGAAAGCTTTAGTTATAGAAAATATACCCAGCAAAGCATAGTGTGTCAGTCTCGTTTAGCATTTGAATATGGTGTGTGTCCTTCTGGTTATGCTCTTGAGCCTGTTTCTACTTTTGGCTTTTACATTCCACAGAACTGCTGTAAAATCAGTAGGGACAGTGCTAATAAATTTATAATGTTGTTTTGTATTTCTGAACAAGGTACCTCAGTAGTTAAGTGAAATATTTATGATGAATATAAAACAATGCAAATTCATTTGTTTGCCTGAAAGCTAGGTTGTTATTTATTTAGATTTATTTTTGAATGATTCTTTAAATTGAATTGCAGTATGAACAAGAGTGATATTTAAAGCAGAGAAAATCTGTTATAGCATATTGATGCTTCGGACTTTATTATCTTGTGATGTAAGTTTTATTCAGGGGAATCATTTAAAACCAAACCAAAACCAAAAACCTCTCAACTTTGATCAAACTAAAAAAGAATTTGTTGTTTTTTCTTTCGGAAGACTACAAGCAGAATCATTTCCCATAGATTGGAAAGGTTTAGTAGACATTATGGTTTAATATTGTAAATTGCACATATGCAAACTATGGCTTGAAATCTGGACATTTAGGATTAGATTCAGAATAAGTCTTTCTATTTTCTTTTTGCCACAGAAATGGCTTTGCATAGCTATTCTGCAGCATGGATATGGGTTGTATTTCCCCCTTGTCTCCCCGAATGTGCCCCATAGACTTCACCAGTAGTTTTCATCACTTACCATTTTCACTTTCAGTAGAATTCTTGTGCATCATTCCAAAATCCCATAACCAATTCTTATCCAGTGAACATTGTACAACATACAGTGTAGCCTGTGAAAAATATGAAATAAAATGTCTACACAATCATGAATATGAAAAAAGTAAAATTGTTTTTCTTCCTTTTAGAATAAGTGTACGAAGTTAACCAAATCTTTTCTGAAAGGCATAATTCCCATGTGGTGGTAATCTGGCTGTCCAGCCTGCATCCAATTTGCTGAGTTCTGGAAATCTGGCCTTTAGTGGGCCTCTTGATTTAGCAAAGCATGTATCTCCATTTGACGTTTCTTTCAGTTTATATGTCTGCATAGTAGATTTTAAACTGTTATGGATCTATTTGTCTGAAGACAATGAAGCTATGTAAATTCCAAGAGCAAAATTCATGTAATTGACCAAAGGTAGCAGGTTAAGTCTGAACTTCATACTATCCTATATAGCTGCAAAGTCACTGTCAGCAAAGCACAGGTATTATAATGCATGAGCAGGTGTAAATGCAGCAATGAGCTGTTGATGACCGATTTATATCTATAATACATTTCTCCCAAGGTGAAGTTAGGCTCCTGCATATATTTACATTCCTAGCTCACAAGAGCAAAAAAGTTAGCAAAGGGTTATGTTAAGGGCAATATATTGTACTGGCCCTGGGTAAGAATGGGGGAGCATTGTACACATGGGCTGCCCACTTTCAGATACTGCCTTTCGCATTTGACTGAAGCAATAAAGCCGCATGGAATGGGGAAAAATGAGGCAAACCCAAGAAAGGGGGAAAATTGAATGACAAACCCAAATGTTGGCAAAATTCAATCCTTCAGTGCCTCCTATTTTTATTTTCATTAGTTTTTGAGGTACACTAACAATTAAAACTACCAGTGTGATGATACCAATGGAGTATCAACAAGATGGAATATACTAGCTAACTCAAAGGAAGATTCAGTGTGCTAAAATTTGAATAAATAAGGCATTTCAGTTCTGTGTTCTTATAAAAACCACATGAGGCATGCTATAAACTATGAGGCTGAAGGCTGGGTATCTTTAGCTGGCTGAATGTGAAATGATTACATTAGATGTACTATGTGGGATATCTTGTTGCTCTGGTGGAATGGTGTTGATGGTGTAAATATTCAGAAGAGTTGCCTCCTTTTTGTGAGTGCAAATTAGGCACCATTGTTGGAGCTGCATCTGCGCAGGGCACAAACTGCAAACTGCAAACTCAAACCTCAGCAATATACCCCTTTAAGTACAATTAAAAGGAAACAGACCTTGTGCTTTACTGATCAGTAAAGCCTAGAAGCTCGAGTTGGGGGTTTAAACCTCAAAAATTTCAAAACTAACGGGGTTGTACCAATCTCTTCCTGCCCCTTTCTCTACCTCTAAAAGTTTTCCTGTTTAGCCATGGGCTCACTACAGCCACCTGCATCAGAAAACCATCCTCCTAAAGATCTTTGAAGAGTCTAATTAGGTCAAATACAATGTTTTGGCTGAGCCTCCCAACTGTTTATCTACTCAAGCATGTTCCAAGGCATCCTCAGGCAGAGGCAGTATCACTACCTCTTGTGACTTTTATTGTGAGTCTTGTATAGTTATTGTTTTCTTAAAGCCTCAGCTGCTGGAAGCAACAGATTGCATGATAATCTCAAATTATTTTTTTTAAGTAAGTCCCCATAGTTGTGAAGAAACCCATGTAAATGTGAAGCACGTGCAACCTAAAGGATAACTCAGAAAGGAGGCAAGCAAAAAGAACCTCAAATTTATGATTTTTTTTTTAAATCTCATGATTTTTGAGCTAATGCCATGATATATTTTGACTCATTACTTTTGAATGCAAGGGGTTGGCAATACTGCCGAGGTAAGCAGTGCATTCTGATGAGCATGAGACTAGGGAAGGCCCATAACATCTGCCTCCAGCGTCAGGAAAAAGGCCCAATAAAAAGACCTCTTGGGCTTCTCTAGGAGTTTTAAAGGCAGGGGAGCTGGAGAGAGGCAGCAGTGAAAGCTCCTCTGAATGGAGTAGTGATGACTATCCTGTGTGGTGTCACAAATTTAATTGGGGATTGGTCCTGCTTTGAGCAGGGGGTTGGACTAGATGACCTCCTGAGGTCCCTTCCCACCCTGATATTCTATGATTCTATGATTCACTCCTGTACCTTTGCCCAAAATTCACTTGGTGTCTGCTTTGTCAACCTACTTTCAGATATCACTAGCCTCCAATGGGAAGTAGAAAGAGACAGGAAAAGAGAAGACTTTGGAAGTTTAAAATTTGAGTGGGGATGGCACAGTGGGAAACAGGAACCATGGGAAACATCTGAGAGCCATAAGAAAGGTATACATAAGAACGGCCATAATGGATCAGACCAATGGTCCATCTAGCCCAGTACCCTGTCTCTGATGGTGGCTGGTGCCAGATACTTCAAAGGAATGAACCGAACAGGACAATTATTGAGTGATCCATCCTCAGTTGTCCAGTTTCAGTCAGTTTAGTGACACTTGGATCATGGGGTTGCACTGGTTGACCATCTTGGCTTATCCTTCATGAACTTATATAGAAAGAAGAGAGAAGTTAGTGGGCTTTTCTGGGGTCAGAGAGATGGACTAGAGGCCTTAACATTTTATTTGATTCATTTTGGGGAAAATTCTGATATTTGATCAATTGTTACATTAATTGAACAAGTTCAGTCATCCTTCCTGGACCTCTTGGTTTGAAGTATTGCTGTACAATGAAAATAATATGTGTGCAAAAGTATTGTATATTAAGCCTGAGTGGGAAGCCCATCAAGGGTTTATTGATTTGTATATAACCTGTCAATGTAGATTTGGAAAAGCCTTAATATAAATTAGTTTAAAGGTTATCCCTTAAAAATCTAAAATAATAAAGTTGTCTTCACCATTGATCCAAAACACTATAATCATCTTGTAAGAGTGTTTGGGCCATTACTGTAGAACACTGCAGTGCTTTCTAGTAAGGGGTTTACACACTTTTTTTAAAGCCACATGAATGTTGTTAGTATAATTGGGTCAGTGCTAAGACATGATTCTGTGCTGCAGTTGATGGTCCTGGGGAAATAGTTGGCTAAGTGATTCTTGTTTTTTAAACCACAAAAAGCTGATCATGAGTCCCATATTAACTTTTCATTCTTGGGAGGAACATGATTTTGACCTAAAAAAAAAGTGTGTGTGTGGGGGGCACAATGTCTATAGTCAGTAACATCTTCATATAGATCTTGTTGTTAAGGGAGATGCTCTAGGAATATAATGATTTGTTTGTAATATTGATCCCCATCACCTCTTCTCTTTGGCTTTTTAACAATTATAGGTCACTGATCCAGAACGGTAATCTTCCAGAATAAGCATTGGCTCTGCCTATGATAAACAAAGTACATTGTATGTCAAAAAGATCAAACTCCTGCTTTATTCCCTTAAATAATATAAAAAAATTCTGAATAACTTTTTATTTGTCTTTTATAAAGATAATTAATAAAATTTTGCGACATGCAGCACTATCTCATTATCAAAAGTTAGTTTTCAAATGCAGCAGAATGGCAAATTTTGTACTGTTACAAGGTATTGCTGTATGCAGACCATGATTTGCATGTACTGCAAACCATAGAGTGTGTGTGTGTGTGACCACACTGTTTGCATCTGTCATTAAATGCAGAGATCATCTGCTAAAGAAGTTGATTTCATAGTGTGTCATCCTGTATGTAAGTCCTAAGAGGTAGCTTAATCAGACTAGTATTGGAGAATAGATCATGCTGCTGCCTTTAGGAGCCCTCTTTGAGCTGACAAACCTCTTCTTGAAGATGTTAGAGTGCCTGAGAGTAACTTATTCTGACTTAAGGGACTTTGGTACTAGAGCAGGGAATTGAACACAAGTTTCCCAACTCCTAGGCTAGTGTCCTAACCATTGGACCATCTTTCCTCTCATGATAAAATACTTTTCATTCAAACAGTAACTAAGGAGGATGTTAAACAGCAGCTACTAAAGTGAGACATTTTAAAATCAGCAGTTCTGAATAACTTGCATCCAAGAACTTTAAAAGAGCTGACCAACAAGTTTTCTAAACTGTTAAGGTTAATTTTCAATAAGTCTTGCTACAATGGAGAATATCCAGAGGACTGTAGAAAAGCTAACGTTGTACCAATATTTAAAAAAAATAAATGGGATTACTTGTGTAATTCTAGGCCTGTCAGCCTGACATTGATTAATCTAGGGCAAAATAATAAAATGGTTGGAATAAGATTCGATTAATAAAGAATTAAGAGCAGGCAATATAATTAATTCCAATCAACATGGGTTTATGGAAAACAGATATTTGTCAAAGTAACTGGATAGTTTTTTTGATGAGATTACCAGTTTGGTTGTTAAAAGTAATAGTATTGATGTAATATATCATAACTAGGCACCTCCTTCACCTTGTCAGGCTCAGCTTTTCCCACTCTGGAGGGTGTGTGTGTGTGTGTGTGTGTGTGTGCAGTAAATCAGTCCCACTCCTGAGAGTTTTTATTCCTCACTTGGGTTTATTTTCTGATATTCACAAGGTGGGACTCAGAGTAGGCCCAAGCAGTACTCTTCATCCAAACCAAAGAAAAAAATTCATAACACAAAAAGGAAATACCTTTCCCTGCCCCCTCCCTGGGGTGTTGCCTTGTTATGCTGGATCATGGGTGCCAGTCCTTCCCCAGACAGTCAGTTAGCTTGGTTGCTTCCCTTCTAGGGATGAGAGCAGCCTTTCACGCAGGAGAAGCCTTTTCTCCCTCCTGCCACTACCCTTTCTGAGGCTTGTCTTTCATCTCTCCTTCTTCTCTCCCACAGGCAGCCCTTACTTGGACTCAGGTGTCCTAGTTGACCTCAGGTAACCTCTTTTCAACTCATAGGGAAAAGGGCCTTTACCATTCTAGGGCTGACTCTTTTACAGCCATCTGGCTTGACTGTGTCAAAATACTTAGACTTCTGTAAGGCATTTAACTTGATGCCACATGGTAGTTTGATTAAGAAACTAAATACAAAATCTTCATTATGGCGCACATTATATATACCTAATGTCACATGTTAAATGGATAAAAATGATTGGTCTGAATGTAATTATGAATGGGAAATCATTGTCAAGAGAGTGTCTTTTTAATAAGGCCTCACTGATTGTTTCTTGGCCCTGTGATATTCAACATTTTATCTGTAACCAGAAAGAAAATATAAAATCATTACTGATCAAGTTTGTAGATGCCACAAAGACTGGGGAAGTGCTAAATAGTGAAGAGGACAGGTCATTAATACAGGGCAATCTTGGTATACAAGGCTGAAGACTCTGGGTCATCAGAGATGACCTGACCTGCTCTGCTTTCCCACCAATCCTCTCCCCACTTTGTGCTACAGCACAGTAAGCTTCTGCCAGCCCAGACACCTACGGAGTACCCAAATAAAAACTAAAGTCATCTCCTCCCTGTACCTTCCACCTCTTTCGTGGTTAATCATAGAAAAGGGACAGGGAACCCAACAGATGTAGCGGGACATAATGAAAGGTGTGAGTTATGCCTCCGTGGATGAGCTGAGATGAATCTGGTCCATGTGCTCTGCCCATACTATTGCCTACATATTTTTCAACCAGTTACCCATTTTAATATTTAAAAAGCTCATTTAGGATATGTCTGCACTTCAAGCTAAGGGTATGAGTCCAAGCTTGAGGAGATGTTCTTGTGTTCATTCTCATTGAGCTAGCATGCTAAAAATAGAGGGTAGTGGTGGGAGCAGTGCGATGGGCTAGCTACCCCTAGTATATACCCATTTGAGACCCTAGGCAAATACTCAGTTAGCCTGTCCTGCAGCTTGCACTGCTGTGGCTGAATTCAGAGCTAGCACGAAAATGTCTTGTGAAGCTGGGAAACGCCCAAGCTCAAAGTGAAGTCATACCTCTAGTTTTACATATTCTAAAACTTCACAATCTGATGTAATTACGTTGTTGATTAAGCAGTAATCAAGGGGCAAATTCTACCTTCACTTCCATCTGGGTAATTCCACTGATGAGAATGGCATTGTGTTGGGTTAAGAAAATAAACCAAATCAGGGCCTAATTGCTGAAAGGTAAGATTTTAGCTATTCTGATTTCTAGATCACACTCTGTAGTTGTGGTCTTCTTATGTTATAACAATTTCCCAAGTAGGACTTTTCAAATAAAAATAAATAAAGCTAAAAAGCTGTTATATTGATAGTTTTCTCATCTCCCCCTCCCCCACCCAAAGCTTAAAAATCAGAAACCTACAAATAATTAAGTATCTGGAATGGGTCAGATTCTACTAATCTGACCTAAAATAGTCATAAGATATTTCTCTGCTAACCAAAGTTTTCTGGCAATGGGGAAAAAATTGTTTCTGTGAAAGATTATTTGTACATGATGGTATTAATCCTTTTGGAGAATTCAGTAAATGTCCTTGTATTTCCATTATGAGCTTTCTCAGAAGTCAGAAATAAACAGAAAGGTTTCTTTCAAAAGAAGGAAAGAGTTACTAGCAAAAAATAAAGCTGAGCAGAGTTGGTAAAATCAGTTAGCTAAGCTGCATTCCTTTAACAACAAAATTACAAGGTATGGTTTTGTATGAGCTAAAGGAGAGGTAAACATGCTTGTGCTTTTAAAATATGGCACATCCATGTCTGCTTTGATGCAGAGTGAAAGTTGAAGAGAACATAATTTGAAGTGAAAAGTCCATGTGGTCTCCATCACCAACTTCCCCTGTAGAATTTTACTATAATTACTAAATACTAATGTAGATTAATTATATTTTAAATATTGATACATGTTGCCTTTTGCCTTTGGCTCTCCCCACAGCAGAATTTCATTCGAATCCTGGTTTTAGATTTATTTTAAAATACTCACTTTAAATGTTAACATGTATTTTAAAAAGTCCCCACAGTTGCATTTAAATTGACTTCCTTCTTTTAACCAATTTACAAAAATATTTTATATGAAAAAGCAGACTTCTCCCAATGATTGTTCTGTGCTGAACTTTGCTCCATTGTGACGATTTCAATGGAGTCTTTCAAGGACAGGAACCCCTTTCTGTGGGCAATTCTGGTGGGTTTAATCAAGGAACTTCATGACCGTAGATAGTTTTGCATGCCAGAGGTTTGGAGCCTGATCCAGAGCTTGCTTGCTGAACTTTCAAAAGATGTTACTGAAAATCTTCAATGCAAGTTTCAAAATGATGTAATGAAGAATGACACCAGAGAAGAAATGTAAGTGTATATGTATGTTGTAGCTAATATGGCAACTAGAATAAGCAGGTTTTTTCCCCCCTCACATTTTTTGCCAATCTCAGTAGGAGCTTCCCTGCAGAAAAGAGGAATTGATAGTCAGCCTCCTTCTTTGAACACAAAATATGAACTGAATGAAAAGTAAAACTGGTGAACAGAACTCAAAATAATGTAGTAAAAGTTACAAATATTGACATCAGAGAATATAAGTGGTAATGACGGGTGAGCTAATTCATAACAAGTTAAAAATCACCTGAGCCTTGGCTCAGACATTTGAACGAATCAAGTCTTGAGCTAACCAGAGAGAGAGAGAGAGAGAGAATGGTCCGGTGGTGAGGGTAACACTTTCTATCATCTCTGATTGGTTAAATGATGCCATCCCAACTTGGTGGATCATGACCAGGCCTCAGTTATTCATGCCTTTGTTGCCTCTCAGCTGGATTACGAGAATATGATATAGCTGGCATGAAGACTTCAGCACTGGGAAGGGAGCTATATAATTATGTATTACTCCTGAGGGAATACTGTGCCAAAAATTAAAAATTTTGTGCACATTTTAAAATTCTGCATATTTTATTTGTCAAAATAACACAATATAATCACACCATTTTCACTTATTTTGGTCATTTATTTCAAAATACTTGTCAGCAAGTATGTATGTAACAAACAATACAGAGAACAAAAAAGATTCAAGAAATGTTTTTTGACAAATACATTCCTTAGCACATCTATATGGCTTCATAGAGCAGATGGCAACACTAAAATTTCCGTTTATGTCAAGAACAGAAGACTTTGAGTATGTCTACATAGCAAAGAATAACCCATGGCTGGCCTGTGCCAGCCAATTCAGGGCTCAGGCTCTGGGGCTATTTCATTGCTGTGCCGACTTCTGGGCTCAGACTAGAGTTGGAGTTCTGGGACCCTCCCACCTTGCAGAGTCCCCAGCCCTCCCCAGCTCCGGGCACACCTTGATAGCGAGTGAGAAGGACAGAGTGTGCACGCATGCAGGCCCAGCTCTGCCCACATGGCAGTGATTTATATCTCCCTGGCTGCTCCTGACATGCCTGATCGGGACTGCTGCTGGGGGAGGGGCGCAAGACTCAATTATTCTGAAGAAAAAGAGTAAACTCTGAAGGGGACATTAGTTCTGTGCTTGCTTGGAGTAATATGTAGCAAATGGAAGAAGGTGGAAGTTAATAGGAATTAATATAAATCAGAAGTTAGGAATTATAGAAAATTGATAAGAGAAGAAAAAGGAAACAAGGAGAAATGTATGGCTAGCAAAGTTAAGGACAATAAAGAACAAAAAGAATCCTGCCAATGGTATTGGTCCATTAATAGATGGAACTGGTAGAATAATCAATAATAATGCAGAAAAGGCAGAAGTGTACAATAAATATTTGTGTTCTGTTTTGGGGGAAAAACAGATGATCTATTCTCATCATATCATGATAACACTCTTTCCATTCCACGAGCTTCTCAAGAGGATGATGAGCAGCACTTCTAAAGTTAGACATTTTAAAATCAGCAGGTCCAGGTAACTTGCATGCAAAAGTTTTTTAAAAGGTGGCGGAGGACCTCACTGGACCAGTATTGTTCATTTTCAATAACTTTTGGAGCACTGCGGAAGGTCCAGAAGTCTGGAAGAAAGTTAATGTGCCAATTTTTAAAAAGGGTCAATAGGATGACCAGGGTAAATATAGACCTGTCAGCCTGACATCAATCTTGAGCAAGATAATGGAACAGCTGGTATAGGACTCAATTAATAAAGAATTAAAGGTGGGTAATGTAATGAATGCAAATCAACAAGGGTTGAAGGAAAATAGGTCCTGTCAGAATAACCTGATATCTTTTATCTCTTTCTCTATATATCTACCATGTTTCAGAGTAACAGCCGTGTTAGTCTGTATTCACAAAAAGAAAAGGAGTACTTGTGGCACCTTAGAGACTAACCAATTTATTTGAGCATAAGCTTTCGTGAGCTACAGCTTCTTCAGTTTCTTCTGCAGTTTCCACAGTATGCATCCGATGAAGTGAGCTGTAGCTCACGAAAGCTTATGCTTAAATAAATTGGTTAGTCTCTAAGGTGCCACAAGTACTCCTTTTCTTTTTATATCTACCATGAGCACATCACACCTTTCCTTTGCTCACTACATTAGCTTCCCATAGAATAACAAATCAAGTTCAAGACCTCATTTCTTATCTTCAAGGAACTCCATGGCCTGAGCCTAAGATATCATAAGATTGCTTAAAGCTCTGGGATGAAGCTCAATGGTAGTTGACAACTTCACTTCTCTGGTACAGTGGAACTCTTTCCCATAATTGTAAAGCTCAGCTGTGTGGGAGACAGAGCTCTCTCCTGGGCCTGAAACAGTAGAATGAACTCTCCCAGGAACTAAGGACCAGCACAAACCTTACCACCTTCTGCTTCAAGTGCAATGTGCGTTTCTTTGACATTGACTTCTCTAACAAATACATATCAATATGTCAAGTATCATGGGGTAGCCATGTTAGTCTGTATCCACAAAAACAACAAGGAGTCTGGTGGCACCTTAAAGACTAACAGATTTATTTGGGCATAAGCTTTCGTGGGTAAAAAACCACTTCTTCAGATGCATGGAGCAAAAATTACAGATGCAGGCATTATATAATGACACATGAAGAGAAGAGAGTTACCTCACAAGTGGAGAACCAGTATTGACAGGGCCAAATCAATCAGGATGGATGTAGTCCACTCCCAATAATAGATGAGGAGGTGTCAATTCCAGGAGAGACAAAGCTGCTTTTGTAATGAGCCAGCCACTCCCAGTCCCTATTCAAGCCCAAATTAATGGTGTTAAATTTGCAAATGAATTTTAGTTCTGCTGTTTCTCTTTGAAGTCTGTTTCTGAAGTTTTTTTGTTCAAGTATAGCTACTCTTAAATCTTTTATAGAATGTCCAGGAAGATTGAAGTGTACTACTGGCTTTTGTACATTACCATTCCTGATGTCTGATTTATATCCATTTATTTTTTAGGTAGGGACTGTCCGGTTTGGCCAATGTACACGGCAGAGGGGCATTGCTCGCACATGGTGACATATATCACATTAGTAGACGTGCAAGTGAATGAGCCTCTGGTGGTGTAGCTGATGTGGTTGGGTCCTCTGATGGTGTCGCTAGAGTAGATATGGGGACAGAGTAGACAATGAGGTTTGCTATGGGGATGGGTTCCTGGGTTAGTGTTTCTGTGGTGTGGTAGGTAGCTGCTGGTGAGTATTTGCTTCAGGTTGGGGGGCTGTCTGTAAGTGAGGACCTCCTCATCTATTATTGGGAGTGGACTACATCCACCCTGATTGAATTGGCCCTGCCAACACTGGTTCTCCACTTTTGAGGTAACCCCCTTCTCTTCATGTGTCATTATATAATGCCTGCATCTGTAATTTTCACTCCATGCATCTGAAGAAGTGGTTTTTTAACCCACAAAAGCTTATCCCCAAATAAATCTGTTAGCCTTTAAGGTGCCACCAGACTCCTTGTTGTTTATATCAATATGTATATTTTAAAAGCCCACTACCACTACAAGATACTTCACTGCATATACTTGTCCCCACGGGGAGAGGATGAGAGAACAAACAACCCATGACAGATGTTAGTCACATCACTTAAAGCACTACTAAAAGATGCCTAGTGATGAGCAAGGTATAAGAATCTATGTTGAATAGTTTGTCAGTAGCCTGGAACTTGAGAGACTCGGGTTCAATTCAGTTCCCTGCTCTGCCACAGATTTCTGTATGACCTTTGGCAAATAACTGAGTCTTTTAGGCACAGATTTTTAAAGGCATTTAGGTGTTGCTGCTCTCAGCATCACATTGCCTAACTGATTTAGGTGCCCAAATATCATTTTCAAAAGGGAATTAGGCACTTAGGAGTCTAAATCCCACTGAGCTCAGCAATGCCTAAATACCTTTAAAAATCTGAGAGAGACAAGGTGAGTCATGTAGTATCTTTTTTTGAACAAAAAGAAAAGGAGTACTTGTGGCACCTTAGAGACTAACCAATTTATTAGAGCATAAGCTTTCGTGAGCTACAGCTCACTTCCTCAGATGCATATCGTGGAAACTGCAGCAGGCTTTATATACACACAGAGAATATGAAACAATACCTCCTCCCACCCCACTGTCCTGCTGGTAATAGCTTATCTAAAGTGATCATCAGGTGGGCCATTTCCAGCACAAATCCAGGTTTTCTCACCCTCCACCCCCCCACACAAATTCACTCTCCTGCTGGTGATAGCCCATCCAAAGTGACAACTCTTTATGTGTAGGGTGGAGGGTGAGAAAACCTGGATTTGGGCTGGAAATGGCCCACCTGATGATCACTTTAGATAAGCTATTACCAGCAGGACAGTGGGGTGGGAGGAGGTATTGTTTCATATTCTCTGTGTATATATAAAGCCTGCTGCAGTTTCCACGATATGCATCTGAGGAAGTGAGCTGTAGCTCACGAAACCTTATGCTCTAATAAATTGGTTAGTCTCTAAGGTGCCACAAGTACTCCTTTTCTTTTTGCGAATACAGACTAACACGGCTGTTACTCTGAAACCTTTTTTTGGACAGACTTCTTTTTGGAAAAGACACACACTTTTGAGTTCCACAGAGCTCTTCTTCAGATCTTAAATCTGGGCTTTGGACCTTAAGTTCTCATCTGTAAAATGGGGCTACTAGCACTTCCCTACTCCACAGGGGTGTTGTGAGGTTAAATACATTGAAAAGGTGCTAAGGTACAATGGTAATGGGGGCCACAGAAGCACCTATAATAGGTAAACATTGTAAAGGGTTCTGTAAGGACCGCTCTGTCTACTCCAGTTCTGCCATACAGTAATACGGATGCTATCCTATCTTTGTTGATAGCCTACAAAATTGCTCAGGTTGTCATGAAATCTGATTGACTGTTGGGCCAGTTGCTGTTTTTCAGTATTGTTTTCTCCAGGTTTACACAGGGGGCAGAAGCACACGCTGCATCCTGGGGTACTTATGAAGTGGGGAAAAGCTCTCGAGTATGAGAGATTTGGAGACTAACAGCTGATCTGGGAGGTTATCAGTGACTGTAGAAGTGCCTGAGGGCTGAATGGCAGTGGACTGATTCAGGGGATAGGTGGGAGAGAGGAGAATAATCACCAGGTCTTAGGAGAGGAAACCATCAGAGAATCAGGAGAGGAGAAGGGCTGGAGCAGGATGGACAGGGGAAATTAATACAATTTCCAAAAAAAAAAAAGAAAAAAAAAAGAGAATCTCAAAGTTTAGAGGTTCAATTCCAATCAATCCTGCAAAACCTGATGCTTACCCATACATGTCCAAGCCCTTTCAGTTCCTCTTCTCCATCCTCCCTTCACTTTGCACACCTCTTTCCCCCCTTCTCAACTAGCTTCCCAGCATTCTGCTTGTGTTCCCCATCACTTGACAGGACAGTTCAGCTCTAAAGCTTTCATCTACCCTACTATCCATATGACATGAGACCCCTTGGTTTCCATCACTCCACAACCCCTAACTTTCTCTTTATCTTCCCTCAGCTTTCCTCCCTAGATCCCTGCTATTTTTATTAATCCCTTGGTGTTGTCTCTCACATATAGCGGTCACTGCAAGGTCAGGGACCAGCTGTTCTGTCCACATTTCATGTTCCAAGCTTCCCTGGGGTGTGCTGGAATGAACTATGAGTCCCTGAATCAGGGGAAGCTCCAGCACATAGGACATACAAAGTGATCCAGCAAGCCAGCCCAGCAGAGCCACCATGATAGGTTTTGGAAGGAAGCTGGCTGAAAGCCAGAGAGGGTTGTCATAAGAAAGAAAACTAAAAATATTTTTGGTTTGGTTTATGTTACAGTTTAGGCTGGTTCTTTGGAATTATTTTATTTATTATTTCCTAATTTATAATTTAATTAATATGGAATGTATCTCAGTTTCATGGGAGAAGGTACAGTGGGCAGATACAAAGATTGGGTTTGGATTTGGATCAGAATTTTAGTAAAGGTGTGTGAGTGTTTACATCCAGGAGTTTTGATTCAAGTCCATCTTTCCTTCCCCTGGGAAGCTGGAGATGCTAGCTTTTCAGTGATCCTACAGCTATTTCTAGCCCTAGCATTTAGTGAGAGATTGTACCTCAAAGCTGCAAAATTTGTGTTTATGGAGATGCTCTATCAATCATTTTTAGAGGTATTAATGCTTTATTATTTCTCTTCCTCTGCTAATGCATTGGGACTCATGATGTCACAGTGAGGAGACCCAAAAACAGTGTGAATACACTTTTTAAAATATCCTTAGCATACCTCTGAAATAGCTTTTCTGTAAGTGACAAGAGCATGATATATGATAGTGTGTAGCATATCAAAGGTGCTTTTTTTCATTTGTTTCTGTATTTTTGTTTTGCATGAGTTGGGATGGATTCAATACTCTTGAGCAGCAGCCATACATACAGTCCTAGAGCCCACTCCTGCCACTAGCTCTATATAACCAGATGCCTGCACTCGTGGGGATAGAATTGCTGAATCAGGGTCACAGATATGTACACTCCCAAAAATACACACAAACACTGATGGGAAACAGATTGAAAAGGTAATCATGGCATTGTTGTAGAACTCTGGATGCATTTGGAGGTTTCTGGCAGGTTGTCAGTGATGTCATAATCATATTTATTATGGCTCATAAATGGATGGGTCTGACTGTTTTTCTTATTTTTATGTATAAATTGCAGTTTATAATACCAATAAAATATTCCAGGTTGTACATTTCAGGGTGATTATTGCGTTCCTCCGGTGGTTAAAGTTACTCTAACGGCCTTTCAGCTCAGATTTCAATAATGTTTGCCCAGTGTTGAGGCCATTAGTAACTTGTATTTTTTCTGCACAATAGTTCAAATTAAAGTGTTTTAATGCTTTTTCATTCAAATGTTAAAGTATAAAGTAGGGATGGTCCCAAGTGGATACAAATCTGTGGCACCAGGCATTTTGATTGTACTAGTTGTGAGGAGGAAAAAGGATTATGCACATAGATAGGAAGAGGGATGGTTGAGAGTACTTCCTAAATATTCACTATCAATTCTACTAAAGCACAACCTCAGGTCAAATTAATTTACAATCCCAGTCCAGCTCCCAGTGGACAGGTATCCACATCTTAAAAGCTATTGGCACTATGTGGTCCCATCATTACCAGTTGGAACAAAGAGGTCACAGACTGAATAGATAATGATACTGAACCAATATCTCAGTTCTGGATGACACTTTAGTTCAAGGATGAATTATTCTGTTGCTCTAAATGTGGACGCTTATGAAGCTGCTGCTCATGATGTTTCTGGTTTTGGGATAAACAAAGCATTCAGTCTCCTAGGCTCCTTTGGGTACTAAATTTTCTCTCCGTCTCTCTCAACACAGCCACATGTGCCCACAAAATTGTGTTTGCGAAGTGCAGCCATCAAATTCAGTGGCTGCAATAGCCCTTGAAAAAGTATTCATTTAAATATTTCAAAGGAATTGTACTGGAAGAAATATTTACTGGTATTCTTAATCCATAATAGAATTAACTCATTCTACCTATATTCTGGATGGAAACCTGGTTGGCTAAAACGCTGGAGGAAGTATTTGGCTGCTAAAAGACAGCATTAAATTCCTTGTGAATTAATTACACCCTACAAATATCCATCCTACCTGTGGCCATGCTGCATGATGTCCCTACAGGAAATGACACATCCAACAGTGGTGTGACCATCTGGCAGCACTGGGTCAATCTGTTCAGAGGCACACCCACCCGTTTCTGACCCAGCGAGGCTTGTTAAGTAAGAGGAGTTATGAGGGATGGCATCGGAGATTTGAACAAAAATCCACAGGGTTTCATCTCTTAAATAATAACCTGGATTTGACAAAAGTCATTTCATGGTTCCAATAATATCCCAATCTGCTTAAGATTTCTTCTTATCACAATCTCTTGATATATTTCTGGGCTTGTAATTTACAGTAATACACAACCCACCTATATACATACTATTTGTGTTTATCTTTTTACAAAAAAATCCACCATAAACTCATTGGATCAGGGACTGTCTCTTATTGTGTATGTCTGTATGGGAACCAGTACAATGGGGCCCTGATCCTGATTGGGATCTCTGGGTACCTTTTAAAGAGAGAGAGAAACAAAGCACACTTATACACACAGCATGTGAGTATTGTACACACTATATGAACTGTGCATCTGATTAAGCTGGGATTGTATGTCTGTTCAAAGCAACTGATTAATTTTCATGTCTTGTTCTATTTTATGTTTTTAATCATATTTTCTATTGTTTCCCCTTCCATTTTTCTTATCTTTCCTATGCAAAATATACTTCTCACATGTCCCCCCCCCCACTTCATTCCCATACAGGAACAGGGGATATTCTTAATGTGAAGCAAGACATATTAGGAATAATAAAGAAAAATTGGAACATATAGCCTGTGAAATTAAATGTATCTTTTGTGAATAAGTCCCCCCAGAAATCTTATATTTCCAGGCATCTTCTCACATACCTTCTTTTAACAACTTATACATTCTTAAAACATTCATTGAAGGCAGCTCTGCAGTTTTATAGAAAACAACATGCCAGGGATGCAAGAATCTTGCCAGTTCTGTGAAAAATGACACCAATTAAAGCTTAAATTGCTTGTTTTCTCATAAGGTACATATTTTCATAACTTTGAAATCAAATAATTGCTGCTTTTATATTAAATACAATAAAACAAAAAGGATGCTAGTTTAGAAGAACTGCTACAAGCATTTTAATATAATTTTCCCACCATTTAAAGTCACAAAATATGGAAAACAAGTCAAGTATGCAAAGTTCCAAGGAGATAGAGAAACTCCTTCAGATTATTACATCATTTGTCTTTTGTGTCAGGAAATGTGTATGTGATTTCATTGTTTGATTAAATGCCAGAAAAACAGCATATTGCTCCTATCTAACTGATTACAGATTTTATTCATCTGAAAAAGTATTTGTTCATACTTTGACATTAGAAGGGGATTTTTTTTTAATGTTCCAAACAAGCATTGCAAAAAATATAATCCTAACTTCCCAGGCTTGCCTTTTATTTTGTATTAACAATGCACACTACTAAAATTTCCCATATTGGAACACCGTCCCTAGTGGTTTTCAAGCTATAAATTGAGTAAACAGTCCCTTTCTTATTGAATGTCGTGTGAATGCATGTTGTTTCTGGAATACATCATATTTGTTTGAAGAAACCCTGTTGTATGGATCTTTAACATTTTTTTTAGCAGGGGAAAGGGGGGAAGATACCTAAAGTAATAGGTTCTTAAGAATGTATTACAGTCATATAACTTGTTGGAAAAAGCTCACCCTGGCTTACTATCTGAATTAAACATGTGACTTGTGAGTAAGTTTTATTTAAAATACTTAAATCTCATTCGCATATCTCATGCTGTTATTTAAAATGCTAATATTATACTACTTTACTATATCTGAATAATTTTATCATGTTTTGGCAATGCAGCACTTAGAGGACTATAAGAAAGACAACTTGAAATGCTACCATATTTAGGTCCATTTTTGTACACATGTACAAAGATGACACTTACAATTGACATTGTTTGGACTATGATGGTACCAGAGGTTAACAAAGGTAGCTTTGTGTATTAAATAATCTTATAAAAACTATATAAATAATCTATGGACAAATGTAAATCATCTAGGGATTTCAAGGTCAGTTACCCTTGGCCTTACCTCCATTAACCCCCACAGGAAATCTTCAAGATTCTTATTTTATCTTGAGTCAGTGTTCCTGGACTATCAGTCTTTTACTTTTCCATCAAAATAGTCACAGTTTCCTTTAAAAAGACATGACTTTCATCTGGCATAAGATTTTTTTATTTTTATTGAATGTTTACAGGTCATTGAGAAATTGACAAAGAAAGATGGTCATATTTTTAAAATTACTGTTTTAGCAAAACTCTACTCTGCCTAAATTTGGAAAAAGGAAAAAGAAGACATAAAAACTTAGTAAGCATTTAATAGTAACATATTAAAAGACAGCTAAGTGTTCTCATTCACTAGGGAAAATAAAGTAGGATAGTATAATGAGATCCCTAAAGTCTTGTGATCAATCCAGAATAACAAGAATGTAATACCAATGGGTTAACTAATTATATGTATGTACTTAAAAAGTCTCTCAGTAGTCTGTATCATGTCCAATATGAATACTGGAGATTACATGGGCTATTATTAACCCATTTTATTACACTTTTGTTGTACATTTGCAATAATGAATATTAACTGGAATAAACTGCATGAAATGTTTTTTTTTTAACAAACTGGATTATTTTTTGTATGGATGGGAAAGTGTATCTTGTCTATGCTGTCATTTAAACTTAAGTTCCAACATCTTCGATTTAAGAGGCAGTCTGCTAATGCAAGCAAGGGTGTCTCCTGCAACGAGACAAAGATTAATGCCATGTGTACTTATGATTCTCTGCCACAATTTAGAATTCTGGTGGCGCCATGATGCCCCTGTTTTTTATGGTGGTTTGCCAAGAGAAAGTTGCTTAAACCAATTGTGAATGCATTCTTGTTTTACTTTTTATATGACCACACTGATGTATATAAATAGCATAATGAATATTTTTGAAATGATCTATAATTCTGAATTCACCTAGTCTGTATAAAATGTAATATACAGGATTTTTTAAAAAAACAACAACAAAAGTTTTGACATGAGAATATACTCCTTTCCCCTCCCCCCCCCCTCGTTTTCCCCTCCTAGATGACCAACCACAATTGAAATAGATTCTTTTTAACATACTGCAGTGTGAGAATTTTCTTCAGCTGGAGGGTGTTTTAGTCTTTAAATTGAAAGTTATTCTTCAAACTAGTATTGCATTAAAATGTATGATGTTCTATATGATCTCCATGCACATACAGTTGTGTACTTAAAATACACAATAAAGATATGTATATATAAAATAGAATGTGAACTCATACTGATTACAATACTTGCTACCTGTAATCAGGTAAAGGTGGTACAATGAGGGGTGCCTACCAATAACTTAGTAGATACAATACATTGTTCAGTCCTTTGCCTTTATAGATCCTACCTGGACTGTAGACTCAAACTAACCTATAGTCTTAAGCATGATGAATTTAGCAAACGATGTTAGTTTTTAGACAATAGGTTACATCATAAAACATTAATGTTCAATTATTGACCAGATGTCTTCAGTAACAGCCAGAGTTAATGTGCAAAATTAATCCCCTCCCACCAGGGAGGGGAAGAGGGAAGAAGACCCACCAGTGGTAGGAAGAGATCACTGTTAGAATGTTTGTCTAAATTCAGCCATTGCCTATGTACTGCAATATGTCTAGTACTTACATGACACCCATCACCACATGGTATATGAGTGCCCTTCAAAATTTTGAGAACATATATCTTGTCTCTCTCCCACCCCTATTCTAAAGGTGGGAGTGGAGTGAAGTGGAGTGGAGTGAAGTGGAATGGAGTTTTTTGTTTTCTTTTACACCTAGTATTGTGGGAATGCTTCTGTAGGTCAAAGAAGGGGCTTGTTACTGTCTCTGAAAACACTGATGTTCATAGTAATTTTAATATTTTCCAGGGGTGAGTCCCAGATTTGTGGTCCAGTCACCCCTCTTGTATACATGAGTTTGGTTCTTGAGGATGACCATTGTTCCTAGCTGGATGCAGTGTGAGGTGTTTACATAGGGCAAGTTAGTCTGATAAGCAACATTAACCAATCTCATGGAGGGCTTTTGAAGATGAAGACTGAAATATTGAATCTTGCCAGATATTCAACAGGAAGAGAGTAGAGTACAGGTGTGATGGGGTTTTGGCAACCTGTATTGCTGGGCAGATAAGTTGTTGTGTTTTGAATGGTTTGTAACTTTTTAAGGTCAGTGGTTTCAAACCTAGGTACGGAGAATAACAATAATCAAGCCTGTAGGTCAGGCATATGTGCAACACCATCGCTAACTATGAATCTGACAAAAGTGGACAGAGTCATATCAGCTGTATATGGAAAAGGACAGTATGCGTATGGATGCATAGTTCTTGTCCATGGCCAACAGGAGATTATCCATAAGTGCAGACTGTTCCACTCTTGACATGAAGTGTGATTGGGAGGGGTACAGAATACAAGCAGTTTCTGTCTGGAGTTAGAGGTGACCCTTGGAAAACTGCATAATGAGCTAGTTCAGGAATAAAAGTTTAGATACTCCGTTGTAATTAGAGAAATTGGTTTCATTAGACCCTTCTTTCTGATGTAATTTACATGAAATTTTGTATTAATTAATAGATGTGTTGATATTATAGACAATTTACCATATGAATTTTATTTATCATATTGTGGTAATCAGTTCTTTGATGTTGCACAAACGTATTGGAAACATCCTTTCAGTTGTACCTCCTCTTTAACAAAGTGTTTTGCTTTGGGAATTATGTAGGTTGAGAGTAAAAGGCTATGCCATAGATCTTTCAAAAAGTAATTTTCCCTAGATTTGCAAATCAGGCCTTGATTTTCACATATATTTTAATGTAACCATAATATACACTTTCTTAATATAGCTGGGTCCTTCAGTTTTCATAGATAATTGTCTTAGAGTTGGCTCCTCCACTGGTGCAAATACTTGTGGTGGTCGTCTTGACAATATACAGTATTTAAATCTCTGGAAGCTGGAGAACTGGTCTGCAACAGCCAAGGGGAAAGTCTAGCAGGTTAAATAGTTTGACAGCTGGGATACAGGAAGAGGACTCCTGGCAACTGAAAGAGAATTATTGGCACTAGAAATGGAGAGGGCCTAGCAATGTGGAAAGAGAGGACAGTGCAAAAAAGATGGAAAGGCCAAGTACACAAGAAGACAGAGAGAGGTCAAGAGGAAGATTGGCAGGAGAGCAAAAAAGTTTGTCTCCAGAGAAACAGAAAGGGAGAAGCTCTTAAAATAGAAAATCCAAAGAGTATCATCAAAGGATTCAGCTGTGGGAAACGTGTCCAGCTAAAGAGGCAGCAAGTCTGAGATGTTTATTATTTTTATTTTTTTTGAAATGCCGCAAGATGTAAACCAGACAATTTCATTGGAATAGTATGTTTGGTTGCACACTGAGAAATTTTCCTTTTAAATTTTCTTCATAAAAGTTCTAATATGGTCAGTTAAGCATATACAACTTCTTTCAAAAAGTCCCAGATTAGAACCCCTAAGTATCTTGGAGTTCTTCAATGCCTAGGTCATTTCTTTTGAATAGTTACTGAAAATAACCACATTTGGCCTGCTTTCTCTCCCATTGAAGCTATTGACCTGAATGGGAACAGGTTGGGTCTTTTATTAGGTAAAAGTGATATTTCAAATTAAGAAATTATAAATCTACTTTTTTTTACTCTAGCACAGACTCTCAATCGCTTGTGGGCTAGATTTTCAAGCTCACGCATGTATAGATGCTTGCTAAACATCTAATTTATGCACCTAAATCCTCATTGTTTGCTTATGACTCAGGTATTTATTGTGACGTGGTCGGGCCAGATGGCTACAGGAAAGTAATAGAAGGCAGATATATTAGCCCCAGGCTAAGTAGGTCCCTTTTCCCTGGGTAAGGTAACAGGCAAGGTTCTAGAACAATCAGGAACCTTCTGGAGACAATTAAGACAGGCTGATTAGAACACCTGCAGCCAATCAATTAAGGCAGGCTAATCAGGGCACCTGGGTTTTAAAAAGGAGCTCACTTCAGTTTGTGGTGTGCGTGTGAGGAGCTGGGAGCAAGAAGCACTAGGAGCTGAGAGTGAGAACGCGGACTGTTAGAGGACTGAGGTGTACACGCATTATCAGACACCAGGAGGAAGGTCCTATGGTGAGGATAAAGAAGGTGTTGGGAGGAGGCCATGGGGAAGTAGCCCAGGGAGTTGTAGCTGCCGCACAGCGGTTCTAGGAGGCACTCTAGACACCTGCGTTCCACAGGGCCCTGGGCTGGAACCCGGAGTAGAGGGCGGGCCTGGGTTCCTCCCAAATCCTCCTAACTCCTGGTCAGACATAGGAGGAGTTGACCTGGACTTTGGGTTCAGAAAAACGGCCAAGCTGAGGGCTGCCGTGAAGCTCCAAGGTGAGCAAATCCACTAATAAGCGCAAGACCCACCACGGTAGAGCAGGAACTTTGTCACATTATGCACATACATTGCCATTTCAGCCTGGAAAAATACAGTGCATTACTTTCTTTGTTCTGAGTGTATGCCATAGGGTCTACAATGTGGCCACTTCACTGTTGTGGGAGAAACTTCAGCATCTGAAATCTCATGACTTTTGGTAGTTTGATTGCTCAACCCTAATGTTGCATTAATTATTGCTTTTACATTTCATTTATAAGAATCTTATCATGCATTAGTTCAGAACCAAAACATGGTGGGCCAGATTTTCAAAGATAGATGTAGAAAACAGCTCTCTCTTTAAAAGCACATCCTTAACTTTGGCATGCGTATCCATCATTTATTTGCACAAGCTTCTAGGAACCAAGAGTCAGTTCCTGCCGAGTGAGTGCGTCCTCATGCTAGAGTCTGGAAGGGCAGGGACCCCTAGCTAGGCATTTCTCTGCCCCCCTGCTACTGCCTCTCATTGTTGCTGTTGCATGTCATATTATATTTAGTCTGTTCTTCACTTGAATAGTGCCATTATGTCAATAAAAGTTATAGAAAAGTAGAGCTACACATTTTTTTTTGCAGGTTATTGCTCTCTGGAATCTCATACTCAGGGAGAACTTCACTTTATGACTGACAGGAATGTGAGAAAGAGCAATGATGTGATTAAAACTAAGGCTGGGATTTTCAAAGCCTTCTAGGGGAGTTAGGCCCCATTGAAATCCCAGCCTAGAACAAGCCGGAACATTTTTAAACCACCCAACAAAGATAATGAGTACTTGTGGCACCTTAGAGACTAACCAATTTATTTGAGCATGAGCTTTCGTGAGCTACAGCTCACTTCATCGGATGCACGAAAGCTCATGCTCAAATAAATTGGTTAGTCTCTAAGGTGCCACAAGTACTCCTTTTCTTTTTGCGAATACAGACTAACACGGCTGTTACTCTGAAACAAAGATAATGTAACAGTTTCTTTCTTTCCTTTTAATCCAACCCACTTCCCTGGTCTGTAGTTATCCTTGGAACAACACAGAACATTATTACACAGTTTGGATACTGTACTTTATCATTGTTCATGACAGTAGTATACTACTTCAATAGCAAGAGACTCACGTGCATTAAAAAAGATCAGACATCTTTTGAAACATCAAAGATGCAAATACAAACCCCAGGATATCAAAGTCAGTATGAAAATGAGGTGTACGTTGCTCTTATCTCAGTCCTGCTTTATTGTGAGAGGACTTGGATATACTATAGTCATCAGTGTATTAAAGTATAATTTTAAACTCCGACACTTGCTATCCGTCATGCAAAAAGAAATGAGAGGACTGTATCTCCAACACTGAGGAACATTCGAGGGAAATAAATTCTATTAGTGAGATGCTGAGACAAACACATTTGTGCTGGAGTTGTATATATTGTATATATATATATACAGTTGTATATATTGACACTGTCTATATTCCTCAAAGTAAGTTCAGTGTAGTGAATTGATATTTAGGCAAGCAAATCCAGGGAGCAAAAATAAACACAGTGCTTTAAATACTTAACATTTAGGCATATTATTTCATTTTTTCTGATGGAAGTATTTACACAACATCTCTTTTTTTTTGTTTTGTTAGAAAACTTGGCTTTCCTTTCAAGTAATACTGTTTCCTATTTGTTATAGTGTGTCTGTCTCTATCTATGCAGTGTTGTAGCCATGTCGATTCCAAGATGTTAGAGAGACAAGGTAGGTGAGGTAATATCTTTTATTGGATCAACTTCTGTTGGTGAGAGATATTCTGACTTGAAGAAGTTGATCCAATAAAAGATATTACTTCAGCCATTTTGTCTGTCTATCAACTAATCAATCATACTTACATGGCGCCCATAGTATCTGAAAAAAGAAAAGGAGTACTTGTGGCACCTTAGAGACTAACCAATTTATTAGAGCATAAGCTTTCGTGAGATACAGCTCACTTCCTCAGATGCATATCGTGGAAACTGCAGCAGGCTTTATATATACACAGAGAATATGAAACAATACCTATTCCCACCCCACTGTCCTGCTGGTAATAGCTTATCTAAAGTGATCATCAGGTGGGCCATTTCCAGCACAAATCCAGGTTTTCTCACCCTCCACCCCCCCACACAAATTCACTCTCCTGCTGGTGATAGCCCATCCAAAGTGACAACTCTTTACACAATGTGCATGACAATCAAGTTGGGCTATTTCCTGCACAAATCCAGGTTTTCTCACACCCCCCCCCCACCCCCATACACACACAAACTCACTCTCCTGCTGGTAATAGCTCATCCAAACTGACCACTCTTCAAGTTAAAATCCAAGTTAAACTAGAACATCTGGGGGGGGGGGTAGGAAAAAACAAGAGGAAACAGGCTACCTTGCATAATGACTTAGCCACTCCAAGTCTCTATTTAAGCCTAAATTAATAGTATCCAATTTGCAAATGAATTCCAATTCAGCAGTTTCTCGCTAGAGTCTGGATTTGAAGTTTTTTTGTTTTAAGATAGATACCTTCATGTCTGTGATCGCGTGACCAGAGAGATTGAAGTGTTCTCCGACTGGTTTATGAATGTTATAATTCTTGACATCTGATTTGTGTCCATTTATTCTTTTACGTAGAGACTGTCCAGTTTGACCAATGTACATGGCAGAGGGGCATTGCTGGCACATGATGGCATATATCACATTGGTGGATGTGCAGGTGAACGAGCCTCTGATAGTGTGGCTGATGTTATTAGGCCCTGTGATGGTATCCCCTGAATAGATATGTGGGCACAATTGGCAACGGGCTTTGTTGCAAGGATAAGTTCCTGGGTTAGTGGTTCTGTTGTGTGGTATGTGGTTGTTGGTGAGTATTTGCTTCAGGTTGCGGGGCTGTCTGTAGGCAAGGACTGGCCTGTCTCCCAAGATTTGTGAGAGTGTTGGGTCATCCTTTAGGATAGGTTGTAGATCCTTAATAATGCGTTGGAGGGGTTTTAGTTGGGGGCTGAAGGTGACGGCTAGTGGCGTTCTGTTATTTTCTTTGTTAGGCCTGTCCTGTAGTAGGTAACTTCTGGGAACTCTTCTGGCTCTATCAATCTGTTTCTTTACTTCTGCAGGTGGGTATTGTAGTTGTAAGAAAGCTTGACAGAGATCTCGTAGGTGTTTGTCTCTGTCTGAGGGGTTGGAGCAAATGCGGTTGTATCGCAGAGCTTGGCTGTAGACGATGGATCGTGTGGTGTGGTCAGGGTGAAAGCTGGAGGCATGCAGGTAGGAATAGCGGTCAGTAGGTTTCCGGTATAGGGTGGTGTTTATGTGACCATTGTTTATTAGCACTGTAGTGTCCAGGAAGTGGATCTCTTGTGTGGACTGGACCAGGCTGAGGTTGGTGGTGGGATGGAAATTGTTGAAATCATGGTGGAATTCCTCAAGGGCTTCTTTTCCATGGGTCCAGATGATGAAGATGTCATCAATATAGCGCAAGTAGAGTAGAAAGAGGGATTCTAGGTGGACTCCTCCTGAAGATCGAAACAGCAGACTGGACTTCTACATAGAGTGCTTCCGCCGACGTGCACGGGCTGAAATTGTGGAAAAGCAGCATCACTTGCTCCATTACCTCAGCCATGCGGAATGCAATGCCATCCACAGCCTCAGAAACAACTCTGACATCATAATCAAAAAGGCTGACAAAGGAGGTGCTGTTGTCATCATGAATAGGTCAGAATATGAACAAGAGGCTGCTCGGCAGCTCTCCAACACGAGTTTCTACAAGCCATTACCCTCTGATCCCACTGAGAGTTACCAGAAGCAACTACAGCATTTGCTCAAGAAACTTCCTGAAAAAGCACAAGATCAAATCCGCACAGACACACCCCTGGAACCCCGACCTGGGATATTCTATCTACTACCCAAGATCCATAAACCTGGAAATCCTGGGCGCCCCATCATCTCAGGCATTGGCACCCTGACAGCAGGATTGTCTGGCTATGTAGACTCCCTCCTCAGGCCCTACGCTACCAGCACTCCCAGCTACCTTCGAGACACCACTGACTTCCTGAGGAAACTTCAATCCATCGGTGATCTTCCTGATAACACCATCCTGGCCACTATGGATGTAGAAGCCCTCTACACCAACATTCCACACAAAGATGGACTACAAGCCGTCAAGAACACTATATCCGATAATGTCACGGCTAACCTGGTGGCTGAACTTTGTGACTTTGTCCTTACCCATAACTACTTCACATTTGGGGACAATGTATACCTTCAGATCAGCGGCACTGCTATGGGTACCCGCATGGCCCCACAGTATGCCAACATTTTTATGGCTGATTTAGAACAACGCTTCCTCAGCTCTCGTCCCCTAAAGCCCCTACTCTACTTGCGCTATATTGATGACATCTTCATCATCTGGACCCATGGAAAAGAAGCCCTTGAGGAATTCCACCATGATTTCAACAATTTCCATCCCACCACCAACCTCAGCCTGGTCCAGTCCACACAAGAGATCCACTTCCTGGACACTACAGTGCTAATAAACAATGGTCACATAAACACCACCCTATACCGGAAACCTACTGACCGCTATTCCTACCTGCATGCCTCCAGCTTTCACCCTGACCACACCACACGATCCATCGTCTACAGCCAAGCTCTGCGATACAACCGCATTTGCTCCAACCCCTCAGACAGAGACAAACACCTACGAGATCTCTGTCAAGCTTTCTTACAACTACAATACCCACCTGCAGAAGTAAAGAAACAGATTGATAGAGCCAGAAGAGTTCCCAGAAGTTACCTACTACAGGACAGGCCTAACAAAGAAAATAACAGAACGCCACTAGCCGTCACCTTCAGCCCCCAACTAAAACCCCTCCAATGCATTATTAAGGATCTACAACCTATCCTAAAGGATGACCCAACACTCTCACAAATCTTGGGAGACAGGCCAGTCCTTGCCTACAGACAGCCCCGCAACCTGAAGCAAATACTCACCAACAACCACATACCACACAACAGAACCACTAACCCAGGAACTTATCCTTGCAACAAAGCCCGTTGCCAATTGTGCCCACATATCTATTCAGGGGACACCATCACAGGGCCTAATAACATCAGCCACACTCTCAGAGGCTCGTTCACCTGCACATCCACCAATGTGATATATGCCATCATGTGCCAGCAATGCCCCTCTGCCATGTACATTGGTCAAACTGGACAGTCTCTACGTAAAAGAATAAATGGACACAAATCAGATGTCAAGAATTATAACATTCATAAACCAGTCGGAGAACACTTCAATCTCTCTGGTCACACGATCACAGACATGAAGGTCGCTATCTTAAAACAAAAAAACTTCAAATCCAGACTCCAGCGAGAAACTGCTGAATTGGAATTCATTTGCAAATTGGATACTATTAATTTAGGCTTAAATAGAGACTTGGAGTGGCTAAGTCATTATGCAAGGTAGCCTGTTTCCTCTTGTTTTTTCCTACCCCCCCCCCAGATGTTCTGGTTTAACTTGGATTTTAACTTGAAGAGTGGTCAGTTTGGATGAGCTATTACCAGCAGGAGAGTGAGTTTGTGTGTGTATGGGGGTGGGGGGGGGTGTGAGAAAACCTGGATTTGTGCAGGAAATAGCCCAACTTGATTGTCATGCACATTGTGTAAAGAGTTGTCACTTTGGATGGGCTATCACCAGCAGGAGAGTGAATTTGTGTGGGGGGGTGGAGGGTGAGAAAACCTGGATTTGTGCTGGAAATGGCCCACCTGATGATCACTTTAGATAAGCTATTACCAGCAGGACAGTGGGGTGGGAATAGGTATTGTTTCATATTCTCTGTGTATATATAAAGCCTGCTGCAGTTTCCACGATATGCATCTGAGGAAGTGAGCTGTATCTCACGAAAGCTTATGCTCTAATAAATTGGTTAGTCTCTAAGGTGCCACAAGTACTCCTTTTCTTTTTTGCGAATACAGACTAACACGGCTGTTACTCTGAAACCTGTCATAGTATCTGAGTGTCTCACAAAATTTATTTGTTCTCATAATACACCTGTAAGGTAGGGAAGTACTATTATCTCAATTTTGCAGATGGCCAGCTAAGGCAAAAAGACTAAATGGCTTGGCAAAGTAGGGAATTGAACCCAGGTCTCACCCTAATCACTGGGCCAACAGTCCTTCCTGTTCCTTTGCAATGAATCTTGGCTCCTAGAGGAGAATAGTGGCAAAGTACTGACTTGCTTAATACAAACATCTAATGATGATAATACTGCCACGCCTAAGCAAAACTTCATAAATGTGATAAACAGGGAACAGCTCCTTACCTATTCATTTAACAACAAAAAAGCAAGCAAATATTATGTTAAAATATTTAAACAAACTAAAATCTCTTTAAAATGTGTCGGCTGGCATATGACAGAGCTGAGGCATCAAGCCTGGTTATGTCAAGAACATAATTTTAACACAACAAGACAAATGTAACCAGGCATGACACATTGGCGTGCAGACATGTAAGCATGTGAATTTAAAACAAAGGCAATTTGCTGGAAATCATGTTGGGTTTTTTCCCCCCACATTTTTTATTTTATGAAGTTTTATGAGTAAAAAACTTTCTAGACTATCTACAACTTTCCAAAGAGTGTTTTTAGTTACATAGAACACACATGCATGTGACATCATATGAAGATCACATTTAGGTGTCAATTTTCTTTAAAAAACCAAACTTTTAAATAATTAAATACCTTGCTTATTGTAAATACAATGTAACTCTCAACTGTTGTTAAAAAAACAAGTAGAGTAATGGCCAATTAACATTGCTAATCTGCAGTATTTTGATCATTAGTGTGGGATATTTTATTTTCATTTTAATAAGGCAGTGATTTATTGAGAAACTTAACTAAGAAGCAAGATATGGTCTGCTTGTGATCTCTGACATGCTTAAGGGATGTGATGTTGCAGGCTTGGTCCTGCAGGTGGCTGAGCTGACATCTAGAAGTGCTAAGAGGCAAAATGCTCTTGTTTGTCACCAGACTGTAAGCAGGTATGCAATATGTGATGGTGGGAGGAAGGGGCATGTAGGGAGCCAGGGTGGCTTCCCTCTGAACCAGAGGGTAAAGAGCCACCCTCTCAGCCTGAGTTGGCGGGGCCAGACCAAACTTACTTCAATCCCCGGAAGGGGAGGGGTGGAGCAGGAAGTACAAAGGGCAGGGCCCTGGGCCAGGAGAAACCTGACCTGGAGAAAGGACTGAGGCGACCAGAACTGCCAGTTGCCGAGTACCCAGAGGACCTGGAGGGGCCAGGCTGTAACCCGGGCCAGCGTGAGCCTGACACAGAGTGGGAGCTGGAGCTGCCAGCAGCTGAATACCCGGACGAGGCTGGAGGGACCGGAGAGGCCCGCTTGAGAGACCGGGTAGGAAGTAGCCCAGGGCAGAACTGCCCAGTGTGGTGGGTGTATTTGGTTAGCGGGGCAGCGGAGTTGGGTGAGCCTGCATTGCCCTACACCGGCCAACCCACCTTGGGTAGTAGAATCCCGAATGACACTGACTCATGCCGGCGCTCCTTCTCCGCTAATTCCCCAGTGACCGAAAGGTGTGACTAAGGACTGCCAGTTGGATAGTAGCTCTCCATCGCCCCCTAGAGGCTCGGTGGACCGATTGAAACCTGTCACAGGTCATAAGGAACCTATTGGGGGCAGAGTTGCTGAGTAGATAGAACACAGGATTGGGACTCAGTGTACCTGGGTTTTATTTCTCTGCCTCTGGCCTGCTTGGTGACCTTTGGTAAGTCACTTTACCTCTTTGTGCCTCAGTTCTCACATCTGTAAAATGGGGATGATGATACTGGCCTTCTTTGTAAAGTGCTTTGAAATCTACTTTTGAAAAGGACTATACAAGAGCTAGGTATTATTTATTCCCCTTCCATGTAAAGTCCACATAGCAGCCAGGTAAAATCACAGAGATTATGATGTCCCTATTGTCCTGGGTGTCTGGCTCCACACCCTTTCAGTCAGTGAAGTGGAGTAAATTGCATCCACAAAAGGGTGCATCCACAGCCAGTATGCAGCCTGTTTGTGGCCAAACCTGGTTTGGTTTCTCCTGGTGCTCTCCTTGAGGGGAGGTGGCTTTGTACTGCTTAAATTTAGGGAAGTAATTGAAGGTATGTCTTCACTACAAACAGCTGTGTTTGTAGCATGTGTGGGTATAACCAAGCTAGCTTTAATCTTGCTAGCGCTGATGCCAATGACAGTGAAGCCATGGCAGGGCATGCTTCAGTGAAGGCTGGGTATTTGTATGGGTAGTCTGTGCTAAAGGCCATGCTGCTATGGCTTCACTGCTATTACCCAATGGTACACCCAATGGTACCCAATGGTGTATATTGGACTCCAACTTCTTAAGATTTGCCAGCCTGCAGCTTTCTTCACCTTATTGGATCATGAGTACCCAACCACAATGCGTAGTAGTAGAACAAGTCCGCCCCCGCCTGTTTTGGCCAGCTCTAATCCATAGCCCCATTTGCAGGTGACTACTGCTGTCCTACAACCCTCATCCAAGTGGTGTACTTTGCATTTATCCTTATTGAATTTCATTCTATTTACTTCAGAATTTCTCCAATTTGTCCAAATCATTTTGAATTTTAATCCTATCCTTCAAAGCACTTGCAAAACCTCCCAACCAGTTATTGTCTGCTAACTTTACAAGTGTACTCTATACCATTGTCTAAATCATTAATGAAGATATTGAACAGAACCAGACCCAAATTGATCCCTGTGGGACCCAACTTGATATGCCCTTCCAGCTGGACTGTGAACCCCTGATGACTACTCTCTGGGAACAGTTTTCCAACCTGTTATAAACCCACCTTATAGTAGCTCCATCTAGATTGTATTTCCCTGGTTTATGAGAAGGTCATATGAAACCATATCAAAAGCCTTACTAAAGTCAATATATACCACATCTACTGCTTCCCTGCTATCCACAAAGATTGTTACTCTGTTAAAGAAAGTTATTAGGTTGATTTGACATGATTTATTCTTGACAAATCCATTTGGACTATAACTTATCACCTTGTTATCTTCTAGGTATCTGCAAATTGATTGCTTAATTATTTGCTCTGTTATCTTTCCAGAACTGTAGTTAAGCTGACTGGTCTGTAATTCCCCCGGTTGTCCTTATTCCACTTTTTATTTTATTTTATTGGCACTATATTTGCCCTTTTCCAATCATCTGGAATCTCTCCTGTCTTCCATGACTTTTAGAAGGTAATTGCAAATGGCTTAGATATCTCATCAATGAGCTCCTTGAGCATTCTAGGATGTATTTCATGAGGCCCTGGCGACTTGAAGACATCTAATTTGTCTAAGACATTTTTAACATGTTCATTCCCTATTTTAGCCTCTCATCCTACCTCATTTTCACTGGCATTTACTACATTAGATGTCCAATCGCTAGGAAACTTTTTGGGGAAACAAAAAAGTAATGTTAGCACTTTTGTCATTTCCATGTTCCCACCTCCATCCCCCGTTGAGTAATGGGCCTACCTTGTCTTTGGTCTTCCTCTTGCTTCTAATGTATATGTAGAATGTTTTCTTGTTAACCTTTGTCTCTTGCTAGTTTAATCTTGTTTTGTGACTTGGCCTTTCTAATTTTTTCCCTACATACTTGTGTTATTTGTTCATATTCATCTTTGTTATCTGACCTACTTTCCACTTTTGTGTTTTAGAAAATTGAAGATCTCTTGGTTAAGCCAGGGTGGCCTCCTGCCATACTTCCTATCTTTCGTATGCAGTTGGATAGTTTGTTCTTGGATGGTTTGCCAAGGAAAGTGTGGGCCCCTTAATGAATGAGAGAGGCAACCTAGTGACAGAGGATGTGGAAAAAGCTAATGTACTCAATGCTTTTTTTTTCTCTGTCTTCACTAACAAGGTCAGCTCCCAGACTGCTGCGCTGGGCATCACAACATGGGGAATAGATGGCCAGCCCTCTGTGGAGAAAGAGGTGGTTAGGGACTATTTAGAAAAGCTGGACGTACACAAGTCCATGGGGCCAGACGAGTTGCATCCGAGAGTGCTAAAGGAACTGGCGGCTGTGATTGCAGAGCCATTGGCCATTATCTTTGAAAACTCGTGGCGAACGGGGGAAGTCCCGGATGACTGGAAAAAGGCTAATGTAGTGCCAATTTTTAAAAAAGGGAAGAAGGAGGATTCTGGGAACTACAGGCCAGTCAGCCTCACTTCAGTCCCTGGAAAAATCATGGAGCAGGTCCTCAAAGAATCAATCCTGAAGCACTTACATGAGAGGAAAGTGATCAGGAACAGTCAGCATGGATTCACCAAGGGAAGGTCATGCCTGACTAATCTAATTGCCTTCTATGATGAGATTACTGGTTCTGTGGATGAAGGGAAAGCAGTGGATGTATTGTTTCTTGACTTTAGCAAAGCTTTTGACACCGTCTCCCACAGTATTCTTGTCAGCAAGTTAAGGAAGTATGGGCTGGATGAATGCACTATAAGGTGGGTAGAAAGTTGGCTAGATTGTCGGGCTCAACAGGTAGTGATCAATGGCTCCATGTCTAGTTGGCAGCCGGTGTCAAGTGGAGTGCCCCAGGGGTCGGTCCTGGGGCCGGTTTTGTTCAATATCTTCATAAATGATCTGGAGGATGGTGTGGATTGCACTCTCAGCAAATTTGCGGATGATACTAAACTGGGAGGAGTGGTAGATGCGCTGGAGGGCAGGGATAGGATACAGAGGGACCTAGAAAAATTGGAGGATTGGGCCAAAAGAAATCTGATGAGGTTCAATAAGGATAAGTGCAGGATCCTGCACTTAGGACGGAAGAACCCAATGCACAGCTACAGACTAGGGACCGAATGGCTCGGCAGCAGTTCTGCGGAAAAGGACCTAGGGGTGACTGTGGACGAGAAGCTGGATATGAGTCAGCAGTGTGCCCTTGTTGCCAAGAAGGCCAATGGCATTTTGGGATGTATAAGTAGGGACATTGCCAGCAGATCAAGGCACGTGATTTTTCCCCTCTATTCAACATTAGTGAGGCCTCATCTGGAGTACTGTGTCCAGTTTTGGGCCCCACACTACAAGAAGGATGTGGATAAATTGGAAAGAGTCCAGCGAAGGGCAACAAAAATGATTAGGGGTCTGGAACACATGACTTATGAGGAGAGGCTGAGGGAACTGGGATTGTTTAGTCTGCAGAAGAGAAGAATGAGGGGGGATTTGATAGCTGCTTTCAACTACCTGAGAGGTGGTTCCAGAGAGGATGGTTCTAGACTATTCTCAGTGGTAGAAGAGGACAGGACAAGGAGTAATGGTCTCAAGTTGCAGTGGGGGAGGTTTAGGTTGGATATTAGGAAAAACTTTTTCACTAGGAGGGTGGTGAAACACTGGAATGCGTTGCCTAAGGAGATGGTGGAATCTCCTTCCTTAGAAGTTTTTAAGGTCAGGCTTGACAAAGCCCTGGCTGGGATGATTTAATTGGGGATTGGTCCTGCTTTTGAGCAGGGGGTTGGACTAGATGACCTCCTGAGGTCCCTTCCAACCCTGATATTCTATGATTCTATGATTCTTGTGCCCTTAATAATGTGTCTCTGAAAAACTGCCAACTCTCTTGAACTGTTTTTCCCCTTAGACTTGCTTCTCATGGGATCTTACCTACCAACTCCCTGAGCGTTCTCAAGTCTGCCTTCTTGAAATCCCATTATATTTATTGTGCTGTTTTTCCTCCTACCATTCCTTAGAGTCATGAATACTATCATTTCATGATCACTTTCACCCAAGCTTTCCACTTTCAAATTCTCCATCAGTTCCTCCCTATTTGTCAAAATCAAATTGAAAATAGCCTCTCCCCAACAGCTTTCTCCACCTTCTGAAATAAAAAAAATGACTCCAGTACATTCCAAGAACTTGTATAATCTGTGCCCGGCTTTGTTATTTTGCCAACAGATGTTTGAGCAGTTGAAGTCCCCTATCCCTACCAAGTCCAATACTTTAGTTTAGATGGTTTCATTGGTTGTTTAAAAAAAAGCTTCCTCCAGCTCTTCTTCCTAGTTAGGTGGTCTGTAATAGACCCCTACCATGACATCACATTTGTTTTTTTACCCCTTTTATCCTTACTCAGAGACTGTTTCCTATTTCCATCTCAACCTCATTCCAAGTGTATACATTTTTTATATATAAGGCTACACCTCTTTACTTTTTTCCCTGCCTGTCTTTCCTGTGCAAGCTGTATCCTATACCAATATTCCAATTTGTGTATTATGTGTATTGCTGAATTTTTGTGCTCTTGAAAGTAAAAAATAACAACCAGGTATCTACCATGGTAGATGACATTCCCCATACAATTCTGCCAACGCACCCAAGTCCTAACTTCCCACATTTCTGTTTCAATATTAGGTCACTGCAATTTGTACAAAGTTTTGCAGTGGTTTTATGATACAGATACACCAGATGTTCACTGACAGAAACCACCAATCTTCATTCTATTTGAAACCTTAGCCATATTTGATTCCAGAAGTGAAAGGCTCATGCAAAGAATGCACGGTCCTCCAGTGTAAATGATTTTCCTTTATATTTTTTCAGTGGTTATAGGAAAATAAACTATTTCATTATTATTACAAAGCTGTACCAAAATCACCTGTAGGGAGCTCTTGTTTGTCAGTTAAACACTTGACAGTAAATACGTGTATTTATGAAAGGCTCAAACTTGGCCCCATTTGATTGCTGTTGATGCCTGGACCTATGTCTGCCTGTGATTGATGTGAGGTGTAATATGGTGTAAGCCTTTCTGTGGCTTACCTTCAGCTTTAAAATACAATGAACAAAACTAACCTGCATTTCAAAATTAATTATATTACTTTCCCTTAAGCCTTTCATACAGACCCTCCAAGAGTGGGGAATAAGGAGGAAAGGTTCTTCAATGGACTGTGGAGTGGGATATTATGAGGGAGCAGGCAAATTCATTTTAGAGCTAATCCTTGTTTATATTAAGGGTCAAATTTTTAAAGTTCCCAGAATGGGAGTTAGGATCCTAAATACCTTTTAAAAATTTGTCCCTAAGTCATCTGTAGTCAGCGACCAGTGCAGTTGCACTTTTGCAAACCATAGTTGTAGAAAAAGAGAGCCTCACTTTGCACAGGTTAAGCTTACCTCTGTTGAAACCAAGGTAAATTCAGCTGTTGCAAATTGTGGTTTACCTTGGCTACTTTTGGTGTTTGCACCACTGCAGTTGCACTGACACTGTCCACCAATGGCTGAATCGGAGCCAATCTCAAGTACAGACAAGGCCTTGAACTCCTAGTTCTCTAACGTTTTCAATGTGTCAGGTCAGGGCAGTCTTTCCTAGATGAATGGAAAGCTCTAGAGATAAGTGTTCTGAAGAATTTTTTTCAAAAAACAATACATTTTACAAGAGGAACAATAAACAACACAGAGTGAGATGTAGAAAATTCTGCACTGGTAATTGCAGCTGCTACTTGGTGTTCAACTGGGCCCTAAAATACAGAAGAACCAAAAGAGGATGTGAAAGTGGAAGGGGAAAAATTCATTGACTGTTGCAATGAACTGTCTATATAAACATTTCAAATATCTGTCCACATTTAGAAATATTCTGAGTTGTGCTCTGAAAGTATTAAAACTTTTCAAAGGTGGTTTTATTGTCATCTACTATAACAGCAGATTTATTTTGCTCTAGGAGGCACAGGGTTAACATTTTTCTTTGCTTCTAAATATTAACTTGCTTCCCAGTCGTAGTATCCAGGTCTGTATCTCCCTCCATTTCTCTTTCCTTTCATGCCTATCTCTCTCTCTCTCTCCATCATTCTGTAGCTGCTTGTATGCATTTGGTGAGGCACTGAATCACAAAAAAATAATATAAGGATGGATGCCTTTTGTGATCTGTGTTGAGCTGCACTAAAACTTTCTGTAAAGTTTTACTTTTGTATAGTGCTATATAGTGACTTTTTATGTGTCTAAGAAATGGAAACATTTTGTCTCATATAAAAAAAAAATATTTTTTTTTACTGTGCTTCATTCACAGACCACATCAGAGGTATTCTAAGAATAGAATAGATCAAATATATTTTATGGAAATATAATGAGAAAAGGATGTGTTCCCAAAACTCACTCTGAACAAAGGAATGCAACTTAGTCAGGAATACTTTAATGCGCCTAACAATTTTCTCATGTGAAAGGCTGAAGGAACAGCCTTGGTTTGAAGAAATCTTCCCATTCTCCCCAGACACCCTGAACTTGAAATCAGAACTAGGAAAGCTATACATTACAAAAAAGAAAATGTATGGAAAAAGTGCCTGAGGGCATTAACCAAAAAAAGACATTTTGAAAAGAACAGAAACATCAATATGAAACATTTTGTCATGTTTCATTTCATTGATCATATGTTTATTTTATGTGCTCTGGAGTGCTGAAGCTTAGAAGTAACTACATTTCAGGAGCCTCACATTAGACCTGTCAGTCTGTCTGTAGTGAAGACTGCGTAGGGAGAAAATAATCGAAAATAAAATACGTGGCAATTATTTGATTTATGTCCGCTTTTATCAAATTGTACTGCAACTTTAGAAAGAGACATAAGATTAGCAGCTATTAAAGACACTGCTTGTGTGACAGATACAGCACTAGAAGGTACACCTACAATGTAAAATAATTCATCCTTTTTCATAGTAATGCAATATTTTCTCCTTAAATAATATTGTAATTAAAACTGCCAGTGTTGATTAGATCAACTGTGTAGGAAAGATGCATTTATATTAGTTCTAATTAAATCTTTTAGCAAAGTCACAGTCAGTGTTGCCAATTTTGGTTGGCTGAATTCCTGGAGGTTTTATCTTTTCCATTAAAGATTAACTTTTAATTCCTGGATACTCCAGGACAATCCTGGAGGGTGGCAACCCTAGTTACAGTTTCAAATATGATTTAGTCCCCGATACAATAACATATACTGCAGCTACAATATACAGCTTCTGTATATTCCTAATTAAAAGGCTTAGCTTTATCTGTAGCATATCTCAGATTTTATGTTACTTCCATCATTCTACCCAGGCTACAGTCCTTTTCTCAAACAAAACTCACATTGACTTTAATGTGTTTTGCCTGAGTAGGGACTGCTGGATCAGGGTCAGTATTTGTCAGAGAACTAGTTTATTTCTTAGCTAATAAACAGGCACTACAATTTAGTAAAGTGCTTCATCATTAGTTAGGTCCTTAAAATGACTGGGTTAAATCTGCCTTGGGATAATTTACAAGGCTGCCTTAAACATGGGGGCATGCTGAAGTGGAACAGAGTGAGGCAGGAGCATATTGTGCACTGGCAATCCCTGGAGGTGCAGCCTCACAACTTTCTCTTTTTTTGTGATGTGGGTTTCTCATCCTCAGGCCCTAAGAACACACATGTAAAGCCCAATGAGAGATGTGGGCTTTCTGCATCTCATCTTTAGGATCAACTTTGGATCCATGGAAGCCAAAAGGAAAATTCCCCTTGAGTTAAGTGAGACCAGGATTTGGCCCTAATGGCTATATTTGTATATAATGGATCAGTGTAAACCACATAAGTTATGGCAGCCCCAATGTCACAGTAACTTAAGCAATGATAATTTATGCAATTTAGGGGTCTGAACAGAATTTCAAAGACCTGCCTCCAGGGAATGATATTATTCCTCCCTCTGCCACCTTACGCCCAGCCCCTGACTTCCCATCTGTCCTCTCACTTCACAGCAAAACATTCTTTTAGATGCAAAACAATAACAGACAAATTGCCCTGACTCTCTTTGGACTTTCTGTTTAGCCCAACTACTTCATTTTACCTTTCTTTTCCCCTAAAATCCTGATGACTTCGTGTGTGTGTATGCCAAGACCACCCTAACCAAGGTAGGTAATTTCTGGGAAACATAGGAATAGGCACTTTTCTTTCTCCTATGCCTCCTTTCTTATCAAAATCAGTCCCAGTTGTAATACACAACTTGCACGTACAGCAAAGTACATCTGACCCAAAGCATTTGTTGAACTTTAAGTTTTTGTCAACTTTGCCTTAGCCTAGGCTTACTGAAGTACAGAAGGAGCCAATCTGGTGATATTGCTTAGCAGTTACTGATTAGAGATGAAAAGGAGTACTTGTGGCACCTTAGAGACTAACCAATTTATTTGAGCATAAGCTTTCATGAGCCAGAGCTCACTTCATCCGATGAAGTGAGCTGTAGCTCACGAAAGCAACTTCATCGGATGAAGTGAGCTGTAGCTCACGAAAGCTTATGCTCAAATAAATTGGTTAGTCTCTAAGGTGCCACAAGTACTCCTTTTCTTTTTGCGAATACAGACTAACACGGCTGTTACTCTGAAACCTGTGATTAGAGATGTTGCTTCAAGTACAGTACTGTGGGTGTTTTGGCATGTCAAGCGACAGAAGGAAGGACTGTCCGTCTACAGGATGGTGGAGGATTTAGCTCTCACCTTCCTGAACAATACTCTTAATCCCCCTTTTTATGATTAGGCTGATGCCTAGAACTTTTAGTTCTAAGATTGCTTGATTCTCACCATCTTTTGTTTCTTTTTGAAACAGCCTGAATATGTGTAGGGTGCCACAAAATGAAAAAACAACACAAAACAAAAAGCCTTTTGTGATAACTGGTATTGGTACTTTAAAAAATGAAATAAGATGTAGCTATTTTAAAGTATCATTGTCCCTATTTATAGGGGAGGAAACTGAGGCACAGAGAGGGAAAGTGACTTGCCCAATGGTACACATCAGATCAGAGGCAGGAACAGAATCCAGGTTTCCTGATTTTTGTGTCCAGTATTATTCAGTTACCTCTGTTATCTCACCCAGTAATTTCATGTCTATTCCTATCCAAAGATCTACACTGTTTCAACACTGGACCCACTTTGTTATAGAATGGGATAAATACAGAAGCACCAATATTTAATTAACTGTGTCATATAATACATCCAAACTAATTTTTTTAAAACAAATCTATTTCAATTAGCATGTAAGAAAAGCTTCTATTGACTTGTTATTGTCATAAGAGAAAGAGGGAATTATTTTATGCTAACAATCGGACAATGTTTAGCTTCCATTCCTCTATCTAAACAAGAGAAACAGAATTAGTTTTATGTCATATGCTGTTACTGCTTTTTATCTTACCAAGGATTCCTTCAAGTACTATCAAACTATGATATAGTCTTTGGAATATTAGCTAACAGCTAAATGCTGAATATATAGATTTTGTTTTTGCTCTTAAAAAAAAAAACAACCTAGTGGAAAAAAATCTATCACTTTCCAGGACCCTGATATCTTGGACCAAACTCCACTCTGAACAGGTTGTCATGTCTGTCACCAAGTTTCAGAATCAAGCTATCAGAAGATGCCCTTCAGCCGAAGTGTTAAGAGGAATTGGTGAGCTTAACATGTTTCGCCTGCTTAATTTAATTTGGAAAAATTCAACCAGAAAATGAAGTTATTAACAGGTTGGTATATCCAGAGATAAGATGATGTCACAGGAAAGCAGTCAAGTGGGTTGCTTGTCAAGATATAAAATATGTATCTGTCAGAATCTAATGATAGATAAGCTACGGCTGGGTATAGGATGTGGTGAAAGTAGTATACTCAAAATGAAAACTGAATCCTATAGCCCTGGAGCACATACTTTTAGTAACTATTGAAGTGATCATTATAAATATAGGAATTTGGGGGGCAAAAACTGCAAAAACATAGTGGCAATAATGGCAGTGGTCAGGAGAAATAATTGAAAATGGTATAGCAGCACTGGACCTCAAACACCGAGGACAAACCTCCCAGTGGGCTTGAAAAGGGGTTTGAATGATCAACAATGGGGAAGGATAAATAATTCTTTCCATTGGTAACACAGAGACCTTCAGAAAAGTACCACTCTAGTTGGCTTGATGCAACCATGTCTGGGCGACTGTGGTCAATGTGCAAAACTTTTGAACCTTAATTCATTAGGCAGCTTTGGGTCAAATAAAGAATGCACCAACATGGTCTGTAGGGAAATGCCCACATCGTCTAGATAACATGTAAGTCACCATATTTGGCAATAGGGATTTAAAGTTCATACTCAATCTTGATGCTAATTCAGAATATGGCTTTAGTAATACAAAATCGTGTACTTAAAAAGGAATAATTAATGTAGGTAATCATTTTTTTCAGATAGCTTGATTATGGCACACTAATAAATATTGGTATTGTGTTGTTACAGTGATTAAGACCCCAATCCATGCATATGAAGTTCTACTGAATGTAAGTTTCAGGATTGGGGTTTAGATTATAAAATTTTGGGAGCTGATGCCATCTCTCTAATATGTTTGTTGAGCATCTGCTCCAAAAGGGGCCTAATTGTGACTGGGAATTTTGAGGGCTGCTGGAAAACAAATAATGCTATTTGTGAATTTTAAGGCTAGAAGGGACTCTCTTATGACCATCTAGTCTGACTTCCTGTGTAATGCGGGCCATAGAACTTCATCCAGTCAATCTACATAAGGTCTATAACTTCTTGTTGAACTAGAATATATCTTTTTTTTAAAAAAACAGTCAATCTTGATTTAAAGACTTCAAGTGATGGAGAATCTACCAGATCCCTTGCAAAATCGTTCCAGTGGTTAATTACCTTCACTATCAAAAGTATTTCCAGTTTAAATATGTTTAGCTTCAACTTGTAGGCACTGGAACTTGTTATGCCTTTCTCTGCTTGACTAAAGAGCTCTCTACAATCAGAAATCTTCCCTCCAATTGTAAACTTGGATCACATCACCACTTAAGCTTTGTTTTATTTTTTGTTTTTTTTAATAAGCTAAATAGGTTAAATTTCTCTGCAAAGTAGATTTTTTTCCAGACATCAAATCATTCTGTTGGCTTTTTTCTGAACCCTTTTCAATTTTCCAACAGCCTTTTAAAACTGTGAACACTAGCTCTGGAAATTATGTATCAGTAATGGCCTCTGCAATACTATGTATATAGATAATACTGCTTCCCAATTCCTCCTTGATATTCCTTTAATCCACTCAAGGATCTGAGCCACATCATCACACTGGGAGCTTATGGTCAGTTTACTATCCACCACAGCTTCTAAGATCTTTTCAGAGAAACTGATTTTCATGATATAGTTCCCCATCCTATAATTGTGTCCATTCTGTGTTCTTTCATTTGGCTCAGTTATAACGTATGTTGTTTGAATGAGCCCAGCTAACCAAGTGGTCAAGATCTCTTTGTGTAACTGATCCTTACCATTTTTTATCCCTCCACCAATTTTTGTTTCTTTGAATTGTATCAGCAGTGATTTCATATTTTCTTCCAGGTCATTATTAGAGACATTGAAGAGCATTGGGCAAGAACAGAACTCCACTGTGGAACTCCACTAGAAACAGCTTCATCCAGTGCTGGTTCCCTATTAGTAATTACATGTTGAGATCTATTAATTAGCCAGTTTTTATTCTGTGTAATGTATTGTAACTCTTCTGTCAGATGTTGTAAGTGGCAACAAGGGCTGAGTTCAAATACGTAGGGGACCCTCTTAACACTAACAAACATTATTGGCTCAAACCCCCACTCAGAATTTCTGGGATCATTAATACCTTCCCTGGTCCCCACTCACAAGCACTAAGTCTGTGTATGAAACAAGGACAACTTTTCTTTTAGCCGAAAAGGGAACACAGGCTCAATGTGGAGAAACATAGCAATCTGATAAATAATGCACTCTTCCATGGTAACTTTTTGGCAGTAGTGTGTTAACTTGGTTCCTAACCATCTGATGTGAATTCCCAATAGGCAGTGTCTCTTTACTGCATCATTTCCCCCTTCCCCATCCGCTAAACACCACTCAGGGTTTGGTATCAGTGAGTAGCATATTCCCAGAGTCTTCAGGTGCATTCAGGCAGACCTGCTTCCAGTTCCTGCTTCACCTCCTAACCCAGCCACAGTGATGTCCGCTTTATTCAGAAGCTAAGGAGGAGGGCCTTCATTAGAGTTTACTCAGCTCTGCTGCTGCTGTCTACAAAGAGCCCTCTCTGTACTGTACCCTGTTGAGGTGGTGCGACAGTTGGAGGCAAAGAGCTCCTTATCCTCCAGAACGTCAGGCCACAGGGTTTACATGTGCTCCATTGGTTTGTATAGTGCTAATTGTTTTTATCAGATACATTCTTCTATAGTTAAGGTTGTAATTTAAAACCATCTAGATGCTTTCAGACATCACACTTTTAAAATAAAAATACATAAATCACCCATTTCTGAGTTCAAGAAATAAGAAAATGAATCACTAGTTTTCCAGTACTGAACATTTTTTAGACTTGTATAACAAAAATTCCCTTGTAATTTAAGTTGGAGAGAGAAGAAGCCGGGGGGGGGGGGGGGGAATGGGAGGCGATCAGTCCACATTTGGTCTAATATTTGTCCTAGTTAGAAAATTATAAAACAATCCAATGACATATTCAGGATGAATAATTGTTTGTTGCACATGTTTCATCTATATAGGTTTATTACACAGATCACATGGCTTAATTAGGTAATCTATATTGTGTCCTCCAAAGAAGGCATTTTGTTCAATTAAATACATAATAAAGGTTTCAAAATATCTATTTAATCATAGTTTTGGTGGTTTGTTGTATTGGGTATATAATTACTGCAACTATATCTACATATACTGGTATAGTCCTTGATTTCATGGTAGTCTGTATTTTGTGTGGTCCAACTCTTCTTATTTACATAAAGTGGGGACAAGATACTTTCACTTTTTTTTGTTTTCTTTATTCCCTGTCTAGAAATAAACATATTAACCCCATCGAATCAAGAAATTCCAACAGCAAAGTTGAAATGCTAAAACTGATGAATAAAACTAACCAAAGCCAGGAAATTTAAAGTTCAGTGTGACATTTTGTTATCACATGCCATTTAGCCGTCTCCTTTGAGCTGTGAGAATGGAGGAGAATGGCGTGCCAACCTTAACTTTGAATTTCCTGGGCTTTGTTTTTTCTTGTCACAAAAACCTTGATATTATTTAAATGTGGTTTTCTTTTTCCTTTTACTAATCTGATATTGTTCACTAAGAAACTGAAGCTAGTATAAATAATGATAACTCATTGAGATTTCTTAGCATCTCTTCATCTTGTTCATTAAACTAAATTCTGAGCTCTACACATCCTTGCAATTGCTCTGAAATTCTAAGTCTCCTTGCAACTGTTTTGAGAAATTTGAAATCTAAATGATTCTTTTTTTAAAATACAGTGTTTCCTATTTAAAAGGCAAAAGGCAATATTGTTATATTTGTCATCTTATGAATTCATTATGTACAGTATAATTTGTCTCTCCATAAAATCTACTTTCTTTCAATTAGGGCTGAAGCCAGTTACTCAAAGATCTGGAAGAAATACAATAGCTTCTTAGTTTTTTTTTTGTTTGTTTGTTTAATTGCGAATACAGAAGGAAACTGAAGTGTGTGTCACTGGCAAAATAATGCAAGTTTACAGAATTTTTCTTCTGTTTACCGTAAATCAACTGACGAACAGCACCCTATGGCACTGGGCCAGAGAAATGAGATTATCAAGTAAAGAAGCAGAAAAATGAACAGAAAATCATGTTTACATATCTTGATGAACATCTTTCCTGATGTTCAACAAGAACCTAATTCAGCTCCCTTCGAAGTCAATGGAAAGACACTCACTGACTTTCAGTGGGAGTTGGATTGGACCCTTATTGCTTGTATTTGGTCACTCTTCTGAGCAATACAAACTACCTAGAGTGAGGTAATTGAGAAACAGTGCAAGTGAGGAGTGTGCATATGCATGAGTGTACCAGGAAACTGATGGGATTGTTTTCAGCTTTGATCCAGCAAACGCAGTTATATTAGCTCCCTTTGCTTGTGTGACTGAGCCCAGTACTGTGATGTGCTAACCAGTGGTTCTCAAACTAGGGCCACCGCTTGTTCAGGGAAAGCCCCTGGAGGGCTGGGCCGGTTTGTTTACCTGCTGTGTCCACAGGTTCGGCCGATCATGGCTCCCACTGGCCGCAGTTCGCCACTCCAGGCCAGGGAAGGGGCTGGAAACAAGCTTCCCCGGCAGGGAGCTCAAGGGCAAGGCAGGATGGTTCTGCCGGATGTAGCCCGCGGGCCGTAGTTTGCCCACCTCTGGCTTAGGTTGTACGCTTTACTGTATAAATAATCTGCTAGTTCTCGTTCACGATAGCATGGTAATGATATTATTTTGCACGTGAATTAATTAAGTATCACAAAACTCATCAGAAGCAAGTACCTTTTATTATACCAAATTTACAGGTGCAGGAACTGAGGCACATGGTGGTGAAGAAACTTTTCCAAACTTGTTCAGTGAGTCATTGGCTGAGCCATGAATACGTTCTTTGGAGGATACAAATAATGTGAGAATTAGCTCTAGAAGTCCTGATTCCTAATTCTACCCACTAAACTATGCATCTCCTAATAGGAATTCAGAATCAGGAGTAATTTTTGAAAATTTGTATTTAATGAGGCTGCAAATTACTGTTCTATCAATAGGAATAATATGCAATAGTAAGCTGTACAAATCTACATTTCCAAAGCTTTGAGGTACTTTCTTTACTAAACTTTTGAGTTGAAGTATGAAACGTGTATGTATTTCAGATATCTGCTAAGACTTGCAGCTTCACAGAAAAGCACAAATGTTGTTTGACCAGTGATTCATACACTTTTTGTGATTCATAGGTAGCACCACAGATATGAGGGATAGAACTGATCTGGTTAGTTATCTAGTATATCTTCCTGTTGGTTTATTTCCTATAATATATTCTCCAGATCTTTATCTGGTTTGTTTTAAGTGTATCAAACCCTGGCACACTCATCACTTCCTTTGAGAGGCTATTCCACAATTTAGCCAGGATATTCTGCTTAAATTTTCCCTTGTACCAACCAAAATGATTTATCTCCCTTTTTAGAGTTTTCCCCTTCTAATATTTGTCATCATTTAGTAAGAGATTTTCAAAAGTGTGCACCATTGGCCAAACTCTGGAAATTTTACCATTGACTTTGATAGGAACAGGGTTAGGTCAATGCTGAGGTTTTGAAGATCCCACCTTTAATATGTTGTTTTGTCATCAATTCCTTCCAAACATCTAATCTTTTTTTTGTTGCATTTCTTCAAACTCCCTCCAATGTGTCAATTTTTGTCAGATAGTGAAGGGCCCCAAAACAAATGCATATCATAGAATCATAGAATATCAGGGTTGGAAGGGACCTCTAGTCCAACCCCCTGCTCAAAGCAGGACCGATCCCTGACTAAATCATCCCAGCCAGGGCTTTGTCAAGCCTGACCTTAAAAACTTCTAGGGAAGGAGATTCCACCACCTCCCTAGGTAATGCATTCCAGTGTTTCACCACCCTCGTAGTGAAAAAGTTTTTCCTAATATCCAACCTAAATCTCCCCCACTGCAACTTGAGACCATTACTCCTTGTTCTGTCATCTTCTACCACTGAGAACAGTCTAGAACCATCCTCTTTGGAACCCCCTTTCAGGTAGTTGAAAGCAACTATCAAATCCCCCCTCATTCTTCTCTTCCGTAAACTAAACATCCCCAGTTCCCTCAGCCTCTCCTCATAAGTCATGTGTTCCAGACCCCTAATCATTTTTGTTGCCCTCTGCTGGACTCTTTCCAATTTTTCCACATCCTTCTTGTAGTGTGGGCCCCCAAACTGGACACAGTACTCCAGATGAGGCCTCACCAATGTCGAATAGAGGGGAACAATCACGTGCCTTGATCTGCTGGCAATGTCCCTACTTATACATCTCAAAATGCCATTGGCCTTCTTGGCAACATATCCTACTTGACTTATATCCAACTTCTCATCCACTGTCACCCCTAGGTCCTTTTCCGCAGAACTGCTGCCGAGCCATACGGTCCCTAGTCTGTAGTGGTGCATTGGATTCTTCCGTCCTAAGTGCAGGACTCTGCACTTGTCCTTTTTGAACCTCATCAGATTTCTTTTGGCACAATCCTCCAATTTGTCTAGGTCCCTCTGTATCCTATCCCTACCCTCCAGCGTATCTACCACTCCTCCCAGGTTAGTGTCATCCGCAAATTTGCTGAGAGTGCAATCCACACCATCCTCCAGATCATTTATGAAGATATTGAACAAAACCGGCCCCAGGACCAACCCTTGGGGCACTCCACTTGATACCGGCTGCCAACTAGACATGGAGCCGTTGATCACTACCCGTTGAGCCCGACAATCTAGCCAGCTTTCTATCCACCTTATAGTCCATTCATCCAGCCCATACTTCTTTAATTTGCTGGCAAGAATACTGTGGGAGACCATGTCAAAAGCTTTGCTAAAGTCAAGGAACAACACGTCCACTGCTTTCCCTTCATCCACAGAGCCAGTTATCTCGTCATAGAAGGCAATTAGATTAGTCAGGCATGACTTGCCCTTGGTGAATCCATGCTGACTGTTCCTGGTCACTTTCCTCTCCTCTAAGTGCACGTCTAAGTGGACTTGTGCACATCCAGCTTTTCTAAATAGTCCTGAACCACTTCTTTCTCCACAGAGGGCTGGTCACCTCCTCCCCATGCTGTGCTGCCCAGTGCAGTAGTCTGGCAGCTGACCTTGTTCGTGAAGACAGAGGGAAAAAAAGCATTGAGTACATTAGCTTTTTCCACATCCTCTGTCACGAGGTTGCCTCCCTCATTCAGTAAGGGGCCCACACTTTCCTTGACTTTCTTCTTGTTGCTAACATACCTGAAGAAACCCTTCTTGTTACTCTTAATATCTCTTGCTAGCTGCAACTCCAGGTGTGATTTGGCCTTCCTGATTTCACTCCTGCAAGCCCGAGCAATATTTTTATGCTCCTCCCTGGTCATTTGTCCAATCTTCCACTTCTTGTAAGCTTCTTCTTTGTATTTAAGAGCAGCAAGGATTTCACTGTTAAGCCAAGCTGGTCACCTGCCATATTTACTATTCCTTCTACACATCGGGATGGTTTGTCCCTGTAACCTCAATAAGGATTCTTTAAAATACAGCCAGCTCTCCTGGACTCCTTTCCCCCTCATGTTATTCTCCCAGGGGATCTTGCCCATCAGTTCCCTGAGGGAGTCAAAGTCTGCTTTGCTGAAGTGCAGGGTCTGTATTTTGCTGCTCTCCTTTCACATACTCACATACTGTAGGCATTGACGCCTATTGCTGTTTTCCAGTACTGTGATGTGATGCCTCTATACATAAAACCGAAAACTGCACTGGTATTTTGTTGCCATATCGTATGGCAAACTCATGGCAGAGTTCATGTCCCAGCCAATCTGAATTAATTTTGAGAGTAAGATTCTATGAGAAACTGTATCAAATGCTTTACTAAAATCTAAACCTACCACTTCTCTACACCCACTGATTTTTATAATTCTATCTAAGAAACCAATCCAGTTTGTCTGGAAGGATCTTTTTACTTTATAAGTTTGAGCTGCTTATTGCTATTCGTTTTTTTATAATTACAGGTGAAATTTACAGTAATACAATTCTGAATATAATGTAATGACTTACAACCCTGAAAAGGCATAAGTCTCACACGAAGTCTCAATATTGGATTTACACCTGTAAATCTTTTAGATGTAGAATGAGCTGTGTGCTTGTCTTCCTCCTGGCTGATGTCCTACATCCCAGGGGCAACAACATTTCAATGGTGCTGTGTAGCTGAGAGAGAACTTTTGTGATCCTTTAGATTGAAAGGTGGTGCCTTATCCATGTCAACTATGGGGGAAAAATTTATGGTCTTTCCTGACACAAAACTGTCCCTTCTGTCATCTTACTTGCTGACCCACTTCAGAGCCCCAAGTAGAATATATAGGTCTAAATTTCATAGGAATCTAAAAAAGATGTGCTACTTTTTCACTGAGGATTGATATAAATGTATACAAACTCCTGGGTACAATTTTAAAAAATGCCTAACAGCCAGATTTTTCTAGGTATTTCAGCATCTACAGATGCAGATAGATGTCTAATGTGTGCCTAAATACCTTTTTAATATCTGCATCTAACTGACCTAGGAGTTTAAGTCTCATTGACTTTCAGTGAGTCCTAGATTTTTAAAAGTATTGCTTTGCTCACTGTTGCAAGGCCTAAAAGTGGGATTACATGCAGGGAGAAACTTCTCTTATGAGCAAGTTATTCTATAAATGTTCAGCACATAGATTTTTGCACCTTCTGTCTAAAATTGGACAATGTTGGATAGATGACCATAAATGACAGATGAACAACTGATCTGAAGAAGAGCTCTCTGGACTTTGAAAGCTTGTCTCTTTCTCCAACAGAAGTTGGTCCAGTAAAATATATTACCTCACCCACCTTGTCTTTCTAATATCCTGGGACTAACATAGCTACAATAAAATGCAAACAACTGATCCAATATGGCAGATCCTATGTTTTCCTGTGCTGAAAAGCATTCTGAGAACTGCAGGGTTTTAAAGTTCTGCTCTCTAGGAAGTTGAGATGCTCTGAGCTAGGCTCTGGTTGGTTTTCTGCTTAAATTTTGTTTTTTATTTTTATTTTTCTCATATACTTGTAACTAAATATTTAAATTTACACATCAGATGTCTACTTTTTATCCTTATTTTAATATCTGATTTAATTTTAGATAAATGTAGAATGTTAGAATGTAAGTCAAATGGTAACATGATGTATATAGCAAGTTGCTCTACTTACCATAGAGGATAAACCATTACTCCCTCATCAGCCAAAATCCAGGCTTCCCCAAAGTACAAAATATAGTTTTTCAGCAAAGTGACATTTTTTTGTGACAATTGCAAGGTTTGGGGGTAATTCTGACTCGTAATTGGTTAGTTGGTGTGACTGGTTAATTTTTCCTTGATTGGAGCCTTCTATTGTAATGTAATTCTCTCCATTTAAATAGTTATCTAGACAAAACATTGCAGAAGATAGCAACTATGCAGAGAAAAAAAGTAGATGTTTTGGAACAACTTAGAATAAATTGCATGTTATTCTGTGGGAAAATCTTACAGTATGACTGCTATGTTGTTCACAACATCAGTGCCAGATCCACTCAGCTATGCTTTGCATGTCTGTCACCCTTATCACTCATGAGATGATAGTCTTCCACCAGAAGTGCAACCCCCGACAACGTGTATTAATTTATAGGACTTGTATACTTATGCTTAAGTCAGATACCTAAGAAGCAAAGAAGGAATTGACAGTATAGGCAAATGCTTTCAGAGAAGGATCTAGGATGTTATAAAAGCTTTAGCATGCTTATTGTTTTGCAGGGAAATGCATGTACTTGTCATCAAGGTATTCATGAATATATCAACATGACTGTACAAGTTGAGTACAAGAACTGTAATCAAGAATTACATCATTTGGTAAGACAAGACCTGGAGGAATACAGCAACAGAAAATGTGCATAATTAGAACAGTGCAGTGAGAGAGGCAATGGAAAGGGACTTTGGTAGTGTTAGAAATCTCACTGAAACATGCAGTCCCCATTGTCCTGTCATCAGGCATCAGACAATAAGTGCTAATGGAATAGGAAGACCTCAAAATACAGGGAAAGAACATGGGATTTCCCTTTCCCGACCTTGCTAAGTCTAAGATAACCATCTAAGGTAACCATCTGCTGTGTCATAAAAGAGCTTCTGTCCCTTTATGGACAGAGACCAAAACAAAACAAAAAAATGGAAGCAATAAATAGAATCTTAATTTGAGAATGACAGTTTGTTTTGATAACTGGGCTAGGGGGATTAAGAAATTAGAGAATGGTCAAATCTTTCTGCAAAACTCCCATAAAGGAAGAACTTCATGCAATGAAGGTGCCATTAATCAAAAGTGTGGTGTGAGTGATTCAGAATGATGATGATGATGATATGGCTACTTGTAGAGCTTCCCCAGAAGTGTACTTCAGCCAGAATTGTACATAGTGGGATTGAGTCACTGATTGGGATTGAAATTTGTACTCCCTTGCATTAACCAAAGGATATCATCACATACTCCTTCTCCACTAAGAGAGAACCATGTTAATTTTCATCTGGTGCTCTAGACTTCTCCCCAGACAATGCTGCCCAACTTTGAGTTTGCACCAATCAGCTGCAGACCCAGTCTCTTACATCTATAGCAGTATAGAAATTTTGTGAAAAATTTAAACATTGCCTATGTTACGATGGGCATATATATACCTGCTAACCTTCAGGTGGGTTGGGTATGTTGTCACTAGTCTCATTTGGACCTTAGCATACCTAGAATTACTAATATTTTGTAATATTTTGCCACACTACCTTTGGTTTTAATTTTTTATAGTACAAACTAAATGTGGACAAACCTGGTCAGAAGATGGGAGAACTCCAAGAAACACCAACCAATAGGTGCTGTAGGAAGGGATGAGGATAACTTCTTTAGAGTTGGTGCCCCCAACATGGTGTTGATAGTCACTAGCATTGGCAGTACAAATTACAGGATAAGAATATGCCCTGTCTGCTGTACAAGCCCCCATAAGGAATTTTCTGTAGGAGTGTGATTCTGAAAAGGAATGATTCCAAAATTTTACATGTAAATAAAAGTCCGAGTGTTAACATTCATTTTTTAATCTTAGTATTGAGCTGGCAAACAGAACACCACAAAGAAATGTTACTCATTCTGAAAATCACAGGAATGCTAATATTGGATCTAATGTCCAACTGATGTATAAGAATTTTATTGCATGTACATAGTTTCTACTGGTATAAATTCTATTCTCAAGTGGTGGGAGAAGAGTGTGGTTCTGAATGGGAAGGACTCCAGTCTTCTGAAACAAAGCTGGAAGGGCGTGAAATCATTGTTTCTCCCTCTGTACCTATAAGGTGGCTAAGTGGCTGTGTCAGGTCCCAGGTGTTCTAATGATGCCAGATAATTGCTGGGGTCCGCATGTGTAGAGTCAGTTGCAAGATCGCAGCCTTAATTCTCTTAGGCAAATTGCTTTAATTCATTTACCCAAATTGCCTCTAGCAATGTTAGAGCATTCAGCATATTACTTAATAAAGTATTAATTGATTTCTGCACATATATTGTAAATGTCAAATCCAACAATGTAGGTCAGAGGCAAAAATAAAATTAAAATTAAAATTAAGAGTATATGCATGTGAGCATTTGAATTTTATGGAGCAGATTCTTGGTTGTGGCTACTTTATGCTACTTCAGTAGTACAAAGCTGCCAAAAACCTACCTTAAAGTGGCACCCAAGGATTGTCTTTAGGCAACATGGAGCTAAACTGTCTCGCTATATACTACCCGCTCCCTTCCTGCATCTAGAGTACATGTTGGAAGTGGGAGGGGCACAGAATGCACCACACTCTTCCTGATTCCTGGTTGCAGAATGGTCTTTGTGGTATTGTTGCAGTCAGCGTAATTTAGAGCAGCCCTGTGGCTACTCTAAATTATACAGAGTGCCTTTTTGACCCCTCATATGGCCCATGATTGGAGAAACAGAAAGGTAAGGTTTCCCTTCTGCTCTGTTCAGCTCCAGTGAATGCAGATTAGATGCAGTTGGGAATCTGGCCCCTATATTTTAAAACCCCGTACATATATGGTAATAACTAAACTGACATTTTACTTTTGCTTCTGTATAGTATGTCTTTAATATGATTACTACTCTTAACATTTAAAGGAACTCTGACAGTTATGTAATCCTTTCAACATTTAAGTACAACAGGATTTTATTATTAAGTACACTGGCTGGAAATGGAGCACTTTTTTCATTCGAACTATAAACAGTTATGTTGGATTAGTAATCCTGCTTGTCAGAGTTGTTCACTGTTTGATATTAATCAGTAGGTTTATAAAAGGTGCAATAGAAGACAGAAATGAACAGTGAAGAAGCTGTAAACTGTGATTCCATGAAACAGACTGTACCTAATAGGTACGTGTTCCAAACTTCTTGCATAGCAAGTTTCATTGATGATTATTCTACGGGAGGGGAGATACTATGTATTATGTATTATGAGATGTATTATGAAAATGGTACTTCTCCTCTCTATAGATACACATATATGGTAAGCACTAAATTTGTGTAATAACATATACTGTAGCAAACTTGAGAAAAGAGTTTTTAGAATAGTTTTGGATACACATTATGTAGTTTTATTGGAATAAGTTACTCAGGCTATTGTCGATCTAAAATGATATGCCATGGCCTAACATTTATGATTGAATGTTACATGAGAAAATGAGTAATAGCACTGTGTTGCATGGCTGTCACTAATCCATTGTTAAAATCATGCTAAAATCACTTCACCTGACTATCCCTATGTCACTTGTGGGTTGTTATCTGAGAGCTATCGTTAATTTCTGCAACCTATGTGGCTCTGTGGGTTTTTTAATACTTCTAAATCTCTACTACACATGTATGCAGCGCGTAGAGAGAAGCCATGCCTTTTAGTTGTAAATGTCATCTCATGAGATCCTTAGATGATCAAAGTGAAACTGACACCATTGTAACATAAGATGTCTTGAAATGGTGCATAATAAATTACTATGAATGGTTAATGAACATACATGATTAATTAAACAAAATATAGACATATAATAAAAGGTTTTCTACTAACAGTCAAACATCTTGCCTTGTTGAAGCCCACTGTAGATATGTCCCTTATACGTACTCAACTTAATACCAGGTGCATTTAATGCAAATATAATAATAGTGTCATAAGACCAAATTGTAGTTAATGAACTTTTCATCATATGACATCGTTATACATGAATCGTGTTTAGGCATGTTAGTTTACATAAGCTCCTTTCAACTTAAACTCTGTTTTTCAAATCATGCTTATGATTTTTTGTTTGTTTAAATAATCTTCATTAAGTAACATTAATCCTTGTTATGAATATCTTTTGATGAACACATTTTAAAGTAATAAATCATTACTTTTTAGACCTTCTTTCTAAATTTAGTGTCATTTATATTTGGATCAAAGTTTCAAAAGACTGCCTAGCTGCCTCATTATCAATCACAATGATATTTTTTTGGAGTAGCTGATTGATAGTTCGTCTTGGACCATCATATTGCACATATAGGATTACAAAAGGCTGTGTATCAATAACATTAATTTTGTCACTCAAACCAAATTGTGTTGAGAGACTCATCCCTGAGCAGTCCATGCTGTTACATGAAACACACTGATCTACGAAGTATTAATAAACCTTGCTTTGAATGGGGGAAGGGAGGGAAAGCGAAGATATGCTTCCAGCGGAGAATAAAGGGAAGGACATAAATCCCCCACACTGGCAACCAGTGAAACAAAAAGGCATTGCTCAAATCAGGAGACACAACATGTTTGTAGTGGGCTAGATTTAGCCTTAGCTCCCACCCTTGTGTAAAGGGCAGTTCATAGTTGTGCTGTCCAGGTGGAACCCTAAGGAGTTGTGACTCAAAGCCACAGTTCTTCCCCTGGTTCCTCTCTTTTTTCCTGTTGGGGGCAAAAAGTAAGTTACTGCATCCCTTTCCAGGATGTACCTTGCTTCCTACTTCTTGTCCGCTCCTGTCTGCAGCATACTGGGGGCTGAAACCAAGGCTCTGTCTACTCCCCAGCCCCCTCACTCAAGAAGTGGAGCTGGAACTCCCTACAGAATCTGGACATATGCTTCAGGCAGGCCATCCAGCAGAGTGGCTGGGTGGGGGCTTACACCTCTTTGTTCCCTTGAGCAGCTACATCAGGTCAAGTGACAATCTGCCCCAGTAACAATAGTGTGAGCATGAGGCAGGCTTGGAGCCATCTTTGCTACAGAGTAATACATGTCATAAAGAATAGAGGAGTAGTGGGAAGACCCCAGTGTAACAACAAGATGCTTCCTGAAAGGTTTGTTTTTAATTTCAGTAGGTATGTCAGGAGTCTAGAAGTAGTGTTAGGAATAGAAATGATTTATGCATAGGGTAAAAAAAAACAACCAAACCCTTTCTTGCTTGGAAAGTTAACTCTGTAGCTTTTTTGCAAAATAAGCAAAGAAGACAATTTCACTGTCTGTTTTAAATGTTTTCATGTAGCACTAACACAGATAGCAGTGATTTGGCCTTAGGCATTATTATTAACCACTGTCAGACTTCCAGCCAATTAACACTCTCCATTACCACATTCTTCTCAAATGCTCTGATTTTTACCTTATAACTTATTAATTTGAATATTTTAAAAATTATAGCTAAGCTAATAATTTACTCAATGAATTTAACCCCTCTTTCTGCTCCTGCAATGTCTGCGAGTCAATCACCATTTCCTTTAAAGTGTCAGTAATGCATATTTACTCAAAACTCTTCTTTGGTTAATTGAATTTTATTCTATGGATCTGTCACAAACAGTTCACTGTTGGAAATGCAAGCTTTTATGTAGTTGTAATTTGCCTCATAAGTCTTGTGGTATTTTTTTCTTTTTGCTTATTGGGTGACTATAACTTCTTATAATCAGGAAGAAGAAGTTGAAACCTTTGGGCCTTTTAATCTGTCAGGGAAAAAATAGCAGTTTATGGTGAGGGTGCAGAATAGCAGGATTAGGGGATTTTAGAAAATGTAAACCTTTTCCTTTTGGGGCTGCACAGGCCTTTCCCAAGGCATCAGTCTGGGGAAAAATATAGACTACTGTAGTATGGATAGGGGCATAGTTAAAATATAATTTTACACAAAGTAATTGCCCATTGTCTATATGGATGCACTTGTGAGGGATATTGTCAAATGTCTATCTCACTTATTTACATGCCTCTAAGTCAGGGTGAAAGCTGATTCAAAAATTTTGCACTTTGACATTTTTTTATTTAAAAATAAACATTTTTTGAAAACATTTTCACCATTTTCACTTTTTTTGGTCAGCTCGAGTGAGGGCTCCGATAAGGGATTTTGGGAAGACTATGTCAAGCGTTTGATCTAATAGAAAATAAAATATGCAATCTGGTGACAGTACTGAAGCACATGAGCTTACAATTCATAGAATCATAGACTTTAAGGTCAGAAGGGACCATTATGATCATCTAGTCTGACCTCCTGCACAATGCAGGCCACGGAATCTCACCCACCAACTCCTGTAACAAACCCATAACTTATGTCTGAGCTACTGAAGTCCTCCAATCGTGGTTTAAAGACTTCAAGGTGCAGAGAATCCTCGAGCAAGTGACCCGTGCCCCTACGCTGCAGAGGAAGGCGAAACCCCCCCAGGGCCTCTGCCAATCTGCCCTGGGTGAAAATTCCTTCCCAACCCCAGTTATCAGTTAAACCCTGAGCATTTGGGCAAGACTCACCAGCCAGACACCCAGGAAAGAATTCTCTGTAATAACTCAGATCCCACGACATGTAACATCCCATCACAGGCCACTGGGCATATCTACCGCTAATAGTCAAAGATCAATTCATTGCCAAAATTAAACTATCCCATCATATCATCTCCTCCATAAACTTATCAAGCTTTGTCTTGACGCCAGATATGTCTTTTGCCCCCACTGCTTCCCTTGGAAGGCAGTTCCAGAACTTTGCTGTTCTGATGGTTAGAAACCTTTGTCTAATTTCATGTCTAAACTTCCTGATGGCCAGTTTATATCCATTTGTTTTTGTGTCCACATTGGTACTGAGCTTAAATAATTCTTCTCCCTCCGTGGTATTTATCCCTCTGATATATTTATAGAGAGCAATCATATCTCCTCTGAGCCTTCTTTTAGTTAGACTAAACAAGCCAAGCTCTTTGAGTCTCCTTCCATAAGACAGGTTTTCCATTCCTCGGATCATCCAAGTAGCCCTTCTCAGTACCTGTTCCAGTTTGAATTCATCCTTCTTAAACATGGGAGATCAGAACTGCACACAGTATTCCAGATGTAGTCTCACCAGTGCCTTGTATAATGGTACTAACACCTCCTTATCTCTACTGGAAATTCCTCGCCTGATGCATCCCAAGACCGCATTAGTTTTTTTCACGGTCATATCACATTGGCGGCTCATAGTCATCCTGTGATCAACCAATACTCCGAGGTCCTTCTCCTCCTCTGTACTTCCAAGTAATGTGTCCCCAGTTTATAACAGAAATTCTTGTTATTAATCCCTAAATGCATGACCTTGCACTTTTCACTATTAAATTTCATCCTATTACTATTACTCCAGTTTACAAGGTCATCCAGATCTTCCTGAATGATATCTCTGTATTGGCAATACCTCCCAGCTTTGTGTCATCTGCAAACTTTATTAGCACATTCCCACTTTTTGTGCTAAGGTCAGTAATAAAAAGATTAAATAAGATTGGTCCCAAAACCAATACCTGAGAAACTCCACTAGTAACCTCCTTCCAGCCTGACAGTTCACCTTTCAGTGTTACCCGTTGTAGTCTCCCCTTTAACCAGTTCCTTATCCATCCTTCAATTTTCATATTGATCCCCATCTTTTCCAACTGAGCTGATCATTCCCCATGTGGAACAGTATCAAATGCCCTACTGAAATTGAGGTAAATTAGATCCACTGCGTTCCCTTTGTCTAAAAAATCTGTTACCTTCTCAAAGAAGGAGATCAGGTTGGTTTGGCACGATCTGCCTTTTGTAAAACCATGTTGTATTTTGTCCCAATTACCACTGACCTCAGTGTCCTTAACTATTTTCTCCTTCAAATTTTTTTCCAAGATCTTGCATACTACAGATGTCAGATTAATAGGCCAGTAGTTACCCAGATCGCTTTTTTTTACCTTTCTTAAAAATGAGAACTATGTTAGCAATTCTCCAGTCATACAGTACAACCCCTGAATTTACAGATTGATTGATTAAAAATTCTTGCTAATGGGCTTGCAATTTCATGTGCCACTTCCTTTAATATTCTTGAATGAAGATTATCCGGGCCCCCCGATTTAGTCCCATTAAGCTGTTCGAGTTTGGCTTCTACCTCGGATGTGGTAATATCTACCTCCATATCCTCATTCCCATTTGTCATCCTAACATTATCCCTATGTTCTTCATTAGCCTCATTAAAGACTGAGGCACAGTATTTGTTTAGATATTGGGTCATGCCTAGATTATCCTTAACCTCCACTCCATCCTCAGTGTTAAGCTTCTTCTTTCTTTGTTTTCTTCTTATTTATATGGCTTTAGAACCTTTTACTATTGGTTTTAATTCCCTTTGCAAGGTCCAACTCTACATGGCTTTTGGCCTTTCTCACTTTATCCCTACATGTTCTGACCTCAGTAAGGTAGCTTTCCTTGCTAATCCCTCCCATCTTCCACTCCTTGTAGGCTTTCTGCTTTTTCTTAATCACCTCTCTGAGATGCTTGCTCATCCAGCTTTGTCTACAACTCCTGCCTATGATTTTCCCCCGCTTTCTTGGGATGTGGGGTTCTGATGGTTTCTGCAACTTTGATTTGAAGTAATTCCAGGCCTCCTCCACCTTTAGATCCACAAGTTTTTCAGTCCAATCCACTTCCCTAACTAATTTTCTTAATTTTTATAGTTAGCCTTTTTGAAATAAAAACCCTAGTCATAGATCTATTTTTGTTTATCCTTCCATTTAGTTTGAACTGAATTAGCTCATGATCACTTGAACCCAGGTTGTCTCCTACAACCATTTCTTCTATGAGGTCCTCACTGCTCACCAAAACCAAATCTAAAATGGCATCCCCTCTTGTCGGTTCAGCAACTACTTGGTGAAGGAAACTATCAACTATCGTATCCAGGAAAATCTGAGCCCTATTATTATTACTAGCACTTGTCCTCCCGTCTATATCTGTGAAGTTAAAGTCCCCCATTATCACACAATTCCCATTAGTATTTACTTCTTTAAAAACATTAAAGAGGTCTCTATCCTTATCCAAATTGGATCCCGGCGGCCTATTGCACACCCCAAGCACTATCCCAGGGGAGGCTCTAATAGCTTTCTTCCCCAGTGTGATTTTTGCTCAGACAGACTGTCTTATCCATTCCATCACTTCTTATTTCTTTACAGTCTACCTCATCATTGATATACAATGCTACTCCGCCACCTTTGCCTTTATTTCTGTCTTTCCTAAAGAGCACATACCCTTCAATACCTGTACTCCAGTCATGACTACTATTCCACCATGTTTCTGTTAACCCTATAATATCTGGTTTCACTTCCTGCACCAGTAGCTCTAGTTCCTCCATTTTGTTACCTAGGCTCCTCGCATTAGTGCACAATCATCTTAATTTTTGCTGTTTAGCTTCACTCACATTCTTTACCCGATTGGGCACAGAGATTCTACCACCAATATTACCTATTAGATTGGTATGTACACTACCCTTCCACCTTATGTCCATTCTCCTACCCATGGCTGTATGCTTTCTTACTTCATTTTCTTCCCTCTCAAAGAGAAAATCTGGCATGGAGATTACCTGGACATCTCCCAACCATCTCCCCCGAATTCCTAGTTTAAAGCTCTCTTGATCAGTTGTGCCATCCTCCATCCTATAAGTCTATTTCCCTCCTTACTCAGGTGAAGTCCAACCCGAGAGAACAGTCCTCCATCCATGAATGCTTCCCAGTGGCCATACATCCCAAAGCCCTCCTTATAGCACCACTACCTGAGCCATCTGTTGAGCATCATAATCTTATCACACCTTTGTTGCCCTTCCCTAGGAACAGGCAGAATCCCACTGAAGATCACCTGAGCCTCGATTTCCTTAAGCCTCTTTCCCCAGCCTGGCATAGTCTCCCTTGATACGTTCCAGTGAGAATCTAGCCGTATCATTTGTTTCCACATGAAGGACAATCAATGGATTCTTTCCCGTTCCCGTTAGGATCCTCTTCAGCCTCAGGTCCACATCCTGTATCTTAACACCCGGCAGACAGAACACCCTTCTGTTCTCTGGATCAGCTCTTGTTACAGGCCTTCTCAGTAATGAGTCCCCAATCATGTAGACCTGCCTTTTCCTGGCGATGGTGCGATTTTCCAGTCTATCCCCTGTTCCATTTGGCCACAAGTCCTCTCGATTCCTATTGTCCAATTCACTTTCTACATACATTTGTGTGACTAAAACACACAAAAGCACAAGCATTCTTACAAAGCAAGGACATGAATTAATGTAATTCACTAATGAAATTAAATTTTGAATCTGAGTGAATACTCATATTCTTTTTTTCGGTAGTTACCAAGCTGTAATTAACAAAGGCAAGACTGACCAAATGCAAATTCAAATAAAATTATTTAAAATGGAAATTCCAAGATGGTGTGAGATTTAAAGAATGGATCTTAACAATTATCAGCAGAATACTATCTTGGTACAGGGCTAATTGATTTTTCTTTCAGAGCCTACAGCTGCCATGTTGCTGTAGATGGTGTAATAGGTCAGTTAGATGAATGTGTATGAGTTGTACTCACCACTAGATCTGGGCAGGAAATGGTTTTCCCATCTTGGGAAAATGTTCAAGATTTTGAAACCTAAAGTTGTGGCTTCTCCATTAGATAAAGCATGAGGAGTAGCTATCATGTAAGGGAGAAAACTCCTATTCAAACATATCACATATGATCAAAAATTCAGCAATAGTAAGGACAAATAAAAAATGACCAGCCACCAATGTTTGTGAACTATAGATATTTTCTTCCTTTAAGTTTACTCCTTTGCAACTCTCTCTCTAATGCTTCTATTTCTGAAATGCAATTTTGCAGTATCATCTAGTTTTGATTTCTTCAAGTCTGAGAATATTGATATGCATGAATCCATGGGCGTATTTATTCAAAGGTTAGAAAGTATGCCGAAACGTTGTCTAGTGGAGATTTTATTTCAGGAGCAAACATAAACACGAAGAAACCATAATCCTAGTGTAATGTAGGAATCTAATTAAGACTAATGAGGCAACATTAAATTTAATGTATGATGCATTTTATATGCCTTACCATTAGAGCTGCAGCAAGCTGTTCATCGGCGCATCGAACTTTGGTGAATAAGCCCCTAAAGGCATTGTTAAACAATCTGGGCTCAGGCCTTTGCCCATTAGATTTGTGTCAGGCTTGCAAGGACCTGGATATAAATGGGGTGGGAAGAAATTGTGCAAAAAGTTGTGATCATCTTTGGTGGTCTCAGTGAGCCAATAAAAAGGATAATAAATCGATGGCTTCATGCAAAGCCCTGAAGGAGTTATGACGCTGTGGGACACAGAGAGAGACTAATGGTATTGTGGGAAATACTGTTTAGCTCGTACACAGAACCATGGGAATACAAGACTCACTTGGAGAGTGGAAGAAAAATCCACTCCCCAAAAATGTATTGCCATTACTATTGCTCAGCTGAAGAGGGGGTTATATATGAAAGTTTTTCCCTGGTAGAAGAAGCTGTATATAAGACCTAATAAGGTGCAAGCATCGAGAAAGAGAGAGAGAGCAAAGTAACTGACACTGAAGAGAGAGAATCTAGGCCAAAGAGCATCATCAATGAGCCATGTAGTCATAGTTAACGAAAATCTGAGAAGAGTTTTAGGCATATTTTAATGCCACTGAATGTTGACTTGGTTAAAAACTGACTATAGTATTTTAGTTATAGTAACCCTGGAGATGTAGGGGTACAACATGGAAGCAGAGATATCATGATGATCGTAGTCATACATCTTATTAATAAAAGTTTGTTTTTTAAGTTAAACACATTAAGCTCACCAACTTCCCCTCCTCCAATTAACTCTATTATTTTTCTTCCTAATAATCCCAGCTTCAGATTTCAATGTTTTATGCCCTCCCTCCCAAAAATCAACTCCTTTCCTCCACATAAATGGGGAGTTCACTCATAAAATTAATGCATGAAATAAAAGAAGAGATGATTTAGCCAACTAGTTTGTTGTAGGCTTTACAGAAGAAATAACTTCAGGAAGGATTTAAATGATAAAACAGTAATGGCTTTGAGGACCAGTTCTGGAAGAGAATTGTATAAATAAAGGAACAGCATGATAGAAGGCATGGAGGTGGTTGTGAGAAAGTGGACAAATGCGGTGTTAAAGCTTGCATCATTGGTAGGTTGAGAAAGGATGGGGCAATTTAGGGCACCATGTAATGAAAGGTTTGGATGAGCGGGTAAAGTCTGAGTTACAGTACATTGAAGTCAACCACAAAAAGCTTAAACTTGATGTAGTGGAGAAACAGGAGGGCATGGAGGGATTCAACTAAGTGGGTGATGTGGACAACATAATAGACAAGGAAGATGATTTTAGCACCTATCTGTTTTATATGGTTTGGAAGTGGGTGAAGTACATTTTTTTGGGAAGGGGCACTGAGTAAGATGTTATGTACAGTTGCCATCAAGAGAGGAGACAGTGACTACCTGGGTCTTTGTGACATGTGGACAGGAGAGAATCGTCAGATACCACAGATGTTTTGGAGGAGGAAGAGGTGAGATTTAGACTTCACCGAGGTGTCAGAATGCAGGGGAGATGGAGGAGCCAAAGATGACCCCCAGATCATAGGCGTGACTGACAGAGAAGATGGCTGTGTTGTGGTGACAGAGAATCAGAAGTAGCATTGAGATATTTGGAAGAAAGATCATTGTTCTGTTTTAGCCATGCATAGTTTAAACTGACGCCACAACATTCAGGAGATGTCAGAGGGACAGACTTGGATGAATGGTTGGATCTTAATTTCAGTTAATTCTTTTGGATCAGACATCAGTCAGTGATTTCCAGATGATCTAAGACGGAGCCAAGTGTGAAAAGAATATCAAGCAAGAAAGGGTTAGATACATTTATGGGGGAGCAGATTATCAAACCTAAGAGTCACCATGCAGCTCTAAATGGTGAATGCTGCCCTACTGAAAATGCATCCCAGTTTATATTCTTAAACACACTTGTGTTGGTTTTAAGTGGTCATAATTGTGGATGATTTCATTTACACATAGAGTTGGACTTAGCAAGCATGTCTGGATGTTTCTCTAAAAGATATGCTCTAGGAATTGTTTTGGGGAAGTTCTATGGCCTGTGTTAGATTGAAGGTTAGACTAGATGATCACAATGATCCCTTCTGGCCTTGGAATATATGGATCTATAAGAAGAGAGGTTTTTTCCCTATAGAATAAAGCCATAAAAACTTGTATTCTATACTGGAAAATAAATGATAATAAAGTTCCTCAGTGACTAGTTTAATTTAAAATATCATTATTGTTTTAAAACAAATTGTATGCCCTGAGTCTGAACTAAAGTCCACTTACTTGCCAGCACAGATACAAGAATACAGCTGCAGCTCTCTCTAGATGTAAATTAATGTTGAAATACAGTAATAAAGAGGAGTCCAATGGTTGTCCTAATATTTTGAAAAGGTGTTTGGGCTTACTGCTCAGTGTGTGTATACTAATTTCAGACCACCCATTTTTACCTGCCTAGCTGGTATGTGTATGTGCATATGTAAAAGGATTTCTGCTTCTATTATTGGATAGTATATGCTTTCCCTTTGCTCTGTGTGTGTTTGTGTGTATGTTCTATACAAATTGACTCACCCTTTGTGGAGTGCTAAGGGTGGAAGGAAGGTAGAGATTTAAATTATGAGATGTAAAAGGTTTATGGAATTGAATAACTTTTGAGACTCCTTCCTCCTAAAATAGTCTGCAGTTCTTGCCAGTCCACAGAAGAGAGCAAGTTGTTGGATGGGTAGATTGATTGCTCAGTGAGCTCATTAACTTATTTCAGAGTAGCAGCCATGGTAGTCTGTATTCACAAAAAGAAAAGGAGTACTTGTGGCACCTTAGAGACTAACCAATTTATTTGAGCATAAGCTTTCGTGAGCATTTTTTCCACTGAATGCATCTGATGAAGTGAGCTGTAGCTCACAAAAGCTTATGCTCAAATAAATTTGCTGGTCTCTAAGGTGCCACAAGTACTCCTTTGCATTAACTTATTGTCATTTTAAATTTTTTACTCTAATCCTTTCTTTTCCAGGCTTGTTGGATCTACACTTTCCAGTGGCATCAGCTAGAGTCTAGTTTCTTTACAGATGAACCCTGCCATTGCTAATCACTCTCTAAAGCATATGCCAATTCTGTAGCACTAAATAAATCCTTTTATAGTTTCCCCTTCACACCTAAGTAACATTCACTATCCATTTGGACTACAACAGAATGCGCACTGTTGACTTTGTCAGTGGAGAGCTTTCTTCACAGAGATACGTTACATGCTCAGAATCTGTTATCACACTGCTGATTTCTTCACCACAACAAATATTGTTGATTGAGTTTACATGTATGAGGAAGGGAAAGGAAGCTGGAATCAGGTGGCTAGCGTGCAAAAGTATTATAGAACTTTATATCTTTCCCCCTCTAGTACTGGATGTTCAGCCTGGTATAGGCACTGGACTGGCATAGCTAAAGGTTAGGCTTAATTTGCTCTCTTTAACCTCCACCCTTTCTAGGGAAACCTCTCTTTTTAAGAGGGAATCATATGCTATGATCTGAGTGAGCCTGATACTCCCCACAGCTTCAATAGGTAAGTTGCTCTTTCAAATGTTGACCCATCCTGTCGTCTTTGTTCTTCATATCTCACTTTAAAAAAATCTTCCAGGGGCTTTGACTTCTGCAAAGGCACTTTAGAGTCTTTTTCTAATGTCATTCTGAAGTTAAAAAATAATTTGACTTCAAGGGAGTTGCTGCCTATTTTTTTTAAAAAAACCTTAATAGGATTAGTCATGGGAACTATTTTTAGCAAAAGTTCAACTTTATCCATGTATTTTAATGTGGGAAAAGTGTGTCCTTTTCCCTCTGCTTATGTTTGATGTATTCCAGCCCTCCTGCGAGTGTGTTTGAGTATCTTAGGGGCTCTGGAGTGGAGGAGAACTTCCTCTCGGATTCTCTCTGTTTTCTTTCGTGAAAATGACATTCCTAAGCTGTTTCACTTTCTGACAGGAAATGGAGCCTTGCCAAAAATGATTAAAGCCCAAGAAAGCATAACAGTTCCAAAGCTGCAGCAGTTCTTTAGGAGTCCTGAGTTTGACATTGTGTCAAACAAATGTGAAATATTGTTTAATAAATTTGAATAATACAGGGAAAGGGAAAAATGGTTCTTGGCTTATAATGCTGGGGCTCTTTATTAAGTCTGTAAAGGACTGCCTAGCTCTAATATATTGAAATATATACATAAATATACTTGTGCATGGATAACACAGTTTAATATTTCAATATATACTACACACATGTACCCCCCCCACAAACATAGCTATGTAAATGTATGTTCTATATATATAATGTATACACAAACACATATGTACATATATATTTATAATATGCAGTTACCATTCACAAGGGCCCAATGTTTCTGTTTCATAGAAGAGATGTCCTAAATATTACTTATAAGATACAGCATGGAATGATGACTGTATAAAACTGTTAATCTGTTTAATAAAATTGGAATTTGTTAATGTTTAAAAATACTTTTAATAAATGGCTTTTTCAAGGTTGGATTGTGCAATCCATGCTTGCAGAGGTGAACACTTCCTCAAGCCCTTCACCCCATTAATTTCACTGGGATAATTTGTGTCAATCCTCAGCAGTGAGAGAGACAGTTGCACACCTTAGCCCTATGGGCCTGATTCTGCCATCCATGCTCATATTATGAGTAGTGCTTTACTCCTCCAGAAGTCCTGGTGATTTCAGTGTAAGAAAGGATAGGAGAGTTGAACCTTAGGACATTAATACAATATATCATAACAAGTTCCATATAGTCAAGAAATTCCAGTATTGCCAGCCCTAAGTGTTCAAACATCATGAGTCAGGCTCCAAAATCATGGGATTTTTTAAAAAAAATGTTAGATTTTGGTTTCCGTTTAATTGCCTTTTAGTTTCCGAGTCCGTAGGATGCACTCAGTTTGGGTTTTCAAGTTTTCCTCTGTAACCATGATGGCTGGAACTGTCCTTCTCTTTTTTTAAACACATTTTTTACATGAAGGTTGAGATTCTAACATAATCCCACGATTCCAGGAACTGGAGTTTTAAGGAAGTATCAAATATCTCAACAGTCGCAATAAAATAATGAGAGTTGGCAACACTGCCTGAGAACTGGGCAAGCTGCTATGTTGATTCCCAACAAGTTAAACTCAAGAGTTTCCCCCCTTGCATTATTTCTATCATAAAATATATCAAACGTTCAAAAAAACCTGAAGGGAAAAAATGTTCCACTGACACAATTTCCAAGACAAAACATTCTTTAACTGAGAAGTATTTCAAGCAAAGCTACAGGAAATGTTAATGTTTTTCACTTTTCATGCAGGGACTGTAGTGTTATTTGTTTAGAGTCATTTTTATCTGTTTTTCAATGACATTTGAGGTTTTGTGTTTGTAAAGTTGAATAGGGACTGTATGTACTATCATTCGGTGAGGAAAGCGATTCATGGCTACTTTTCAGACAAGCTAAATTGATCAGACAAGTCAGTCAATGTCATTGAGCACTATTTGTCACTTCATAAGCAGCTACAATCTGCTGTACTATAAATGCAGAAGGACCGTCGAATAAATCACATCAAACAGTGGGAGTAGATAGTATCCCTTCATCCATAATTGGTGTAGTCCTCTCCTGTCACATTTGTTCATTCCCCAAGATTCCAGTGTGGATTGACACTGACAAAGAAAGAGCATCCACTGTCAAAGATGTTAGAGAATATGTGTTACTGTACTGTATGTGTTAATAGACATCTATCATAATATTACATTAACATCACACACAAATCAGACACACAAAACTTTACTATCCGGTGTATTGATGACATGGGTAGCAGTCTCTCCTAGGTTAGAAGAAAACTGGCTAATGCAAAAGGAAAGACTCTGATTTCTTGCAGTTTGATGCATCAGAAACAGAATAAGTTAATCAATAGTAGCATTATTTATTACTTTATGGTCCACTGCTAATTTTCATTTAAAAAGGCTTTCTTGAGTTGTCCTTAACATCATGCACTACAATCACCAGTGAATTTCAAACTTTTCTGCTGACCCTCAAACACTCTATTTTAACCAGAAATGTTCCAGTCCCATCAAAATGATTCTGTCAATATACAATATAAAGCACATTATTTACAGGGAGACAGATGACGATGCTATATATTAACATACATTTACAAGTAAATAGATTTCCAGTAATCTCAAATATTTGTACATGATAAAACAGAAGCAGAGAATGAGGAATGGACAGTGGTCTTTTCTTTTGGATTTCGAATGGCAGTATGGTGAAATGGGTACAATCACAGCTAATGGTTTTTAATTTACAGAAAAGTTTTTGTTTTTTATTGATTTGATTTTTGATTCTGTATGAAATTTCCATAAACTTTACTATTAAAGTGGGATAGAACAGAATACTTTATTCTGGAGACATGATTGGCAGTTTGTTGCTTGAATATTAGATCGTTGGCTCATTGAATTGTGGAGGAAAGCCATTCTGGAATTACCAGCCTGCCCAGTGAGCCACACATAAGTCTCTTTTTTGACCAGAGAGGATGTGTCACCTGTTCAGTACTTGGTTCCAGTAATATGCTTGTGTGGGGAAAATGTGAGTAAGCGTATCCTAATCACTTATGAAAAGGATGTAGCTTTATATACGTAAGACGGGGATGGATATATATGATTAATAAGAGCAAGAGACTAGGAGTCAGGATTCTTGAGTTCAGTTTTGGGCTATACCTCTGACTTATTGGGACAGGCAAGTCATTTAATGTTTCTCTGTGACTCAGTTTACTCATTTATAAAGTGGCCATATTACCTTTCTGGAAGGTGGTTAGTGAGGCTTAGTTCAGTTTTTGCAGAATTGAAGTCATCAAATGAAAGCTGCAAGGTAAAAGCTGGCTTGAATCAGTCCTGAGATCAAAGCACAAAGTATTGAAATTAATGATTCTTGAAGGCCAAGAGTTTGTTAGTCTAGGATATGGTAATGATGGCATTAAAAAGAAGCTTGCTGACCATCATACATAGAGGGAATTAGCTCATCAGAGTTGAGAACTTCTGTTGCCTCCTGATGTAAGGGAAGTTGGCATAAGGCTACACAGAAGCCTAAGTTACAGGTAAGCAAGAGAAATTACTTTTCCCTGAACAAATCACAATCAGTTAATACTGTTTTTCTCACCTTATTCTTATGAATGTAGCTGATGTTTACAAGAAAATACACAGTAGTAGGTATTAAAAATATCATTAATTAAGTAGACAAAACATTGTTTTTAAATCAAACCAAATAGAAATGATGAAAAAAAATCAAAATCAAATCAACACAGAACTGAACAATATCCAAAGCAGGCAGCTTTCACAGGAGCACATGCATTGTCAACATATGATACTGAAAAGGTCAACAGTTAATTAAATAATCCATCACCTGAGGATAGAGAGCAGTTCTCAAGTCTGACAATCAATGACAGAAATATTAAAAGGTCAAAAAATGAGTTACTATATATTGTTTTGTTATTTAATACATTATAAAGATGTGGCTTCAGTTGAGAAGCCTAGACATGAAGATAGGTAGGAAGAAATGCTAGTGGTAACTGTCCAAATATCCCCAGTTGTACACAGTTTAGAGATGTACCTGCCAGCATGTCTGGCTACTTCTGAAAATGATGGGGCTTGTTAGCAGTATGGGTAGGTGAAGAGATTTTATACCACTTTCTACTGGTGAGTTTAGTGATACACTGTAAGGTTTTATTATGGATACAGAAAGCCAGTAGTAAAGGATTAAGGTACTTGCAGGGACAACTTTCTCCTGTGCTTTTAAAGATCATTTTTAAAATAAACTGTGATGACTGTCCTGATGGTGAATCTGTATTGAGATGAGGATAGTGCTATCTCAGGGTCTTATCTGAGCAGGATAAGACATCTGCAATGTCTATTTTCAAAACTTGTTGAGATGAAGTCCTACATGATTGGGTTAAGTTCAGCATCTCCATTTAACTTCCCCTGTTTCCATCCCTGTGGAATATTTGGTATTTAGGCAGGGCTGCCATAATTTAATGGGATTTTACTTCCAGCTTCATTGTGTTAGGTGATGTAGGGTGCTTTTTGGCATGGGGTGTTTTTATAAATTATTTAAGTTAAATACAATAACTGTGGTGCCACAAATACTTTCTGCATTTTTCCTCAGCGTCTTTGCTCCAAAATATTGTTGTGCTGTGCTTTAAATGCAGAAGCATCTTCTATCCCTGCTTTAGAGGAAGCTACCATTTTGCATTGCAGTTCAGATACAGAATGTTAGTGAATCAATGCATTTCTCTTTCTCCCTTTTCTAGGGAGACATTATATTCTTTTGTTGTTTTCTTTCTCAAAAATAAGTAATATGAACTGAAAACACATCTTTAGTTCTTTTTGTGTAGGGCAAAACATAATGGGTCACCTTCACTGACTCCATATACATTTCCACATCCAGTTCAATTACAAAACACTACGCTGAATTGCACTATTCTGAAAGAATCTTGTGCATCTATCTCCTTATTTTTTTCTCTGTGCTTAGCCTTCTTTTTATGCTATCACAGTGATTTCTAAATTACTGTTTTACTTGCCCTGCATTTTCTCTTTCTGTCCTTAAGATATTGCCCTTCATGATAATCTGTGATTGAAAGAAGTCCACAATTTGTGTATCTACACTTCTTATCCTTCAATGTCAAAATGTACCACTAAGACCCAAAATGGGGCCGGAATGGTCATATTGAAAGCTGTATGTAATTTCATTAGAATAAATGACATTTAGAATCTCTGATTTAAATACTTCAATGTGGGATAACATCCAGGTTGCTATGAGGGACAATATCTGAAAAATGGATCCCTTCTTGTAATGAGAATATGGAACAATGACAGCTTCACTTCCATTTTCCCCTAACTATTCAAGATGTAATAAATGTGGGCCTTTTATTAATATGCTTTCTGGTTTTAAATTAGCAATGGCCCTTTATTTTCCCTGATCCATCACTATAGTTTTCCCATCCCGTCTGGATGAGAGTTACTTTCCTGAATTCTGGAAAGTGTTATATGATTATATGCTCTCTCACTGTAAAGCTTTTTGAGAGACTTTGTATGAGCGGCAATATAAAAAATAAATTGAATTGAACTATGGCTTCACCTCCCCACTTTTTAGTGCAGAAACCTTTAGAGCAAAAACTGCAATACTATGACAAAGGATGAGATTAAGACTGTGTCAGGCGACACTGGATGACAGGCCTGACCTTGTGTGAGTAGTTTGGTTGGTTTGCAGTTGGCTGTGTATTAATTAGATTTAAAGCATGCTCCCAACTGGGGAGAAACATTTTTGCATTTTTATTGGGAAGTTTGTTTTAAGCTATGAGAAAGGTATTAGATGTTATCTACCCATAAACATAAGTTTACCTGATGGTTGTAAAAACATCTGTTCTGCTTTTACACAACGTCTCACGGTTCAGTAAAAGTCACCCTGTTGGTCTCTGAAAGGCTGGGGTTTGAAGCACATAATCTTACTTGCAGAATCCACAATTGTAATAATTTGTCTTTTAAAATAAAACAATCTTAGCTTAAGGTAATGATTTTTTCCCTGTAGAAATATGATTTTATGTTTTACTATGCAGACTCAATAAATTACTTTAACAAATTACTCTTGGTGCACGCGAAGTGCTGTATTTTGACAATATCAGCCAACCTTTCCATTTGTTTAAGCAGGAAAAGTGGGGAGCCAAAATAAAGCTGCTGCAGAAGAACATCTCAAGAATGTTTATGAAACTCTGCTATAGCTACATTTATTAGGAGTTGAAGCACAGTCTTAATTTGTCATGCAGGATTCCAGGGGAGTGAATAATTTCTGAGTGCTTCTCTAAAAGCCAGCACTTAATATTTTGTGGTAACAATTTGTTTGTAAACATGAAGCAAACTGTATAGGTTTCAATGTGACAAAAAGGTATCCAAGATTTGTCATCTCCTGGCAACAGCTGTTAGGTTTATTTTATAGCATCTCATGGGGTTTCTCAGATAAATAAGAAGTTGATGGTAAGAATTAGCACCCTGAGGATCTCTGATAGGGCATACACAATGTTTAACTGCAGCTAACTGTTTGTCTGGGATTTGAATTCCAGTATATAAGCTTCTCCTTGTTCTTTCTAATCGCCCCGTTGGTATATTAGTGTGTCAAGTTCCCAGAAGCCTGGATTCAAAAGATAAGTTTCTTTCAAGATTGGGTCTAACCTCTCTGTGATGGCTATAGAAACCAATAGAAACATGGGAAATTCTTCCTCATGCTTACCATCACAGGAGCCACATGTCTGGGATTACTGGAAAGATGCAGGGGAAATTGAAGGAAGCTGAACAAGATGTACGAGGGCAAATGGTAGTACCAAGCTCCTTGAAATCACAGAAGTTTTAAAGTATCTGATGTTCCTAATACAAGCAAAACTCCCAAACTAGTGAATGGGAATTTTGTTTCTGGAAAGAATGAAGGATCATGAGCCAAATGACGACAGACAGCCATGCTATTGTCTGGATATAACAACCCTAACAGCAAGAATCTTTCAAAGTGACAGACATGCCAAACCCATATGAAAAAACACATAAATTGGGCTTGTTTTTGGCTTAATTGGCTTGTGAGTTGCTTGTTGGCTAGTTTTTGGCTTGTAGCTTGTTGTAGCTCGTTGCTTCTTTTTTTTTTTATCAGCTCCCGGCAAGCAGGGATAAGGGGTTTTGGGGCGGCAAGCAGAGGCCAGAGGTAAGGCTGGAGAGAGTCAGGGGTGCACAACAGTCCCAGACTGCATGCTGGAGGATCTAGTCACATAGAGTGTTGGGGTCTTAGGGATTAGCTTGTTTTGGCCTTGTTTTGAAATGGGATTAGCTTGATTTTTGGCTTATTGTGAAAGTCAGGGTGCTTATTTACCGCCTGAAAGTTGGCAACTATGCAAAGTGACTGTCCCCTCGTATGGGGGAAAGAATGAAATTGGAATAAAGAAAGATTTGTACAAAGGACAGAGTTCACCTGCCTTACAAATCTCAAGCAATAGATTTGGGAGAATGAAATTCAGTAACTCGCTCTCTGATCTACAGGGAGGCTAACAGCTCCACTGCCTCTCTCTGACTGTTATTCTGTCCCCAGGTTTCCCCTGTACATTCCCTAAGGCCCCAGTTTGATTTAGCAAGGTACATGAGCACGTCTTAATTTCAAGCAAAGCACGTCAATAGTTCCATAGACCAATATAGTATGTGAAGCCTGCGGTCATGGCACACATTGGTACTAATGACTCAGGGAGGGTGTGGTGAGGTTTACAAACCCGCACTAAGGCCAAGGCAGGGAGGCACTAGTGGGTTGCCTCCTTCAGTCCTGCAACTTTGGGGGGTTGGAATAAAGGACTATGATCAAACAGCAGCCATGTCCCAAACAGAGACATTGGGTGGGGTAGGAAGTGGTCCGGGGGGGTTGTGAGTAGGAGGTGGGCAAAGCGTAGGTCAGCCCACACTGTCACACTTTCAGGACTCTGCGCTGGAAACTGGTGGAGCAGGAAGGCCTGGGTCTCCCTACCTACCCCAGTTTCCCCTACACCTAGCCTTGGGATGCTCACGACCAGGGGTTTACCAGCAAGGAATCTGTCCCAGTTCAACCTCATTCAGGTGTTCCAGACACACTGGGCAAAAAGAAAGACCGGTGCAGCAGGCCCTGACTACTAGAACTGCTGACTGAACTGGAAACCCTGCTACAGAGGGCATAAAGCAGTTTCCAGCAATAGGGGTTAGGAAGAAACTCGGTGGGCTGGCTATTACTTAATTATCCATTGTGGGGTTTCTTACACCATCATCTAAAAAATCTGTTACTGGGCATTCTTGGAAGGATACTGAATTAGATGGACCACTGATCTGAAACAGTATGTCAATTACTATGGCCCAGATTCTCAAAGGTATTTGGAAGTTAGGCACCTAAATACCTTTGAGGATCTGGGCCAATATTCCTATATTCACCAAATCTGATTATACATACAAGTTAGAAGAAGGCAGGAAAATGATCATGAAACCCAGAACAGAACCCAAACGAAAACCTGAGTCCCCTACCATTCCACACCCAAACTTTTCAGAATCCCAGTCAGCAACTTCTGATCCAGATAGCATTCTAAAGTATAATTTTAAAGAAGAGAGGAATTTGCTTCCTGGGCTACTACTACTTAAATTCTCACATCTCCCATTTAAACCTAGCATAATTAGTGTAAGCAGAGACTTTTTTTGTTATAGATGCTCAAGTATAATGACTGCTATTATTGCAACTTGCAGGGGCAAAGATATATGATATTGCATGATATGTCAAGGAAAAAGAAACATGTTTCATTTCTTCATTAGATAATGTTTATTTATAGCACAATATATATCTACCTCCACTATACCATTAAAGTTTTGACTGCTTTTTAACTATAAAATCTGATATGGTTGTGGCAGCTGCACTACCCAAATGATTGCTGTAGTGCAGCTGTTATCAAAGAGTAAGATTTATAGCCACACTACGTGGTGTAAAGATATGTGCATATTTACTTTGTGTTTTACTACTTGTGTTCTGCATTTTAATGACACAAGGTGAGATGAAATAGTGAAATAATAAATTCCTTTGCTGCTGCAAAAACAAATAGCTCAATTTGTTTCAAAAAATGATATTTAATTTTCTATTCTACTAACAATAAAACAACTTGTTCTGCTCCGTCTCTTCTCTTTATTTAAAAATGTCTATCCCAGTAGAGATCTTAATGCGAGCTTAGTTTTGTTTTTATTTTCCAGAGAAGTACTCTGGAACTGAAGGAAAAGTCGCATGCTTGACTGAAACATGTCAAACTGTGTTACATTGGGGTAAATCAATTGTTTAACTCATAACTGGACTATCAGCCAGCACTGGAGGGTATGTCCCCACTTTGATAACTGATGCTGTTTCAGAATATTATTAAATGTGTGGATGGGGAGAATACCTGCACTCTAGTCATTCAGGCTGAAATCTGCATGCTGCTGAGTTCTGTTATGGCTCCCTGTGCTCCCACATAGAAGCAGGCATTGGGAGTCAAGGGTGGTCCCAACAAATCCCTAACTATATGGGTCTTCCAGCTCATCTCATCTAAGTAGTTGGGCACACTCATTCCTGGGGATGCTGAGGCCTTCCAGCAGTTGCCTGCCAGACAGTGATTCTTACCCCCACCCTGACTTCGCTAATTTCCTCAGCGCTCGTACCACTTACACAGGCTGTGTGTTGCACCCCAGACTTGGATCCCATAAGATGTAAGCTTTAAGGCAATGGGATAGTGCAAAGGATTTCTAATGAGTAATGGAGCTTTCACTTTTGGCCACCATTTCAAATCCAATCTATGTAATTAGCCGATGTGACATGAATTGAAGTTCTGTTCTGTTCTTAACCAATAGGTTTCAATGTCACAAAAATCACCGTTGCAGTTGTTGCTGATCGAATGGGTCTAGAAGCAGAATTAGTCTCTCATTCCTTGAGGTGGCTCCTCCAGGCCATGACTGAGGTGCTTTGGTAGAAATATATGAGGAAGCTTGAAAGGCTACAGCCAGATGTACCTCTCCTGTGGATAGAGAAGCTGCATCTCCAGTGCTGTCCGAATCTCTACATTGACTTAAAAATAAAATTTTAGACAAGTAACGAATGATGGTAGCTGAAAATCTGTGTTCTTTCTTATTGCATTCAGTGATTTATATGTCTCATCAGTGTTGGGTCCAATGACATCCACACTGGCTTCAATGAACTGATTTAACTGGGTTCAGAATTTGGTCCTTCCGTCATAATGTCAGAATGTTGTCCTCTGAGAGTGGGCAATGTTTAGCTATAGATTTCTTATTTCTTAATTTGTCTGAGCATTGAGTATATTGTATTTTTCTTTCCTTTGTGTTTGTTATTTTGCTATTAAGTAAAATTTTACGTCCACAACATTTTAATTATCTTTGTTTTAATTATTTTCTTTCTTTCTTTCGACATGAATGTTGTCTATGTATTATTTTAAGTTAAAGAAATGTTCATCCTTAGGTACCTTATAAATATTTTAAATAAATAAAGAGAAAGATGAGAATAGAAATGTTGTGAAAACAGGCTTTCCCAGGAGGGGTTTTTTTTTCTCTTCCTTGTTTTTCTCATGTCATAAATCCAAGAATAGCCTTTTGTCTTGATATTTTGGTATTTCTTTTTCTGGCACAGAAGTAAGAAATTCAAAGGGATATGACAAATTTTAAAAAAAACGTGAAATAAACTTTTTCACATCTTATGAAAGATTTGGCTTGAGGTTAGGTTTGAGGTTTCAACAGAGCTTTAGGCCTCCTTTTGTTTTACCCAAGATGGGCAATCGTCCCTACCATCAATTGCTTCTGCCTTGGGATGATTTGTAAAATTTGTTTAAGTGATTAATTCCTATCAGAACTTTGACCAACAACTTGGTTGATTGCCAGAATCTGTAAGCACACATTGCATACAGAACTTACAGGTTCAGTGAATATGTAAATTTCTGCTAATTAGGCAAACAAGCAACCAATAAAGCAGAGCTTGTAAGCCAGCTAACATCAGGTAGTGTAACTGTAATAATTAATAAATAGTGCAGAACAGATTTGGCTGTGTCTGAGGGAGAGGGACAGGAATACTTAAAAAGACTCTTAAAACGGGTTATATTTTAATTATTTGTGAGTGTGTGGGGGGGAATAGACTAGGAGATTAATATAGTATATTCACGGTTTTGCTTGTTCTTCAGGGGTTGGATCCAATTCCCATTGAAACCTATGAAAGTCTTTCCACTGACTTTGATACTGCAGGAGTAAGCCCCAGAAAATGGGGGTGGAAAAAATTCTTTTTTATATTCTGCATGATCAGTAGTCACTTCCTTTCAACTCTCAGTCATAGTTACGTCACTTCAGGAAATTGTGGGACGCCCATATCTAAAACTGTGAGCCCCGATCCAGCAAGTTATCTAGAAAGGCTATGTTATGTTATGTTACAAGTTGACTTCAGTGGGCCTCTAAATGGCATCTTCCGAAGCAAAGTAACTTGTAGGAGCAGGGCAATAATTTTCTGTGCAGTACCCCACTTCCCTCTCTCCCTCCTAACCCCACTGGAGATTACCATAGATCAGCTTTGCATTTATGCAATAACTGCATTCTAAGCATAGGCTTTCCAGTTAATCCAGAATAATTTTCCTATTGTCAACCTGTGTAACTTTCACTTGTTTAGTCTTTATCCCCAAGAAAACACTCGGATGATAATATTTGTCTCTCCATTTAAGCCAAAATAGAACTGATGACTGGAAATGTTCCATTTGATTGGTGTAGACAGCTTTTTTCAATGACAAGACGACAACAGGAATGTTAACACTATAAAATCATGGGTATATTCTCCCAATATCTGAAGTCTAGACTGTTTAAACTTCAAGGGAGAGAAATGAGAAACAGCGCTCCTGCTATAAAGACTTTTTACATGGCCTATTGAGTCAATGAAACAAGACAGAACAAGCAACACCAAAAAAAGATAGTAAATAAGTAGCAGACAACAATACACTACAATAATAAAGCCACAAAGGTAAGGAAAATCTGAATCAAAGCGACAAAAATATTTTTATTTCAGTTCCCTTGTGGCTAGTCTTTACAAGACACATGGCCCTTGGCACTTTGAGAAGAGTCCAAGATACTAGGCTCTGTTACAAACTTTGGGAACTTCTTTAAGAAAATATTGTCACCCTCTACTAAATGTGGTCTAATCCAGAAGCCTGAGACTCTGCTGGATAATTAGGCCTTCATAAGGCAAACACTTGCACATATGCTTAACTTGAAGCATATGAGTCCTCCTGGTGGTATCAGTGCTACTCAAATGCTATTAATAATGTGCTTCCTGAATTAGGGAATTAATGAGTTAGTAGGAGGTTCTTTGGGACTGGGGCTGTCTTTTTGTTCTGTGTTTGTGCAGCACCTAGCACAGTGAGGTCCTGGTCCATGGCTCAAGCTTTCAGATGCTATGATAATACAAATAATAATAATAATTACCCTGAGACAGGGATGGTGAGTGCTATTAATCAATGTGACCATTCTTTTAAGTCTGAACAAAGGGCCAGATTTTGTAACCCCGATTGATGGTTAATATTTAATCAGGCTTTGTGGTGTTGGTTAGCATTAGCATTATCTGAACATATTTTTATGCTTTTATCTTTTATTTCCTCTGCCTTTTTCACTGTCTTTTATTTTTCTAGTAGAAAAAAGATGGACACATCAGGTGATGTGAAAGTGTGTCTCGGATTAGCACTGTTTCCGGTTTCTGTCTGCTGATGTTTCAACAAGATAGCCTTAATTGCTGGAGAAGTATAGCTATGGTCTAATAATATTAATGTTATTATTATCTTCTAGTTATTGAAAAAACTTTCCAGCATCAGCAGAAATGAGGATGTCCAGTAATTAAAGTCCCTGGGACTACTTGTGTGAGTTAGTGCCAATTTCGCACTTGGAGCCAGTTTTTCAAAAGAGCTCCCATTTGGGCACCAGACTTTTCAGAGGCACTTAATACCCAGCAGCTCCTATTTTGAAGCTGATGGCCAGATTTTTGAAAGAGCTGAACACCCAATGTGCACTCAGTGCACCGAGTGCTTCTGGAAAACTAGTGATTTATTTTAGGGCCTAAGTGGGAACTGAGCAGCAGTGTTCAGTGCAGCAATGTTCCTCAGTGCAATGATGCCCTTCAGGACATGGAAGAACAGCGTTTTTATCTTGCAATGTGCTAAGGACATATGGGAGTGGGAGTGGTTTTGGATATATTTTTTTTTGCTGTGCAGCATTGGACAATGACGTGGGAATACCTGATAAAAGTGAACATCATCATGCATAATCTGCGAGACACTGAGTTTTGAGTGTTGTGGCAGCCTCTTCATAAAATACTATAGCATTACAGTATTTTATAGCCATGGCCCAAATACTATAATTACACTATCGTAATATTCTGGCCCAGTGTTTTTTTAAGGGAACGAATTCAAAATTGCTTTCTTCTGTGAGTTTGTAGCAACTTTTTTGAGTTTCTATTTCTTGATGTGTTTAACTTGTCCACTTATTAAGCCAAGCAGTAATAGGACATGTGTCAACACTTTGTTTACGCTTGATGTTTTAACAAGGGCTGTCAGAATATTCCTTGAAAATGTTTTGCCACTCTAATGGTGTCATACTGGGAACTTCAGAAACTAAGCTGCACTACCATAGTGGTTCTATCTCTAGATTGGCACTGGACATTGTTTTGCTGTTTTAATCACATCATAATGATAATGTTAAAGTCTTCACTGAGCTGAATTGAAATTATTTCCCCACAGTAACTATATCCAAATGAGTGCCCGTGGGCATATATTGAAAGAGTCTACTTTTGCAATGTGATCATACCATATTGACTATCTTAAATCCATACCCTCATGAAAGCTATGAAAAAAAATGTACACCTACAGTTAATTTGCCAGTTACTGTATGTGTGTGCATGTACATGAATATATGCATGTATTATGTGTGTAATAGGACATAGGGCCCACCCGCAAACCAGCTAAATCCACCAGGGGTCCCAGGAGGCTGGGACTATCCATATCTCACTGGTTATCCAGCAGGTCCTTCTCCCCATTAAGGTTTCTGAGCTTGGGGCTGTCCTTATTAGCCCATTCCACCTTGACAAGAGAGCTCTGCAGTTACTGAATAGCTTTTAGTACGGTAGGGCTAGTTGAGGAAAGATAATATGCATTTCCGAGCCACCCTCTCTCCACTCTCCTGCTCACACTTCCCCTCATACATTCCCTTCTTCCACTGGGCTTGGGGAAGCAGGGATTCTGTCACAGAGATCGCTAAGTCCTCTTTTCATACATGAGGGGAGAGCTATATTTGGAAGGTCCATTTTTCAGGTCTTGATAGAATGATCAAGCACTTTCTTATTTCAAATCTTTTTGTCCAGTATAATGCGAGTCAAAGAGCCACATTTCTTAATTTTCCAAGTTACCCAATCTGTTTACTTGATTGCTAGTGGGAGATTTTGCACCTACCCGTCATTTTATGTATTTGAAAATCTCTCCCAAATTGTCTAATATCTCTATACATCTAGAGGACTCCTATAATTAAGTATTACCTTCCTTCACTACCACCCAAAACAAACAAATCACAACCTCCAAATCCTGTATGTAACTTCTCGGTTGGCAGGAAAATGTCAAATAAATCCCTGATAAGTGACGGTATCTGACTAACACAAGATACTGCTTGCTGACCTTTCTTGGCTCTAGTTTAACTGTCATGTTCCTTCTATGTGGATGCAGGAATGCAAAATGGTATGTTAAAAAAATTGCTCATGTCAGCTGCTTGATCTTTTGTTCAATGACCAATAAGTTGCATGGTTTGTTTTATGAACTAATTTAAGATTTCAGAGGTGTTCAACAGTGCTGGAAATATGTGTCAGTTGTCATTATTTAATCTTCAACCACATGCAAATGGCTCAATTCTTGTCACACAAATGCTAAAGGGAAAACTCCTGAAAGTTTTATAGGTGTGCTACTAATTACATCGAAGTGGCCAACTTTATGTAAAACAAGCAAACAACTTTATTATGTGAATTACTTATTTTATTTATTCCAAAGCAATATAAACAATTCTATATAAATACATATATTTACTGAATATTCCATACATTGTTTCATTCCAAAGCTTTGGAATGAATCTAATTTGAAATAAAATTGTTTCCTTGTTTAGTCAGAATGTTTTCACAATCTCTGTTATGCCAAGTGTAGAAAATGTGGGAATTAGAATCTGAAGAAAGGTACAGAGCAGAATTTACCTTGACAGAAGTATTCATTCACTTCAGGTTTACCATGTACAGTATCTTTTGTGTTTTCATGGCATAGTTTGATGTAAACCTAGACTAGATACTGTGTGTAACTTAAAAGACCTAGATAAGTATAAAGGTCTAATCTAATTCTTCAGTTCATATCTTGTCAAAATCTCTCTCACATTTGGGTATCTGCCCTTTAAAAACTTTAACTGTTATTGAATGCTAATTTTTCCACTATTTTGTCCAAAATTAACATTTCAAGAGAAAAAATGTGACTAATACTTTTTCTGAAATCCCCAAGCTTTAAAGATCTTCAGTAAGCATAAAATCGTCACCAATATAAAACTAACTTCTCATACTAGTGTCACATTTGTAACAGATTTTAGGACCAAACAATCACAATTGACAGTTTATCAGATTGTTGACATTTAACTTACGGTAATATAGTCCAGAAAAATGATGGGGATTGAAAAATTATCACACTTACTACCACACAAGTCACTTAAAATTGTCATCAGGATCCTAGCAATGTTTTTGTACAAATATTGAATATCAGTTGATTAAAGATAATGACACTTTAGTATTGTAAATCTGGCTTTGCAAGTTTGTTTAAAATTTTGTTTCATTCTTGTAAGACTGATTTCATGCTCTTCTCTGTTTTAGTATCCCTCAAAGGGCCTACCAGCTTTTCTTAGGTTCTTACCACTGTGCAACAACTGAAGTTAGATAGATGTACAGACAAACCCTAGAATCACCCAGGTGGTCATTAGTAACCCATCAGAAAGACTAAGAGCCAGGTCAACAATGAAGACAAATGGGACTTAAGCACCTGCTTAAAGTTAAGCAGGAGTTTAAATGGTGTCCTGCACAGGGATGGACTTAATTCTATGGTTAATTGCTTTCCTGAATCAGGGATAGAGTTCTTCAGCCTTCTAAAAGACCTCCTGCATCTCTTCCCTGCTTCTTCGTAGTGCTTCGTGGGACTTCAATGGTAATTATTCAAAAGTAGTGACTGCAGGATCTGGCACTGAGGGGCAAATCCTGTTCTTACTTCCATGCTGTGGCTGGCAATGTAATTGGTGTAATTAATTGCCTGTGAGGATAGGGGGGTGGTTGCATGACAAAAGAAGCAGAAGCTTGGGTGTGGAGATTGTGCTATGTAAGGAAGGGACAGGCTTTATAGTGGTCTGGTGTATGTATGTATGAGTGAGGCTAGGGTCAGGCCCAAAAGAAGCACCATTATGTGTATGCTCTGATTTCCTTCCTCCAAGTGGTTGGTCTGTTGGGAGTGGTAGGAAATTCGGGAGATCCTGCTGGATTCTCTACAAGAAGGAAATGGATCCAACTGTGCAACCTTTACTCACACCAAATAACAGTTGCTTTACCAGTGTGAGTGCATGGTGTGTTATCAGGCCCAAAATGTTTGGGAACTGGCACTGAAAAAGGCTTTAAAATATTTGACACAATATTTTTTTTTCTAAACTGTGATTGCAATTAAAACCAGCTGCAAATAGATATTACTTTTTGCAGCAATGTAATTATAATAATCTTTCACATTTATCTAGCCCTGTTTATCCCAAAGGAGGCCACTAACAAAGTTTTATATATATGCAGAATCTCTGAAGCGTAGCCATCTCTGAGTTGGAGAGCAGCAGCCAATGGGTGCATAAGACACTGTGTGACAGTTTGGTTTAGGGCACAAAAATTTCATAGAATCTACCATGTGCTTGCAGAACAGATGGGACTTTGGCCTTTGAGGTGTCACTCAAATGATAGGCTGCATATAATGCATATAGCTTTATACCACAACATAATTTTTATGTGCTTAGACAATGAACAGCAAGTAGGATCGATGGCATAAGGTATATTAAGAAAGAGTAACCCCAGGTTAAAAAAAAGTATTCATTCATTTAATGATGTAAATTAAAATACGCTGTCAATATGGTAACACATTAATGACATCTTTGCAATATCATATTCTGCACCATAGTCCAATCATATCACTTTTGTGAAAGAATTACAGATGAGGTTCAAGGAAAAATTACTGTTGAAATGCTATTCTTTGTAAGTTTAAGAATCATTGTTGCTAGCCAGGATCCCCTACAAACACACAAGCACAAGAATAACCATAATAAATCATGAGAATTTATATTCCAATTTATAATTCAGAGGAAGCAGCATCAGGGGTTATACTTCAGATACACTTCATATTACTCAAACTATAATTATTTTCATTAAAATCTAAAACTGCTTACAGCTGATTTACTCTAAACACACAGCATCACGCATTCAACAATGTACACAACAGGGCCACAAGTGTTCAAAATAACTAAAGTCAAGTGCAAAATAGCAGCACTTGATTTATACTTTTTAATTATATATCTTTGTAGATACAATCAATGTACTTTTGTGTGCGTTTAATATATTCCTTCTTAGTGAAACATCTGACTGGTTTATTCAATCACCATCCTGTTGATTAAAAGTAAATATCAAAATAAATTTGTGAAAATGCTGTCAGGTGCTTGTAAACACAGCCTCTCTAATGGTTTGTGCATGTCAAGAGGGTAGACTTTGTTTTAGAAGGAGGAAGAAAGTGCTTCAATAGTTCACAAGAAGGAGAGTGAACGGATGATGAAGAGTTTGAATATTCTTCAGAGAGAGAGTAATGACATATAACACCACTTTACCTTTCTCTAGTGCCTTTCCTCTAATGATCCCAAAGAGTTCTATACACATTAATTAATGAAACCTCCCAACATCCCTGCAAGCTAAGTATGTGATATAGAAAGTTCACCTTACCCATTACAGTGGGGAAACATAGCAGCTCTTTAGATGCCTGATCCAAATCTCTTTGAAATCCGTAGAACCTTTCCACTGAATTCAGTGGGCTTTGGAACAGACGCTGACTGTGCACATCAACAGTGCATAATAGTTTTAGACCACAAGTAAAACTTACTGGGTCTGATTACTTCATTCCTCCAGTTTATGGCCGTGAAACACCATTGACATCACCAAGGTAGTGCACTTGTTAAATTGCTGTAATGCACTAGTGAATCAGGCCCAGCAAATCCATCTGATATTCTATCCATCTAATCTCACTACCTAATTTTTTTAATAATGGCATCCATCACAAATTGTATAGGATGAGGTTGGCAAATGTAATTACCTAAATTAGAATTTTGCTATCCTCTCTCCCTTTGCATTTAACACTTCTACTTCTTCAAAGACCATTGAATCTCTTATGGTCACAAGTAGTTAGGACTTCTGTTTTATAGCTCATTCAAATGATGGGACCATCCCATCAACCACATAATTTCCCCCAAAGTGTGCTGTGGCACTGATTCAGACTCATGGAAAGATGGTTGAGTAAAGAGGGAAAAAATCACAATGAATATGGTGAAAAAATTCATAAAGAGAAGAAAAACAATAATGTTGTTTTTTCCCCTTCATGATGAACACATTTTTTTGTATATCCTGCTATTAAAGAAGAGCCAGTTTGTATAAAACAAATGGATATATAATAGTGTGTTTTATTTTGCTAGCATCTTAGAGTAGCAACATACTGTGACAGTCCCTTTACGCTGGTGGAAGACAAGTTCACTATAAGAGGTCTCCAGGTTTCTAGGGAGATTCTTTGCTATTACACAAAGGGAGCTGACTAAGAAATTGGCTTCAGCACACATTTTGCTATTTTCTACCTGTGTTATCCAGCAGCCAGTGTGCATGCCTCTTCACTGCTGCTTGCAGCATTGTTAGAATGATTGGTACAAAATGAATCTGGAAAATGTCCCAGAATATACAGCTGCACCTTTAACTTACACCTCACCAACCCACCCTAAGTCAAGTAACTGTGGGATCTCCTGTGGGATCAGCAGAAGCGCAAATACAGCTGTGCATATCCAGCGCATTGGATTTTGATTTTATATTTGCCTGCTAGAGAGATAGCAGTCTGAGTTTGGGGAAGAAGCACCACTAGTGGTTCTCTTTCTCTGTCTCTCTCTCACATACACACACGAGGAGGAGAAAAGAAAAAATCATGCAATATTTTATCATTCCTGCTCCCTTCCTGCCCATCCCAGTTATTTTAGGTGTAAACTGAAGGTCTCAGTAATGTAATTGGAGCATTTTCAGTACCCTAAGAGCTACATATGAAGGCTATTACTGGTGTCCCTGCTAATCATTGGGCTTGTTAGAATTAAAGTAACAGCCAGTACATTTGGCTACGCTGAATAATTCTCCAATTTTGACTTTGCAATTAGGTATCATTACGATTAATTTTGAAACATTTCTTCAACTTCCCTATTCTCAGTTTAGGGAATTCCTAGGCAATTCTATGGTATACTCTTTTTAAAGGTGGCCACTATATTTGGGTAAAATTGGGGTAAGCCACATTGATGCAGAGCATCTGCCCCGGGTTTTATATTAGTCCCGTTACTTCAGTGGAAAAATCCACGATAGATGCAAACCCTAATTACGTATTTGTACACCAGCATAACTTTAATTTCATTGTGAAAAATACCAAAATCAGTCAGTGACTTCATTTTAAAGTATGTGACCACAAATTTGTAACACTAACATATGCTTTCCTTTTGAAATGTGCACACAAGCAGTTCCTGGTATTATCTTTGTATTGCTTATTAGAGTTGGTAACTTCATGTTGAATGATGCTGGATATTATAAGTCCCACCAATAATAGAACTTTGAAAATAGGCAATCACACGTACAGAGTTTAACTATGGTAGTTAGCAGAAGTGATGACTGATAGCTAAACTGCTCTAATTCAGCTCTTTTCTACCACTTGCAGAGATGAGAAAGTTGTTGGAGAGATATCACTGGAGGCACTGGGATTTTCTTCTGAAGTCATTCTGAATTAGTTGCTAATGGGGAGCTTTCTTTGATAGCTCTTTTATAATTAAATGCAGCTGGATGAAAATAAACCACAAAGGGAACTCAAGTTTGTTTATCATTACTTCTGACTTTGTTAGCAGATGTTTTCTGAGTACCGTAGTAGCCTGCTTAATTTGTCTCTGTGTAATGTGAAGCAGGTAAACGTTGATTAATAAACTGACAAGTACGTTTTTTATTTTATTTTCAGAAGTTTTCCTCTATGTTTCTTATAGCACATTTGCCAAGTCCCAAAAGCAGAAAAAATTGGGTTTGATTTTTTTTTAAATCGCAAGCCAGAAGAAATGGAGGTGTCAGGGTGTGGGCTATATTGTTGATAATATAACAGGCACCTTGTAATAGAATACAAGCATTTGCAAAGTATTGCTTCATATAAATGAAACATATATGGTGTATCTGTACCAGGCTGCTCTGTGTCAATTTATGAAGGATGGATTTTTTTATATTAATTACTCTAAGAAAGGCCCTAAAATTTGGCTGTGATAACAAAGCACTTAAATTGTATAATTTTAAGCATGCAAGTAATCCTATTAGCTTCAATGGAATAACATAAGACTAAAATTAAGCACGTGCATAAGTGCTTTGCTGGATTGGGGTCACAGTGCGTACCTGTTATTAATAATATGTCTTGTTTTTCTATTGTGCCTTTATCCCCCAAAATTTCAAAGTACTTTAAAATTCATGCTCCAAAATACGATTTCAGATATATGTGCCATATAAAGACAGACAGACATGTCAGATGAATTCATAAGTAGGTGCACAAATGCTAAGGATACACTTGGGGTGCAAGATTTTGAACATTTATGACAACTTTTTCAAATAATAGAGCCTAAAGCTAGGTACCTAAATCCACATTTGAAAATACTTAGCCCTTGTGTTGTACAGAGACAGAGTCTAATATGTTAGTTGAATTTTCTGAAAGCCCCACAGCATTCTGAACAATGTTTTAAATTGAATAGAAGACCCACATCCTACAAAATGTTTCTGATTAGCAGCTTTGGGGGTAAATACCAAGTTACATAGGAAACAGGTACTCAGCAGTTGGACCCCATACATCAGATGAACGGCTTCTTTCTTATCTTCCTTCCAGAATTGCATGTTTTCCTTCCTTCCTTCTCTCTTTCTCTGTTCCCTATACATCTGCTTCTAATTTTCTAGTAAATTGTTTCTGCCTCTGTCTGATATAATCTCTCTTGTATTGCAGAGTTGTCCCTACCTCATTTCATAGCATTTGAATAATTTCTACCTGCCCTTTTTAACTAGAGAAGAGTTGACCACCCACTACATAGTCTGAATATACCACAGAGAAGATGGACGCTCAGTTATGGATGTAGTAGGTGGCCAGCTATACCTGTATCCTCACTAGTTCAGAGTGCTCACAGAGCGGTCAATTATTTTGGTGATATCTGGTGATATTTGGTGATATCGTTAGAGAGGGCTGCATGACTCTTGCAAAACCTGGGGCCTGTGAGCTGCTAGGTCCTTCTGCCTTCTTCTACACTCTGTGTGTGTGGAAGAGATAAGAGACTCCTGGCAGTCATGGCCTTTTGGAGGGTTGAGAATCCCCTCAGTTGGGAGGGAGAATGAAAACCATGCCGCTGCCGCTTCAGGAAGTCACCTTTAGTATAAGACGAAGAGTGAAGGGTGATAAATTGGAGATCCCCTGGAAAAGAATTCCCAAATCTAGGATCCATTTATTCTCAGACTGGATCTGGGTGAGAAGAGGAGTCACCATCTCATGCTGAGGTCTGGGATTCAGAAAAATCCAATTGTGACTTCACAGTAACAGGTAGGCCCAGGGATGGGAACAGCCTGGCATTCAGGTTGATGCTCATATTCAAGTAAAGAACTAAATATCAAGCAAATATCACCTCAATCTGATTACCAACCATGCTCCCATCATTTTTGTGTACATATATAGTCTTTAGAAGAATAAGAAAAAACACGGGCTTTTTTCTGAATACCTGGTGTCAGTGATTCTGGCCACTTGCTTATGGCTATTAGCTCTCTCTGTTATTCATATTTGTTGTAAAAGTTCCTTATTTCATAGCTCATGAAGCTACTTTTCCATTACTTTATTTTAATGAGTCCGAAAGAGAATAAACAAAACCCATGCTTTTTAGTGCAAGCCTATTCAAATTAAGCATTCACAATTGAACATTCTTGTTACGTCCGCTACTGAAAATATTTTCATTTATATTAGATTGTTTGCAATTCAGATGAGTTCTGCAGATCTTTCAAATGTCAAATACAAGGTTTTTAGGAATTTAACAAGGGCACAAATCATTTAAAAACCGTAATTGATCCTAATTCAAAAAGGAATTCAATGGACTATGTTGTGCTAGTTGTTCAGTAAATGCTATTGTAAACCTGAAAGAGTGTTTTAACTCCTGGCGAAAGAGGCACCTACTAATTGTAATCAGTGAGATTTCACTGGCCTAGACATTTATGAGAGTAGTTGTCCCATGAGCAGAAGGGAAAAATGGGGAATTAGAAACAAGATCTGTATGAATAACTGATTTTTAAGGTCTCTGACACTACTGAAACATTAAAAAATACTTTTGGTTTCCCCTGAAAAAAATATGATTTTTTTAGTAATCAAAAAGTAAAAAAATAAAATCCATTTTTGGTCAACAAAAAGTTTGATTTGACCCAAAACAAAATGTTTCATTTTGAAGCTTTTTAAGCCTTTTCATTTTTTTAAAAAAGAAGTAAAATTCTAAATGAAAAGTCTTTTTCACAAAACGGAAATGTTTTGTTGCAAAAATGTCAAACTGAAATATTTTGATTTCTTAGGATTTTTTTTTATTATTTTTTGACCAGAACAGCTCAGCAAATTCAGAAATATTTGGTTGACCCAAATTTCAATTTTTCAGCAAACAAAAGTTTCAGATGAAATATTTCATCCAGCTCTATTAGAGGCCTTAACACAGTGAGGTTGAACTCTGTCACAGGAGTGTTACGATCTGCAGTACTATGGTAATAGTTTTGCTTTAGAGTATTGCAATGTGTTCTAGTTAGGAAGTAGAAAATGTAAAGAGAAACATATTTCTTGAGTCATCCATTTAGGCATCAGTTGTGGCACCATATAAAATATATCTTAGTTTTCACCTTGCCTTTGCACTTCCATGACAAGATAAAACTGTGTTCCCAACTACCCCTATAAAATTGGCAGTTAGATATTTATCAGAACCATCATATTAAACAAGAGTCATTTTTGTATAGTCATGATAAAATGTGCAGATTAAAAAGGGCTATATGAGTTGAACAGCAATTCCTGATTTCTGGAAAATCCATCCCACCTTTCTATTCCATGGTATCAAAATATATTATTAGGTTTCTATAAGGAAAATATGGTTTTGCTACATTTTTTTTTAAAGGACAAAGAACCTTGAAATAAACAATACTGTGATGTGACAGGAAGTTAGTCCTGTCCAGTTACCTGCTGAGTTCTGATATGACACTAGAGAGGGTTGCTGAGAGCAAATCAGGTGCTGCCTGTGGAGATGTTTTTGTTTGCAACATTTTCACACATATTTATTCAATAAAGCTTTTGTTTTACTGACACTGGAAAACACTACACTGCATTATACTGTGATTTTTGAAGTGACAGTGCCAAGGGGACTACAGTAAAAGATCAGAAGGCAATTGAGGTTGAAAACTAAAGCTTTGTTATTGCTTAGTTAGTTTTGAACTAATGCTTAAGTTTTAGATTTATGTAAAAAAAACCCCTTGTGTTGGTATTGCACTTCATTATTAGTGAAGTGGTTCAGTTCAACTCTTTTTCTAAATAACTTGGGAACTGAAGGTCATTTCAGAGTTCTTTTTTTCTCTTTAAAAGAAACAAACACCAATCCCACCCACTATATTTGTGTAATATACACTACAATACTATGCAGAATTGTATTCACTGCTTGTGCTTCCACACAATATCTAAAGCTTTATGTATGACTATACTGTGTTGCCAATAACAACTAAAAGTGATTGTTGCCAGAGCTTCAGTGACTTATTAGGAAGGTACAAATTGTGACAAGTTTTTCTCTCTAAATTTCTTGAGCCTGATATTACAGCCTCGAAACCCCATCTTAAAAATATATAATACAGAGACTTTGTTGGCTCCTTTGATGATACCGGAGTAATAAACATCTTTGTAATGATATGTTACTGAATAGAGACTAGCATTGTTCTGAGCATGCATAATGAAAGTGGTTCTGATCTTCAGATTAAAGGATCTGTGTAGATCATCATATGAAAAAAGTTGGGATCCCTGGTTTAAAAACTAGGGCTCAGATGCAGAGCAGGAGAAAGTGGGTGCAATTCTATTAAGTAAATGCAATTCCACCACCTTATGCCCATTCTGAATTTTACCATTAGAAGTCTCTTAAAAATGAGTGCATCATGCTTAATGAGGAGCTGTTAGCTGCTTCCAATGTATTCTTTTAATAAGTGTCATATAAAGGCACAGGGTAGAAAGGACGAGAAACCCATTGGTACTCCAACTTTGTAGGATAAAGAGATTTGCTGCTAGGGAAAGATCAAGAGGAGATAGCTGGAATATTTTGGGCACTTCTGAAGGAGAGATGGAGACCATCTGGTGAAGAGGATGCTGCAAGGAAGAGTGCCAGGACAGAGATAAAAGTGAAGGCAAAGGAAATAGTGACTGAGTAACATCAAAGAGCAGGGCTGACTATGCAGAAGAGATGAAGAAAAAAACAACACAAGCAACTTGTGCTACAAATAGTGGCTTGGGGTGATGGATCCATATGATTCTGACAGAGGCTTAGGGGAAGAGCTCAGTATTTCAGTGTTTCAGAAAAGGTTTCAGTAAAGTAATGCTGATGTCTCTGGAATAGTTATAATTTAAAACAACTGGTGCAGCAGGGAAGGCTCTGGCTCATTTAAAAATCCTGTCCTGGAGTTCTAATCCAGATATTGTTGCTCCAACTGAATTGAACATATAGAGGTGCCCAGTAGACTCTTTCACTCAATCGTCATTTTCTCTAAAATAACTTTTAAGTTAGGAGGCATTTCTATTGAACAGCTAAAGCTCATATTCTGGAGCAGTGATCAGGTGTTTTCCCCCTGAGCTAAGCTGAAACTGAATCCAACTGAAAACAGGGATGTTTGTACTGTTGCTTAAATTTCACTGAAAGAAATCATTCTGGCCAAATTCCACTCCTCTGTGCAAAGTCTCAGGAATGGGGCTTTTGTCAAATGAGTTCCAGTGAGGTGTTGAGGATATTGAGTCTTTCCTCTTAGATTATGGAGCAGCACGGCTTCATGGGCCACTGTAGCTACGAATGATGCTACTCACCACCCTATACAGAGGGGTTGGCCAGCAAGTCTATGTAGTTGCAAATTGACTGTCTACAATTATGCACATCTTCCACCCTGACCCCTCAATATGCTTCAGTACGGTCTGAAGCAAATAGAATGAAATTCAGGAAGGAGAAATGCAAAGTACTCCATTTAGGAAGGAATAATCAGTTGCACACATACAAAATGGGAACTGACTGCCTAGGAAGGAGTACTGCGGAAATGGATCTGGGGGTCATAGTGGACCACAAGCTAAATATGAGTCAAAAGTGTAACACTGTGGCAAAAAAAAAGTGAACATCCTTCTGGGATGCATTAGCAGGAGTTTTGTAAACAAGATATGAAAAGTAATTCTTCCACTCTGCTTTGCGCTGATTAGGCCGCAACTGGAGTATTGTGTCCAGTTCTGGGCACTACGTTTCAGGAAGGATATGGACAAATTGGAGAGAGTCCAGAGAAGAAAGACAAAAATGATTAAATATCTAGAAAACATGACCTATGAGGGAAGATTGAAAAAAATGATTTTGTTTAGTCTTGAAAAGAGAGGACAGAGAGGGGACATAACAGTTTTTAAGTATGTAAAAGGTTGCTACAAGGAGGAGGAAGAATTTTTTTTTTTCTGAACTCTGAGGATAGTACAGGAAGCAACGGGCTTAAATTACAGCAAGGGAGGTTTAGGTTGGACATTAGGAAAAACTTCTTAACTCATGGCGGTTAAGCACTGGAATAAATTGCCTAGGGAGGTTGTGGAATCTCCATCATTGGATATTTTTAAGAGCAGGTTAGGCAAACACCTGTCAGGAATGGTCTAGATAATACTTAGTCCTGCCATGAGTGCAGGGGGCTGGAATAAATGACCTCTTGTGGTCCCTTCCAGTTCTACCATTCAGGCTTATTGAGTTCCCTGCAGAACAGTGCTGTGTGGTGTGCAGTCCCTGTGTGAACTTTCTGTATTCTGCAACAGCTGCATTTCCTTTTGAGATGTATGTACCTGTGGAGAAAGGTTCAGGATTTTGGCTGATAATTAAGGTAATCTCTTGGGTTTATTTTACCAATTTTTTTCTTAGATGCTAAAAGTAATTTTAAATGGTGTTTACCATTGATTAAAAATGATAGATTGATAGGCTGGGAGCAAGAGGAAGGGTAGAAACTCTGATATAAAAGTCACATAATAAGGAATAGCAGTAATAACAATTGGAGATGGTTGACATTTACATTCCCCACTGTTTTTATTTAACTATTAGATTTTCTCAGATTTTAAGTCTTGTTTTATCTGAAGAAGGAAAAAATTTTCAATGCTCTGATATAAAAAAGAGCTACTGAAATAATTGTAGCATTAAGTAGGGATATGTGCTGGAAATGGCTAAATTTGTGTGTAGGATCATTATTCCATCACATGAATTTGAAAACCTTTTTGAAGTTACTTTGGTGTTGTGAACGCTTTACTTGACATGCCTCTAACTTTTCTCTGCATGAAGATTCTGCCCCAAAGCTCTTGAAATGCATGCTTTGGCAATTTGCAGTATTTGGCATTGGATATATCATGTGGACAGATGTATATTTTCTAATATCTTGAAATAACCATAATTGATTTCTTAAGAATATTAGCCATATTCCAGGTTGTTTCCCTTGAGTTTCAATGTGTGTATACTCCCAGGCTGTGATCTGTACTGCAAGGATAAAATAGAGAGAATTACTGTTCTGCATAACTCTAGTATTTTTATAATAGGCATTGATGTGGTCTGATTTTCAGAGATGCTGAGCAACTACAGTTCTCATTTCTTCTAATAGTGCCTCAAGAAATGCTCAGTGCCTCAAGAAATTAAGCCCCAAGCATATTTCTGTTCACGTTTAGGGAAAATCTGTGGGCAGGAGAACCTTGTAGGAATTTTGATTTTGTAGGATTTTTTTTTTAGGGTTGTGTTAGAGTTTATGAATTCCGCAAACCATTTTTCAGTGGGAAGTGGACATCGAAACTTGGAGATGATCACTGAATTTTTCAGCTAAAGATGGACCTGAGCTGCAAATCTGGATCCATATTCAGGTCTACAGTTGAACTTCCACTTAGTTTAGGAATATTTGGATCCAGCATTTCAGGTCAGGTCATTATAGAGTTAGTCATCTACTGCAAGGATTTAGAGCAGTGGTGGGCAACGTGCACCCCATCATGGTAATCTGCTGGCGGGCTTCCAGACAGTTTGTTTACATTTGCATGGCTGTCCGCAGCTCCCAGTGGCTGCAGTTCACCGTTTCCAGCCAACGGGAGCTGCGGGAAGCGGTGCAGGCCACAGGGATGTGTTTCTAACTTCAGATGCAGAAATTATACATGCATATAAGTTGGATAATAACATTCAGTAAATCATAACCTTTCCAATGATATCTTACATGACTCATCTAGCATAAAGTATATCTTAGGTATGCCATATTCATATCTTAAGCATATTTCTATGAAGACTATGGAGTGTCACAACAGTGATGTTAGAAGGTAATCACAAAAAATGGAACACTTTGGTGAATCAGAGATATTGCAGACTGATGGAAAGGTTTCAAGACATTTCTGTGAATTGGTCTACCAACAAAATCACCTCCCTCCCTTCATCCATAAACCTCTGAGCAGTGCATGAGAGAGACATTTATTATGAATATAGTGCTGGTAATAAGCTCCTAGTTCTGTGAAAAGTCCAGTTGAAAAAGTTACTGAACTATCTATTGCCTAGGAAATAGTATTTTCTGAGCCCATAAAGGTATATTGAATTTAATACAGCAGGTAGAGAGCACTATAAAACAATTTCCATTTGAATTAATTCAATATAAATAATTACATTTCAGAAGAAAAGTAACTTCCTGTCCAAACCACCCTTAGGACAGTCTTTTGTGGGGCAAGGAAAAAACCTTTAGAGAAGTTATTGACTGCTTGGGTTATTCTAAAAGAAAAATTTGGAAAAGTGCCTGGCTTGAATTTATATTCCCTTTGTGATCCATCAAAAAGGATTCATCTCCTATTCAAATGTCTAGTCAATATGTTAGTCAGATCAAATACCACTAATAAGATGCTAAAAATGCTTCTCAGGAATGGGGGGATTTCTTTAACAAGCCTTAAAGTGCCTTTTAATCCGTTTCTGACTTGTTACAGTCTTTGTGATTCTTATAGATTGTTACATCATGACACAGTTTTAGTCCTTTGTGTGGAGGGAAGCATTTGGGGTGTAAATCAAGGGCAGTGTATAGATAACTTTCTCCAATTGCTCCCAAAGCCAACATGCTCCTGTGCAAACCTTCCTACCTTTCAATCCAAATGTTTTAAGAGTCTGATTCTTGGGGTTATTTTGATCTGGCAAAGTTCCTTAGGGTAAATCATGGGAAGCTGTGTAAGAACTGTATGTTCAATTATAAATGTTGTTGTAAGTAAAATAATAGGCTTTCTTTGTCCATCACAGGACACATGTGAGGGATTGTTGAAGTTAACCAGTGGTACTGGTACCCTCAGGCATGGAGAATTTGGCCTCTGAATCTTTTTCACAATAATGTTAACATTTTAATACAGTACTGATTCAACATTTTATGGACACCATAGATTGGTGCAGCATTCCATTCTCAGGCACAACTTCCATCAACTTCCTTAGGATTGGGCTCAAGGAAGTAGTAGTTTTTCATGTACATATTTCTGATAATGGAAGGGAAGGCGATTGGGTGAGGATGTTGGGGATAAGTGGATGGTGAGATTCTGTGGTAGCTGAGAATACATACATTATTAGTCACTGAAGCAAAGAAAAGTCAGAAATAAAACAAGGGAATTTGAAAAGGTAAGCAGCAGATCCCAAAATAATAAGAATTAATACCAAAGAACTGCTTGACTGAATATCCAAGGTGAAATTCTGGTCCTATTGAAATAAATGACAACATTCCCATTGATTTCAATAGAGTCAGGATTTCAACCCCCAGACTTCTGGGTGGTTCTTTGAATTAGACATAGTCCAGAACCATTTATCTGGAGTCATCCCTCCATCCCTTTTGATTTTGGAGGTTTAGATAAAATAGGACCCAGATCCTACCCACGTCCATTTTTGGGTTTCCAAAATAAATAAATAAATAAATCTGTCTGACTAGGTTTTGTAAAACCAAAACCTCCCCTGGTTTTATCTGTTGCTAAACAAATCAAACTTTCTCAACTTCACACACCGCCACCACACATTTTGAGATAGCACAAACATCCCCTTTACTGAGTGATGTGACCTCTTTGGATTTCTTAAAGCACAGTGAATCTGATCATCTGATTTTTTTGAATGCTTGCTTGAATTTTAAGGCAATACTGCAGTGTGTAGTAGTGTAGTGTGTAGAAGAGCATGGAGTCCTAGTCTACAACCCTTATTCACCTTAATAATTGTATCAAAGTAAATGGGTCCACCTGTGTGAATAAAAGTTGTAGGATTGAGCCCATGAATGGACTGAGAAAAATAATAGAAAAGAGTAATAAATACACAGTGCTCTGTGACTGCATGGTTTACAGTATTATTATTAGTCTTCTGACTTTTTATCTGGGTCCTATAAAAAGGTCTTTGGAGCTGGCACAACAAAGGTGCAGGTAAACTTCTTGCATTTTGAAAATATCTGGTATTTAGTTTATGGGATTCAAGCCTGAGCAGATGTGAAAAGTTCAAAAAAAGGAAGGCCAGATTAAATGTACTTTTGTGGTTCAAAAATCAAAACAGATGTTATTATTCAACCACAAAAACATCTACATGCATTTAAGTAACATTAGGTGTTGGTTTAAAATTTTTTAGTGAATAATGAAACTGTTATAAAATAATGCAGGCCAAAATTGTTTTAAAATGTAACAGATATAATGAGTATTTACACTCTAACTAGTGAGTGGGAGCATAAATAGGTCCTAGAAGGCTTATCGTGATGTAAATGAGCTCAGTTTTGTGGGGATATGGTGAAAGGGGAGAGAGAGGTTTGGTTAGAAGGAAGGAAGAGGGTTAATGTAGTCTTTCTTTCTGTTTAACAAGATAAATTGATTTAAAGTGGATACACTTTATAATTGTCCATAAACTTTTATGGGCACCTGCCCATATGACAGGTTGACCTTGGCAAAGGATAACAAATTCTGGAAGTGTTTAGAAGCCTTTGGCACAGGAAGGACAGGGGTCATTAGTATGTGAAGAAACGTATTGAAGTCATGCCATAGACAGCTTCTTATGAAACAGTCTTCTCAGAAAAGGATGGCATTGTTCTTATACTGACGCATCTTCTTAGTAGGTGCTAGAACGTAACAGTTGAATGTTAATAGGTTCCTGTTGTTTCACAGTGCGGCCCAATGGATAGGGAAGCCAATTGGCCTGGAAGTCTGGAGACCAAGATTCTGTCCCCACTGATTAGTGTGATCTTGGGCAAATCACATAAACACTCCGTTTGCCCTCCCACACTTTGTCTGTTTTGTCTATTTAGACTGTAAACATTTTGGGACGGGAACTGTCTCTCAGTGTGTGTTTGTACAGCATTCAGTACAACCAGGTACTGATCTCAGCTGGAACCTAGAGGCACTGCTACTAATAAATCAGAATAATGTATGAAAATGATCTGACTGTTGTGGCAGTAGACTGAGCTCAGATGCAGCGAAGATCAGCGAGCACATAATTATCAGCACACAAATTCACCCAGCAAAAATTATTACAAGATAATATTTTGCAAACTCCTTCTTTTATGAAAAACACCATGAGATCTTGAATATTGATTTTAAGTTCTTATCCAACATATGAGTAAGTATGAATCACAAGAAGAAGGGAGGGAAGAGTCTAAACTAAAAGCAGGACTAGGCATTTTGAGTAGGCCAGATATGTATTTTTGTACTAAAGAAATAACCGGTGCCAATCCAGCTTGCAATCAGTGACTTCAGCTATTACTTCATCTAAAGCATGGTAACATTTAAATAGGTTTTGAGAGTGACTTTTGCAATTGTCATGTTCTGCCCAAGAATATATGTGATACAAGTGGTAATGTACTGATAACTGATGGAACCATAGGTCAGTGGTTCTCAACCAGGGGTCCGAGGATCCCTGGGGGACTGCAAGCAGGTTTCAGGGGGTCCGCCAAAGTAAACCAGAGGGCAGGGCTGGCATTAGTCATTGGAGCCCAGGGAAGAAAGCCGGAGCCTGAGCCCCTCCGCCTAGGGCCAAAGCTGAAGCCTGAACCCGGCTGCATGGGGATGAAACAAACTTAGTTTTGCTGGCATGGGGCCTTGAACAATTGCCCTGCTTGGTATCCCCTAATGCTAGCTCTGGCTTTTAATCTAATAGATATGCAGAAATACATTTTTTGTGGCACAGGTGGAACATGAAGTTTATATAGCATATCGGGGGGGGGGAGCTCAGAAAGAAAAAGATTGAGAACCCCTGCCATAGGTAAGTATTCACAGTACAAGTGTTTCCATTTATTTGCCAATAGCTGTGGCTTCTGGCATTTTTGTGTTTTCAAGTGCTTAAGTGGATGAAGTAAAGTCAGGGAACAATTTTTCAAAAGTACCGTAGTGATTTAGAAGCCTTAATCCCATTTCCAAAAGTGATTTAGGCACAGACATTTAAGGGCATTCTGTGTGGTTCCACCCAGCATTGCAAGGCTTCAGTGATCTAGATGGCTAAGTCCCATTTTCAAGAGTGAGAAGCCTAAATCCAATTGACTTTCAAAGAGATTTTATGCTCCCAAAGCCCAGATTTTTAAAGCTATTTAGGCATTGCTCCAATAATATTGCAAGGCTGATAGCCCTGATTTTTGAAGGTATTTATAGATGTAAATAAATAAATCCTAGATACTTTTGAAAATCCCACTAGGTTCCCAGCCATTTCTTTAGGCACATGTGCCTCAGAAAATCTGGACCCTAGTGCCTAAATCAGTTTTGAAAATTGGATTTAGCCACATAAATCACTTATGGGGGATTTTCAAAGTTACCTAGGCACATAATCACCATGGCCTTGCAATGCTGAGTGAAGCAGTGACTAAATACCTGTACAATTTTTTTCCTTAGGAGTCTAAATCTCTTTGCAAGTCAATGAGATTTAGGATCCTAAGTCACCTAGGGCCAGATTTTAAAAGGTATTTAGGCATGCACTAGGCACTTATCTGTGAAAATTGTATCCATGATCTTATATACATATAAATCAAGTATCAGTGAAACAGTAACATTTGTTTTTAGATCCCTAGGCAAAAAACATATATCCCCCCCCCCCCAGTTTTGAGTTAATATTATTCCATTCTCTAACTTTAAAAGGGTCCACCCTATTTTCAAGGAGCTTCTTGTTTCAGTTTCCAGAGTACATGAGAAAATCATGACGTGAAAAACACAGAGGACACCCTTTCTCTTTGTTTTCTTTTGCTAATGCAGATGCTAAATATCTTACTGATGTGAAAGGGCTGGAGAGAGCAAAGTGTGTAAATAATTTAATAGGGAAAAGGGTTGTAAGATAGCAATTCACCAGAGTAAGGACAATAGAGTACAAAATGCCATAAAAGATAATAGGCTTATATGAATTGGCATGTGTTAGTGATTATGCAATCATTCATTTCCCACAGTTTTCTTTTTATAGGAAACTTTGGAAAATCCCTAATGAACTGACCGAGTCATTTTTTAACCACAACAGGTTTCTTTACAACATGGCTAGGAGTGGGCGATTAAATATTTTCACATTTTATGCCTAATGGGTCATTTTCATCTGTGCAAATCAGTAGCTTTCCATCTCACAAAAGCCAACAGAAGAAGGCAGAGAACTATAGATCTGACTTTTGCTTCAAGCTGAGCAAGTCATCCTCAAATCACCCAGGCTGTGGAAGCATTTTGTTTCTGAACTGCATGGGACTGGGTGATGAAGATCCAAATAGGAGCAGACATTTCATGTAACTGAGTCTTTCTATCACAATGTGTTCATGCCTGATGCAACAGGCACTGGGGAGACTGGAGAGAGGAATTTTTGTTCAAGTGTTCCCAGTTCTGAGATGGACACAGATTTCTTTTGATTAACAGCTGAGTTCTTTTCACTCGCTGGCAAACTTCGCATTTTTCTTTGTTGCTGTCATTTTTTTTTAAATATTCATATTTTTGGCCACTGTTTTCCTTCTCTGATGGACTTAGGAAAATAAGGCTTTGATCCATGCTTCCGATATTTTTAGATGTTTTTTTAAAAAGGTTACTATCTTTTCAGACTCCTTGTGACTAGCCAACAGCTGGCTCACAGCCTCAAAATGTTCTTCTTGCCTCAAGTGAGGCTGTCCATGGACCTAAGCAGCATCAGTGGTGCCTCATCAGAGTGACTCATACAAGAAAATGTGTAAGGAAACTGTGTCCTTGTGTGGGTATTGTGTATTTAAGGCCAACCTTCTCTTGCTGAAGGAACTCTCCTTTGAACTTCTCTCTGATCACTTGCAACCTCAGCTGGGATTGATAGGCTGCTAACCACTCAAGTAGCTCTTTACCTCTATTTCCCAAATTTCCTTTTCTGTGTCTGCGTAGCTAATATCTGGGTTGTTTGCCCATGTTTTGAACTGCAGTTTGTGTGGCTGTCCAAGTTGTGAACTGACCAATTAAATTCTCTGTCTTTTTACTGATATCAGTTACTTTATCTAAGTTTAAGGCTACAGATCTGTGCATTTCAATAGCGAACATTCCTAATGGTTAGAACAAAAGGCTGGGTGTTGGTATAGTCCCAGCTCTTCTACTGACTCACTGTATAACCTTAGACAAGTTACTTAACCACCATGTGTCTTAGTTTGCCCATCTGCAAAATGGATATAATAATACCTACCTGATTGGCACCTGACGGAAGAGTGGAAGAAAGGCTTGTAACTCCCAATCACTTAGAAATGGATAGAAAGGAAAACTAGTCTGAGTGTCTGAATCTTCCTCAGGGATCAGTCTGGAGGCCCAGAATTATTGCTCAATTGAGTCTTATATGATGTCACATACCAAACCCATTCACAAGTTAGCAAACATATCTGAATGTGTAATAAATGTACACAGGAATAAAAACATTGCCTGTTAAAATCTGCAGGTGGGTTAGAATGATTAATGCAGTTGTACATATGTTTAGGTGACACAGAATTAAAAGGACACAACTTAGGTTAGGCCCAAATAGTGTGGTTTATTAAAAAAAAAATTCAGAAGAAAATGTATTATAAAGCTGAATTGGAATATAAATGTTTTCATAATTAAAACTACATCAGTAAACGAAAACCATATTCTTCTCAATTCAGCATTCCTGTTTTGAACTGAAACACAAACAGTGACCATGCATGAGAATTAGAAAGGGGAAAGGGGAAAAAAAAAGGACAGTAATGCAAAGTGAAACTGTGCAGCCCCTTGTCAAGAACAGTGAAATGTGAAACTTGTATATGAGCCTAAATGGTGGAAGCTAATTTGTTCTTTAGAACTTCTTGTGTTGTAATTAGGGATGGGCCTGGCAGTAGCGTAGCCAGCAGTCCTTTTTGTGAGTGCTTACTCCAATTCAGGATTTAGAGTGACCTTAGACAGCACAAGCTGTGTTCAATTAGTCTGGGAGTTAGCATATCAGGGATGACTACAGGATCTGAGTATGTTCAGCAGCCTAAATAAAGAATTCCCTTAATACTCTTTCAACTGTCTTCTACTCTCAAACCAAACCACTAGCTGTAAAGTCCCCTGAGCTTTGAAGAGGATTGAATATGAATTCAAACTTTGTAGACTGGGCCCATTTCTGATTTTAATAAGCTACCATACACAGGTAAGGAATATTTTTAGAGGTAATTGCCCTTTAACATAACATGTTATGGTTCCTCTTCACACTATAAAATACTTCTCAACAGTTTTGTACACCACCTTACCTATGAGGTTGGTGAATTTAAATATATTTTGAGGCACCATTGGAAATATTTTTGCAGTGAAGAAAATACAAACATACTGTAAACTCTGTGTTGTCCATTATACATTTTATTAAAGAGTGCATATATACCAGTCAAAGTTACTATTGCAGCTATACATTGAATGAGCCACTGGGTGTCTGGTATTTTAAAGTACTGTTAATTTAAGGCAATGAGTTGTGCATAATGTTTATTAACTATGTTTTAATGACTCGTCAGTTTTGTAAAACACATGTTGAAATATTTTTGAAATCACTTAGTAAATGTAGTTTTAATTCTTTTGCCATATTCATAGGTTGCTACTTACTTTTAAAAGAGATTAGAAGGTTCAGATTTAGAGAAGCAAATTGCTTGTTAATCTGCAGGTATTTCTCTTCTTGATATGGCCACCAGTGTCTAATCTTAGCAACACAGGCCCAGTCACTGTGCTTTTTCATTAGAGCTGCAGTGAACTGTTTGCCAGGAACTTGAACTCTGGTGAACTAGCTGTTCAAGCTTGCAAGCTTTTGTATGAAAATGTACTGTTTGGGCTACTGTATAGAGCTGCTATATAGTATGGTAAAGATTGGTATGAGATCACTGTGTCAAGAATTGCCATTACATTACTCACTATCCCATTTCAGGTTATCTTGATGTATTTAGTACAGATGGGAGGGAAGTGGTTTTCCATCCAAGCAGAATTTTTGATTGCTTTAAAACATTTCCCAGCCCAAACTGGGACCAAAAATTGAAATCTTGTTTTTTTGCAAACCAAAGATCTGAAACTGTCAATTGAGACATTTAATTTAAAATAATTTATAAACATTTTTAGCATGTTATAAAATTTCAAAACAAAAGATGATTTGAAGAGAAAAAATTGTCCCAGACAGGGGGTTGATCTTGCACCATTAAAATCAAGGGGGATTTGGTCACTGATTTCACTGAGAGCTGTAACATTTATTAGGTCCATGGTGTCCATAACTGAGAACACGAGAAATCCGGAACCCCTGCACCCGAGCCTCATCAGCACATTCCTCCTCCTCCTTCTCCTCCTCCAACAACCACTTATACCTAAGGTCCATGGCACAGAACATTATGCCACTAGTTGCTTTATTAGGGTGGGTTTAGTGGGGAATCATCAACAACAATGTTCACTTCCCATTAAAAGGCATGTTCATCCTCCAATGACCCTATTACAATTTTTTTCCTTAATTTTTGCCCTTAATTTCTCTATTAACTTTAACTAAGCTCATGAGCTTCTTTGCCAGGTAAGTTTTCCCCAAGTTTCCAAAGCTCTATTTTTCATCAGCCACAGACCTGCAGCAAAATTTTGTCAAGCTGTAGGTGTTACGTAGAAGCATGATGTTTTATAATATGGACTAGTTAGCTATTCTTCATTATGTAGTAATTTACATATTCAGATTCTGGTTTTGCTGCTCCGCCTTACACAATGTCTGCCTGAAGAATGGAATAGTTTTCAGTGCATTAAATAAAAATTTGCAAATTACTTCAATGCTACAGAAAGAACTAACTCTTAGAGCACAAAACCTTCTTCAGGTCCTACAGGGCATTAGAACATCTCAGGTACTGGCTGCTGGTTTAATAAACGGATCTCCATTTACTTCAGGCAGGCTTAATGTATTGTTCTTGTACTGAGACAGTCAGAATGAGTCAGGAGCCAAAGAATACACTTTATAGACACAAATAATCGTAAATTCAGAATGTCACCTTTAGGCAGAGGCATTTTTATTATTGTTAGTGGAGCTGCTGAGTAGGTTTGATGTTTTATTCTCTTGGGGACTAAATGTTCCAGAGTACCATAGCCCTATCTTTATCAGGCTCACAAGAAGCGAGCACAGCCAAACTTGCTTCCTATACTTCTCTATGATTGATAGCAGATGGCATGCTTTAAAATAAACCTATCCATTAGCAGTCCTCTGTGTTTTTACTCAAGGCATTTACAACTGTCTCAACAAGAAAACACATTCGCTCCACGAGCTAGTTTCAGTCTGTAACAGCTGTACAGGTGCAAATCTTTCATTAACTCTTAAATAGTGGTGAAATAAATGTTACATTTTATTTTATCTTTTGGTGGAGAGATCGTACTTCAAAGGAGGTGGGGGTTGGGGGGAATTCCATAGTTCATTTACATGGGGTAGAACTTTATTTTATTAAAACAATATTATGCAGCAGTATATTTTCCCTGGTATCTTATAGGTCATGTGGGTATTATACTGTACAAGTTTGTTCCCAGGGACATAGTTTAAATGATAAATTACCAATCTTAGATGAGAATTTACCAAAAAGAGAGAGAGAGAGAGAGAGACAGACGTACATGTACAGGGCCTGATCCTGCTCTTACTGATGTTAGTGGGATTTTCCACAAGTAATTAGTTGCTGAAATCCATCCATAAATGCAATTTGTTTTGGCTAGATTTCTATATAATAGTCATATACGTTACAATTTTCCAGGCAGTGCTTTGAATACAATGAACTTCACAACACCTCTCCAAACATTGGTACTCTGGCAGCTAGAGCTTAGAATATTACTACCACATCTTTAATATTCGCATATAACATGAATATTAGACAAGATCTTAAAATATTAGTGCCAGATAAAAATGTATTAACAGGGGCATAAGAGTCATTAAGCAGAATAACTATCACTGACTAAATGGATGCTGAAACTTTAACAGGCAAACCAATGTAGATGACAGAAACTTCAGAGAGACAAGAGGACCCTTTCATTTAAAGGGATGTTGGAGAGACTAAGGTTAGGGATTTGAAAGCTAGTAAATAAAACAACACAGCAGGAAAAGTTACATAGAATGTGCCATCTCATTAGTGGCTATCATGCCCGATGTTATTTTTCTTATGTTGAAAAGATAAAACAAGGAGGCAGGCAATATTCTGTAGCAAATAAGTGGAAATTGGGGCATTTTTGTATAAATCTAAAGTAACAGGAGAAAAATACAAATGTGCTTTCAGCACTCTAAATCCACATAGGATAATGTAGGTGCTAAACTGATTTATCATTATGGAATACATCTGGAGTGCCCTTTTTATGACAGAAACAGCAGAGATAAGTGAATCTGAGTTTGAATCACTATGCACCTTTGGCAAATATTTTATAGTAGAAATGCATTGAAATAGGATAAAAACAACAAATGTTACATGTATGTGAACAATAAAAATGTGAAAACCATAGGTAAGAAGAGCTAGTGGGAGCAGCTGGCTGTGTAGAGGCCAGTGGAAAAGAAAAACAGCATTTAAGAATGGAAAGTCATAAAAATATCACACTAGGATGTACCAAAAAATGTGTTAAATACAGTGGCTGCAGGCAAAAGTGTCAGCTCTTAGGTGCTCATATGTATCAGAGCCAGTTTTACTGAGGGATCAAATGCTGGCCAAGCACTGAACTTATTCCTTACACTCTTACAAATGCCATTAGAATGTTAGGACCAAATCTTGGCACCTACTACGCTCCCTATGGGTTAGCCTGGCAGTGCAAAGGGGACTAGCCCATCAATTGAGGATTCCCTCACCAGAAATTAGAAAATTTCCAGACTCCCAAAACCTTAGGTTCTGTTGCTGCTGTCACTTTCTCTAGAGTCAATGGAGAACTGTTCATCATGTCTTAAAACACATGAATGATTTTCCCATCCTGTGAGAATTTTTGAAAGTTTGAAAAAATTTCATCCTGTCCTGAATCAGGGTGAAAAGACAAAAGCCTCAAATTTTCACAAAAACTGATAATCTGCAAAAATGTAGGTTCAGGTCAATTGAAACATTTTATTTTAATAATTTTGAAATATTTGATTTCAAATTCAACCTTTTTCTCTTTAACTTTTATAGTATACATTAAATTTCATAACAAAAAGTCATTTTGAAATTGAAAAAGAAAAACAAAAAAAACAACCACCCCAGAACTTTTCATTTAGAAAATGTCAAAATGGGACATTTCAACACTATCAAATCTTTTGTCAACATGAGAGTCTCAGGAAATGCATTGAAAATAACCCTCTCCCACAAATAGTTTTGGTTCAGGGAGAAAATGTTTTGTTGAAAAATTTCCAACTGTGTCTATTTACTACCAAGCTGGGGAACGGGTGTGCAACTGGAGAGTACTTCTTCCTTAGGCCTACCCCATCATATTATGCAGATACTCTGTGGATGGACTCCCATTAAAGTGAACTGGAGTTTTGACCTTGGAGCACCTAGATAATTGGGCCCAAAATGAAATGCAGAGGGAAAAAATCCAGGCCAATCCCACACAGTATAAGAGCATAAGTAGTATAAATCAGTGGTCTCCAAACTTTTTGGCTTGCGCACCCCCAGGGTGAAGACTGGAAGACCTGCCGCAGGCGCGCTGCCGACGGAACAGGGCCAGAAGACCCGCCGCAGGCAAACACCAGCTGTGGACATGCAGAGCTGCCGCTGAAGAAAAAAAAAGGCGGAGTGCCATCCGGTGGTGCTCCTGTTGCCGCGCACCCCTTGGGATCATCTCGCGCACCCCCTGGGGTGCGCACACCCCAGTTTGGAGACCACTGGTATAAGTTCCTATCTCATCTCTCCTGTTGACTTTATTCATTTGGCACCAATGATGCAAAACCCATAAATGAGTAGTATAAATGATGTACTGCACTGTTAAGTGTCCCAATTCATCATCCTTAAAGGGGAATGGAATGGCAAAGGAAAGATGGCATCCCTTTTTCTTCCCACTCCATCACTAATCTACCTTATCCACCAGTACAGCTCTTCTCTTTGAGATACCTGATTGTAATGTCTCACCTTTTCATTTTGAAAATATGATAAGTCTGCGGGGTAATGGGAAGGTCGCAGATTGCTATTTGCAAGTCCACCACTTATTCTGGTCACTAGCTACCACTGTGTAATGAAACTATTTCCTCTTGCAGCCCTTGATCCAGCATACTGACACACGTGTTTAACTTTAAGGATGTGAATAGACACACTGACTTCAATGGGATTACTCTTGTGCTCAAAATTAGATATGGCCTGAAGTGTTTTGCTGGATCAAGGCCATGTTCCTCTAAAGCAGGTAGACAGCCAAACAAAAAAGATATGTAAAAGAAGCACACATTAATCTTGCAGGCAGTTTTAAAATAAAGTAATTTAAGATTTCTTCAGCTAGTTTTTCAACTTTTGTTCCACTGCTACTCACTATTTACTTGCTAGACACCCCACTGTAAGACAGACAGATAAACCTTCTGATGGCTATTGAACACGGAGGGCTAGCCCTCAGCTGGTGTAGTCAGTATAATCCCCATGGAAGACAATGGCGCTATCACAATCTACAACAGTTGAGAATCTGATCCTCAGTTTTCTACATAGATTTTTACCACAAGTGTTAAAGACTTCTGAGAAGCTGTCCAGTTGAAAGTGTACACACAATTCACATGATTACCTTCATAACGGTGGAGGTGTTCACTGTCAAAATGGCCAGCACTACATATATATTTCCATTTTTAACATTGTTAGTAAGTCGTAGAACTAAAAAGGATTGCAAAGGAATTCTGTAGGATGTTTAGAGCCTGAGATCCTCCCTTTATTGCTGAAGCACCAAATGACCGCACTGCACCTTTAAGCGGGGGCAGATGGGAAGGGAAGGGATTTGTCTGGCTGGCTGAATAAAGGAGGCAGTACTTTATGGCTGGGGGTGGGGGAGGGAGAGATCAAACTGCTGCCTCTCCAGGGTAGTTACCTAGAATGTTCCCAATTAGCTGATCACCTAGATCTGAGCAGTTTTCCTAAGCTAAATTTCAGAATTTTTTCTCATCCCAAAATTGGGGCAAAATTTTGAATTTTTTTGCAAACTGAAAATCAGAAAACAAATCAGTTCAAGTCAATCAAAATGCTTCATTTTTATAATTTCAAAACATTTCATTTGAATTTTGACCATTTTTAATTGTTGTAAACAATTGTACTACTGGCAGGTTACATTTCTAAACAAAAAGTCATTTTGAAATGGAAAGATGAAATTTTGCATTTTGAAAATGTTGAAACAGGATGTTTTGACAAGTTGAAACTTCTTTTGTCAAAATGTTTTTGAGTCAAGAAATTTGTTGAAACTGATCCTTTCATGGAAAAAGTTTCTGTTTTGACTAATTGCCCTTTTATTGGGGAAAAAATGTGAAAAAATTGCTGACCAAGTCTACTTGCTGAGAGTTGCTACTGAAAAAAAGTAAATTTGGAACCTCATTCTACAAGTAATATATGTTCATAACAGCTCCTATGAGTAATCCCATTGACTGTAGTGTGGCTGCTCCCAGGAATAAAATTACACGTGTGCCTAAATGTCTGTCGGCTTGTGACCCTGGTAGGAACTTGAAGCCTTTCTCTGCTAGATATCCTGATCCAGCAAGGCACTTTATCACATGTTCATCCAAGTAACAGAAATACTTATATGCTTAAAGTTAAGCATATGCTTAAGCACTTAGCTGAATTAGAGCCACAGGGCATAACTTATTATGGTACCTCATTTTACAGCAAATTACTTAGGGACTTTATATTAATACAGTTACATTTAATCAGAAAAAAAATGTTATTCCCCCCCTCCCTGATTAATCCTTTTATTGTTTAATGACTTTGAAATATGTGATGTTACTAAGGTCTGAAAAAAATCTCTCTGGCTTAAGTCTCTGGCTTAATCTCTGGCTTAAATTTAAGTCTCTGGTTTAAGTCTTTCCAGAGCTAGTGGCTGCCCCTCAATAATTCCTCCCCCCGCCTTAACTCAACTAAGGGAGAAATTACAGTATAATCACTGAACCGGTAGAACAGCTGGACAATAGCCAAAGAGGGTGGGGTTTTACTCTTGGTTGATTTGGCATTTCTTTGAACAAGTTGGATTTCTGATGATGGTGTCTATACCTCCCCGGCAATGCTGCCAATATTACATTTTTATTTGCATTAAAAAAGGAGAGGAGGTTAAAAAAAACCACTCCTGAGTCACAACATAAAATAAATGACATTTTAGAAAATTAACTTAATTAATTTAACCAAGTAAAGGAAAGGTATTGAAACAGTATTGTATGCCTAACATTACATGACTTTAAACTGACGGTAAGAAATATATATATACACCATACTCAAAATAGATGCAGTAAGATGGTAAGCAAATGAAATTTCAACAAAAATGTAATGCAGAACATTGGAAACAGTATTTGAACTGTACAGGGCTGATTCACTGCACATACACATTTCAATGTGCAGTCTCTGCTTTTTACATTTTAAGTCCGTTCTGAATGAAAACTGCTGTTTTATCTTTTTATCGTATTTCTTAGTGTATAGAGATGAGTTGAGGTTGTCTTAATATGTATTGATAATAAATAACTTAATCTCAAAGTTTTTGCAAACATTATGTATACAAAAATCACTTCATCCATCACTGGAGTGGAACATGACACCCCGTTTAACCCAGCTACATTCCATAACAGTTTGGAAGAGGAAGTGATGAATAGTGTATCCAGTTATAACTGCAGGAGGACTTTAGGACTCAATCCAACATGCATTGAAGTCAATTGAAACTCCCATTGACTTTAATGGGAACTGGAACAGTCCCTTAGGTAAGTAAAATGTAAATGCATTACCTGGAATTTGGCCAGTACACTAGGATTAAGACGTTCAACGGTATTTCAGTGACCACCAGGTCAGGATCTGAGTTTTATGTCTTATCTGATGTTACTTCCAGCAGCACAATGACCATTAGCATTATGTTAAGACATTGATTCACTACTGACTCAGAGGGAAAACTGCCATTTTCTGAATGACTAACCTTTCCTACAACACCCTGCATTTTCCTTGGAGTTCTTCCACACAAGCAACAACAAGGCATGACCCTGGTTAGTTTGAGAGATATGTTAGCATCACAGTCCAAAGTTGCATGTTTGTAAACTGCAGATAAACTCTGTCTTCCTAATTCCAGTATCTAGGAACAATACCACAACAAGAACACCTAGTGTTATGCTTTTCAAAGGCAAGTCTGTTTTCATTTTACCTGGAATGCTTGCCATACCCACCAGAGACTGTACCTCTCCCCTTGCTTTTAAGTAATGCAACGGCTTGAGGCAGGGTGGTGATGTCAGTTGGATTGGCAGGTACAGCATAAACAGAAGCAATCCATTAAGGGGGAAAAAAAACTTTTGGAGAAGATTTTAAAAGTTTCCTGATGGATCAACATCTTTGAGATTAAACATTCCCACATGTAAGTTGACATTTTAAAATATAAAACCTATGAAAGATAAGAAGGAAATTATGAGAAATACAACCTTAAATATTTTGAAGCATGACTTCCTGGATTATGTGGCAGTTGGCAAAACTTTCAGGGAAAAGATGCACAGAGTTTAATATACTTCTTTGCCTAAAACTTTTTTCTTCCTGGCCCTTAATATTTTCATGTCCTTCATTTTAATGCTTCTACACCTACAAGAAATACCTGAAGTATCATTTGAATGATGCTTTTAATCTCAGCTGTTTTAGATCAGTCTTTCAAAATGTGTCCGTTTAGCAGTCAAGAAAGCACTGTCAAAAAGATTTATTCTAAAGAGGACAAAACTAAAATAAAATTGAACTTCTATCCCTGTTTGGATGGGGATCATGCTTTGCTATGGATCCCTGGGGGGCTGAATCCAGCGGTCTATCCTGGATTAAAAAAACAAACAAATGACAGAGTTATACAGTACACAACTAAACACTGCTTTCAAGATGAAATTACTAGTCAACAGGGAAACACTTTAAAAAAAATAAGGGGTGGCCACTTGACTGAAGCTGGCTGACAGACCGGAAACTCCATTGCCAACAGGTTTGAGTCCTGCTGGGGTCTTAATAGACCAGTTTCCCCATTGTGATAAAGGTGTGACACATAGGAATCCTGGTAAGGAGGTTGAATTTTAGTTTCTGGCCCTCCGCTGACCTTACATTGGTCAGGATTACAAAAGGTTAATACCTCTTTGATTGTAGTGGTCATTATTTCTTGGTTGCAATTGCTGCTGTTATGGTTCATCTTCCTTTTACTTATGAAAATCCAATGAAAATAAAACATAATACCTGCTAAAAGTAACAACCACAGACGCATATGGCCAGTTAATAAAACACACAAATAGAGAGGTCTAGGATGTCAGTCAGAGTAGACAACCTGAGACACTGGACACAAGAGAGGATTATTCTGCCTCTCGTTGGACATCTGTCAACAATTACATTTGATCACACATGTTCAAAAACCAGTTTCTTCTGCAGTGGCCTGTTCAGCTGCTGAAGTGGATCCCCACTTAGCACCATCTTTTTGGTGTAATTGTGCTGTGATGCATCAGCTTCAGCATCTCTTTTTAAATTGCAAATGTATTAAGAATTCCAGCAAAGAACTCTGTTTCTGCGCCACGGGCAGAGTGTTGTTCTCCATCTCTATGCTCATAGAGTTTGCAAATCACTTCTGCAGAATGGTTGCTGTATCTGCACGCAAGCCACCATACCCTTGTGCTGGATGAGTTTGTGTTGTGTGGTGATTTCCTCTTCTTTTATTGCAAACAAACCTGGTCTCTATTTGTTTACTCTTCTACTCTGTCGTTATGTCTTGGTGTGCATTTTTAATTAGATGCGCTTCAGTTCTTTCATTGCTTGTTGATGCTTTCATGTGGGAAACACAGTTTTCAGTAGCCCTGGAAGTATTTACTGTTCTTTGCAGATTCAGGTTCATTTATCGTAGAGACGATTATCCATTGTACTACTAATAATTTGGTCTCGAATTAATCCATTTGTAAAAAAATCAGATTGCTATGACTTAGCTTTATCATATAGGTCTATTACAGAATGGTCAATTGTCTCACCTGGCAACTAGTTTCTTGTAAAGAAAATTTGTCTTTCCCTAGTGAAATTCTTCATGAAATATTCCTGAAAGCTTTGGATGACTTCTTCTAGCAGTTTGTGTCACTGCCACGAGAATTTACTGTAGAGTTTAATGCCTCTGGGCTGGGCAGTGTGATGGACTTCACTCTCTCCAATTCTTTCAGTACCACTGGATTTCAGGCAGATCCGGAGTCACTCTGAGCATCTCTTCTAGTTCTCGTCCAACTTTTCTTCCAGGTTGAATCATTCAGGTGGCTTCATTAGCTCCATCTTTGCCAAAATTTAGTTTACCTCCAACACCATATTAATAAAGGTGTGACATGCAGGATTGCTGGAAAGAGACTGAACTTTATTTCCTGATTCTAGTCACATGATATGGAGAGAGTTACAAAATATCCACTGAGTCTCCTGTGCCTACCGTTACACCCTCTCCCAACCCAAGGATATATTCCATGCAGACAGGGCTCAGAAATTTTCCTGTACCCTGCCTGCGGGGAGATATCTTGTCTCCCCACAGACTTCCAATATGGGGGCATTGCGGTGCGCCTGTCTTCTAGCTTTTGTTGCAAATTTGTATAGCATGATCATTGGACTGTATGATACTGCTGATGTGAGTTATGTGACTTGCCTAGAGAAGGAGCAAGCTTCCATTTGTGGTGCCAGGATGGCATTTTCTTCTATCATCCACTTGGCCAAGTGGTAGTGGTGGTTTTTGGCTTCCACTATAGGTATGAATGGGGTAAAAGGGCTTTCCTACAGATCTTTGTTGAGGGTTATGTTTTGAACATGAAAGGCACTATTTCCTTTCCAAGCTAGATCCTTGTGAAAGCTTATGCTGTTGATTGCATGGGGGCAGCCACATATCACATTGTGATTGGCTAAACATTGAGCATTGGGCAGGAGATGAACAATATGAACTAATAGATCTTTTCCACTTCTAATTTCTGTGCTCAAATGAATCTTTGTTACTGCTCTTAGACATGGAGCCAACTGTTACTCACAACACACCAGATATTTTCTTTTTTTGCTGACCTGTAGCTCAGCAGAGAAGCTTTCAAAGAAAACAAACATAAAACTGTGAGAAACCAAGGGAAGATATGGACTGGCCCACTCATTAATGCTGGAATGTGGAAACTATGAAGACATCATTTTTATTACCAATACTGGAAAGCAAAGTCACTGAGTGGGCTGGAATACAAGTTATACTACATGCAGTAGTTTAAAAAAAACTGCAAAAATGGGTGTAACCCTGGGCTTCAGTACAACTGGCCTTTCAGCCCCCACTTGAGATTTGTACATCCCAAGGGGAAACTGTGGTTTGGAATAAAAGTGTGCATTTAATTTCACTTGGAGAACTTATTGGAGTTGGCACGTCAAGAAAGAATCTAAAGTATATTTTTTGTCATGGTTAGTGGCCCCTCACCACTATGTTTGATTATTTTGGAATAGGAAAAGTTAAATTCTTATAGAATATTGATTTACAATTCATGATCATGCAGGTAGGGTGCATGGATTCTGCCAACTTGATCACAGAACTTAAATCTTATTCTAGCTCTTTGCTGTGAGAAAATAAAACTAAAATGTAAAAAAGCTGAAAACACAGCCCCTGATTGCTCAGGGAATTTTCTTAGTCATACATTATCTTTCCTTGTAGTGTAAGATATTTTGTCTCTGATGAAACCCATAGCAGAAAACTGGCCTGACACGTTTCCCTAGATTTCTAATCCAGAGCAGCCAATTTTATTTTTATCATATGTCTTCTTTTCTCCCCATGGTTATGTAAAACCTAGGAATACAGAGCAAAGGAGAGAGCTAATTTTAAACCAGCAAGTAACTTCCAGTGGAAGATTTCTTCAGTTACATTCATTAAGACTACTCTGGGTGCTTTTATAAAGATTTAGGTGCCTCCAAATATAACAGGGGTAGATGCCAAGTTGGTAGGTTGAATATTTTCCTAGCAGACATATTACTTTAACCACAGAGCTGGTGGTTTTGTCTTGACATTTAGTTCAACATTTCTGGAAGTACAAGGCTGTATCTTCAGAAACCATTTGTGAAGAGTTGCTGTTTCAAAATCAATTGCTGCATAAAAGTGTATGTGTGTGGTGATGGAGCGGTAATGAGAAATATCTTAACAGAAATAAGGGACATTGGTACTTTGTTACTCCAGAACCTTTATCTTATGTTACTTAATCCTCCCTATATTTTAGTATACTTTTTTGTCTGTTTCTCTCTCATTCTAACTCTGGATGAGAACTTAACTTTTAACACAGTAAATTTGTTTTTTTTCCCCAGACCTTTCTTAGTCCATGTAGCATCTTTGTTTTTGTTTTCAACTCATCCTTGAACCTATTCTGCTTAATTCTGTTCTAAGTGGAATAGATAGAAATTGAGTTCCCAACCTGAAAGCTCAGAATGAAGAATGACTGAATGTATGTGTATGCATATATACATTACATATATGTATGCATAAAATAGCTATAGATGGGTGGATAAATATATTTTCTAAAGACCACTGAGTAGACTTTAGATTGTGTAACCTGACAGATTGGGTATACCGCAAGAAGGACAGGAGACTCGTTATGGGTTTTAATAAGGTTGCAACTTTATTTTATAGATGTCTGGGATGATCTGGCAGATAAAGTGTACAGTGCAGGCAAATCCACGCTTATTCAAATCCATTTTAGGGGGCTTCCACCAGGCTCCCTTTGTTTCCATCCAGGCCCCCCAGCCGAACCATGGCTTGGACCTTACCATCCACCAACCTCATAAGAGGGTTAAGGAGGGCTATGAGAACGTGGGAGGTTGGCTCCCTGACGTACCAATCATAGGAGTCCCCGAACCCTCTCCCCGTTCTGTTCCTTTATCCAGTACCTCCTTTGAAGTCTTTTACCAGGCCATTTATCTGGTCACTGACTACCCTCCCTATGGAGTACCTGCACTGAACATCCGCCCAACCTTACAAAATAAGTTGTGACATATGGCCTACCACCTTTTCTATTCACCAGAAAAGGTCCATCCTCACACCCGCTGTGGGGAAGGCAAAAAAACCCACACTACACCAAAGCCAATTCTGGTGGTATGGGAAAAATTCCTTCCCAACCCCCCCTTTAAAAGGGGGTGACTAGTGTAATGCCCACAGCAGGTCCTAACCCATCCTGCCATTCACCTCCACTAGGGGAGGGAGGGTAGGTGCTGGCTTCCTCGTTGGTTGGACATACAGACTTGCCCCACCCAGGTATATGCATTACATATGTGTATATGTGTTTGCATATAATACCTATAGATGGGTGTATACATATATTTTATAAAGATCACTGAGTAGACTTTAAATTATGTAACCTGACAGATTATCTTCAAACAATAGCTCAGTGTGGTGCCTTTATTTATTATGCTGTTAGCTTGGTCAATGCTCCACCTATCTTTATCTTCTTTTGTGGTCTATGTCTGGAACAGCATTCCTGACCCTGTTTGCTATGTCTCCACCTGTCTTCCTTTAAGTCCCATCTCAGAACTCATTCCTTCAAGTTGTTTTTCATGGCCAAAAATCTTCAGTGAGCCCCCCATTCATAAAGTTTCTGTATTCAGAAAAGCACTTAAGCATGTTCTCACGTAATAAAGTCCATGGACGATAAGCACATACTTAAGTGCCATCCTAAATAGGGATGGATTTAAACATAAAGCAAAATGATTTCCTGAATTGGGGCCTTGCAGTTTTGGATGCTTAATTGTTATGGAAATGAGGCAGCTCATTTACGTGCCTAACTTCAGGCCTACTTGTCCAAAAGTATTGGCCTATAATTTGTGTGTGTGTGTTTGTAAAATATAAAATGAAACTGTGTAATTCACAAGTCTTGTGGATTAATCTCATAAGTGACTTCATGACTATGTTGTCCCTGGGTGGTTATCTCTACCTGATGCTCTTGTTTGGATTGATGATCCAGTCCTGCAGCCTGATCCACCTAGAATGCAGGATTGCAGTCTGAGGCTCTGGGGCAAAAGCTATTTCATTAACCATTTTAGGGAGGCAAAAGATAAGTAATACATAAGGAAGGAAAGAACAATGTAAGTAATTAAGAAAAACCAGGAGTTTTTTTTTGATTGGGTCTGGGATTTTTCCCCTGCCTCATCCTGCTAAGTAAAATATCAGGTTCTGAAATTAAGTACACAAAGGCATTTCAGCCTTTCAAAGGAAGATGAATGTTCCACTGCAACCCTAATATTTACTAACAATTAAAGTTCTATATACATCAATACAGGCTCTCTTAATAAAATATATTTGGTTCAAATCTACATTTGAAGTCTATGGCTGTACTGTTAAATTAGACGTTCTATCACAAGAGTTCAAGCCTCTGTGCTTTATGTATGTGGAACTAAAGTTTTAGGTCAAACTTTTTCATTCCTTTTAATCTGGCAAAAAACTAGAATGCACCAATCCTTGTACATAATTAGAAAATTCCCTGTGAAAATGAAGATTGCTAGGAGTAGCATCTTTGTTAAACGCTAGCTAGACCAAACTAGTTCCAGACTGCTCAGATACTGAGCACATTGGTCTTATGACTATGTGCAGTCTAAATTGATCTCTGAGCCTTGCAAAGGGAAAGAGTTAAGTCTGCTTTGCTCTTCTAGTTGGCAGAAAGTTTGCAGTTTAAAATTACATACTGACTCTGGTGTAGAGACGCAAGAAATTATAGAGCAGACGCTGTCCAGGACAACGTATAATTTAAAATGTACTAAAGAATGTATACCACATGGCAAAGTAAGTGAAGTGCTTCTTCAAATATAAGTGTTTTGCATAGAAAGGCTGTAATTATCCACTCCTGGGGAAATGTTTGCATTCATTCTAAATCAATATTTACTATTCATCTCTTGTGTTCAACAAAACAAGGATTTAACATTTTTTTATTTTAATGAGGTACTAAGACTACAATAATTCTACAATGTAATTGTCTTGATACAAAATATTGCTAAATTGTGTTGCTATTTCTGGAAGGAGCAGTTTTTAAAAGGAGGGGTATCCCTATTAGTGAAATGTTACTACAGTAACGTACAATTCAAACTCAGCCAAGCAGGGAGACTCACCAGTTTCAAAGAGAAGTTAAGCTGCCTTGCTGTTAAGGCCCTTAACTAGGATCATTCGGGTGAGTCTTTTGTCTCCACCCCTCACCCCCACCACCACATATAAATATGGAGCTCTTTATAATTATTTCTTTTCAGATGGTGTCAACAGCAACAACAACAACAAATGGATATAATTATTTTTTCTGGGTTTAGGATTTTTTTCCAGCCCGCTTTTTTTTTTGATCCCCTGCTGAAAGACAGTGAATGGTGAATAGTAACAGGGCCAGATTCTTCTCGTATTCACACTGGTGTTAATGGAGTGGCTCCAGATGTATACCTCTAACTGAGCAGAGCTGGGACATTTTTTTTCTTATTTTATAGTGGGACACTGGCATTTCCGTCCATTTGTTGTTTTGAAGATGTTGCTCTGAATGAAAAAATGTTTGTTTATATGTTATCCAAGGAAGAAATAGTGAAGTAAACAACCTTTGTAATACCTTATAGGAACAATAGAATTAGCAGCACAGATCCTCCCTCCATTCAAATCTTGGAAATATAGGAAACATAGGAAATGACTATATCTCAAAAAGGTTTGAAGTTTAACATGGGGTTGAATAAGCATTACCTGAACCCTTGACTCTGCAAAACTGAGCTGGAAACTTTGAAATAATAGCCTTTCCTCTAAGTATTTCAGTTCATTGGTCCTGGCTCGAAAATGGAAATGAAATAAATTTACCTGAACATTTTGCAATCTTTTAAAAAGCCCACAACTTCCCTTTTTGTGAGTAATTTACAACTCCAATATTTCCTTTCTTTGCAGTGCAGTAATATTCCACTATAGCATTCCACCCAATCAGTTGCCCTACCGTGGTGATATCACAATTAAATAAAGAATGTGCACTAGTATTAAAGTACTTTGCTGCCAGAGTGTACCTGACATTCCTTAAGACGTATATTTGATACCACTGCCACTGCTGACTAATGTTGTTTCATTGTTTCCTTGTATTCTCCTGTCTGTCTGTTTGTCTGTGTCCATCTGTTTTCTGTTATGCTTAGACTGCAAACTCTTTGTGGCTCTGACTGGTTTTTCATGTTCTGTGTTTGTACAGTGCCTAGCACAATGGGGTCCTGGTCCATGACTTGGGCTCCTATGCATTATAATACAATTAATAAATAATAACATCCAGTCCTCTAATGTTGTTTTTTAAACATCAGTCATACATTTGTGGTATTGAAGTGGCTGCATCTCAGAATTCTCTGTCTGAAAAACTTACTGCTCATGAGGAATTTCTTTTGCCTGTCCTGCCACAGAACTTTGTCTCCAGGACTTAAAGATGCCAAGGGTATTGACCCCCAGTTTGTCCAAGACAAATCTTCAAGTATATGCATAGGACACAGCGTTAAAGTGATCAGAGGACAGCAGTGGGCCTTGGCAAAACACACAATTGAATCAAATCATATCAACTGGAAACACTTTATGTAGGAATATCCATCTTTGAAATCCTTTTCTTCTCTTTTATGGTTGCTTAATGTTGCCCACCATTTAAAAGGTTCTGATCCTTCTGGCCCAATGGGAAATATCATTCCTGCGGCTATAATTCAAGACATCAGCACAGACCTTTGCGTGAATACAAACTTGTATGCAAGTGGATAATTCTGTATATTTTTTCTACAAAGAAATGTTGGAGTTGTTCTTGTCCAAGAAAATCACTCACGTAAATGGGGTGAATAGTCCTGAGAGAAGAGCAATCTCTTTCTGCAGGAAATGATATTGTAACTGGTGTTTTAATTCTCCAGATATTTCACTCTCAACACACAGGGTAACAAAAGGCTATATAGTGCCTAATCATTCAACAGTGATCCTGTGAGAAAGCAGAAGGTTAAGAGCAAGTTCCTAAAGTCTCTAAAATCAATGGGACACTAGAATGGGAACTGAAGTGTACCAGAAGGGACCTCTTGAGGGTCATTAAAAAAAAGCAGAAACTGATTATGAACAGAGCTTTTACCCAAAGAACTGGAGGGGGCCAGCAAAACCATTCTACTGCACTCCAGTTAAATGTCTAATAGTGGAGACATTTTCTACACAGCCCATAAAGGATAATGAGGAGGGCTTTGATAGCTTTAGAGAGAGTTGTTCTGTCACTGTTCACAAAAAGATCTAAGCATATATTAGCAGAGAATGTATGTAAACACAGAAAGGGAAGATGTTAGCTGAATACTGTGGATTTCATCTCTGTGATGTGGTTAATCTATTATACATGAGAAAAATAGCATCAGCCTAACATTAAGGTGCAAATAGAAACAGAGGTAAGCAATGAAACTATGTGTTAAGGCTACACTCAATGATCTCACCTAGAGGTGACTAGGTATTTGTAAAGAGTTGGAAATGATGGGTGATTTTACATACACTGGACTAGATTCAGATCTTACCTACTCCAAGGCAAATGAGAAATATGGTTCTGATCTAAAGGCCATTGAAGTCAATGGAAGTTTTCTATCAGTTTAACTGGGGTTCACATCAGGCCCTAATTGCATTCCAGGTAATTTTTCTGATGGGAAAAATGTGTGATTTAATGGCTCAATCATGGTAGTGGAAGTCGGGAAGTTTGAGTTCTCTTCCTGTTTCTGCCACTGACTGTCTGTGTGAGTAAGTCACTCCCTTGTTCTTCTCCTTTCTCCGTCTGTAAAACTGGGATAATCACACTTTCCTATCTCACTGGGATATTGTGAAGAATATTTGTGAAAAACTTTGAGACCATTGAAGGAAGGTTCTATTAAAGTGAAAAGCATGATATTTTTCTTATGCTTTATAGTTATTCAGAACAAAGGAGTCAGTGGAAGGTGGAGTAGTGGTCTTAACTACTAGTTCCAGTCTTAATGTTGCTTAACATAGAATAGTCTATGAAGGCCAGGTTTTTCCTGTTGGGGCAGCCCTTCTTTGGGGGCAGTACAGTGTCACAGCCACAGCATATTCTATGAGAGGCACAGTGCTGCAGGGAACCTCAATATCTTCTAGTGCTCCACAATGTGCACATGCATTGCAGCATTGCTTCCGTTCAGAGCAGTATGTTCTGCCATCTGTGGTGGTTACCAAGGCACTCACATGGTATCGTGATGGGTGGGTGGCTAGGCTGGTAGACTGTATTTGTGCCTTTGGAATAAGAGACACTGCCATTTGGGAAAACTATCAAAAATCCTCCCTGATTAGAATTGTATGAGTTCTTCCATTGCTAGCTTAATTAGTTGCGGCTCTTTCCAACACTGCTGAACTTGACTAGAAATGGTCTAGATTTTTTTTAAGGATGGCTTGTATGTGGATAAAGTGAACCTAAGTCAATCTAATGGTGTTACACCAAAATCATGCAATATTTGTGGTGTGGATTGTTGTCCATTTTAAACCAGGTTGAAACTTTGCTTTGCATTACTGATTACCCTCAAATAGAAAATTTGCAGGGAAAATCAGGGGGTGAGAATGCATACAAATTAAAACCCCTGAAATGTAAAACATCCAAACAAACAAACTGAAATCCATTTAACATGGAGTAGTTCAGTTTTTAAAGTGAAACCATATTTTAGCTCAAGCAAGTGAAAGATGAAAAATCCAAACCCACTGAAAAACAATTTTTGACTTTTCTGTATCTAAAAATGAGCCTACCTCATTTAGTCTATTTAAAAATTTTGTATCCATGCCACTTGCATGCCAAGTTTGAATGTAATGTAAATGAAAATGGTTGAGTAAAAAACCCTTGAAAAACAGGGTTTATAATGGAAACAGTAATTGACCCTTAACTACCGCATCAAAAATACAATACTATAATACAAAGCCTAGTGCTTGGGATCCCATTGCTGCTTCTAACCTCAGGCTGGCAGACTAACACCTCACCACAAAGCCAACTAATGTTTATACTTTAAATTTTTTTCTGCAACATGGCAAGTAGGGAAGAGTTATAGGAGCAACATAATGTTGGCCAATAGTTCACAAGTTCTCAAATTTTCAGTATTTCCACCGTTGCCAATCCTCACTGAATTCACAGAAACATAATGGTACTTCTCCTCTGGTCTGATGTTGCACACTGGCGAGAAAGGTGATTTTATTTCACCTTAAATGGTAGCATGGCATCATAATTGTACCTCATCTTCTTCAGCCTTAGGAGTGGTTTCCCTGAATCAGCAGTGAGCAGGGTACTCCTTTTGGGTCCGGTTCAGGTGGAAAGGAAAGGCTGTTGACTCTCATCCCCTCCCGTCTACATGGCTATTTACAGCATAAGGGGAAGGGAAGATGGTGGTGCTGAGAATGGAACTGCGTGGTTGTGCCACACATATGAGCATACAATTGGCTAGGCCAGGGGAGGCAGCTGCCAACCTGTTTGTTGTGCAAGGCTGGGCTAGGGTGCCATCTTTGCCAGCAATTATGTTTGTGACACATGGTGTATGATACTTTGGTATATGATGAAACCTATAATCCGCCTTGAAATGGGGGACTATGATCCTGCGGATGAGAAATTTTAGGGATGAAGGTTCAGCTAATCCATGAGTGGAATTCCCATTCAGTCCTGTATGTAGGATCAGGTTGACCCAGCCTCAGTAATGCTAGGAGTCTACACTGACATTCAGAAGAAGGGAATTTGAAAGCATTACTTGAAGGAAAAAAGGTGACTTATCTGAATGGAGAATTTCTACAGATCGTTTGCAGTACTTTAAAAATTCTCTCCTTCTCTGTGCACAAGTAGTGTATTAAGTTCATGCTTTCAGATGCAACAAGAGAAGCAGAGGACATAGCAAATATAATTTCTGTCCCGAGATTGTTGTTGTTCAGCTACAGATTAAAAATGTATATTTTTATTATTTTTAAATATTGTAGAAATAAAACTATATAGCTATAAGCTCAGGACACTACTCTGACACCTATGTGAGCATTTGCATCTACACCTTCAGCAACGGCAATGAGAGTTGCCTTTCACCCGTTTTAACAGGAGTTGCAGTAAGCAAAGGCACAATTACTTCTTAGGGACCCTGCACTCTTGTGTGGTTGAAGATGACATATATGTAACTCCAAGTGGTGTGGGGCAGGAGGTGGTGCCAGTGAATCTTCAGTTAGGTCTTTTCTACTGACCTAAGGTGAAGAGGTGAAGAATTTACAAAAAGGGTTAGGGGAAACATCAACAGAGTCTTCATCTCATACTCTCCCTTCCTAACACCAAATGAGAAACAAAGTACAGCCACATAGCTAACAGATTCTGTGTTTTGTATTAAACTATGAGAGTGACTTTGTTAAGCCCTTTTATTCAACAGGGCCTCTGTTAGCCATAGGCCTATGGTGCTGGCCACTCTATGCAAAACTAATGGGGAAGATGAAAGGTGTTGACCATAGTCTATACTTGGATTTTGGTTTCTTCTGCACTTTTTTTTACCCATGTCATTCAAAACGGTAACATGTCGTAAACTAACTACCCCATCTGCTGCTCCTGACAGCATTGCCCTACCCCTTCTCTGCCACCATTCACATAATTATTGAAGAGGTGGATTAGCCAGGGATATACAACTGAAAGGATGCCCTAGAGTGGGAGAGGGGTAGCTCAGTGGTTTCAAGCATTGGCCTGCTAAACCCAGGGTTGTAAATTCAATCCTTGAGGGGGCCATTTAGGGATCTGGGGCAAAAATTGGGGATTGGTCCTGCTTTGAACAGGGGGTTAGACTAGATGATCTCCTGAGGTCTCTTCCAACCCTGATATTCTATGATTCTAGAGTATCCTTCATTATCCCTTCCTTCACAGATCCTCACAGAACTGTGTGAAAAAAGTTTGCAGGAGATACTGTCGCCTCTGGCTGAATGGTCATTGCGATTACTGTATCTAGTTGTCCTTGCTGAGCAGTCCAAGGTTCTGCTGAAGATATCTGGCAGTAGATATAAATATATTGACAGAAATTACTGCAATTTTAGAGACAGATTTGCTTGCATTTCCAGTAATCTCTCACCCATTCTTAGATGATTTTCTCTCTATTGGCTCCAATAAATTCAGTTCTTTTCTGAAGGAACACCAACACTGGGCATTAACTTGCAGCTTCCTATGTAGAGATTGAATCTTTCATTTCTAAATATCCTATTGACTTCAATTTGAAGAGGATCAGGCTCTTACTGTGCTACATTATTATTAAGATTGTTGGTTATGCAAGTCATTCCTTGATTTGTGTCAAAGCATGACATCTTTGTTTAAGAACAACCCCATTTGAAAATGCAATGACTAAGAAAAGGAAGTCAGGACTTTGGACCTTTGTGATTATTGCTCTGTGTCACTTATAAGGAAAGAGAGAGAGAATAGAATATTATATAAGCTGTTCATTAATATTTAGATTAAACAAAAACAACAGAAGAAACAGTTACTTATTCAAATAAATGTATACAGACATAGGAATGCCACCTCAGTCTTTGGCAATGGATCAAGTAATGATCAGGATTTGAATCTATAGAGACATTAACATTTCTAAAACAATCACTCTGAAATAAAGCTCAGAATGTATATTTAAACTATGGAAAAATACACCATGAATATGCAGTTTGTGGCTAACTGCACCCTATTGTTTTGGGCACTTGTCCTGCCTTGTAAAATCTTTTAAGAGAAAAAAACTAGAAAGCAAGATATATTTTGAGGCATGTATTTTAGGTGGTTTGTAATAATGTATTTTCCGCTTCTTATCTTTCTTTCTTTGGTTTGCTTTTTTATAAGGGTATTATCCAGTTTAGTGTGGCACAGTTCAAGTGCACAGCTTCAACCTTTTCCATGATCCAAAATGTGGGGTGGCAGTTTGAAAATAAAAAATATCCTTAATGAAGAGTGGAAGCTCCTGTTCTTTTCCTTCCTCAGGACACATGCCTTAATCTCTGGCTCAAAGCTTTGTCAAATGCTGCAGTAAAAAACTGGCAAGCTCAATGCTACTAATGGAGTGAAATTGCAACCAGGTTGTTCATTTCTTCATATTGTTTTTCTTCTAAATACTGTAGCAACAGAAACTCCACCCATCTCCAAACTTCTGTAATGATCATTTAGTGACTTTTGTGACAGTCCTACAATACATTTAAGTAGAATTTAAATTATGTCACTAAAACATACTGAGGATTTGGATGCTTATATAGGTCAGTTATAAGGAAAAAAAGATTAAAACCAGGGGCTGTTATAGGGATATTAAGTTCTTCCTGAAGATAGAAAATTATGGTATTTATGTTTATAACTTTTGACAGAGTATCTAAGTCATTGATATTATGTCTCTTGCATAGTAGAAGCTGAAAGCATTTGATTTTGGCCAGAAGACTATTAAAAAAGGTTTGAATTGCTCAAAATCTCAATAATATGAAATTGGAAATGTTTACACTCTACAAGTGTTTTTATTTTTTTCATGATATCAGCAAACTGACTAATATTGATTAGAATTAGTGTGGCTTCTACCAGTTTATGTGAGGAACCAAAATCAAAAATTCCTTCATTCCTACAATGCCTGAGTATCTCTCACTTCTCAAGGGGATATACCATAGTCATTTTATTAGCTCCATTTTCATTTTCTATCAGCACAGTGTTTTCTGCACTTGAAATAAATCAACATGCAGAATTCACTTATCTCCAAAGCCACTTTGCATAGAGGTTAGGAAGTCAGAAATGGCATTAACCAGGCAGCAACAAACATCCCATTTCCTATGTGCAGCTTGCTACTATTTAAATATCTGAAAACTTTTAGTGTGCAAAAAAGCAAATATCCAATCACCAATGCTAGGCGCAGGAATTAGTGGTGTTTCCTTAATCTCTGCTAACCTGGTTCTGTCAATGTCAAAAATTGCATGACCATGAGGGAGAAGAGCAATAGTGGATGGATGGGTAGGAAAAGCAGTTCATTGCTTACATGTAACCAAATAACGTACCTGTGTTAGCACTGAATAGTCCATGTCCTTGTATGGGAGAATTACTGACACAGTTATGCGCATTTGAAACATTGAGCTTCCTTGAGAAAATATATGATGTATAGGAGTACATGCACTTGCACTTATCCAAGGCTACCTTAAACTATGCCAATGGATGGAGAGAAATGGAAGAGAAGAGCATTTCCATACTTCAGCCTTCCAATATGTGTTACAGGATGTTACTGCAGGGGTTTCTAGGTGGGATTCTTCTCTGTGGAAGATGAGAAACCACACTCATACTCTGCCATGGGTTAATTTTTGTCTTCTCAGCTTTTCCTCACAGAGTCATGCTAGTTAGGTTCTTTCAGCCCTGAATTTCTGTATATTCCACATGCACCTGTGAAATATGCTCTCTTTATTTAAATGCATGTTTTCCCCATGCTTGTTAGCTCAGATAGTGTTAGCTTCACTGAAGTCAATGATGCTGTAACAGTTTACACGAGCTGGGGATCTGATCCAATGTATTTAAAATATAAATGAAGGCTATGCTTTTGTCAAATCTAAATACCTCAGTGTCTGCATTTGAACTGATGTTTTTGATGGACTTTTTATGCACATGAGGGAGCTAGGAATGGAGCTGAAAATAAAGAAAGATCTGGTCATCTTGGAATATTTCCACCATCCAATAACTGAGAAAATGTTTGATGACCAGATCTTGCACTTTTTAAGCCCCATAAATAATTTTGCGAAGCATTTTAAAAAATGTGAACAATGTAAATTCAAGCATAAATGCACATACAGAAAACATGGATACAAATTCTAAAACTTGCACACACTCCTCATAGTAACCTATATTCTAGAGTTGCTATACAAACAGCCCTGAGCTCCCTGCCTTGAACAGTTTGAAATCTAACCCAACAACCTATACATATAAGCTATGGATGGGATACAATAAAAGCAATTGACTGAGCTTGTGATGAGGATGTGCCTTGTTAGTTTAATGATTTTCTGGGGAGAAATCATTGTCTATTTCATTACCATTTCTTATAATGGGGACCAGGGTTTATAGATCTCACAGAAGAAGTGTGTTTTGGGAATGACTTGAAGGAGGAGAGGAGGGAAACATGGAAGGCTAGTCAGGAAGGAGGCTTAAATCATGGAGGCCAGCATAGACAAGAGCGTGGGGACAAGAATGGGAGGAGCACTTGGCAGGTATGTAGAGCAGTGTGGATTGGGGGAGTATAAAGAGACATGAGCAGAGAGAGGTGAGAACTAACTGGTACAGTGTTTGGAAGGACAGAATGAGGAGATTAAATCTGAGGTGAGGGGAAGGGATTTAAGAAGATGCTGGAAGCTGGCTGAAGCTCTGGTCAAGTTAGATGACTTTTGCAGCAAAATTTTGGATAGCAATTATTAGAAATGAAACGTGGCCCATCTACCATTCAGTGATAGCATTACATAGTTTTCCGCTTACACATGCACAAACCTTGATTAGTGCTAACGGTCCAAAGAGACAGACAAGTATTAATGTAAGGACGCCAGTTGTAAATCAATATTTTAAATAAATTGTTTTAACTGTTCATTATGGAAACTTCATTCTGAGAATAATTATAAGTCTAAAAGTAAAAGTGAGATTTAAGTCCTGTGCTGATGGGCAGAGATTTGGCAGGCAGCATACATACTTAATCAGTCATACTATAGCTTCTATGCTTACGTTGGAGCTTACAATGTCTTTGTACTAAGAAACACAGTATATTCATCCATTATATTTATTCAGATTAGGTCATTTTAGAAGCAATGGCAATGCTGTTTTTCAAAGTTATCTGTAGTGGCTTTAAAATGTACCTGCTAATGTAAAACATACTAACCATGGCTGATGCACATTCAAACGGAATAAGGCAGTACAGTTTTAATATGTTTAAAATGCCAAAAGTTAATGGCATATTCTTCCTGGCTTCCTAGTTCACAACAGAATATATATATTTTTTTGTTTATTGAACCATATACATTTACTTCTACATTATTAGCCCAATTTTGTGGGGCAGAGGTCAAATCCTCATGTCTTAGTTAAAACTCATTGATTGTTGTGGTAATTTTGGTAGAATCAGAAATGCAGTAGGAAAACTTTCTATGTTGCTTCTTTTTCTTTTGTTAAGGACAGGATTTATTATTTCTTCTTTTGACCTATAATGTTTTAACACAGTAAACTGTTTGGCTGATGAATTGCAGCAACATAAATATGGTGTGTCTATAACTGTACCAATTGAATAGTGTACATCAACTGTGGGAATACGTGTTGTCTCTGTGTTCTTATGCAGGTCCCATCACCATAGTTTTTTAGCACATCCTAAGTATGAAGAAATGGAAACAGTCTCTCTTTCCCTTCCATTAACAGTCTCTCTTTCCCTTCCAAGTAAGTAGAAGTAAATTGCTTGATTAGATTATAGGGTCTGTGTATGTGTGTGAATAACTTATTGTGGGAAATGTATATTAACGCCACACCGATTAATGGTAATTAATGTTCCTATGTTTAATAACAAAAGAATTAATAAAAAGCAGCCACTTACAATAAATTGTTGCCTTGACATCTCTTACTAAAAATAAAAATCCCTAGAATGCCATGTAGATTTTAGGAAAGAACCAAAAGAAAGATTAGATAAAGAAAACAACTCACTGTAACAACAATAATTGTCTAACTGCTTTTTATCTACTGTCTGGAAGAAATTAATGTATTTTATTTAAAATAGTTGGTGAGAATATATTTCAAATAATATAATCAAAGCTTTCTTTCATATATAAACAATGGGCTTTTGTGTGTGAGTAAGGCTTTAAGTGATATTTAACCACTGTGTGAGTCTCTTACCTAACAAGTATATTGCTCATAAATACAGTTTCTCAACACTAAAACCATTTTTTAATTTATACATAATGCTCTTTTAAACACTGTGCCATCCAGTAATACTTATCAACAAATTTGCCATCATCTGAGACATTAGCACCCTGCTTACTACTTGATGAAGCAATAAGTACACTGCATCAATTAAGGAATATTTTCCAAAATTTAGGGTTAAATCATACTATTAGTAAATTTCCCAAATAAATAATGAGTCCTTAAAGCAAGATTGTCAGACATATGGGCTGGACACTAGAGGTGGCCAGAGAAGGAGTTTAATGTGACCTAGCAAGCTATTGCAAAATCCTCCTTCTGTTGCTTCTGCTATGCCTATCCCCTGTTGTGCTAGATTGGCACTGATTTAAATATCACCTCCCACCAGTCACCACAGTGGAGGCAGCCTATATGGATGAGATGGTAAGAGACCTGTGCTAGGAACTCAGAAGATCAGAAGGGGGATTGTATTCATCTGGGGGAAAGGACTTGGCCAAAGTGGCTAATATTGAATGAAATTCTATCCTTTTGAAGAAAAAATGTACATAAAAGAGAAATGTTGTCAGATGTCTGTGTATTCTGAAGACAGAATCATTTATATTGCATTCTGCTTTTACTGTTTTGGTGGATCTGTATGTGCTCTGTCTGTGGCTAGAGTTTCCATGTCTGTGCTTCTGGCAAATATGGTCAGTACTTAACCCAGACTATATTTTTGCACTTACCATCTGCTTCATTCTCACTGTCAAATCCAGAATCTGCCTGTTAGTCATTTCACTCTCAGGTTTTATGTAGATCAGCACAGTAACTAGGACTGGATGAACTGAATGTGATAAAACAGAAACCTAGCTAAATCTCCTGCCCTAAAAATCTGAATGAAACTTTTAGTGAGTAATAATAATAATAAAGGGCTGCATGTGTGTGTATGTAACTTTCTTGTATTCGTTACAATTTATTCTCTGTTACTCTGTATTCCCTTGGTCTGGATGAAATCAGAAATGGAAGTCCCAAAATACTACACAAAAGGCTGATCTTGGGTAATTCCCAATCTGATTAGAAGCGGGAATTACTGAACATTTCACAAGAGAGCCTGTTCTTGCAAGATTTCCACCGTATTTGATAGTCCTCTCACACAACCAGGCAATAACATTACTCTATATATCTTGTCTGAAGGGACCGATCCAGTGCTGGAAATTTGGGCTTGGATGAGAGCTAGCTGTAAACACAGCCCAGATTGAGGAATGTTGGTAGGATGGGAAAAGCAACAAGGAACAGTTAGTGAAGATTATACCCACAACAGTGATTGGGAAAGTGTGCCTGCCATTTGTAATTCAAGTCATGATTTGTGGGCCAGATTAGATTTTCACTTCTCGATCAGCTGTGGCCAAGAACATTTTTTCACTTGTACCTTCTGAGAAGAATGTTACTTTTCCTTTCACATGAGAATATTGTTAGAATGTCCATGCCTTTGTGCACCTCCAGATTAGTGCTCCACATGGGGCTACATCATCTTTCTTTCTTTCTTTCTTTCTTTCTTTCTTTCTTTCTTTCTTTCTTTCTTTCTTTCTTTCTTTCTTTCTTTCTTTCTTTCTTTCTTTCACATTTTATATTACAGTTGAGTCCCCACTGAGCTAGGCACTGTACATACATACACATGACAATGTCTGCCTCCAAAGAAGTCACTGACAGGTGGATGAGACAAACAAGTGGGTTGGGATGGAAAGCATACCGGGACCATTTACAAACATGCCTTCGAGAGAAATCTTGATCACTTTTCCAGGGGTCTGGGTTTACCCCAGCAGAGGAACTGATGCAGTATGAAGAAGAGATTCCAAGGGAGTGCACATCCCTTGGAGCATGGAGTTTAGCTCTGCACTGGCTCTCTACCAGCAAGAAAGAGCAGGTGGAGGTAGTGTGTGGGCACGATCAGATGATCAGCAGCAACATGAATCCGTTCATGGGAGGAGGTGCTCAGAGCTACAGAATTTATTGCAGCACTGCAGCTGCTCCTATGCTTGAGGGGAGAATGATTCTTTTCCCCTGACCCACAAGAGAGCTAATCAGAGCACAGTCCAGGAGGATGAGGGTCTTAGCATAGACTGCTGTTGACTACATATTAAATTGTGCTTTACAGCGAGCACAGAGTGTAACTGCACTGGCTTCACCTTAGCTCCCAGGTAGAACTTAAGGCAGTAGTTTTGTCCTAAACCAATGGTTTTGACATATATAGTTTGGGAGCTGGTCACCATAGAGATCGCGTCTCTTCTCAGCCCTGGGATGGCATGGAAGTAGAATGATCTGAGTGCCATTACAAACAGCCCTGGAGTGGCCTTGAAGGGGTCATGCTCCAGCCGGAGTCCCTGGAGGAATTCTGGCTGGGGTGGATGAGAATTTGTCCTGACTGTTCCAGGGGAACACATGCCAGAGTACCAGTTCTGAGATCCTTTCAGAGGTTCAGCATATGCTGGCCATTGGCTGTGGCCTGCCACCATATTCCTTTTCAGCTAGTTAGCACCGATGCGGGCACAAACAGGGAGTTTGTGGAAGTACTTCCTACTGGGAGTTTTCTTCCTCTTCCCTCCCAATCCCTTTATGCTTCTACACCCTGCCCACCACTGTTGCGCAGCAATATAGTATATCAGGACCTACATGAATCCCGGACTGCTTATTGGGCTAAATTCTGCTTTCAGCTTACACCATTACAACCCAATTAACGTAAAAAGGATTGGACCAGTGTAACTGGGAGGAGAACTTGGCTCAATATGTATTCAACTTGTTCACGAAATGTCCCAGTCTATTTTGTTCATCTTGTGTTTATAAACCATGGTCTGTGATGTAGGAGGTTGAGGGAGAGACAGTGTTTCAGTAGGCTTGGGAGGAGTGCATGCTTGACTGATTCCTTTGAAAGGATGCAGCATACATTCCACTTCATGCTAGGCAAGCTCCGTTGGCCACTGCAGGAGCACAGGGTAGGTTGTGTTATGGTCCCAACAGACCACGTCTTTCCCCTCAACCAGAGAGAGCAAAGTCCAAGATTGGAGCTGGCCACTCTTCAGGGGAGCCTCCTTGAACACTCTCCCTCTTATGCAATCCAGCCTGCTGCTCTGCAACAGAAAAATAAAATGAAGAACACTTAACATGTATATTAATCAACTTGCATTGAGTTACACTGTGATTGCCTATTAAATAAACAGTTATCCATATTATATCTGCCACCCGTAAAACCTGGATTTATGGATGCATGTAATCCATTTATTGTTTATGAACTGAAAGTCCTCCCGGATGTCCCCGAGGGCTGGATTTTGCTTAGGGATCTCTGAGTTAGCTGAAGGAAATGTAAAATCAAATGTAGACAGACAGCTCCCTATTGAATACATATCTACAGAGGCTCAGGAACACTTGTTATTCTAGCATAAATTACACTCAAGAAATTTGCTCAAGATACACCTATTTTGTTTGATAGACTTTGTGCAGAGTTAAACCAAACCCTCCTTAGGGATCTGCCATCACAATCATGGCAGACAGGTAGATCTGGAGATGCACACACTTTGCAGAATGGCAGAAGACCAGCCAATCAATATTTAATGCAAAGGCTGCTGCAGCCCCTCACATGCATAATTTATTCCTACTTTAGGGTACAGATGGGCCTCAAACAAACCCTGTTCCAAACTACAGGGGTGTTAGAAGTGGATCCAAACCTCTCAAATGGTCCTTATCTTTAAAATGGGCCAAAACAAATCCCCATATATCCAATGGAACTGAGTATCTGTACTTTTGGCAGACAAATTGATTACATCTCAGGACAGAATTAGGCCTCTAGAATGAATTAAGCACCCTTAAGTTAATTAACTGCACTAAAATATATTATATGAACAAGCTGAAGCTTATAAACTTTACCACTTTATTGTACAGGATGACACACAAAAGCCTATTGGGCTTAAATAAAATAATCTGAAAATCACATTATGTTGAGTAGTCTAACTGCTCTTGTTTCTCTCAATGAGCAAACATCTTTGCCTAAGAAATTTTCTCCTGACATATGATTAAATGCAAGTGATAGCACACAATACTAACATAACAAGGTATGAGCAAAAGGGATTTGCTTTTGACTAGTTAAGAAATAGGCTTACCAATTCACAAATTTATTATAAGATTAGCCTGTAATACCTGGTAATCACCTTTGTCAAGCAAAATTTCTTCTATGTTAAAAAAAAAAAAAGGCTCATGAAATTTATAGAAAGGTCTTGAGCCAGACTCACAAGTTGTAGACAAGGATAGTAAGAAGCCTAGCCTTTTTGTTAAAGAAAGAAAGAAATACCAATTTAGCAGACAGGATACAGTGTGCAACACAGCGTAACATGGTAGCTCAGAAACAAGACAGTCCAGGAGATCTATCAAATGCCTTAAGATTATTAGTATCATTGCACAAAACAAAATTGTTCTCTGTGTCCATTAATTTTTATCTAGTATATTTTAATCAGTATATATGTGTTTTGAGGTGTATTTACAGGAAAGCACGAGTAAATATGCATAGAAAATAGACAGGTATTTAGTTTTTAATGGGGGGCTTTGTTACATACAGGTGAGAACATAGGTATTTACGGCAGTGTTATTTGCTCTTCAGTAGGCTCTCCAGACCTCAACTAACAGTACCTAACATGCCAGGGCCAATGTATAAACACATAGTCAGAGATAGCCCCTACCCCAGAATTTACCACCGAAAGTGACAAAACAGTAAAAACATGGGAGGGAAAGAAAGTTATAGAGAAGTTAAGTGATTTGACCAAGGTGTCACAGCAGAGCTGGAAGTAAAGTCTAGGTCTCCTGAGTCCCAGTCCTGTGTCCTATCCGCTAGACCTCACTGCTGTATTGTTCAGCATAAGAATATACCTATGTAATTGGTGCAATATTCTTATACATAAATACATACATATACATAAGTATAAGAATAGCATAAAGCACTCAGCGAACAATAAATAATAAAGTATATGCACACATATTTTCTGCAATAAGGCTGTAAACTGTAGGCTCACAAATAAATTGGCAGCTATAAAGCTTTTGTAGACTGGTATAAATATGTGAGTATCTGGTGCAGAATTTTCCTTGGATTTCAGTTCCTTCTTACACTGCTTTCTGGAAATTTGACAACATGAGGGTTTGAGAATCACTGGGGCTTGGAAATGTATCTTGACTAGTCTCTGTAGGAGGTAGGAATACAGCAATATAAAAAATCTCACTCAGCAAAGAGTGGGACTCTTAGAAGCATAAAGGCATATGAGCTGCAACAAAGTTGCTTTGGATATGCAGAGAGAATAAATAATTGGATTAAAGAGAGAAGAAAGTAAAGACCAGAAGTCTTCTCATATGACCCTGCCCCCCTTCTTTGGATGGCATGGAGGAAAAGAATAGAATTTTCCAAATTTCCATATTTGAGAATGTCTTTCTCAAAATGAAATAATGGTCTCAAAGTGGAAGTGTTAGACAAAAGGCTTGTTTATTTAAAGTATTAAGGGGATCTGAAACTTAGGGTCCTCATTCCTTCGCTTCTTATATGATTCTACATAGTGGAACTTGAGAGAGAGAGAGAGAGACTTTTCCCACATGAATTTTAGTTTCAGTATCCAACATGCATGTTACTCTGTACACAGTAATCTCCTGACACCACTTCCAGGTAAGGGTTCACCTGAAGAAGTCAGAGACTGAGAAGCTCGGAAGAATTTTACATACTTCATTGCTCACTTTGTAGAATACAGAGAGGCAAACAGATTCCATCATCTTTAAAGTAGCAATTACTAAGCTAAATCCAAATGTTATTACACAAAGACATGGGCAGGAGGCCCTTTGGAAGGGGCTCAGCAAAGTTATAGAGCTGTCTTAACTTGAGCCAGGCAAAACTGGTGGGACCTGAACAAAAAGGAAACATTTTAATACACTAGCATGTCTTTTACCAATCAGTTTTTCTCTTTGGAAATGCTTTTTTTTTCTTGTAGCTGAGTTGAATGGATTAAAGAGTGACATAACGATAGAGTAGAAGAATCGTGTTTGGCCACATAACAGAACTTTTTAGGTATTGTCTCAATCTTCTTGGTATTGGTTTTAAAGTGTGTCTGTTTGCTATTGTTTATATGGGGCCAACACTATGCTACGTGAAATAGAGAGAGATCTCTATCTCATGTCATATACCTATATGGAATATTACTTTAAAGACTGATAGTCAAGGTGAGAAATTATTTCTCAGCAGGTCATATTTTAGGCTCTTTGAATCATGCCACTAGAGGACTCTCTGTTTCAAAAGCTCCTTTTCATAATGGGTACAATTCAATCCTCCACCCTGCACAAAGCCAGATTAATCAGGAGGTGAGGGGGTGCTGCTGCATGGAATAGTCACCGCCCAATGCACAGACAGACTGTGAGGCTGCAATACAGCTCTTCTCCACTTGTGGTTCCAGTCCAGAGGCTGTAACCATGGTCACAGACACTCGATACCTACTGTACTACTGTATCTGTGTTATTTATTACCTAGTGGCCTTCACTCATCTCTTTCTGAACTCAGCTTTATCTGCCTGCCTATTTGGGATTGGCTCACAGATCACCTCTGTGATCTGGGCCTGAGGTGGGGAGAGCCAGGAAGGCAAAGGTTTTCTATGGCTTTTCCAACTCCAACTCTCTGCACAGGCACCACCAGCTGTTATGGAGGGCCTTGAATGGTCCTGCATGAGTTTTACCCTTTTGTATGTAAAATTTTAAATATTCCTTGCAAATGCACTTGTAGAATCATGCAGTACATCAAATTAGATTGGATATACTATACAGAGGGGTATGCAATATGTAGTTTAAAATCAGAGCATGTCATGTGACAGTATTAAAATGTAAAAACAAATAAATGAGGAATACAGAACATAAAATTACAAGACAAGCAAAACACATGTGAATCATGTACATAGGTGATCAGTTCAACAGACTTTGCATTTAATAATAATAATGTCAATTATAAATCATATCATATGATTAGCTGACCTAATTTAGACTTTCATTCCATATTTTAAAAGTTTTATTTTAAGAAATGGAGGAGGAAATCTACCTTTTAAAAAAAAAAAACAAAAACAAAAACAAACAAAAAAACCAGTGATAATATCCCACCGACCTGGGCCTGCTGTTAGAGCAAGGATTTTGCCTGAAAACATTTCAGGAAGTTACAAAAGTCCTTTACATGGCCTGTTGGATCTGTGTATGATTTCCAACATTACACAAAATAAATACCAGGAGACTGGTGTGGTTTATACAAGAGTTTATAAAGAAAAAAAATCCTCCCACCAGCTCCCTTGCTGAGGATTACAACCAGGTCTCTGCTGCCAAGTTCTCTGTTTAGGTAAAGCATGGGAAAATCTGCCATTTTTAAAGTCACAAAAGGGGTTCTATAGTGGGGGCAGTGAGAATCTGATAGCTCTTTAAGCTTAAAAGTCAGCTGTTCCATTTCAGGTACTATTATTAATAAACCCTAAGGTAGTGTTTGCTCTGAAATATGTCTAATTGAAATAATTTACTCTGACCCTTAGAGAATTATGAAACTGTTTTCATCGTGTTCACACACAGCAAAATAATTATGAGATGCCATATGGAAAAGACATCATGTGGTATATGTGTTTCTGAATGTATACTTTTTGAAATGGTTCCCACAGATATATCATGTAGCTAATTTATAAAGAGGAGGTGGATAGTAGTCCTTCAGTATGCAGTTTAAATTTAAAATGGTTTCGGGCTGGGTAAATTTACAATGGTGATAACACACAATTGCACTGATCACAAGACATATCTTACAAATTATGTCAATAGTGCCAGTAAGTTCCACTGTGCAAAATGGAGTGGTGAAATTCTTCTGATAACTCTCTGCTGTTGTTGGGTGTCATTGTAAATATATGCGCAAGTACAGCAGAGACTTGAGTTCATTTTGCATTTGTAATGCATTCCTCTTTAAACTTATGCATTTCCACTGAAACAACACAGGGTCCAAATGTGCTCCCAGAGCTGCATGCAATGAGTAAATTTCACAGATGGATCTGCTTCTGGTTGTGTGGTGGTAGGAGGCCACTCACGCTCATAGCACCATATACCCTCTCCCAGACCTTGGTGTTGTGCAGCTCTAGGGGTCCTTTTGTGGGGGATTGTGAGGCGATATTTCTGGGAACATGCAGATTATTCCCTGGCCCAACCATATGAAGGAAACCCTGAAAAGATAATACTACTTAAGGCTAAGATTGATTTTTTTCCCCGTGGTCTTCATCATGAAAAGGAAGGTCACATGTTTTCCATCAGTATAGAAACTATTAGCAGTGTGACACTATCAGGATGCCAGGGAGCTACAGGGGATAATGTCATCTAAAGCTAATGTCAAAGCACAGACCACGGTGCTGATAGCCGTATACTGTCAGAGATTCCCTGAGAATCTATGTGGTTGTCAGGACATTCAGAACACTTGAGAGTTGACACCCTGCTAACAGAGAGAACCCTCCAAATCCACATGAAATATATGGAGCTAAGACTATGAGGGGAAACTTATGTTCTCCTCTCCCACTGTCTAACACCCCTTGAAGGTTTTCCATCAGGAGAGTCTGGCTTGGCCCACAGTTGGCAGTATTATCACGAGTATGGTAGCAGTAGAATATCTGTGGAAGCCTTTATGGACCTTTTCAGTAATGTTTGTCTGAGAGATTATGACACATCCTAAGTATCAAGAGGAGAACTTCAGAAGACTTGAATGTACTTTTTGGATAAGGAGCTTTTACTAACCTTGCTACAAATCTGGCGGGAGATCAGGCTTTCTTGTTAGTCTTATATTACTTCTTGGTTCCAGCTGGGTAAAAGTTGATATGAGAATAGCTTTCTTATGCTATTTTGGTATCCATGCTTCAAGTCCCAGTTGAAAATAGGAAGTGGAGAAGACTGTAAAAGTGGGTGAAGGGGGAACCCCAACTTTTTAAACTTCAAAATATGCATAGTTCTTATTTCAGGCCAGTTCAGGTCAATTCTTATTTCAACTGAACCAGCTCGCCAGTGTTTTTTGCATCTATCCCCTTGACAATTAGTGAGAGATTTAAGAGTTCCTGGAGACACTGACTAATTTTCCCCAAAACCCACTACTGTATTTTTAGTGGTCACAAGGGCACAGAGCTAGATGCTGGAATTGCATGTTTATCCAGCAATAATAGCATTACTATCCTGTATCACCAATGTCGTAATAGACTCGCCAGCAACCTGGTAAATCATGGGTACAATCAAAATATTTACCCAACTTTCATGCTGTGGTGTTACCCCAGAAAAGCCACTTCTGGGAGCCCACACTGTGTGTCTGAGATTCAGGCTGCAGAAGTAGCAGCAGCAACAACAACAAGGAAGCATTTCTGTGTCTGTAACAACAGTTCTCAAATTACCATCTTTCAGAAATGATAATTGCAGTAATGACATTTCTCTTAAAAATGTGTTATTCCCCCTAAGTAGTTAAAGGAGGGATTTTTTAAACACCCACACTGCCTGTGGGTCACTTGAGACATCCATGTTTGATGATTCCCTAATCTTCATAACACTAACCACATATGCTAATATTTACTCACTCTGTCCATACAGATAAAGTATCTCAGTGCTGTAGAAGTATTTGTGTGTGAGTGTTTGAACTGAGCTTTTCTGCAATGTATCACTTCAGTGAACTGATTGTACAGAATGGGTAGCTTTGCTTCTGCCTATTTCCTAGCCCTCTGATTTTTAAAGTTATTAAATATTTTACACAAATAACAGAAATAGAATGAGAAATTTGATATTCATATTCCTATTTCTAATCTTAGCTCTAATATTGCACTGACCAAAAGCTGTGTTTCCCCTTTTTGCAACTTTCATTTATTTGTTTTTAAGCTCACTGTATTTCTAGCTATTAAAGTGACCGAAAACAAAGGTAAACATTCTGAGAGTTAGCAATGGATAATTATTGTACTACAGTATCCAAAAGCATGAGATAATGTTTTATGATACACGTGTGTTTCCCACTTCAGTTCATGTAACATAGGAAAGGTAAAAACATCTTGATTTCTACACTATTTCTTATTTTAAATAGTTGGGTCCTTTGGTGTGCTGCTTGATTAAAGTACAGTGAGAAGGTCACTGACCAAACTTTATCTTCCACACAGTTTCCCACAGCCTGTATTCCTCACAGGGAACATTTTCTCAGCTCAGGTTATTTCCAGAAATGTTCTCAAACCAAAAGAACAGTCCTTGCAGTAAAACATTTCATTCCCACTTTTTATCCTTTATCTAACAGTCCAGTGTTGACAGCATTATGTTTCTTCTATTGACTGGGCCAAGAACAACAGGATTAATGAGGTTGTCTCTTCGCGAGTGCATTATGTTTTTTCCTCTGACCTTTCAAACATGGGAATCTTCTGTTTGTAATATTTCTTAAGGAAGGGAAAACCCTCTCCATTTAAACTGTTGTTCATGCTAGCCATTTGGGGCCTAATCCTGAATTTCTTTACTCACTCAAAACTACCATTAATTTCAATGGTAGTTTTGCCATTGACTTCAGCAGCATTTCTGGATGCAAAAGGAATGTAGGTTCTGGATGCTCTGTGTGATTCTTTCCTCACCAATCTGTGTTTGGAGTGGTTGGTAGAAAATTGTGAAAGGGTAGAGTAGAGAGTATCTCCATGTCCTTATTTTCTAGGAAACTGGACTGTGGCAGAGCATATTTTAGGGATTTTCTTTCTCGGACTATGAGCTTCTGATTATAAATAAACTAAAACTGCCATGAGACAATGAGCCACTACAGAAAAATGCACCAAAATAAACACCCCCAAAAAGCATTTTGTTTTTGAAAATGTTGAAATGTTTCATTTTAATTTAAGCTGTTGAAATGAAATGTTCTGATATTTCCAAATCAAAATTTTTCAGAATTTCCATTTCTCAAAAAGATGTGAAAATTTAATCTTTTCATCCCAATTTGAGTGTATAGACTATCAAATGACTGGAGTTGCACAGAAGATGGGAGATAATTAAAGGGTGCTAACTCTTTTTCTCCAAATGATTACATATATAATGAATTATAAATATGAAATGTTTAGAGTGGGTGGCTGGGGGAAAGCTTTAAGGAATATTCTTGCTTGTTATCTTTCATATTCTTGGCTATCTCTGACATTGGATAACTGGAACTTAATCAAGATAGGATCGTTTTTATCTTCAGCGGGACAAGGAACACTAAGAACTTTTCTGAGAGCAGAATCACAAAGTTCCTTGAAAAGAATAAATAATAACAGTTTCCATATGTGTCACTTTTTATCCTAATTCTCAAAACACATCAATTAGTTAAGCTTTACATGATTAAACTTCTATATAAGGCAGTAATTATTATTTATTCCCATTTTACATATGGCAATAACTGAGGTTCAGAGAAGTTAAATAACTCACCCAAAGTCCCAAGCAAGTCTGGAGTGATATAATAGTATCAAAGACTTCTGGTTTCCTGCTTTCACAACTAGACCATGTATTATCTCTGGAAACAAGGCAGGCTGTCTTTTGATTCCTTTAATTTGAAGATGCTTTCATAAGAACCAAAAATACTATGAAAGATTTTTAAGCCAAGGAACAACATTTCAGATTAATTTCTCTTTGAAAATATTAATAAACCACTTCCCCATGTAGTTTGGTAACATTTGCTCTACCTAGTGGCTATTGCCAGCTCAAGGGGGCAGAGTTAAGGTTGCAATATGAGGGTGGTGTGTACCTTAATTTTGTATGTCCTCATTTTCAGATCTTTATCTCTGTGTTACCTTAACTCTTCATTTTCTGGTTTTCAGAGGTTTAAGTGTTGCTGAACTTGATGTTCTAGAAGGGTGTGAGGCAGCACTGAGCAAATTTTATTCTATATTAATAAAGTTTTTGGGGCAGTTAGCTGTAAATGTGACTTCTCAAGTATTAATATCCTGAAAGAGAAACTCCTGTGTTCAATACTTCCTTTGTAGTCTCACAAACAGAACCCATATTCTGCTATCAATTTTACCAGTATATAACTGGAGCAACTTCAATTAAGCTTATGAAATTTGTATTTGCCTGGCACTCCTCCTTCACGTATTGTCTTCCCCACCATAAAATGGTAAGACACACACTGGGAAATCCCCACTATGGAACTCATCATCTTTTTGGGTTGGACCCCTCCAGACTTTAGGATTATAAAAACCTCTGACTTCAAGATTTTCAAAGTGTAGCTATCAGTGAAGAGTGAATACATGTTTATGTAGTTCCCTTATTTGAATTTGTTGGTAATTAATTAAAATACATGAGTTTAATTAAACTTGGAGTTAGGGGATTCATTAAAATAAAACCAAAACAAACAAACAAAAATTCAGTTAAAAATTTATAATAACTTGTTCAGTTGAGTTTGCTGGTACAGCTTAAGGATTTGCAGACAAATACAGACAGTATTAAAACTTTAGGGAATATCACACTGCATACAGTTATAAATCAGTTACTGAACATGAAGATATTTGTACATCTTTGTCAGCAGAGAAATATTATACTGTAGATAGTGGAATCACTTAACATTAACATTTGTTAGCAGTTCCTTTTTATCTATCTTGACTGACTATGGCAGGGACAAGACCAAGCTTGCATAGATCTGTTAAAGTTCAAACCAGAATGTTACCCCCTAATTGCACTTAGTGCTCTTAAGAATTTAAGATGGTAACTTTGAAGGTGTCTAAGGAAATTAGGCACCCCAAAGCCCATTGATTTGGAGGCATAATTCTAGCAGGCACTTTTGAAAATCCCAGTCTATATTGTGTCCATCTGTTCATTGCCTACACTATAATAAGGCTTGGCAGAATTCAATTTTTATTTTTCTGTATTTTCAACTGATATTAATGTTTATGTTTAAGCATTTTTATTTGTATCTGTTTGTGTTTACAGTTGTGCAAAATTATGGGGTTTTAGCATTTTTCAGCTTTTATTCATTTGCATTTTCACATTTATGGGAAATTATTTAATGACAATAGACATTGAGATTCAAAAAAATAAAGCTTTATTACCATTAAAACATGAATTTTCAACATCACATGACAACATATGCAAAGTCAATATATGTAAGTCAAACTAAGAAATTCTCAAGCTGCATTTTTCTTGTTTTGCCATTACTGTAATCAAAATATTCCATTTATTGAACTACATTTTCCCATAATGGCACATTGCCTCATGATTATTGCAGTTGATGCCCCATTTTTTGCCTATGGGCGAGGCTCCCTAACTGCCTATATCTCCCACAAAGCACCTAGTCATATTACTCCCATGATGCACCATGCAGATAGACAGACCAAAAGCCACATTGCATTATGGGAAATTGTAGCCCTCAACGGTGCGTGGAGGGCCCAAACTACAACTCCCATAATGCAATTGGACTGATTCAAAACAAAATGTTGCTGGTCAGTTCAAAGAATGAAATTTTGCTTATTGTTGAATTGCCTTGAATGGAAATATTTAATTTAGATTTTCCTGACAGATAATCAAAACTTTTCAGCATTATCCTGTCTCTGACAGTGGCCAGTGCCAGATGTTTCAGAGTGAAGGACCAGAACAAGGCAAATTTGAATGATCCATCCCCTGTTGTCCAGTCCCAGCTCCTGGCAGTTGGAGGTGTAGGGAGACCCGGAGCATGGAGTTGAATCTCTGACCAGCTTGACTAATATCCAGTGATGGACCTATTCTCCATGAACTTACCTAATTCTCTTTTTAACCCAGTTATACTTTTGACTTTCACAATATACCATGCCAATGAGTTCCACAGGGTGTGTGAAGAAGTACTTCCTTTTCTTTGTTTTAAATCATTCCAACAGAAAATTTCTGACCAAGCTACTCATTAGGCTCAGTTTAATCTGAAATTAGTTTAGCTGATATCTCAGTTTAACCTATAAAATGTAAACACACTAATTTGCCTTTAATATTTGACAGCAGTGTTGTAAAACTTAACAAGTTTTCAAAATGCTTTGAGATCCTCAGAGAAAGATGCTGTATAGCTGCAAAACAAAGCATTTTTATTTTAAAAGTCTGTATCACACCTTTGAGTCCCATCACTTTCTATCCAACTGGAAGAACTGGACTTGGAGACTTGAGTATCAACAAAACACCTGCTATTGACTTAGAGACTCAGAAGGAAATGTGATCACAGCATAAAAGTAAAAAACTTGTAACTGCTGATTTTTTTAAAGAAGATACCTATGAAATATCCAAATCCAAGTTCTTATGAAATTACCTATTCACATTTAAATGCTTTTTACAGGGGTTATTGCCGGCTTTTAAAAAATCAAAACCATCTTTTAAAACAACTATGGTTAGAAAGAAAGACATAACTTGTGAAGAGCTTTTTTGAGGACCCCACACTCTCAAAATCTTTTAGGTCATGTGTTTGCTTTCTGAAACATTTGGTAAGTAATAAATGCTATGGGAATATATTCACTCCATCTGGAATTAGCAGATTCCTCTTTATTCAATTATTCCTGAATTTTTGAACCAGCTGGTTTACTTAGAAGTATTTTGATTTTCTTTGAAAATAAATATTGTAAAGAAACAAAGCCCAAGAGTCTTGGAGAGGTAAGTTCTTATTAGTCTTCTCTTTGACTTCACAAGGAGTGAAGGTCTTAAAGTGGCAGCTGCCAAATTTGATGTTTATTATTGGTTAATGGGTTGGAGTGACCCATCATTTCTGTTCCCTTTTTTAATAGAATAAAAAATAGAGATAGAAAAAGAACGATTAAGTCATCTAATCCATCCACCTGCCAATATAGGATTGTTCCCTACAGTGTATTTTTCCAATTCTTTGTCCATGTTAAACTTGGCATTATATTTTAGAATCTGTTGGTCTGATGGGGGGTACAAGAACAAGTGGAGATTTTACTCCTTACTCTTTCACCTCATCAGAGGGCTGTATCATTCTGTCTCCAACTTTGACTGCTCTAGTGGCCTCTTGACCTTTGTCTATATAAGGAAATGTATTAAAACACCATGCAGGTGCTACATATTTGCAGGTGCTGTGGATCACTACCTCATCCCTATAAACATTTAATTTTTGCTTGGGGAAGGCAAGACAGGGAAGGGAAAGGAAACACTCCTACCTTCCCACTTCCCTGATGCACTGTAGCACCCAGGAATAAGATGTTGAGACCTAGCCACCTGCTCCTCCAGTAGCTTTATGAAAAGAGAGACTGTTCTTGATGACTTTTAAAAGCTTTAAAAAAATTATTTTACTAGTGTTTGCTCAAAGTACCTTTGTAAAATTATTGTAAAAACAAAGTGGAATTTGCCAAATGACACAGAATTCATGAAAATGGACAAAACAGAAGAAACATTTGACATTGCAAATGTCATCAGTGAAAGGTTTGCAAATCAAAGCTCACTGACTTGAGTGGATCTATACCTATTTACATTGGTTGAGGATCTGGTCTTGTAATATTTTCTGTAACAAACTCCAGGTATTTGCCTAGTTCACTATTTGTCAAAACTTTGCTTCTTCGAAACATTCACTCAGATATACACAGAGAGAGATTTTACTTCTGCTTCTAGCTTTTATGTTACTGGATTTCAGCTCAAACGTCAAAGACAATATGGGCCTCATTCTGCTCTCATTAACACCATTTTTAATCAAGAATATCTCCTGTGAAATGAATGGAGTCACACTGGTAGAAATGGAAATCAAGCTCTATAGTTTGTCACTGAGCAGATTCAGCTAACTTAAAGAATCACAAGTATGTGTCTCTGTTTACATATACATAGTAGCTATACAGTAGTTGTATCTGGTCTGGACACAGATTTGTAACTAATTAACCAAACTGTGTATCCATACATATATGGCTGACCCTCAGATGCGGCCCAAATATACAGAGCACAAATCAAGGGATGGTGTTCAAATGCAGTGTAATGCTAATTTTTGCACTGCCATCATCCTGGTCCTATTGTTTTGCACAATGATTCCCCTGAACTGTGTTTAAGCACCCAAAAGTCTGCTCTAAATTACTCTAGCCTTTACCTGTCATACATGACCAAACTGTAGCCAGGGATGAGTATGATGTAGGAGACACCTGGCCAGACCCTCCTCCCCTGAAATTCCAGAAGCAAGGAATATTTATGGTTTACAAGTTCTACACTACTGCAGGATCAGCCTTGCATTTCCCTGAGTTAGTTAAGCAAGGTTTGTAACCATATTATGCCATGCAGATAAAGTGACTGACTCACTGCTGAGGATCTGGTATACATATTTACATGTGGATCAGAAACAGAATATTAAGACATTTGTTTAACCATTTTTATATCTGTGAGAATATTTCAAACCCAATAACTAAAGACCTGCACAGCACTTGGAAAGTTTATTACATCAGAGGATTTCATGCATTTCTTTTTACTGTTGAGAGCTGATTCTCTAAGCCTTGTAGTGTGTGCTATAAGAAACTCACTGACCTATATAATAAAACTGTGATGGAAGTATGACAGATATTATAATTTTGTGCAATATCCTTGAAAAAAGTATTGAATTATATTTAATTATTTTTGAGGCCATTGTATTAAGTGCAAATATTATGTATTATTGTGGGACTGCATGATCAAAGGACTGTACTAAACAATATGGTAGACAAGAATGGCGTTTTGGGACAATACATGTGAAGTGGATTTACTGAGAAATACATATGGGGAAGTGAATGCAAATTCCTTCCCCCACCAGGTTATCTAAAAACCCAACCTTCTGAAGCTGAGACCTGAGGAAGGGACCATTGTCTACTGATTATGTGTTTCCAGAATCTGAAGCTCAAAAGCCCAGGAAAATCTAACCCATGCATGGGGGTTCTTGTTCTGAGCTAAGGCTGTTATAAACTTGTAACCACAGAAAAAACCCTTGGTGGGGTTTGAAGGATTGACTTCTACCAGAGCCCTTGTTGAAATTGGGGGTGATCTCTGATAAACCTATTAGTTTATGTATAGGTTCTTTTATTGTTTTAAATATGTTTTTCCTGTAATACTTTCACCATAAGAATATATGTGCTTGCTTAGAAAGAGCTGTATAGTAACTTATAACAGTGGGCAATTACACTGTTTATAGCCTCTGGGAGAGGGGGGAGAGAGAAAGAGAGAGAGGCAGAGATGCTGGTGTGTTTAGGCACTCTGGCTTGCTGGAAATAACACAATGTAGGTAGGGAACTGTGCAGGCTGGAAAATCCCAGTTAGAATGGAGAGAGGTGAGGGTCTCTGCCCAAGAGAGGTGACAGCTAAGGAGCCAGGAGCATAGAGTGGGTGCCCTTTCTGGATCATTAGGGGAAATATAGGTGCACTTGCCGTGAACTGTGACATCAGATAGGAAATATTTAGCAGAATCTTGCAGAATGACTGTAAATTGTTACCCCTAGGACCTACAGCTTCAGTGAAGACTTCTGTCAAAAATATATATGGATCTTTCCAAGTCAGAATCATTCTCTGGATCATCTTCCATGATTTTTCTTGAGTACAACAGAGAAAAAAAACAGATATAGTTCATTTGAAGGGGCCCAAGCTTATAACCAATGAAATCAGCTAAAATGTTGCCATTAATATCAATGGGAGCAGGATAGGACCCAAAATGGCTGTGTCCATGTGAAACTGATGTACTTACTGCTTCTTATCTTCTCTTATGAAGACTGGAAAACTGAGTTTGCTATGAGAATAAACTCATTATTTTCAATTTGTAAATCTTTCAGGCAGTGAATATGTTCACATGCATACTTCACATTTTATACTGTCCCTTTTATATGATTTTCAATGCTCTTAAATGTCATCTTTTTAATTATAAAAACTACTGCTACGTGGAAAGGTTTTTAGCAAAAGCTAAGAGAACAAAATGATCATACAGAAATAGAAGAGACTAAAGAGAACAATGAAATATGATAGGTATATAATTTAAGGACAAATGAAGTGTATCTTGATGAAAATGAGGGAAATCTAAATTTTAAAGCAGCAGAATTTGTTTGCAAAGTTTGACTTAAAAGATACTGTAACTGGTTTGAAAAGAGACCACTTCAAGGTTTAGTTTATTGCACTGTTGCACTGTAGTTAGAACTACTGAATGATTTTGTGCTGTTGTTTGCTGAGATGACTAAGTTGTCATTTTTAATTAGCTTTGTGCTCTTCTCAAAGGCTAATTACTTTACTTTTTATCAAAATTACTTGATTGCTAATGACAAGGGTGCCATGGTTACCTATTTTTAGAGAATTCCCCAACCTGTACAATTATATGATTTTCAGTTCCCTCTGGATTCTTTGTGCAGTAAAGCCTGCAGTGAAAATAATGGTTAAGAAAAATACATATTTGCTAATGATATCTGCAAAAGAAAGTGTCTTGTTTTTTGGCAGCAGGGCCATTGCTAACATATTTAGTCAATGTAAACAAACATTTCATTTGGTCTATCTCTCTCTCACTGATACCAGTGCTCCCCTATTAACTTGAATGGAGTTGTACCAGGAGAATTGAATTTGAGAACAGAGGCTGTATTCTGTCTGTTTTTTTTTTCTACTTGTGCATCTTTCCTTTTCATCATGGATCTTCTAAGATTCTGAACATGTGAATTGCCTGAACTGCATTCTTATTCCAACCCATACAAATTACACAATCATACACTGGCATTCAGATAGAGTTCACCTTATTGTGCATCAATATTGGCTAGAAGACCACTTGAAAAAAGTATCTGAATGGGGCACTTCCAAGTGAAATCTTTCCTCTCTTTAACCGCTGGTAGATGAGTATAATCTATTCCTGTTTCAGGCATCAGATGCTCTAAAGGTGTTGCTTTTGTGAATGTTACCTCAGTCAGGGAAATATTGATGGGGAAAAATACTTCTTGTGCTTTTGACATTTTTAATAAATACAGTTATACACACAGAATCTCCATTTTATTTCTGTTGCTCTACACATAAATACACATCAGATGTGTGGAAAATCAGAATGCTCTCAGGGGCTTGTCCTGAAAAAAGGAAGGACACAATGATTTAGAGTCTGCATCTGCAACTCTTGCAGGTGCTTCAGTTTCTACTGTTGGAGGAGAATTTGTTGCATCAACATCCTCTTGACAGTCCTGACACAGAAGTATAGGGGAATTCAGTGGTATGGCTATCCTATAGGAAAGTAAAATAAAGCCACTGTTCGGTTGTAAGACATATAATTGCTTCTGCTATCAGATTTCTCTCCTTGTTTTAGATGTCTTGCTCCTGACCACTCAACTCTTAATTTTCTTCAGTATATGGGAGAGAATTCAAGACAAGATTCATCAATCCCCTAAAAATGGGTAGCATTAAGATGGTGGAGTATATCCATGTTTTATGAATAAATGGAAGAGCATGCATGTACTCACAGGTTTAGGTATGTAGATACTAGACAAAGAAGTCATATTAAAGGAAGAGAGAAAAGCAGACAATGGTGGGGAGTTGAGAAAGTGATGGTAGAATCATAGAATATTAGGGTTGGAAGGGACCTCAGGAGGTCATCTAGTCCAACCCCCTGCTCAAAGCAGGACCAAGCCCCAACGGTAGAAGTTCTATACTTATAGGAGTTTGGTAGTTGATATTTTTGTGACAAGCCAGATGATAATTTAAAAAATTCTACAGTTATGCTAAAACAGGGACACTGCAGAGGTCTATTCTCCTTTCTCATGGGTGATGGCCCCATATGAACCAGTTCTAGCCAGGAGGTATTTAGATGTGGTCTTTTCACTCTGTGTAAATAAAGCCTTCTTATTAAATGTATCTACTATCAGTGTAATTTGTGTTGGTGTAACACCAACAGCCCCCGGTTGTCAGCAGGCGGGATCGAACCCAGGACCTCTGGAGCTTAGTGCATGAGCTAAAAGCCAGCTGGCTCTTAGCTAAGGCTGTAGAGCAGACTCAACGTGTGTGGGTTACATACTTCCCTTAGCTAAGGAAGCGTGTCCCGAGCTTCAGAGACTTCCCAGTTGAAATCCCAAATGAGCCCCCACTTGTAACAGTGACAGACCCCTGTCATCGGGTGGGATTGAACCTGGGACCTCTTAGTGCATGAGCCTCGACTGCATGAGCTAAAAGACAATGGGTTCTTAGCTAAGACTGTAGAGCTGACTCAATCTCTCTAAGTGGTCCTGGTGCCACTAGATGGGACAGAACACCACACCCAGGAGGTGTGTGGGTTACACTGTCTTCAATGACTAAAATGAATTTTTACTACTTTTTACATCTGTTAACACAGCAGGGCTAGCAGAAAGGGTACATGCTCTAGTGGTTAGGGTACTAGCCTGGTACTCTGGAGACTGATTTCCCCTCCCGCATACACAGATTTCCTGTGTGACCTTGGGCAAGTCATTTAGTCTCTCTGTGCTTCTGTTCTCTCCTTTTTACAGTGGGGGAATAGATTTTCCTACCTCACAGAGGTTTAAAATTGTGAGACACTCTGATTCTACAACAGTAGAACAATATAAGTGCTTCAGAGAGTGAGCTATTTGTGGCTGTGAATCATCAGAATTATTTATTACATTCCAGTTCAAGGTGTAATCAGTTACATCTTTGCAAATTCATTGAAGGCAAAGAGATTGCATACCAAAGGTGTAACCAAGGTCATAGTTTGTCTTCTAGAACTTTTATTACTAATGATGATCCATGGAGAACGAGAGAACCCAGCTTGATTTTCAGAAAACAGACTGGATACATTTTCCCTTGTAAACTGAGCCTTTCCCACTCTCAGCATCTCCGCTTTCTTTGTGGAATTTATATCCAGTAAAAATGAATGATTCCACATTCCCTCAAGATAATATATGCTCATGCAGAGCTCAAAATTAGAGGAAATATGAAGTGTTCTATTAATTGCATGAATGTTGATTGTTAAAAGTATGTGCTAATTGGTAATATATGTGTGCAGTAGGTTCCCTCAACATGTGTTAGATTACATTTACTATCCTTGTGTCTAAGATATCAGAAGTTAAGCTTTTTTTTGAATGGGTTTTAAGTGTTGTATAAATTGCTTCTATCTATTATCAATTTCGAAAAATTTACTAAAAGAAGGTATACTGGCGGTACAAAAAAGTGACCAGAGCTAGCGGTATAGAGATTAGTGTTGAACTATAAAAATGTACCTGTATTCTTTTCCCCCAGAGTAATTTTTTCCCCAAAACACTTGTTAAGATAGTTTTTCTGATGCTGGTCTTCTGGTAATTCCATTGGGTTAGATAATAGTGAGTCATCACAAATAGGGCTAGCCTGCTGCTTAAATAAGAATTCCAATATCTTTATTTGTTTCTCTTTAGCTAGGCCTTTCCATTTTTCTGTTTCTCCCCAGCCCCTCTCCAAGGGCCTGATCCCAGGCCTATTCAAGTTACTGAAAAACTTTGATAACGTTTCTAATTTTGTCAGATCCTGTTTAGGTCCTCACCCATCAGCATGGCGTTTGAGCACTGTGGTATTTAGCAATGTAATGCACATCCATCATAAGTAGTCTCTCCTTCATTCCTAGCCCCATGGGAAAATTGCATATGGATCTCTTGTTTGTTGGGTTTTTTTTAAATTTATGAAGTGCCATGAGCTTTTATTAGCAATGGCAGGGTTGAAATAACTAGCCTTGTACTTGGAACAGAATGTGGTGAGGTCTGAAGTGGCTCTTAGAACCCGGAGTGCTATGTCCACACGCTTGGACCAGTCTCTGCATGAATGAGCTTTATTCTAGTGGCAACCAAATAATTCCATTGTGTGGAGATGACTCAGAGCACTAGGCAGTCTTTTAGGTATTAGGTTTGATAGGTGTGATAAACAGGGTCCAGACATCCAAAGAGGAAAACAGGTGATCTGAATCCCAAAGAGTAAGCAATTGAATCAACTGGTTGTATACAATGTCATTGTGTATAAAATACATTGAGTAAGGTCTTTTATGAAAGCTTGTAATGTTCTGAAATTGATAGTCATTATGAGCTATATATACAGACTGTGGTTAGGAATCTATACATTTATATGTATCATATTGTATTCTTATGACCTGAACGACAATTTCAAATATACGTCACAGCAGGGAGGGGCTCCTCCCAAACCATGTGTTTACACAGCATCAGACAGTTCATGGTACAACCCAGGAAAAGACAAATGATGGACCGTTAGAGTTATTGGGAAGATACTGAGATGCCCCTGCTATCAAGTTGAGAGGGAATTTCTCCCCTGCTCAGAATAATAATGAATTACTATAGTCCAAGAGAGAGGGGAACAAATCCAGTTATAAGGGAAGGGGTTTGAAGTGAAAGGTGTTCAGAACGGAGTGAGAGTCTCAAAGGCAAGGGGCTATCTGTGAATGCTGGATCTCCTTTAGGGCTACGAGGCACGCTGGGAAATTGTTCAGAAGCAATAGGGAACTTGTATTAGAAAAGGGAAATTATCTACTAGAGCAGTGTAAATAGCCTGAAGTTGCATCTTTATTTATTTTCTGTGTAACCTATACGTGTTTGCTTGTCCTTACTATTTCATCTTCAAATACGTGACTTTTCTATTAAATAAACTTTTTGCTTATTTGTCCTCCAACCAGATGTGCAAACTGTGTAGAGTGTGCCAAAGTGAACTGATAACTGGATGCTATTGTCACACCATCAGGGTTGATGAACTAGAGGAGAAAAGTCCAAGCATCTAGTACTTAAGAACTCAGGGATAACAGGTTTGGGGAGACTCAGGAATGGAAGATCTGTTGGTGTCACACTGCAAGAAGTAACTAGGCTGGTGGAAGCCAGGGTGAGACCTTTATGTATGTGGGCTGGCTACTGGTGTATAGGCTCAGGGCCATAACAGCATAGCATTAAGGCATCCAAAGTTACAAGGCAGGTGGTGAAAGAACCCCATACTGCTCTGGGTGATCCCTGAAATGTCACAGTGGCTTAGTCATTGCAGGAGCTGCACCTCCATATTGGTGAACTGAGGTTCACTCTCCAAACATTTGCAAAACAGGCTTTACTGGATTCAAAAGTAAGGGTGCAAAGAACAAGCTGTGATACTAAGCACCCCTGCATTCATACCCTGTGCACTACTATAATAATCTTTTGTATAAAATACACCTCATGAGGTATTATTTGAAAACAAATAACTCACTGATCATTAATATTCTTGTGTGATGTATGAGTGTGGTGGGTATTAAGAGCTATGGATATGCTGGAATTATAACTAAAATGTGTTCAAGCCAGGCACGTTGAGGGAGTTGATAAACAGGCCTGCATAGACAAAGGAATGTGTTTGAATTTCTGACCAGCCCAATCTTCAGGCATAGACAATGAAGGTCCATATGAGACAATCAAAACTATTAAGCTAACAAGTGGGGAAAGAAAGCACAGAGCTTCCTTCATCACCCGATTTCATGTCGCCTTCCTCACAGCTTGAATAAACTTTACTTTGAGGGCTAAACCTCAGAAGAATCTGTTTAAAAGGTTAATGGTCTATAAAGACAGGGGATCTGAATTGCAAGTGATAAGTGATTGAATCAACTGATTGTGTTCAGTTATGACTGTTTTATAAGAGAGTGCATAGTGAGGTTCTTTTCTGAAAGCTTATGACACACTGGTGATTAATATCCTTGTGAAATTTATGTATTAACAATATATATGGAATTGTGCATACTCATTGATGTTAGGCTGTAGAGTACAGTCTGCCCAGACAGGAGGGAATGTCACAGCTATCTACCTGTCTCCTAAGTAAATTAAGAAGCGTGGAATCAGAAACAATGGAAGCCCCATATACACAGAAATCATACAGGGGGATGGGAAGTCCACAGGAAGGAAACAACAGCATGAGGTCATCCTGTTCTTGAAACAAGTTCATTGAACTTTGGGAGATATAAGCAAGGACAGAAGCCATCTTTGGCATCCATCACTAGACAGACAGGAAAGGGAACAGAGTTGTTGTGAGCTGAGAAAAATGGGTCCTTCACCCCATGGGGGCTTGAAGTCTCTGGGAACTGAATATAGGTGAGAAACTTGTTTATGAAAAGACTGTACTTTGTTAGATTAAGTTTTAGACTTTTAGAAGCATATTTTGTTTTACTTGTAACCCTTTGTATACTTGAACTCACTTAGTCTGATATATATTTTGCTAATACATTTATTTCATTTTTACCATAAACAAACTCAGTGCTGTGTTTAAAGGGAAGATTGTATTTACTTCCAGTTAAGTTAATAAGCTATAATGTGTTTTTTTACAGAGCAATTTACCTTCTTATTTCTCTAAGTTATCGAGAAGAGGGATGGACACTTCAGGGCACATAGTTTTGAGGAAATTCATAACTGGGTTAGGGTCACCTTGCTGGTTGTAACCAAGGCTAGTGGAACCCAGTGTGTGAGTGGTGTGTTGCTGGCAGCCTGCTGGGGTCAGAACCACAGCTATACACAGGCACTCAAGGTGTGACCTGCAGGCTAAAAGGCTGGGTCTGAGCAGCCCAGGTTGGGAGCTACGACAGCAAAGGATTATGATGAACCCAAGGTTACAGGGCAGGCAGTGACACAATCCCTCACTGATCTGAATTTGCACCCCAAACCTCAAAGGGACTGTGACAGAAACTTATGGCTTATTATTTTCTCTTTGTTTCCTTTGAGTAAAGGAAATAGAACAAATTAAAATATTAGATGAATAAAGTAACAGAAAAGGCAAATTAAGCAAAAAAAGCTCACCAAGAAGCAGTTAGAAGAGCTGTGTGCACAGTGAGGTCTGTCAGCTGCTAATCAGAAGAAATCCAAGATGGTGGCCATGCTACATTCATATGCTATGTGGCAGGATGGGGCACCTGCTCCAGACTGGAGGGGAAAAGGATATGGATGCTAGTCTATGATTTTCTTTCTTTCTTTGTTTCTTAGCTAAAAATCTCATACAGACACTCCCATTTATGCAAGTGAGACACACTAAGCTTCTCCTCCCTGACACCCACACTGCTCCCTAGAGACCTTACAAAATGCTGCAGTTAAAATAATTTTCCTTGCCTATTATTCTAATCATGTTACCCCTCTTCCTTCCTCACTTTGAATCGCTTCACTGACACTCCTTTCTCCAGTCAATCAGTTTCAAACTTCTAGTCCCTGCACAAGTCAGCCCCCACAGCGTACTGCTCATTTTTTATCACATCAGTCCTGCCCATTCTACTCAGCCAGCAATACTGGCCTCAGCACACTTTTCCCACTTCTCCCAGGACCATCTGCATGTTTTCTCCCCTGCTGCCCTTCCACGTGGAATGTGGTCCCTAGGTTCTCTGTTCCTTCAAACTTCTATTCAAGGACCATTTCTCCTGCAGAGATGATATCAGAGATGGGTGATATTTATTTCATGACCAAACCATTTAACATCCAGGCTCTAGAACAATTTATTTATATGGAAGTGAAATAAGGAGCCCTCCTTTACTGCTCTGTGCAGGCCTGCGCCTTGGATCTAGGTGTGCAGTATTAAGAGATGTTGTGTTCCTGTTTACTACTCACCCCAGAAAAAGTGAGGGGAGGGACAGAGAGTGGATGGATTTAGGCGCCTCCCAAGGCACCAGCCAACAGAGATGAGCCAGCATACTGTGGCTAGAAATGTATTGTGGGCATAGGCCAATGAAAAAATATATCTCCCTGGAGCAAGGAGGTAAATTAGGAGACATTTTTGTCTCTCTAACCCACAATTCCTTCCTTGCATTGTTTCATTGGCGATGACTTCTAGATACAATGAATTTAGCATGTAGATTGTAAATTTTGGGGGGTAAGGACTTTTCTTCTACTAGTTGGACAATGTGTAGCACTTTCATGGTGCTCCCATAATACAAATAAGAAATAATAATAACTTTTAGAGAGTCAAATCCTACAATCCTTATTCAGGTAAAACTCACACTGAAGCCTGTGTCTGAGTAATGCCTGCAGAGAGTAGCCTATTTTTATTTTTGGAGAAGGAAGCTTAGGCCAGTGGAACATTACTTATGGCAAAATTAAGAAAAGGAAGAGAAGGTGAAAGAAAATAACAACAAAGAAACAGATTTCCAGGTGTGCAAAAGAGCCATTTAATATATTTTCTGAATTACAGATGCAATTTTAAAATAAAATTGTTGTAACTGTAAATAGCATAAGTTAAAGAAGCAGCCAGATAATGAAGCAATAGATTAAAATAGAATATCTGGGAGGGCCAATGGACGGATTTTTGTTAAGGAAAGTATATACAGAAGTGTTGAAAGTGTTTGAGCATGAATTTCAGGAGCCTGTATTATCAAGGCTACTACACTGCTATCTATTTATTTACTGATCTCAAAACAGCCAAATCCCATGGGTTAAAGAGCATAAGGTTTAGGCAATTGTAATGGAATTTAGAGAATCCAGCAGACTTCATCAATTGTCCTGAGAAATGCAACAGATCTAACAGGAAATCAGTTTTAGCCAGCGTCCCAAATGTTGATTCTGAATCAAACAGTGCATAAACTATACTCACAGTTTAATTAAAAGAAAACCTGATAAATTACTAAGTTTCTGGTATTCAGAAGATGGTTATCTGTTATAGGAATTATTTTTGTAACGTGCTAGCTCTCATACTTGAAATGGTCTCTGGATTTATTTTATCATAAATGGAAATGATGACATACATACTTAATCTTATTTCTTTAAAAAAATGTTTCCCCTTTCTCACCAGACAAACTAACTCAGATTCATTAAATGATGCATTAAACAGGGTGAACAAGTTTAGCAAATGCAGTGACCACTGGAAATATATTGGAAAATTAACAATTAAAAAAATTAACCAGAAGGAAATTGCTTACTAATTTTTAAGAGACAAAGGTTAATCTAAAATGACTACCAGCCCACAAAAGGTTAACTGTCAAATTAAATAACAGGGACATACAGTGGTCACTGGCTACCTGGGGGAATAAGCTGTTAAATTACTTACTTCAATTCACATAATTTACAAAGAGATTAGCTCCTCTGTCTCTTGCTAGCTTTTGCTAAAAGGGCCTTACATTTCATAGAAGGTTTTTTAACCTAGCAAAATGAGGTCCTGATTGGTCATGGGAGAATCTGGGCTAAATGGTATACGTTTCCGATGATGTAAAAGTAAATGAGAGAACAGAGCAAGTTATTACACCAGAGAATGTGGGACTATAGGGAATAATAAAAATCAGGTTACTCTAATTTCCTTTGAACAACTAAATATATACAGGTCATTATTTCCTGTAATCCACAGGCCTCCCACTGCAGGTCCCAGCTCTGAATTAAAGCCTCTGAGACAAAAACAACAGTATACAGTGTAGAGAGCAGTGAAAGAAGCCATGATTCTATTTAAATAATAGTGTAAGTGTAGTTTATAAATTCAGCATTCCTGTTCTCATTGGAATGCTAAATTTGATCATCTTAGCAAAGAAAATTGAGATTTATAAGAGCTATTTGCCTGTAGTACTGTGTTTATCTTGTTTTGTGAAGAAGTTTTGAGGCCTGTTGCATCAGAGACTTGATTGCCCTTTACCCACTATCTATACCAAGCATAAGACAAAAGGGCATTCAATTTATCCTGGTCAGTCGCTGATGGCACTGGGACTTTTATTGTTTTTCTGCAGCACCAGTTTCTTCTTTCCATTGTTTGAATATAAAATACACAGTTCTCAATTATTCACCATTTAGTCAGGAAGTAGCTGCTGTCTGTCCCACTAGACAATCTTTGCTCCTTGAGGGCCTGTAGCCTGATCTATAGATTATGTATTAATTATATTGATTACTTAAGAATTCCCAGTTATCACTTTGAGGGTTGACAGGTCCTTGTCCCAACATCAGGCCGAGTATTATTGAAATTATTATATTAATTATTAAAATTACTATATCGGGAATCCCGATGTGCACAGTTGCAACACCCACAATATAGGAACTCTTCTATATTTACAAATAGTTGATTAATACATTCAGCAAAGTCACAAACACTCTAACTCAGTAAGGTAGTTAGAGAGACTACAGAATGTATATTTGAACATCCCTATATTCACACCATCTCTTTCAGGACAAGCTGAAATGTTATCCATTATCTTCCGCATCACCATTACCTTCCTCCTCATCACAAGTAGCCATCATCATCATCTCCCAAGGGCTACATCTCTCTTATCTGCTGCCCATAGGCTAGGATGCAACTTTTATAATATGTTATGCTGTCGCCACTATATCTAATGCATATTCTGTAGGAGTTTTTTCACCTTTTCCTTGTTTGTACTTCCTCATCCTACTAATGTTGAGGTCTCCTTCTTCTATGGGTGAGTATATTGATATGTGTAACTACCATTTCAGCTCATGATCATATCTGTCACTCCTTGCTTAAGGAGATTTGCAGTTATTACTTCCATGTTCCTTGCGGTAGCACTTACTGGAACTTTCTAACTCCTATAATTAAGCAAGCTCTCCTTAGTTCCTAAAAGCTAAAGGTAACCATTTCTATTCAAAAGGTTGTGGCCTACACAACCACACTTATGCTTCAACTAATGTCTTACAGGATATAGGATGCTGTAGGTTTATTGTATTATGGCTGAATATAATGAAAGCAGCTGAATATAATGAAGGCAAGGTGGTGCTATAGTTTAAAGGCAAGCTAGCCCTATGGGTTACAGGCCTGATCTAAAGTCAATTGAAGTCAGTGGAAAGGCTTCCATTGACTTTAGTGGACTGTGGATCAGGCCCCTGAGATGGGATGAGGCAGTAGCTAACACATTTAGCCTCTGGCCAATTCTTGTTAATGTTGTTCCCAAAAGCAACACCATTTAAGCACAAGACTTCCAAAGACCTCTTTGCTTTGGAGAATTGGCATTGGGAGGAATGTATCCTTAGTTTGATAGTGATATTTCTGTGCAGTTAAAAAGATGGTAATAAATTCCTAAGTAAAGCAAGCATGCCCCTGTTAGCTAAAAAACCTAAATATCTATGGGCTAGCAGATTGCATCTTTGTGATTACTGAATCCCCTGGCTCTGAGATACCACAGAGATGGGGGCCATATAAATACCTACATAGATGGTCAGACAGGATCCCTTTCAAGTGTCATCTCCAGGATGCACTATTTTTTACCAGAACAGAGTTACCTTCCACTACTTACTCTAGTGTAAATCTGGGAAATCAATGAAGTAACACAAGTAACAATGAAGTAACACAAATTAACCTTTGAATATGACCCCAAAAGTCGACTTCCCATTTCTTCCAGCTCTGGGCTATATGTAGTACCCAAATGAGTTTATAATGCCCATTGCTGTCAACAGGAGTGCAGATTGAGGGCTGAGTATGGCCAAGACTTTCAGAACATGTGTTATGTCACTTCCAATTTAAACGCACATCTCCTGTGTAAAAGTGCTTTGCACTAATTGCCAGGTCATTAGATTGGCCAAAAATGCCCCCCCCCCCGCCCTTAAGAGCTATACTCTTCCAAAGCATAATAAAAGCTAATCCATAATAAAAACATAATAAAACTTAAATGTATATTGTGAAAAATGCTAAGCTTACTTAAGCAAGATAGTTGCCTGTAATAATACACTATAAAACAATCTAAAATGTTTATTGTATGTGCAAGAACTGCAGTTTTATTCCTTTCTAGAAGTCTTTGGGTCTACAGAAGTCTTCCCCCTCCCTAACAGACCTGAATTTTCAGAATTTTGCCCCCATATATAGTAATCTGGTTGTTTTATCAGTAATAGATTCTACCACCAATAAATATATCTTCCAAATTCTCAGTTTCCTATGTCAGTAGAAAACTGATCATGTAAATCAATAGAAAGCCTTAACACAATATGTTTTTAAAAGGCAGTCTGACAGCAACAAGTACAAATAGCACAGAGCAGAACCTCCTTCTTGACTGAAATCGCATATCAAAGAAGCTTGGGGGTGGCAAGGATGTTGCTGCAGGAAATGGCTCCAAAGTCACAATGTGTATTTTATTGCCATGAATAAACTGTATCCAGGGAACGGAGCTAATGAAAACGTAAGGACAGAAGATATCTTATTTTGTGTTGTTTGTTTCTAAAATGTCCACCCCCACATAGGTCACTGGGAATTCATTTGTCTACATCCTGGACTGCACGTGGGGCGGGGGGGGGTGGGGGTGGGGGGAGAATGCCTGGGATCTGAAAAAAGGAATGCGGTAGGGCATGGGAATCACAGCATCACGGTGGTCACCAGAGCATATTTTGGCTTGTCTTAAAACAAGCAAGCACCGCTGGACCTCTGTAATACTAGCAAATTGGTCGAGCTATCAGGCTACCTATCGGAGACTGAATGCTTGAGAAAAAGTGTGTGGGTTTTTAGACTGAGCCTGAGGCGTTGGAGGGCCCTCTGAGCTGCTGCTTGCCTCTTGACTTCCAGTACTATTCAGTGACCTCGGCAACAATCCAGTGTACTGTTACAGTTCATTTGAATAATTAAACAGTTCAGGGATGGCAGGGCTTTCTTGTTGTCAGTAGAAAATCAGTGCTGAAGATTTTTTTCCCCCTGCACTGAAATCAGGAGTGTTTTGTTTTTAATTATACTAGCTAGTGACTATTAATTAATTTCCCAATCAGAACAAGAAATGTTTGTAAGGAGAACTGGAAACTGGTAAATGCAATTATTATTGTATCACTTTTTCAAAGAAAGATCCCAGCTCCAGAAAAGTCATATGTCAAAAATTCAGTCATGTAATTCAGGCTCAAATGGCAGATTTACTCTGCAAAAGAAGAGAACTGCTCTCCCATCTGGAGCTACGTGGTGTTCAGGCTGCATGGACCTATTTGATACTCGCTGGAAAAAAACCACCAGCCTTGTGAAGCTAGTAACTCCCTGCCCCCGCAAAAAAATAAACCCAACAAAAAAACCCACAACCCTGCTGTCTGTGAGCTGCTCTGAATAATGGGTTGATATGCTTCTTTAAACCGCTATAAATTCTGATGATTAGTACCAGCCCATTTTAAGTGTAGTTTTGTACAACTACCTCCTCCCTCCCTCCAAAAAATAGTCGGTGGAAATAGCAACATTTACATTTTTATGAAAATAGCAAATCATTCAACTTTTTATCAGGGATGTTTTGAAAAATTTGCTTCAATTAAAACATTATTTGTTTAGGAGCTTATTGTGCCCCTTTCATTACCCATCTGGTTCCTTTCCAGCTGTTCTGATGCTGGTATCGTAGTCAGGGGGCTGCTGCCAGTCCTTACCTCTGCATGTTGCTATCTCTACTGGTTCATAGAACCGAAGGCCACATTCTGCTCTCAGTTACATCATTGTGAATGCTCAGTACCTCCACTGATTTCAACTGAGTTGCTCCATATTTTTACTGGTGTAACTGAGAACAAAAATTGCCCTAAACAACGTAGGGGTGAAATAGCCATTTTAAGTCCTTTAAAACTTGGTCTTGCCCAGCACTCTCAACAGCAATGCCTATACTCCGGCCAGTTCTCAACATTTCTATTTTGACCACCACAGTGTTACATTCCTCATGTGATACAGTTTTCACCTCTTCCACTTCCTACCCGATGTTGTTTACATAAGATTTTGAAACAAAATTGCTTTCTCAAAGCCAGCATATGTTACCCCATTCACAGTGAGCAGTATCTCATTGTTTAAATAGCCCCATTAATTTCAATGGGGTTTCTTGGACAGTAAAGTGCTACTCATTGTGAGTAAGGGTATCAGTCTGGCCCTTATAGTTTACACTTCAAAGCACAAGATTGTGATGTACCTGTCATGTAACAAAGTGAAATGTTGTGGGGTTGAGAAAAATGGTAAAAAAATACCCCCCTGAAAACATATGAAAGAAAGCCTCCCATAATATATGCCATCATACATAAGGGGTCAGGTTCTGATCTCATTTCTGCTGCTGTAAATCCAGAGTAGCCACTCTGAAGTCAGTTGAGTTGCTGTAGATTTATACTGGTGTCAGGATGATCGAAATCTTGCCCTTTGACTATATCTCTAATCCAAAAGTTCTCCCCTGCTTGTCCTCTTTTTGCGGGGGAAGAGAAGTTTGCAAACTCAAAATGAAATATTGGAGTCTCTCATTCTTTCTAGGTGTACGCATGCCAAATCTCTCAATGATGTTGGCAAGCTCCCAAAGTTGCAAAATAATGGAGAAAATGTTGAGTTTAGGACTCTATGCCCATTTTAGGAACATTCCTTGTAACTGCAATTAAAGCTGTCACTGTCTTGACCTCAGTGAAAACAATGAGAAGATAGATGCAATGCAGAGATTAAAACTACGTATAAAGTTTGTTGAAGCATCTGCATATACCTGTAGCTCTGCTCTTAGAAAACTCTAAATAAGGGAAGGTTTGAATAAAAAAAATCACTTTGCTGATTTTCAGATCCTGAGCCTGAGCTCTGGGTATGGATTGTTCAGCTCACGTGGGGGTGCCACGTGAGCTGAACAAGGTGTCCAAGGTGGACATTTCAGCCACCTTTGCTTCAGGAAACTCTGCACTAATCTGGTCCTTTGGCACAAATTAGAGCAGGCTGTTGATTGCTCTAATGTGCACCAAACATAAAAGGCTCCCTCGGGGTCCTTGTGGTGATCAGGCACCATCATAATGCAGGGACACCTCCGTCCTTCCCTCTTTCTTCTGGCCACAACTCCTGCACCAGCCAGAGCCAGTGGGAGCAGAATAGGAACCATTACATCAGCTCTACATCACCTATTTATTATTATTTACTATTTGTATTACCGTAGTGCCTAGGAGGCCTAGTTATGGACCAGGACTCCATTGCACTAGGCACTGTACAAACGCTGAACAAAAAGATGGCCCAAGCCCCAAAGGGTTTACAATCTAAGTAAAGATCCTCTTACTCTGAAATTATCTTTCTGTGGCTGATAAGGTGGCTTTAGGACAGCTTCAGACCAGTGTCACGGTTCAAAAAGTACTGCCCTTATGCAGGGGAGACACTGGCCCACAGTCTTCTCCTAGAACTGTGCCTGTGGGGATAGTATAATCATGTAGGGAGGCAGAAGAGTAGTGGCAGGTCACCGAAGAGTATGTTTATTCTAGAAATGATATAATTGCACAGCTGCAGTGCTGTGGTGCTGTAGGGTAAACACTTACCACAGAAGGGGGTCTTCCATTGCTGTAGTAGATCCACCTCTGCAAGATGTGGTAGCTAGGTCAACAGAAGAATTCTTCCATCAACCTATCACTGTCTACACTGAGAGTTAGGTCAGCTTAACTAAATCTCTGAGGGTGTGAATTTTTCACACACCCCAGCAACATAGCTAAATTGACCTAACTTTCTAGTGTAACCCAACCCTAAGTCCAGGTGCCACTTATTATTATCATTAGTTATGAATACTATTGTTTTAAAAAGAGGCCTCTGTTCATAAAACCACTTTTTGTTGTTTTTTTCTGCCTGTTCTACCGTGTTTTTGCAGAAATTACAGATGACAGATAAAATTATGCTGCCTCTGGAATGGGTGAAAATAAAACTCTGTTTATTCCCAAAGCTTCTGAAAAGGAAATAACTGAAAATTGTGGTCCCTTATACTGCTCTTTCTCCAGCAAGACAAAACCAAACTGCCGGAGTTATTAACCTCAAGGATTCCACAAAATGAGAGACGCGTGCAGGCTCTGAAAACAAGGCGTCATAGCTACCCTAAGGTGACAGCCCTGGCTTCCTGCACCTCACTCTCGGTGGAACCAAGCAGCCCAACCACTCTCAGACTGGATCTCTGGGTTCAGTCATCTGATTCCCAACTGTATTAATGACATGGGTCCAACTTGGTTTTGGTTCCTCTAATAGTTTCCCTTTGGGACCCCTGTGACTGTATAAGTTTGCACTGGCACAGAAAATGTCTTCAAAATAATTCTTTATTCATTCCGCACAAGGTACAAGGTACAGAGAGGTAAAACCCATAAAAAGCCTGCAAGCAGAGTGTTTCCTTACACCTTAACCTTTCCTTGACAGCTTTGGTAAGTTCTCCTCAGCCCAGCTAACTCCATTTCTGGCAGAGAGAAGCAGCTAGTCTTGCTGCAGCAGCGCCATGTCTCGGTCAGTCAGTCAGCTTTCACTGACACGTTTCGGTTAGCCTCCAGCCACTCAACCCCATCCTTTCTTTTCTAACATCTCCTGGGGCCCCTTTTGAACTAATCCTGACTCAGCCTTGGGAAGAGTAAACCATTCAAGTCTGGATGCAGCTAGATGGGGGTATTCACCAGTCAGCAGCTCCACCCATTGTTATCTTTGCCACTATTTTGTTTCCTATGGATTTCCCTCTTTGCAGCCCCCTTTGATTTAATTCCTGGCATTCAGGCAGGTTAATATCAAACACATAACTTGAGGGGCATATGATGTTTATCAAAAACACTAAACATAACACCCCCATTTGCCACACAAGGTAGAAGCTCTAGTGTACAAGACTGAGGCTTTCTGACCATGGCAATAAGTGCTGCTGCCTTATAAAGGCCTCCAGCAGATTGATTCCTTATCCTGATTCCTTGCAACACACAGAGAAAAGGAGAAGGTTTGCTCTCATGTTTGTATAGATGACAGAATAAATAACAAAAATTTAAAAAGCCCTCTAAAAAGTTGATAATATAACAGCAGACAACACAAATTCTGTCCATGCTCTTTTCCTATAACAGATCACTCTGTGTTCCAGTGCTGTTCATGGGACTGAGAATATCTGTTTGACTATCTGTTACATAAACTCCATTGCTTAGAAGTTCAGCCTCTTAATAAAATGCCACGGACATAGGGACTAAACCTATTCTCACTAGCTTCCAGAGGGAAAAGGATCACACCCAGGAAGCTCTAATTACTCACCCTACAGTGATAGAGAGAGAACAGGGCTGCGAAATCTGAAACTGTAGTTGAGTGATTACTTCTTTTGGAGCCACAAATGAAAATCCAACTGGCATGGTTACAGTACTGAAAAGTGATCTGAAATATTAAAATGGAGCATATTTACCTTGAGGACAGTTTTGTTTTGTTGTAGAGTTAAGAAAATTAGGATATGTGGTTAAAATGTTTTTAACACATGACAATCGTTTTTAAGTGTGTGAAGATTTTCAAAGAGAGTAACTCATGACAGCAACAATTTAATTTCTGTTTAGTTAAGTGCCTCAGCAGATATGAACTGAAATGCTGGGGAAGATGTGGGATGCTACTCATTAATCAGAAATTTTAACTTTTCAGTGTTTCAGATTCATTGATGTTTTCCAGATTTTCAACTCTCCAGGCTGCTCCAACAAGCAGCATTCTTCCCACTCCCTTGCCCCTCCTCCCCCCGCCAAGTGCTAGTATCAACACAACGTGCTCAGTGAGGGTAAGTGAACCAGACTTGATGGAACAGTTACCTTCCAAACTGTGGATCCAAACCAAGATTCATAAACATTTAGGTAACTTTTTCTTGCCATTATTTTTCATTTTAATGAATTGCTGCCCTTTCAGCTTCTGGCTATAATCAGGACCAGAATGCCTGTTTCCGACTCTAATCCTGAAGTATCCGTTCAGACAAAATATTCACTGACATCAAGGGGGCCTTTGCCTGAATTAGGACAGAATGAAATAAGGAGCTCTGTTGTCCCTTCTGCTAAGGTAACCACTTAAGTCTGTGTCTCTGTGACAGGGATCTCAACCTTTGGTAACCTTGACCCATATCAGGCCAGATGCCAATAATAAAAAGAGCAGTCTCATCCCAACAGTCCTGTGTTCCATACCTTCATTAACTTTCTACTTCTATAGGCAGAAGGGGTGAGAATTGTCAGAGCTAACAGGTGCAGCATGGAAAAAAGATTGAGTGCTACTTTCATAGTAATTCCCCATCTTGCATCCATTCATCCTTTGCACTGAACCAGCAGAAGGTCTTTTATGGGGGCTTGGAAGAGATCTGACCCCATGCTGTAGAATGAAGTGGCCCAGGGCAATTTATCTGCTCCCTTCCCAAAATCCATATAAGTTAAAGCTGATGCTCAGTCAACTAATTTAGTAGCTTTCCACCTCTGTGCTTTGGAGTCTCCCACAATGTTCTGGGGGCATTGGGAAGCCCCTTACAGCACTACTTCTATAAAAACCATGGTGCAAACTAGAGGCAAGAGTGGAGGCACATAATCTCTATGGATCCCCTGGCTAAAAGGCAAAAGGAAGGTAAAAGATTTGGAAAAGAGAAAAGATATTGGGGCAAATATTCTTCTGAGATAACTCCATTGACCACAGTGGAGTTACACGAGCAGAGAATTTGGACTATTTTTTCATAACACATTGAATATTTGCTAATGGAACCATCTTCCAGATGCTTATTGCTCATGGTTTTCCTAGCCCCTAGTGGATCAGTTATGGTTCCTGAGAGCCTGAGCTATGTTTGAGTATGGCAGGAATATTTTCCAACTAAGAGGAAAGATTAGCTAAATTGATTCTCAGAAAGTTAGTCTGAAAGTCATATGTTCAGGTGGTGTAAATTGGCATAACCATGCTAATTTATGCCAGTTGAGGATCTGGCTTGTTCTGTCTCATGTGGTAGCATTTTATGCTCACTTTGCACAGATGTACATGACTAGACGAAGTGAAAGTCAGTGGAGAATCAGCTCCAAAGGGCCTGATGCTAATCTCTCACCAGTTTTACTTCAGTGTGTCTATCAAATTCAGTGGGGTTACTCTTGATTTACACTTGTGTAAATGAGATCAGCATCAGGTCCATAAAATTGATTGCAAATAGAGATGCCAATAATAGTAACAGCTGATACTCCTCAGGCTGCAGAAACACTAACTAGACAGGGGCAGTCTGCCTTTGATAAAGTTGAGATGCCTTTTTATTAATTGAGAGCTGGCTATGAGAAGCATTAGAGAACATTGCTATTCAGTACCTTATGTCTGGACTTAATTACTGTCCCATACCACCAAGTGTTTATTCTCACCTCACCTTCTTAGCTGCCTAAAGGGAATCACAAAACCTTCCCTGATTGAGTTTTTGTTTTATGCTTGTAAGTTAATATTCAGATGCTAAGCCAGAAAGTGGAGGCACTGTTAGTGACAACTAGAGTATTAATTTCTTCCCATGGCTGCCAATGGGGAATCCTAGCAGGCCATGCACTTGGTTACACTTGTGGGTATACTGCACTAACAGCAGTAACATTTACAGCACTGTACATGGCCTTTTGCTGTCGTGGGTAGGCCATCTCCACAAGATGATTTAATCCTTAGAGGGTTTAATGTGAATTTCAAGTCCTCATGTTTTCCTTCTTGTATTCCTGATCTTCCTGCCTTTCACTTATGTATATCATACTAAAAAGATTTCTTCTTTGGCAAGGAAAGTCAGTGTCTTCCCAGATAAGTTAAAACTCCCTGAGCACTATTGGTCTGCAGGAGAGGGAAAAACCTGAAAGGAACCCCTTATGGATTTTTTGCCTGAATTCTCCCTTCAAGGGTGGAGGTGGCAGAGCAGGCAGTGTGGGTGCTGGGGAAATCTCTAACAGGCCAGGCCATTTGTGTAGAAGCCCTGTGTCTCTCTGCTAGCTCTGAAGCCTTCTGCTCTCTGTATGGCTCTGGCTAAATGACGACACAACTCCATACTCTTTCCCACTGGGATCTCTGGAACTGCTAACGGAACTGCTAAAGGGATCTCATTCAACTGAACTTTTTTCTCCTATGAGTAGTCTTCTGTGGATCCTGATTTCTCACTCTCCCTTCACCAGAGCTGAAGAGGCTATTGCAGCTCTGGGCTTCAGTACTTTGGCAGAATGCGGAAGAGAACATGCCCCTCTGACTACAAATAGACTTTCCCCATCATTAAGAGGCCTAAGAACAATTCCTGCAGACTTAGACCCATTAAATTCCCATTGCCTTTTTTGATGGGTGTTCTGGGGGCCCAGATGATGTGTGAGTCCTACTGGCCCCACCCAGTTCATACCATCCTGAACCTGACGCGGTCCCTCCCCAAACGCGGGTTATAGATTGCATTGAGAGTTATCTTCAGAGTCTGGGAAAATGGGGGCCAGATCTAAGGCACAAAGTGATTTTTTTCTCCATGCCAGAGGTCCTCTGTGTGCTGGGAAATCTTAGGGGAATGATCAGTTAGAGCCCTAATTTTTTTTTACTGCTTTTTGTGATTTGTTTATAATTTTTAAATGGTAACATATTTGTTATGGAGCAGCATAGAATTTGCTACAGAATTTAGGTACTGAACAATCCCCAGTCCATATTCTTGAAAGTTAATTTTGATCAAGTTGTCCACTGAAGTCTGATACCTGTGAAAAGTTTTATAAATGTATTTAGATCCCAGGATCTAGTTATTTACTGATAAGTCTCAGAAATGTTTGATTTATGATTTTGTATGATTTAAGAAAGACAAAGAAATCTTGGATGAAATTCTATGATCTGTGTTATACAGGAGGTCAGATTAGATAATCTATTGCTTCTAACCCTAAAAGCTATGAATCTGGAGGGTATGGGACACCACGTTTCTGTCCACAGACCAAAAACAGAAGTGTGTGTGGGAAGATCAACTGTGAAAATTACAACACCCCAGTTGTTGCAGATAATTTTAGTAAAAATGCAGTAATAAAGTTTAGTAAACTTAATAGCTTTCATAAACATGAATTTACCTGTGTCAAAGCATTAGGCATGGACATTCATTATGAACTGCAAGCTCATAAAATATAGCAGGCATATGGCACGACTAATTATCTTGCTATACAAAGTTAAATTCATAGTAATAACATCTGTGCCAAGTTTAGAGTCCAACAACTTGATTAAGGTCAATATACTGAGGCAGATGCAAAGATTCTTGATATTCTGAAAATCTTAAATGACAAATGAAGAAGGTGTAAAAGAAACAATCAACCATATTCTTGATTCTGATGGAAGATCAGCAGCTTGAGGAGTGAATGTGCGTGCTCAGGAAAGCTGTATGATGAAGAGAAGCAGCATAGTCTAATAGATAGAGTCCTGGGCTGTGAGTCAGGAGAAATGGGTTCTATTCTTGACTCTGTCGTGAAATTGCTGTGTGACCTTGGCAGGTATCTTCAGCTCTCTCTGAGGTTTCCAAGTTTTACCACTCACACCTCTTATCCATCTAGATTGTAAACTCATCAGGGCAGGATCCTCTTACTATATGTTTGTGCAGTACCCAAAACAATAGCATCATGATCTCAGCTGGGATTTCTAGGTGCTACTATAATGCACATAATTAATGATAAGTGTGCAGTGCACCATTGAAGAGAATGTAAAGAAATAAAGTGGAAGACCAGCAGCAGAAGTACTCCACTCAAACCAACTGCTTAAGAACATCATATAGAATCATAGAAGATTAGGGTTGGAAGAGACATCAGGAAGTCATCTAGTCCAATCCCCTGCTTAAAGCAGGACCAACCCCAACTAAATCATCCCAGCCTGGGCTTTGTCAAGCGAGGCTTTAAAAACCTCTAAGGATGGAGAGGTCACCACCTCCCTAGGTAACCCATTCCAGTGCTTCACCACCCTAGTGAAATAGTTTTTCCTAATATCCAACCTAGATCTCCTCCACTGCAACTTGAGACCATTGCTTCTTGTTCTGTCATCTGCCACCACTGAGAACAGCTCAGCTCCATCGTCTTTGGAACCCCCTTTCAGGTAGTTGAAGGCTGCTATCAAATCCCCCCTCACTTTTCTCTTCTGCAGACTAAACAAGCCCAGTTCTCTCAGCCTCTCCTCATAAGTCACGTGCCCCAGCCCCCAATCATTTTCATTGCCCTCTGCTGGACTCTCTCCAATTTGTCCACATCCTTTCTGTAGTGGGGGGGGGAGGACTGGATGCAATACTCCAGATGTGGCCTCACCTGTGCCGAATAGAGGGGAACAATCACTTCTCTTGATATGCTGGCCACGCTCCTAGTAATGCAGCCCAATATGCTGTTAGCCTTCTTGGCAACAAGCTCACACTGTTGACTCATATCCAGCTTCTTGTCCACGGTAATCCCCAGGTCCTTTTCTGCAGAACTGCCACTTAGCCAGTCAGTCCCTAGCCTTTAGCAGTGCATGGGATTCTTCCATTGTAAGTGAAGGACTCTGTCCTTGTTGAAGCTCATCAGATTTCTTTTAGCCTAATCGTCCAATTTGTCTAGGTCACTCTGGACCTTATCCCTACCCTCCAGCGTATCTACCTCTCCCCTCAGCTTAGTGTCATCTGCAAACTTGCTGAGGGTGCAATCCATCCCATCATCCAGATCATTAATGAAGATGTTGAACAAAACCAGCCACAGGACCGACCCCTGGAAATTCTGTGTGATACCGGCTGCCAACTAGACATCGAGTCATCGATCACTACCCATTGAGCCCAGTGATCTAGCCAGCTTTCTATCCTTATCATCCATTCATCCAATCCATACTTTTTTTAACTTGCTGGCAAGAAAACTGTGGGAGACCATATCAAAAGCTTTGCTAAAGTCAAGATATATCACATCCACCACTTTCCCCATATCCACAGAGCCAGTTATCTCATCATAGAAGGCAATCAGGTTGGTCAGGCATGACTTGTCCTTGGTGAATCCATGTTGACTGTTCCTGATCACCTTCCTCTCCCCCAAGTGCTTCAAAATAGATTCTTTGAGAATGATTTTTCTAGGGTCTGAGGTGAGGCTGACTGGTCTGTAGTTTGCCAGATTCTCCTCCTTTACCTTTTTAAAGATGGGCACTATATTTGCCTTTTTCCAATCATCTGGGACATCCCCCGATCGCCACGAGTTTTCAAAGCTAATGGCCAATGGCTCTGCAATCACATCAGCCAACTCCCTCAGCACCCTCGGATGCATTAGCTACAGACCCATGGACTTGTGCATGTCCAGCTTTTCTAAATAGGCCTTAACCTGTTCTTTCACCACTGAGAGTTGTTCACCTCCTTCCCATACTGTGCTGCCCAGTGCAGCAGTCTGGGAGCTGACCTTGTCTGTGAGGACCAAGGCAAAAAAAGCATTGAGTACTTAATTTGTCACTAGGTTGCCTCCTCCATTCAGTAAGGGTCCCACACTTTCCCTGATCATCTTCTTGTTGCTAACATACCTGTAGAAACCCTTCTTGTTACCCTTCACATCCCTTGCTAGTTGCAACTCCAATTGTGCCTTTGCCTTCCTGATTACTCCTCTGCATGCTCGAGCAATATTTTTATACTCCTTCTTAGTCATCTGTCCAAGTTTCCACTTCTTGTAAGCTTCCTTTTTGTGTTTAAGATCACTGAAGATTTCACTCTTAAGCCAAGCTGGTCACCTGCCATATTTGTTGTTCTTTCTGCACATCAGGATGGAATGTTCCTGCACTCTCAATAAGACTTCTTTAAAATACTGCTAGCTCTCCCTGAGTCCTTTCCCCTCAAATTAGCCTCCCAGGGGACCCTGCCCATCAGTTCCCTGAGGGAGTCAAAGTCTGCTTTTCTGAAGTCCAGGGGCCATATTCTGCTGCTCTCCTTTCTTCCTTTTGTCAGGATCCTGAACTCGACCATCTTGTGGTCACTGCTGCCCAGGTTGTGACCAACTTCTACTTCCCCTCACAATTCTTCCCTGTTTGTGAGCAGCAGGTCAAGAGGAGCACGGTCCCTAGTTCCTCCAGCACTTGCACCTGAAAGTTGTCCCCAAAATTCTCCAAAAACTTCCTGGATTGTCTGTGCACTGCTGTATTGCTCTCCCAGAAGATGTCAGGGTGATTGAATTCCCCCATGAAAACCAGGGCCTGTGATCTGGAAACTTCTGTTAGTTGTCTGAAGAAAGCCTTGTCTACCTCATCCTCCTGGTCTGGTGGTCTATAGCAGATGCCCACCACGACATCAGCCTTGTTGCTCTTACCTCTAAACTTAACCCAAAGACTTTCAACAGGCTTTTCTCCAGTTTCATATGTGCACCCAAGGACAGCAGAATATCTTTCCAGTGACTTCAATGGGCTTTGGATCAAGTGCCTAATTCCCTTATTCAATTGTTCTCCTCTTTATTGCTTGCCTTCCTCACTCCTGAACATTATTCTGTAAACTCTTTCAGGCAGAGACCTTGCATTCATATCGGTCTGAAAAGCTGTAGTTGGGGCTATACTACTGTCATGCTCAGTCCAACCATCACTTCTTGCTGTAGGAATACCGAACCCAACAGTCTCTCAGGCATATTTACAAACTTCTCTAGGACTTGCATCTCAGGATCAGGTATTTTTAAAGTGAGACGTCACTTTTCTACTTGTTCTAAATTGTTTGTGATCTTTTATTAATACAAATGGTTTTAAATGCTGCCTTCTGCAGAAATCAGAGAGGCAGCTTCCAAAGTCGCGGATAAAAAAAGAGCAGCTATGAGGGATGCCATCAGTTATCCATGGTAGGTAAATATTTGGTGTTAAGGCAGTTTTCAGTGAACTTGTGCTGATTTATGGCTTTGTGTTGAAACCATGGGAAGCTCATGGTTCTGACATGAATGGTGGTGAAATTAAACAGTTTGACAGTTGGATTTGCATTCAAACAATCAGCAAACTGCAAATGAATCTAAGAGCTTGCAAACCCACTGTAGCAAGGCGGTGTGGTGCCCCACCACCTCGCAGAGGGAAGAACCTCCCCAGACACCAAAGTGGGCGGAGCCAGTGGATCCTGCGCCTGCCCTCCCAGAGGTCAAGGTGCAGGACAGGAAGTATAAAAACCCAACCCCACAGCTCACTTGGGCAGCAGCTGCCGGAGAGGTCAGACGCCTGTGGCTTGGCTCTGGCTTGGGAGACCCCAGCAATAAGCGGTCGACCAAAGGACTGGCCAGACTGGCCAATGCCTAATGCTGACTGGCGAACAGAGGAGCAGCCATGCCTACCCGTCGTCAGCTACCCAGAGGAGCTGCCAAGCCAACCCATCGCCAGCTACCCAGAGAAGCTGCCAAGCCTACCTGTTGCCAGCTACCCAGAGGAGCCCATGGTGCTGGAACCCTCCGAGGACACCACCCTGACCCAGGTACCCTACGAGGGAGAGTCTGGAAGTAGCCCAGGGACAGCAGACCCTAGTCAGGCTGCAGCACTGCCAGAGCCAATATCAGTATGTTGCGGCCAGGATCCCCACTGACACAGCAGCGGGTCTTCTGCTGCTGCTAGGGCCCTGGGCTGGGAGGCAGTGGAGTGGGTGGGCCTGCATTCCCCCCTGCCACCCACCTCACAGGTGGCACTCTCCCTCTCTCCCTAGTCGCTCAAAGCCAGGAGCCTGAGGTTTGCTATTGAACTATTTGCTCAGTCCCTGCCTGAGGGCCTGAGCTTCTGACTGTTTGTTTGCTACCTGCCCTGATCCAGGGCTCAGGCTTATATTGTACTGCTTGCGGGGCCCTGCCTGAAGGTCCGGGCCATAGACTGGGTATTCCCCAACACAGCCGAGAGTGTGTAGCGAGGCGGTGTGGTGCCCCACCACCCTGCAGAGGGACGAGTCCCCTTACATCCACATTACCTGAAAATGAAGAAAGTATTCTCATGTAATCCTGTTATCTTAAACCTCTGAGTTATGCACAGTCCTACTGAGAAGCAGCCCTGCAGTCACCATCTAGGATTGCAGAGCTACCGTTTGGAACCTTTAATTAGCATTTTGGGAAGTATGACCTCTCTGAAAGCAAGACAGCCACTCCTCTTCCAAAAATGAGGCATCTAGATAGAGGGAGAAATAGTTGCTATTGCTCTCCTACCTTCTTGTGTTTTCCTGCCTTTTAAATGTTCTGTGTGAATCTTTGGGGTTACTGCTCACATCTTTCCACTATGATGCACATCTTTCAAGATTGCTGATGGAAAAAGGTTGTGAAACTGCACCACAGGATATAAAAGAGGGAACATTCTTCTGCTCATTTGTGAAATTTGAGACAAGGCAACTTGTGCTTGTTTTTACTCATACAGTTAGGAAAACATGTGAATGAAGTGTGAACCATACATTATTCTGAAAACAGACAAGAAGAGCAATATTAAAAGAAAAGGGGCATCAGGGGACATTCAAATCCAGGACACAACTGAGAGACAGCACAGAAAGCTTGGAGTAACAACAACAAATGAACAGGGAAAGGGTGTTATTTCAAAGGGAATAGTCAATGAAAATAGACCTAAACCATTTTTCAGTTCTGCAGAGCTAATTTGAAGCAAGACTTGCAATTTAAAGTATCACACTATTATTTTAAGCATGTTACAGAACTATTTCTCAATGGCCAAATTCTGCCCTCATATGTGTGTACCATGCATCATGTTTGCTGATATCACTGCATGTAGAACCAATGGCAGAATATAGCCCTGAATCATTACGTGCAGTAGCAGGAATAAGACTTTAGAGATGAACTCCTAAGGCAGGAAAAGCTAAGCAAGGCAAACTTATTCTACTGGCCAAAAATAAAACCTTTGTGTGAACAATGGAAGCACAGTACTGAATGTCTTTAAACCAATGTATTTATCAACATCATTATTCCTGATGTTATCCTGGGGGAAAGTATTTAAATTCTAAGGAAACACTAAATTGACGACCCACTGCAATGGTCCTTTAGATAGAAATGAGAATTTAGATTCACCTGGAATTAAATCCAGCTCAGGTAAAAATACAGAATAAAATTGATATGTAACGCACTTACATATCAGCGACTACATCCAGGCATGGTCTCTAGCACTTGGGAGGTTGAGGTGCAATCTTTCACAGGAGATGTAAAATGAAGGCCCTTACAACTTATGACTAACAGAAATCCCATGACAGTTTTCATCAGAGTAGAGTTGTTTAATCATATTCTAACTTGAAATCGTAGTGTTTATCTTCACTGCCTGCCTTAAATTGGGTAGTTTTTCCAAGAGCTGTTAATCAGTTCTTGTGTACTACCCCAAAGGGGCTGAATTTCAGCAGCAGGTAAAGTTCTTCTCATATTTTTTGCCCGTTCCATGGGCTTGTTAGGCTTACTTAATTAATGTTTGGAAAGTGATTTTGAGGATCTCAAATAAAATGCGTCATAGTATGTGCAATGTATTGGTGAACTGATCTTTTAATATGGTTCTCTGCAATTTCTTTCTCCATTGCTAATAAAAATATTTCTGCCAATTAAATTAGGTATCATTTTAAAGCCTCCCTATATTTTACTCACAGGGGTATTTGTTTTTAACTGATATTTTTAAGGGAGTGAAAATGAATACCACATATAGGGCCAAATCTTAGCCCTGTGGTTATGCCTGGTACAGAAATGCTTAGAGATAGCTTTGTGATGAAGGCTAGCAATTGGAAATAGGAATCTTCCCTCCTGATTCATTCCCTCCTCCGCCCCCAAGGACTTTGACTGCAGCAGCTCCATGGGGGCCAGTTGGGGGAGTGATAGCTCAGTGGTTTGAGCATTGGCCTGCTAAACCCAGGGTTGTGAGTTCAATCCTTGACGGGGCCATTTAGGGATCTGGGGCAAAAATTGGGGATTGGTCTTGCTTTGAGAAGGGGGTTGGACTAGATGACCTCCTGAGGTCCCTTCCATCCCTGATATTCTATGATCCAGGGAGAGTTACTTATAGTAGAGAGGAGCTCTTCCTCTCCACCATTTCCTGCTGTTGCGCAGTTTCATGGATCCCAACATGGAGAGAACAAATAGCCTAATGGCATCTAGTCAGTATTACTGAGCGTGCAAGAGAGTCTCTCCCAGAAGTCTGGTGGTTGTGACATGGAGTATTCAGAGTGAAAATGAGACAGGGCAGTGAATCATCAGAACTATGACAGACAAAAAGGGCTCCTGGGGGTGCTTTCTCTGTTTTATTGGATTTTTTTTCTTTGCTACTTCTGACAAGTAAATAAAATGTCCCAAATTTTGTATATTTAATAGACCAAATAGTAAAAACTCAATGTTCTGTTCAGAAGAAGAATTCCTTGTTTCCATGCTATTCAAGAACAAACAAACAAACAAAGAAAAACTGTCACACACCTATGTTAAGCTGAGCAGCATGGAGAACAGACCTATTTTTCATTGCTGAATACAGCTCATAAGTTCTTTTGTTGCATAATGAGTGAAAACTTGCTATTGTTAGAGATTTGTTCAAATATGAATCCTTGATCCAACAGAGTGTAATAACTCATAATAACTCACTCTGGAAAAAGAGGTAAACCATGAGGTGGCAAAATTTGCAGATGATACAAAACTACTCAAGATAGTTAAGTCCCAGGCAGACTTTGAAGGGCTACAAAAGGATCTCTCAAAACTGGCTGACTGGGCAACAAAATGGTCGATGAAATTCAATGTTGATAAATGCAAAGTAATGCACATGGGAAAACATAATCCCAGCTATATGTATAAAATGATGGGGTCCAAATTAGCTGTTACCACTCAAGAAAGAGATCGTGGAGTCATTGTGGATAGTTCTCTGAAAACATCCACTCAATGTGCAGCGCAATGAAAAAAGCAAACAGAATGTTGGGAATGATTAAGAAAGGGATAGATAATAAGACAGAAAATATCATATTGCCTCCATGGTATGCCCACATTTTGAATTACTGCATGCACATGTGGTCACCCCATCTCAAAAAAGATATATTAGACTTGGAAAAGTCAGAAATGGTTCAGAAATGGGCAACAAAAATGATTAGGGGTATGGAACAGCTGCTGTATGAGGAGAGATTAATAAGTCTGGGACTTTTCAGCTTGGAGAAGAGATGACTAAGGGGGGATATGATAGAGGTTTATAAAATCATGACTGGTGGCAAGAAAGTAAATAAGGAAGTGTTATTTACTCCTTTTCATAACACAAGAACTAGGGGCCACCAAAAGAAATTAAGAGGCAGCAGGTTTAAAACAAACAAAGGGAAGTATTTTTTTCACACAGCGCACAGTCAACCCATGGAACTCCTTGCCAGAGGACATTGTGAAGGCCAAGATTATAACAGGGTTCAAAAAAGGATTAGATACATTTGTAGAGGATAGGTCCATCAATGGCTATTAGCCAGGATGGACAGGGCTGGTGTCCCTAGCCTCTGTTTGTTAGAAACTGGGAATGGGTCAACAGTGTACCCTTGTTGCCAAAGAGACTAAGGGCATTTTGGGCTGTATAAGTAGGGGCATTGTCAGCAGATCGAGGGACGTGATCGTTCCCCTCTATTCGACATTGGTGAGGCCTCATCTGGAGTATTTTGTCCAGTTTTGGGCCCCACACTACAAGAAGGATGTGGAAAAACTGGAAAGTGGCCAGCGAAGGGCAACAAAAATGATTAGGGGACTGGAACACATGACTTATGAGGAGAGGCCGAGAAAACTGGGATTGTTTAGTTTGCAGAAGAGAAGAGTGAGGGGGGATTTGATAGCTGCTTTCAATTACCTGAAAGGGGGTTCCAAAGAGGATGGATCTAGACTGTTCTCAGTGGTAGCAGATGACAGAACAAGGAGTAATGGTCTCAAGTTGCAGTGCGGGAGGTTTAGGTTGGATATTAGGAAAAACTTTTTCACTAGGAGGATGGTGAAGCACTGGAATGCATTATCTAGGGAGATGGTGGAATCTCCTTCCTTAGAAGTTTTTAAGGTCAGGCTTGACAAAGCCCTGGCTGGGATGATTTAATTGGGGATGGGTCCTGCTTTGAGCAGGGGGTTGGACTAGATGACCTCCTGAGGTCCCTTCCAACCCTGATATTCTATGATTCTATGAATAGGCAATGCGATGGATCACTTGATGATTACCTGTTCTGTTTATTCCCTCTGGGGCACCTGTCATTGGCCACGGTCAGAAGACAGGATACTGGGCTAGATGGACCTTTGGTCTGACCCAGTATGGCCGTTCTTATGTTCTGATGTTTCACATAAGACCTTGTCATAAATATAAAGGGAAGAGTAAACACCTTTAAATCCCTCCTGGCCAGAGGAAAAACCCTTTCACCTGTAAAGGGTTAAGAAGCTAAGACAACCTCGCTGGCTCCTGACCCAAATGACCAATGAGGAGACAAGATACTTTCAAAGCTGGAGCGGGGGAAAACAAAGGGTTCTCTCTGTCTGTGTGTTGCTTTTTCCGGGACCAGAGCAGGAATGCAGGTCAGAACTCCTGTAAAAAGTCAGTAAGCAATCTAGTTAGATATGTGTTAGATTCTGTTTTGTTTAAATGGCTGATAAAATAAGTTGTGCTGAATGGAATGTATATTCCTGTTTTTGTGTCTTTTTGTAACTTAAGGTTTAGCCTAGATGGATTCTCTGTGTTTTGAATCTGATTACCCTGTAAGGTATTTACCATCCTGATTTTACAGAGGTGATTCTTTTACTTTTTCTTTAATTAAAATTCTCTTTTAAGAACCTGATTGCTTTTTCATTGTTCTTAAGATCCAAGGGTTTGGGTCTGTGTTCACCTATGCAAATTGGTGAGGATTTTTATCAAGCCTTCCCCAGGAAAGGAGGTATAGGGCTTGGGGGGATTTTTGGGGGAAAGATGCTTCCAAGTGGGCTCTTTCCCTGTTATATTTGTTAGACGCTTGATGGTGGCAGCAATAAAGTCCAGGGACAAAAGGTAAAATAGTCTGTACCTTGGGGAAGTTTTAACCTAAGCTGGTAAAAATAAGCTTAGGGGTTTTTTCATGCAGGTCCCCACATCTGTATCCTAGAGTTCAGAGTGGGGACGGAACCTTGAAAGACCTATTTAATTGTTTTACCATTGTTCAAGTGATTCCTATTGTGGCTTCTAGGCTATTAAGTCAGTGCAGGGTCATGTATAATCCACTTGCAAATCATTTATGACATTTTTTACCTCAAAACTATTATGCAATCTGCAGCCTCTAAAATAAAATATGTTGTGTTATTGTAATTAAAAAATAAACTACCAAAAACAATTATTAACTGACATTGTGGAAGAATGACTAGTAAGTTGCTATTTTTATAAATAAAGCTGGTTTTGAATTATCTGTAAACAAAATTCCCACATCTTTAAAAGCAACAGTTATTGATTTACAATCTTATAAATATGGCTATACAATCTTATACCATAGAATGATAGATATATATTTAAAATATATATATAAATTTGTTCCTAAGCTTAGTCGAGGCAGGGCAGTAGTCAGCTGAGAAAACCATTTTACAGAGTCATATAAACTGCAGAAAATAGGAATTTAGATTAGAAATGTAAAGAAACCCTAGAACTATGTACTACCAAAACAATGCAGCTATAATTAAGGAATTACCCATTCCTGCGTCTAGTCTTTGAATTAAGCCGTCACTTATTTTAATTGGCTAGAATATGGAAAGCATATTACTGTATACAGTATCTGTTTCCCTAGCACAGGAATAGTCCTACAAGGCATTCCCCATAAAATAGTGTTACAGTTCTACAGTACACTGAAGAAAAAAAGAAAAGTACCATTGAAAGTGTTATCCAATGGCCAGATGTTAACTTAAAGTGCACATTGTTTGGAAAAGGAGTTAATTAACAAATTATTAATTGGATAGAAAGTCTGAAACTGTTGTACTTCTAGCAAATACATAATTTTCTTCAAGTATTATTAAAGCGTTTTTGTTGTACCTATTAAAGATTCTTGTCTCTAACTTAATTTCATTATGCTAATAAGCTATCATCGTTACAGAACCTAAGCTTTGATCCATGTTAATTGTCGTGATCTTCAAAGACAAAGTCACCACTTACTTTAAATGAATTTTACATCTTTTTAAAGAATCACACGGAAATTAGGGGAAGTAATTAATTTTTTATTATGTGTCTCAATATTTTTAAGGGAGGAAGTCAATGGTATTGGCTAGAATTCATTTTAACATTTAACTAGGAAAAACAGCATGAGGCAAAAAAACGTTCAGATGCAAAAGATTAAAGAAAATTTGAAACTGGGACCTAATTTGTCTTGATAAACTTTGGTGTTTAATATGTTTCTTTTGTTCTCAGTGTGAAACTGCAGGGTTTTGATTTGTAAAAACTTTTTGAAGAATTAATTCTTTCTAATATTTATTCCCTTCTTTGCCTTCCTTTACAGTAAGACAGAGAAGTTGACCTTCAAACCATAACACTTTTAACTATCTATGAACATACAAGGTTAAATCTATTAGTGGTCTGAGTTTAGCTATTATACACTTACAAAGAGTGTATTTTCTGCAGGAAATTTAGCTTTTAGTACATGGTATCAAGCTTATATCAACCTTAAGAGTTCTAAACAAATAACAGCATGTGTTGTATTAAAATGTTTCATCCCTCTTCCCCTTGAGTGTTGGCTATATTAACCCTTTATATCGCTCAAAACTCTGTTCTGTATCAACTGAAAATGTTGCTTTGGGTATTTAGGGGACATTGTAACAATTCATTGCAAACTCTGATCCGTACTGAAATTCTTCATAGGCTTCTTCAGACTTTTGTTGTCAAATACAATAGAACATCTTTTAAAAGAGGAAGAAAATATGCCATTCGCCTGCTGCATTTACCTCCAAAATGCAGAACTCTAAAAGGCTGTTTTCACTGCAAGTCGGAGCTGGTTGGCCGTCCTATAATAGAAACACAAGTATCCAGTTTACATTAGTATTGCAGGGGAAAAGAATGCCTTAAAAAAAAAAAAAGCAGCACACAGAGGAATTTAAGGATATTAGTAGTAATTGAAATAAAAAGCCAAATTACCTATCTTATTCTTCCTGTTTAGCAGCATGTAAGTACTGTAAACCCAAGTAAACATCAGGTTTAAACTGAACCTCTACAAGTAGGATTTCTGCAACTCAGTAGACAGGTGATGAGCTCATTGCAAGGATTTCTCAGTATTAATTCTGTACTCATTTAGACTAACACCAGGCTTGAGTGACCCTCATCTGGATTTAACCCATAACCTGTCAATCCAGAGACATACTTTGCAAACCACTGCACCATCATTTTTTAAAGGCATTGATTACTTTAATCATTAAGCAGCTTTAATAACTGTAGCCTATATATGTAGTATACAGTGCTTTGTGTTTTGTAATCTAGATTTCTGTACATATAATCCACAAGGTCTAAATGAGTTCATTTGAAGTTCTTTGTTTCTACATGTAGTGACTGGGCATAGGATTGGACTGCTTGTCTGTTTAGCTTCCCAAATATTTTAAGTTCATTTTTTAAAAAAATGCACAAGCATTATGTGATTTTCCCCACACAGAATTCTAGCAGCACTATAGGCATGAAAACAATATCTCACGATGGCATTCTACCATCATCCAGGTGATCATATGAATTTGAGACAGTTATTAAAAACCATTCCTTTCAGTGGAAACTGTGCACATGTTCAAAGTTGGAATTTATAGCGTGCAAGACTTTAGCTGAAAGTTAGGCTCCTATATCCATATTTAGGCAAAACAATAAAATAAAATAGAAATGTCCTGATCTCTCAAGTGCTCAGCACTCAGTAATTGGGTGAAAGAAGATCTCCTGTTCCATTAGGGTTGAAATTCCCTTCTATGCAGATGGCTTGTAAAGCTCTGTTCATCACGGTAGCCTTCAAAATAGGGCTTAAGTGAGACTTAAGTGGTGCATAGGCGTATGGTCTTCTGGACAGCAGTGAATGTTATCCACAGTGCCTAATTTTGGCATCCAAGTCTGAGAATTTTGGTCTTAAAGACTGATTTTCAAAGGAACAAAGGGAATTAGGCCCCACATGCCAGCCTAACAATTTAGTAACTGCCCTTTGTAAGATCTCCCAGAGCAACAACATAATGGCACAGGAGACCAGAACTTCTTTCTAGATTTTCTTGTTTTACACAATAGCTGCTCCCCAAACAGAGGTTTCACTGGGACCAATTGTGGGAATGTTATTTGACAAGTATTAAAGTGCCAGCAAGTGCTGGGAAGCAAGAATTAAAAAAAAAAAAACAACAACAAAACCAAAAAAACCCACCCAGCTAATTAAAGCCTGATTTTATAAATAATTGTCATTGTTGTAACAATAGGAGAGGTACTCAGAACTAGAGCTGGCCAGCAAACAAGAACTCTGTTTCACAAAAAGCATTGAGATTTTGTTTTCATTAGAGTACCTCAGGCTTGAACCTGTGTCTCCTGTATACTAAGTGAGTTGGAGGATCTGCCCACAAAGCTATTGTCCATTCTAAAGTGAGGCTCTATCTCTTTCTCTCCTTTTGACCAGAAATTCCATCATGGCCTGGAAAAACCCTCTCAATGACATTTTCAACAAAACCAGTATGATTAAAAAAATTTGGCATTTTCCAACAAAAACAAGATAGGTCAAAAATTCCAGGCCAGCTTTACTCATCACTGTAGTACTTAGGAAATAAAGCTTCCAGCAATCTGACTAAATGATCACATGATATCTGAAGTGTCCTCAAATTATCCATCTTCACCTGGCAATCTTTCCAAAGCCCCCTTTTATTCTTTACCATAAATGTGCTCAAATAGAGATAAATGGAAAAGAAGGGGAAAAGGACATGGGGCCAAAATTCTGCTCCCACTCACTTCATTACATTCTCAGTAACTGTAGTGAAATAATACAGATGTAAGAGACAGAATGATACGTCATGCAGTGTGATTAAAAAAAGAGAGAAGAGCATATGAGAACCAGGAAGCTCTTCTGTGATAACTAAAAAGAAAAAGAGTACTTGTGGCACCTTAGAGACTAACAAATTTATTAGAGCATAAGCTTTTGTGAGCTACAGCATCCAGTAAAGTGAGCTGTAGATCACAAAAGCTTATGCTCTAATAAATTTGTTAGTCTCTAAAGTGCCACAAGTACTCCTTTTCTTTTTACAGATACTGACTAACATGGCTGCTACTCTGAAACCTGTCATAACTAAACACACTGAGGGTAAAATTTGCCCCTAACACCAGGCTGCAGAGCGTAAGTAGTGATTGGCCTCATGTCAGCTCTCTACATGACATTGAATGTCACTCAGTAAGAACAGGCAAAGTATAGGGGACACTGTTCTGTTAAGGTCTTAAAATATGGTGTGATTGGTGGACAACTAGTCTATGAATCTGGGATGAAACAAAAGTCAACCATGAGGTTGCTGTGAAAAATACCTTATTTTTCATGTTTGTATGTCGGTGGCTCTAACACCCTTCTGTAGTCTGAAAGTGCTAAACTACTCTGAGCAGGAGACTATAAAATGTTGGGGTTAACTGTCAGATGCTTTACTCTTCTAAAGACCTTTGCTTTATAACTAAATGCTTGCTTATCTTTCTAATTTAACATAGCCCCACATTCTTCTTTGTAGTAATTTTGGGCTATCTGATAACATATAATGGAAAACATGTTTATGTCTTCCACCAGTTCTTGTTGCATATTTCAAATGCTTAGAACAACAATTTTCAGAAGCTTTCATTAAGGTTAATTTAAAAACTATATTAAATACAAACAGATTTTCTCACAAACAAAATGCAATGTGTACTTAACAGACTTCTGTATGTTATATTTGATAAAGTACCTCATATAAATGCAAATTTTGACTTTCTGCCAGAACCAGGTGGTATGGAAAATATTTCTATTAAACAAATAATGCTGGGAGAGCAAACTTCATGTTACTGTATGCTACACTAAAAAAGAGGATGCTTTCACTGGGGTTAGATGTACAGATTTTCTTTCAGGTATTCCTTTTACTTTTCCAAAATGAAATACACAGCAGAAGACATAGTAATCCTCAGTGTGAAAAGACATTGAGATGTATGTAAGAACTATTCTGCTTTTTTAGTGAATCAAGCTGAAATACTTTCTAATGTTATACATGGTAATTACTGATACCATTCTGTTTTCCTACATAACTGCCCAGGCAAATTGCAATTTAAGAGCTAAGCTGAGAGACTGATTCAAAAGGGGCAAAAGATTGAAGGCCAACCCCCAATCTTTGTACCATAGGGTTTGATATGAATATAGATTTTCATTTGCTTTGTATTGGGTATCATCTTGTCTTGATGGATGTAAAATTATATGCACACAACTCCTATTAATTCTTATGGAAGCTGTGTTCATAAGTCCTGGCTCATCAAAATGAGAATATACAGTTCACCAACATTTATGATGATATCGGTATATCTGCATGATTATCCACATCTGTCTCTGTGTGTAAATGTATAATGCACACACAGACATACATGACATTTTATGACATACAACAGGAGTGAAGAAAATGTGCCAATGTGTTCTAAGGGGCACCACTTCACAGCAAGAAAACAGCAGTATGATCATTCAGCCTCCCTGTGCTGGTGAGTAAGGGTAGTTTATCAGTAGTAGTGTCCAGCCTGCCCACAGCTTCAGGAAACTGGGCGTGGCCAAAAGAATCGAAGGTGTGTACGGGGGAAGAGTCCATATACTGTGCCTCACAATGGGCATTTGGAAAAGGAAGGTGAAAATTCAAGCTGTCAGAGACAACTCAGAAGTGCTCATTTTGGGAACAAATTACTTCACCACCTCTGTTGCTAACATGATTGGTCGAATTTGGGATACCAGAAAGAGCCACTGCATGTTGCTGTTCCTGTGTCTGGTGTGCATAGTTCAGTAGCTGGAAGCTAGACCTGCATTATTGCTCTGTTTTGATGGGAAGGGGATTCAGGTAGTCTGGTTTTGCTTCTCTGTGGATCCTTCTGGTTTGTGTTGCACATTGTCAGTAACAAGTCCTACGGCTCCATCATAATTCTGGTATTGTCTTGCTTACATGGACCCAACTATGGCATGGTCTGTTTCCTGACATGGTCACTAACAGGATTGCTACACTGTGAGTCTGTTGGGACAGCTCCTTAACATCCACTCTCCCTCATGAATGATGGGCATGGGTTTTCCCTGACTAAACTTTGCCAAGCAACAATCAGCTTCTCTGTTTCCCAGGACAGTTTCTGCCTTGAGCTGGTCTGTTGTTGCCTTTCAGTCATAGAAATAATTACATTCCTTTCTATGCACGTGATGTGCTCTGTGGAACTCCACACAACCCTGGAAATGCATCAGTTATATGACAGGCTTTTCAGGGTGAGAATCATGTGGTATTCACCTCCTCTTTTTGGAGTAACTTTGTACACAGCTTTTGTCTGCATTTTTCTGCAAGCACTGGTGTGATTGGGCCACTAGATAGAGGGATCCCTTTGACCACCATCAAATTGCAGCCAGGCCTGGGGCAGAACACAGCAGTTCTTTGACAGTGCCATCAGTATTATGCATATGACAGAGATAGAGATAATGAAAATTAATTAATCAGGCCTTGATTAGAAAAACGGGAGTGGGGAGAATCCTACGGCTGTTGTTCTACTACAAAATATATGAAACTGGTAAGATTTTAATGTGCTGTAACTTCTCAAAGATATTCCAGCACACTGACCAACACATTTATAATCCACAACACTGGGAAGCTAGTGACTAGGTTAGCCACCCAAATCCACTATTTGGGGGTTACAATGGGTACTTAGAACTTAAGGCCCAGATTCTGTAAACTTAACTGTGCTTAACCCCTAGGTCATCTTTACCTGCTGCTCACAAACCGGGAAGAATTAGTAGGGGAAGCAAAAGTGGATGGGAACCTGGGAGGCAGTGACCCTGAGATGGTCGAGTTCAGGATCCTGACACAAGGAAGAAAGGAAAGCAGCAGAATACAGACCCTGGACTTCAGAAAAGCAGATTTTGACTCCCTCAGGGAACTGATGGGCAAGATCCTCTGGGAGAATAACATGAGGGGAAAAGGAGTCTAGGAGAGCTGGCTGTATTTTAAAGAATCCTTATTGAGGTTACAGGGACAAACCATCCCGATGTGTAGAAAGAATAGTAAATAGGGCAGGCGACCAGCTTGGCTTAACAGTGAAATCCTTGCTGCTCTTAAATACAAAAAAGAAGCTTACAAGAAGTGGAAGATTGGACAAATGACTAGGGAGGAGTATAAAAATATTGCTCAGGCATGCAGGAGTGAAATCCGGAAGGCCAAACCACACCTGGAGTTGCAGCTAGCAAGAGATGTTAAGAGTTAAGAAACAAGAAGGGTTTCTTCAGGTATGTTAGCAACAAGAAGAAAATCAAGGAAAGTGTGGGCCCCTTACTGAATGAGGGAGGTGTCAAGCTTCCTCCCCCACTCTGAACTCTAGGGTACAGATGTGGGGACCTGCATGAAAAACCTCCTAAGCTTATCTTTACCAGCTTAGGTCAAAACTTCCCCAAGGTACAAAATATTCCACCCGTCGTCCTTGGATTGGCCGCTACCACTACCAAACTAATACTGGTTACTGGGGAAGAGCTGTTTGGACGCGTCTTTCCCCCCAAAATACTTCCCAAAACCTTGCACCCCACTTCCTGGACAAGGTTTGGTAAAAAGCCTCACCAATTTGCCTAGGTGACTACAGACCCAGACCCTTGGATCTTAAGAACAATGAACAATCCTCCCAACACTTGCACCCCCCCTTTCCTGGGAAATGTTGGATAAAAAGCCTCTCCAATTTGCATAGGTGACCACAGACCCAAACCCTTGGATCTGAGAACAATGAAAAAGCATTCAGTTTCTTACAAGAAGAATTTTAATAAAAATAGAAGTAAATAGAAATAAAGAAATCTCCCCTGTAAAATCAGGATGGTAGATATCTTTCAGGGTAATTAGATTCAAAAACATAGAGAACCCCTCTAGGCAAAACCTTAAGTTACAAAAAAGATACACAGACAGAAATAGTTATTCTATTCAGCACAATTCTTTTCTCAGCCATTTAAAGAAATCATAATCTAACACATACCTAGCTAGATTACTTACTAAAAGTTCTAAGACTCCATTCCTGGTCTATCCCCAGCAGAAACCAGCATATATACAGACCCTTTGTTTCTCTCCCTCCTCCCAGCTTTTGAAAGTATCTTGTCTCCTCATTGGTCATTTTGGTCAGGTGCCAGCGAGGTTACCTTTAGCTTCTTAACCCTTTACAGGTGAGAGGAGCTTTCCCCTGGCCAGGAGGGATTTCAAAGGGGTTTACCCTTCCCTTTATATTTATGACACGCCCCCCAAATCTCAGCTAGGGTGAAACGCTGGCTGGGATTTCTTCCTGGAGCTCTAGGAAAAACAGAGTTAATAAGACACATGCATCTCTAAATATACTACCAAGTCCATAAAGACTAACAATATTTTCTACATCTCAAGGACGATTTTAACCAGTTAATTCTGGGAAACTTTCGCGGGAGAGTGCATCAGCCACTTTGTTAGAAGCTCCTGAGATGTGTTGGATGTCGAAATCAAAATCTTGGAGAGCTAAACTCCACTGAAGAAGTTTTTTGTTAGTTTCCTTGACGGTGTGAAGCCACTTCAGTGCAGCATGGTCGGTTTGCAGGTGGAAACGCCGTCCCCAAACATATGGGCGTAGCTTTTCCAGAGCGTAGACAATGGCGTAACATTCTTTTTCAGTGACTGACCAGTTGCTTTCCCTCTCAAACAGTTTTTTGCTGAGAAACACTACAGGGTGGAATTCTTGATCAGGTCCTTTCTGCATTAAAACTGCTCCCACACCACGCTCGGACGCATCTGTGGTTGCTAGGAACGGTTTGTCAAAGTCTGGGGCCCTTAGTACAGGGTCAGACATGAGTGTCGCTTTAAGCTTGTTAAAGGCCTTCTGACACTTTCCGGTCCACTGAACAGCATTTGGCTGTTTCTTTTTGGTTAGGTCTGTCAGTGGGGCAGCGATTTGGCTGTAGTGCAGTACAAATCGTCTGTAATAACCGGCCAAGCCTAAGAAGGATTGAACCTGTTTCTTTGACTTTGGGACAGGCCACTTTTGGATAGCATCCACTTGCTATCCAGGGGGCTGATAGTTCCTTGACCCACCTGGTGTCCAAGGTAAGTCACTCTGTTTAGGCCTATTTGACACTTCTTAGCCTTAACAGTTAGTCCTGCCTCCCTTATGCGCTCAAGGACTTTTTGTAGATGTTCCAGGTGGTCTGCCCAGGAATCTGAAAATATGGCCACATCGTCAAGGTAGGCGCCTGCATATTCTCCTAATCCCGCTAGGAGACCATCTACAGGTCTTTGGAAAGTGGCGGGTGCATTTCGCAGCCCGAAAGGGAGTACATTAAATTCATACAGCCTGAGATGTGTGATGAAGGCTGACCTTTCCTTGGCAGATTCATCTAGCGGTACCTGCCAGTACCCCTTGGTTAAGTCCAAGGTAGAGATGAACTGGGCCCGTCCCAGTTTCTCTAATAGTTCATCTGTGCGTGGCATTGGATAGTTGTCTGGACGAGTTACAGCGTTTAGCTTACAGTAGTCCACGCAAAAACGTATTTCCCCATCTGGTTTGGGAACTAGAACCACTGGAGATGCCCATGCACTTTCTGAGGGGCGGATTACACCCATCTGTAACATATCCTGGATCTCCTGTTCTATAGCAGTTTTAGCTTGAGGAGACACCCGGTAAGGTTGGACCTTAATTGGGTGAGCATTACCTGTGTCAATGGAGTGGTATGCCCGTTCAGTCAGTCCTGCGGTGGCTGAGAACGTTGGTGCGTAGCTAGTGCACAGCTCCTGGATCTGCTGTCGCTGCATACGCCCAAGGGTCATGGAGAGGTTCACCTCTTCCACACCACCACCACATTTCCCTTTGTAGTAGACACCTTTGGGCCACTCAGTGTCGTCTCCTCCGTGGGCTGTAAACTGACAAACCTTTAATTCTCTGGAATAAAAGGGCTTTAGAGAATTAATATGGTACACCTTAGGCTTTCGGTTGGAGGTGGGGAATGCTATGAGATAATTAACAGCTTCCAGGCGCTCCTGGACCGTGAATGGCCCTTCCCACGATGCTTCCATTTTATGGGCATGGAGCGCCTTTAAGACCATGACCTGGTCCCCTACTTTGAAGGAACGCTCTCTGGCATGTTTATCATACCAAACTTTTTGCTCTTTTTGAGCATCCTGTAAGTTTTCTTTAGCAAGGGCTAAAGAGGTTCGGAGGGTGTTTTGTAGGTTGGTTACAAAGTCCAGAATGTTAGTTCCTGGAGAAGGTGTAAATCCCTCCCATTGCTGCTTCACCAACTGCAATGGCCCCTTAACCTCACAGCCATATACAAGTTCAAATGGGGAAAACCCTAAACTGGGATGTGGTACAGCTCTGTAGGCAAAGAGCAACTGCTGCAACAGTAGGTCCCAATCATTGGAGTGCTCATTTACGAATTTACATATCATGGCCCCCAAAGTTCCATTAAACTTCTCCACCATGCCATTTGTTTGATGGTGGTAAGGAGTGGCAACCAAGTGATTTACTCCATGACCTTCCCAAAGGTTTTTCATAGTTCCTGCCAGGAAATTAGTCCCTGCATCTGTGAGGATGTTGGAGGGCCAACCTACCCTGGCAAAAATGTCTGCTAGTGCCTGGCACACACTTTTAGCCCTGGTGTTGCTTAGAGCTACTGCTTCCGGCCATCGGGTGGCAAAATCCATGAAAGTCAGTATGTACTGCTTTCCTCTGGCTGTCTTTTTTGGAAAAGGATCCAGAATATCCACAGCTACTCGCTGAAATGGAACTTCAATGATGGAGAGTGGCTGGAGAAGGGCTTTGACCTGGTCTTGGGGTTTTCCCACTCTTTGGCACACCTCACAAGACTGGACATAGGTAGAAACATCCTTGCCCATTCCCTCCCAGTGGAATGACCCCCCCAAACGGTCTTTGGTCCTGTTCACCCCAGCATGGCCACTAGGGTGATCGTGGGCTAAGCTCAAGAGCTTGGCCCGGTATTTAGTTGGAACTACCAACTGTCTCTGAGGATGCCAGTCTTCCTGGTGTCCACCAGAAAGAGTTTCCTTGTATAAAAGTCCTCTTTCTACAACAAACCTGGATCGATTAGAAGAGCTGAGAGGCGGTGGGTTGCTCCGTGCCGCCGTCCAAGCTCTCTGGAGGCTTTCATCTGCTTCCTGTTCGGTCTGGAACTGTTCCCTTGATGCTGGAGACATCAGTTCCTCATTGGATTGTGGACCTAGGCTTGGTCCCTCTGGAAGCAATATAGGGGATGGAGCTGTTTCTGTTGACTGTGAACCGCTCTCCGCCGGTGCACTATGTTGGGATTCAGGCTCCGGCTGAGCCTCTTGTGTAGGGTTATTGGCTGCTGCCAGTTCAGGTTTGGTGGGGCCCTCTGGTGTTGAGGTTGCAAGTACTGGATTCAGTGCTGACACAGGGTCTGGTGTTGGTTGTTCGGCTGGTTCCGGTTCTGGGACTGGTTCCGTCTGGGTCTCTGGGACTGGATCCACTACTGCTGTTGCAGACATTGGCCTGGGGTCCGGGTCCATCACCCCTGACCGGGTCCTGATAGAAGTTTCCGGAACAGAGCTAGGCCTCACGGCTTGTTTAGCCTGGCTGCGGGTGACCATTCCCACCCTCTTGGCCTGCTTCACATGATTGGCCAAGTCTTCCCCCAACAGCATGGGGATGGGATAATCATCATAGACTGCAAAAGTCCACATTCCTGACCAGCCCTTGTACTGGACAGGCAACTTGGCTGTAGGCAAATTGAAAGAGTTGGACTTGAAGGGTTGAATCGTCACTTGGATCTCTGGGTTGATTAAATTGGGGTCCACTAAGGAAGCATGGATAGCTGATACTTGTGCTCCGGTGTCCCTCCACGCGGTGACCTTCTTCCCGCCCACACTCACAGTTTCCCTCCGCTCCAAGGGTATCTGGGAGGTATCTGGGCCTGTGGTCCTCTGGTGTGATTCCGGTGCAATGAACTGTAATCTGTTGGGGTTCTTGGGGCAGTTGGCCTTTACATGCCCCAGCTCGTTACATTTAAAACATCGTCCAGCTGATGGGTCACTGGGGCGAGGAGGGTTGCTGGAGAACGGGGTGGTGGGACGATAAGGGGTCTGGAGGGTTCTTTGGGAGGTAGGTGGGGCTTTGGGCAGCCCCCGGTAATAGGGTGTGGTCTGGGGTGGTCCCTTCTGGTCTCTGCTCCAACTGCGACCAGTTTTCTTCTTCTCTGCCACCTCCACCCATCTGGCTCCAATCTCTCCTGCCTCGATTACAGTTTTGGGTTTCCCATCTAGGATGTATCTTTCTATTTCCTCAGGAACACCCTCTAAGAACTGTTCCATTTGCATTAGGAAGGGCAAATTTACAGGAGATTCAACACTTGCTCCTGATGTCCAGGCATCCCAATGTTTCACAATGTGGTAGGCATGTCGGGTAAATGACATGTCTGGTTTCCACCTTAGGGCTCTGAACCTCCGACGAGACTGCTCAGGTGTTATCCCCATTCTGACTCTCGCCTTGGATTTAAACAGTTCATACTTGTTCATGTGTTCTTTAGGCATTTCAGCTGCCACCTCAGCTAAGGGTCCACTGAGCTGCGGCCTCAGCTCTACCATGTATTGGTCAGTAGAGATGTTGTACCCAAGGCAGGCCCTTTCGAAGTTTTCTAGGAAGGCCTCAGTATCATCGCCTGCCTTGTAGGTGGGGAACTTTCTGGGATGGGAAGTGGTACTTGGAGAAGGATTACTAGGGTTTGTTGGGATATTCTGCTGAGCCTTTATCTTCTCCATCTCCTCCACATACTTCCTCTCTTTTTCCTTCTCCTCCAGTTCTTTGTCCCTTGCTTCCATAGCTCTCCTGTGAGCAGCCGCTTGGTGTTGTTCTGCTTCTCTCGCTGCCTCTCTCGCTGCCTCCCTTTCTTGTTCCTTCTCCTCCTTCTTCAGCCGCATGAGTTCTATCTGTCTTTCATGTTCCCTTTGTCTTTCCTCAGCCTGAAATTTGGCTAATTCCAGCTGTAGCCGAGCTGCGGATTTTGTCATTCTAACCTCTGTTTTTAACTAACTTTACACCCGAGGTTTAGAAATAAACAAACAAAACTTGGCCGTAAAACTTTGCTGTGCTGGAATAGAATACCTATTCTCTGATAGTGAGTGTCAGCCTACAGAAAAAGACAATTCCCTTGTCTCTGCTCTGGGCCCAAATTAAAGGAAAAAAACCTCCAACTACTTGGAAACCTGCTTACCCAGCCCAAAGAAAAAGCAAATGGATAGAACACCCCTCCCCTCTATTTACTTTTAGGAAGAAAAAAAAAAAACTCTGGGTTGGAAGACTGTGAATTTCCCTGCAGGAGTTAAGTACCCTGCCTCCAGGCAAAGAAAACCTGCAATTCACAAGATAATCCCCTTTTGTCTCTGCTTGGCCACAAAGCAGAGAAAAAACAAGCTGCTTTCAGTTTCAGCTGCTTTCTGGACTTCCTTTCCAAAGGAAAAAAAATTTCCTTTTTAAAATCTGTATTTCTAGTTCAAAAAATCTCAACTGGCTCTCAAAATGATTTTAGGTTAATCCCACCACTATGCCACCATGTCAAGGTTCCTCCCCCACTCTGAACTCTAGGGTACAGATGTGGGGACCTGCATGAAAAACCTCCTAAGCTTATCTTTACCAGCTTAGGTCAAAACTTCCCCAAGGTACAAAATATTCCACCCGTCATCCTTGGATTGGCCGCTACCACCACCAAACTAATACTGGTTACTGGGGAAGAGCTGTTTGGATGCGTCTTTCCCCCCAAAATACTTCCCAAAACCTTGCACCCCACTTCCTGGACAAGGTTTGGTAAAAAGCCTCACCAATTTGCCTAGGTGACTACAGACCCAGACCCTTGGATCTTAAGAACAATGAATAATCCTCCCAACATTTGCACCCCCCCCTTTTCTGGGAAATGTTGGATAAAAAGCCTCACCAATTTGCATAGGTGACCACAGACCCAAACCCTTGGATCTGAGAACAATGAAAAAGCATTCAGTTTCTTACAAGAAGAATTTTAATAAAAATAGAAGTAAATAGAAATAAAGAAATCTCCCCTGTAAAATCAGGATGGTAGATATCTTACAGGGTAATTAGATTCAAAAACATAGAGAACCCCTCTAGGCAAAACCTTAAGTTACAAAAAAGATACACAGACAGAAATAGTTATTCTATTCAACACAATTCTTTTCTCAGCCATTTAAAGAAATCATAATCTAACACATACCTAGCTAGATTACTTACTAAAAGTTCTAAGACTCCATTCCTGGTCTATCCCCGGCAGAAACCAGCATATATACAGACCCTTTGTTTCTCTCCCTCCTCCCAGCTTTTGAAAGTATCTTGTCTCCTCATTGGTCATTTTGGTCAGGTGCCAGCGAGGTTACCTTTAGCTTCTTAACCCTTTACAGGTGAGAGGAGCTTTCCCCTGGCCAGGACGGATTTCAAAGGGGTTTACCCTTCCCTTTATATTTATGACAGGAGGCAACCTAGTGACAGAGGATGTGGAAAAAGCTAATGTACTCAATGCTTTTTTTGCCTCTGTCTTCATGAACAAGGTCAGCTCCCAGACTACTGCACTGGGCAGCACAGCATGGGGAGGAGGTGACCAGCCCTCTGTGAAGAAAGAAGTGGTTCGGGACTATTTAGAAAAGCTGGACGAGCACAAGTCTATGGGGCCGGATGCGTTGCATCTGAGAGTGCTAAAGGAGCTGGCAGATGTGATTGCAGAGCCATTGGCCATTATCTTTGAAAACTCATGGCGATCGGGGGAAGTCCCGGACGACTGGAAAAAGGCTAATGTAGTGCCCATCTTTAAAAAAGGGAAGAAGGAGGATCCTGGGAAGTACAGGCCAGTCAGCCTCACCTCAGTCCCTGGAAAAATCATGGAGCAAGTCCTCAAGGAATCAATTCTGAAGCACTTAGAGGAGAGGAAAATGATCAGGAACAGTCAGCATGGATTCACCAAGGGCAAGTCATGCCTGACTAATCTAATTACCTTCTATGATGAGATAACTGGCTCTGTGGATGAAGGGAAAGCAGTGGACATGTTGTTCCTTGACTTTAGCAAAGCTTTTGACACTGTGTCCCACAGTATTCTTGCCAGCAAGTTAAAGAAGTATGGGCTGGATGAATGGACTATAAGGTGGATAGAAAGCTGGCTAGATTGTTGGGCTCAACGGGTAGTGATCAATGGCTCCATGTCTAGTTGGCAGCCGGTATCAAGTGGAGTGCCCCAAGGGTCAGTCCTGGGGCCGGTTTTGTTCAATAGCTTCATAAATGATCTGGAGGATGGTGTGGATCGCATCCTCAGCAAGTTTGCAGATGACACTAAACTGGGAGGAGAGGCAGATACGCTGGAGGGTAGGGATAGAATACAGAGGGACCTAGACAAATTGGAGGATTGGGCCAAAAGAAATCTGATGAGGTTCAACAAGGACAAGTGCAGAGTCCTGCACTTAGGACGGAAGAATCCAATGCACTGCTACAGACTAGGGACTGAATGGGTCGACAGCAGTTCTGCAGAAAAGGACCTAGGGGTTACAGTGGACGAGAAGCTGGATATGAGTCAACAGTGTGCCCTTGTTGCCAAGAAGGCCTATGGCATTTTGGGATATATAAGTAGGGGCATTGCCAGCAGATTGAGGGATGTGACCGTCCCCCTCTATTCGACACTGGTGAGGCCTCATCTAGAGTACTGTGTCCAGTTTTGGGCCTCACACTACAAGAAGGATGTGGAAAAGTTGGAAAGAGTCCAGCGGAGGGCAACAAAAATGATTAGGGGACTGGAACACATAAGTTATGAGGAGAGGCTGAGGGAACTGGGGATGTTTCGTTTACGGAAGAGAAGAATGAGGGGTTATTTGATAGCTGCTTTCAACTACCTTAAAGGGGGTTCCAAAGAGGATGGCTCTAGACTGTTCTCAGTGGTAGCAGATGACAGAACAAGGAGTAATGGTCTCAAGTTGCAGTGGGGGAGATTTAGGTTGGATATTAGGAAAAACTTTTTTCACTAGGAAGGTGGTGAAACACTTGAATGCGTTACCTAGGGAGGTGGTAGAATCTCCTTCCTTAGAAGTTTTTAAGGTCAGGCTTGACAAAGCCCTGACTGGGATGATTTAGTCAGGGATCGGTCCTGCTTTGAGCAGAGGGTTGGACTAGATGACCTCCTGAGGTCCCTTCCAACCCTGATATTCTATGATTCTGTGTTTCTATGATTCTAACTTTAGGCAGTGTGAGGCTGATCCAAAACCCACTGAAGTCATTGGAAAGGTTCCTTTACTTCAATGGGCTTTGGGTAAGAACTTGTGTGCAGTGCCATCTAGCACTGGGGCCTAAATGACCCTGAGGCACAATCCACTGACCCCAATCTTCCAAATGCAGCTCTGTGCTCTCCCCCACTTAGCCATTGACTAAAATGCCAGAATTTGGTTCTTTATAATAAGAATATGAACAGTGCCAACATCTGGCCAGAATTACATCTGTTACAAGTATCTAAGCAGACTTGTATCATAACTGCCTTGACGCTGGGCATAGGCATTTTCTATGAGGCATGGGAAGTACAATGAACCTTATAAAGATGGTGGGGTTTAGGTTGAAATCGATAGCTGCAATATTAACTGGATAAGTGACTTTTCCTTAATTCTTTTTATTCTCCAAAAACGTAGTTTTGATGTGTGTACAAATCCAATGGCTGCCCAAATGCTAACATCCCATGAAGCATTCTTTATAAGATGTGTTGAACTGGGCTAGATTTTAGTATTCCTGGAAGCAGACAGTGTAAAGAATTTCAACTTTGGAGGTGAAATCTGCCTAGTCGGATAATTAAATATCAATAAGTTCAAATTTAATACAATTATATTAAAAACTGTTTTCAATTTTAGAAAAAATAACACTGCTCTCCTGGGCAAATTTCAAATATGGGCCAAGTAAGGAATTTTATGGATAGAGATTACATAATACAGGAACACAGGGTGTTTTGCATTATGTTGAAGAAACAGAGCATTAGATTTCATAGAAGAAAAAGTAGAACTGCCACATTGTTAGGATTTGCAATGGTTTGGTTGAGTTCAAAACCCTCAGGTCCAACTCACAAAATTACATTTCTTTTTTGCACCCTCAGTGCTCAGAACACTCAAATTAGCACTTTTAGGCAGGCAAAAGCAATTCTTTCTTTCCTCCTTACCAAACTTTAAACCTACAAATTGCTTCTTAGTCAACTTTAACTACAGTCCTCTGGGGAGGTGCAGAGAAAAGAAAGATGCAGAAGCATCCAAGACAGGTGTTCCCAGCTCAGTCATAGAGTTTATCTATAATTACTTTGGGAAAACCTTCCAAGATACAGTTCTCATAAATGAATCCTACTAGGAGCATCTGTTAAAGCTGCAGCATCCCTTTAAAGACCACTTAATGTAATCATTTTCCTGTACATAGACAGGTACTCCAAAGGAAAGTATTCAATGTTCCCATTAATGATCAGCACATGTTTGGTCTTCAGATTTTGCAGGGTTTGGTATAAATTAGGAGAATCAGGGGTACAATATTTTAAAAGTGTGAATGCAAACATAAAATTACTGTTATATGACAGAATATCCAGTATCTTCTTCTCAAAGGAAAATCAACATGCTTTGGATTGCATCACAGATATCACAATTGAATTTTTAGAGGTCATTACAATGAACCAGTTTCCTTCACAAGAGGTGGAGGATGATGAAAAATGCCACTATTCTCTCTAGTGAACGTGTGAATGAGACAGCCACAATCTGGCTTTGACTGGAATGGGAGTGCAAAGGACAGGGCTAGCAATGTCCAGGGTGGGAAAATCCCCACCATGCCCAGTTAAAGGACAGAAAGTTCTGAGAAAGTTCAGGGTAAGTCTTACGAAGGGCTAGATTGAGACCTGAGTATGGAAGGTTGTAGATCCACCCTCTCTGTGCTCCCCTCTGACCCTCCCTGCCTTTTAGAAAAGGCTAGTTCTCAAGGGAGTGCAAGGGCTGCTTTTGTGTCCAGACCCCTGTTCAGGAACTATACGGAGGACTCCTCCTTGTGACCCGCAAGAGCTGAACACAGTATCTGATCCTAAAGAAATAACAACCTCTGTTCCTCCAATCCTTCCATTTTCTGCAGAACACTAGAGGTGTCGTTCCCCCCCACCACCCATCAGTCAAGAGAGTCACTAGGTCATAGCTCAGCCCTATAAATCATATTAGCCACATTCATTTCAGAGAGAACACAGGACATGCAATACTTTCATTAGGACCACTGCAAGGAGTGGAACTAATCGCAAATGCAGGAAAAGAAGTGGTTCATCTTTACGTTGATTACAAGATACAGTATACCATCTGGACAGCCAGGCATCAGGTGATGGCAGCTGAATTCTGTTACGCTGCAGTTATGTTAGTGGGCTAGGGGTTTTTTGAGGGTGGGGAGGGGGGCAGGATGTGAGCTTGCTATGTTAAAATGAATGGCATTAAACTGTCAGACTTCTTCACAAGAGCTTAGAACTATACTGCATTGGGAACTTCAGTACAACTCTTTCAGTTTGAAACATATATGTATTTTAACAGTGAACAATTTCCACCCAACCCTTTCTACCTTTAAACAAAATATAGTACCTGAAAGGGCCCAATTAAAAAAAATATTATCAGCCTGCACAGCTTCTTCTAAACAATGAAGCTCTAACATTTATATCAACTCCCAGCATAGCCTCAGTACCTTTGGCTTCAAATGCTGCACAGTAGACCACAGTAGTAACCAGATTCTGATGTGTAAAATATAACTGTGGTGTCAGCATCTGGCTTAACACAGAGTTTCAGTGGTACCTGGTGTAGTAGATATGGAGTAATACCTAAGATTTCTACAGTATGTGATTAGACTTCATGGAGTTGCTTAAATTCCTGTGGTTGCCATTTCCCTTTCAACATCTTTCATTCTGAATCAGTTATGGACTTTTGCATATTTGCAACCATTTTCTTAGATTTCTTTTGTTTATTGTTTCAGGAATTTCAAACTATGGTGTATGAATTGCAACCCCAGTGTAATTCAGATTTCCAATCCATGCAGTGTTTCCATGCCTTTCTATTTCCAAGGACCAGGCCTCTGTGTAGTAAATTATTTCTTGTTTGCAGATTTCCCAGGATTAAACAGTATCAGAGTTCTGAAAGTTACTTTTTCAGGATAGCCCTCTGCAATCTGTGGTTGGTGTCTACCAATTATCACTAATTTTCTGTGTTATACACAGCTTTGTGGATCTAATTAGTACACAGAAAAACTTTCAGCATGTGATTCAATGAAAAACAAACCCTGACTTTTAATGAAATCATTTGCTTTATGCAACTAGATGGCAAATTCTAAAGTTGGAAACGTTTGGACAATTTGAACAATTATTAGTGTATTTACTATTAAAGTGGTATTTTGCCACTTTGGTGTTGTATTCATCTTTCTACTACTAAAACCTTATTTTCAGGGGATTTCAGGGGATGAAACTTGGCACCCAAGATCTGATCATGAAAGAGACTTTTAGTTTTATTATTTTAGTTTGCTAAAACTTGAAAAATAAGAGTCAGGATTGTATACTCTAACTTATACTGAGTTGGAACTTATCCTGTGCATAGTCCTATTGAAATACCCTATCAATAAGTAGTGTCTATGGAATAGACTAAAATCTTAGGAATGAAAATAACAATAATAATAATGATGATTATGTGACTTCAATGTATCGATATACAGGTCAGATGATAGTGTTCTTGTGTACAGAGATGACCGATGTAGTGCAGGCTATGTATGACACAAAGCGGAGATGGGCGGGTCATGTAGTTCGCAAGCAAGACAATAGGTGGACAACCAACATCGGTGACTGGATCCCCAGAGACCACAAGCAACAACTGGGCAGGACGAAAACATGCTGGGCTGATCCCATGACAAAACTCTTTGACCAGAAATGGAAAGAACGTGCTCACAACAAAACGGAATGGTGTGGCATTGACTTGCGTTCATGGAGGGACAGAAGAGGACAAGTCGGACAAAGGTGACAATAATAATGATACTGCTAAATGCTAGAGATTGCTGGGAAATTGAAATCCCTTCCCACAAAAAAAAAATCCTTAAAAAAAAATTGGTCCGAAAGTGGGATGAAATATTAGAAAATATGAAATTTTTCATTGACAGGTATTTCCAGAAAAATTCTGCTTCTGGGAGAATCAAAATGGAATTTTGCCGGGGGATTACAGCTGGATGTCTCCCATCCCACTGGGCTAAAGTTTATAAAGGAGGATAGAATGACACACACACACACTTTGGTGACAAGTTGCAAACAGAACCAAACCAAACATTTGTTCTGATTTTTTAGTTTGCAGGCCAAACCAAAAAAATTAGTTATTTACCAAGCTCTACCCAGAACTGACATGTGCTCACCAGAGGAGGTTCCGCAATGCCAGTGAGGCACAAATGTCCACAGAAGCCTGCCGAGGCTGTCCCAGTTTCTTCCACCTAGAGCTGGCGGAAACATATTTTTGATGGAACAGATTCACAGGAATATACCTATTTCAACAGTAAAAAATTGAAATGATTCAAAATCAAAATGGGGTATTTTGACGTATTTCATTTAGACTTATTTTTTAAAAAAAACTTATATATATACACACACACATTGTATTTAATATTATATTGTTTTAACATTATTTAAATTAAACAATTTGATATGGTCATTTTGACATTTCAGGGTAAACACATTTCAGAATTCCCATTCTGCAAAATATTTTGAGAGTTCAAACTTTTCATACTGACCCCAGACAAAAGTGTCAGAATTTCCCATGGGGCAGAATTCCTGTATCTGACCAGCTCTACTACCACCTCTCTTCTTTGTGGTCTATTTGCTTAAGTGCTTCACTGTATCAGAATCTTACCCATTTGGGCAAAGCAGAACATATGTGCAAACCCAGACGATTGTCACTCTACTGGGTCAGTGTTTCAGATTTTGTGCCTGGCATAGTGGCACACAAAATACTTGAGAATGTAGCCTATACCAGATAAACTGTTAATAAAAAGGACTATTTAATCCTTTTTAAATAAATGGTTATTTGGCTATTTACTTGAAACATACAGGTTAAATCTATGATATATTTTAATAAATGGCAAAGCTCCCATTGACTTTAATGGGGCCAGGATTTCTTCCATAGTTTTCTGAAGTAGTGACAAATCTGTCTCCCATTTGGTATAGCCACTCAATAAATCAGCAAATAAAAAAAGATTTGCACTATGGATAATAGGTCTTCAAAGCTGCTACAGACTGTTGGGACAAAAGGAATTGCCATATTAGAAGAAAATAATAGTCAGTCTAGTTTGCTTTCCTCTCTATACTAGAGTTTTCAGAAAAAGGAAATTAGAAAATAATTAATTAATGCATCTGATCAAACGTATGATAAAATACTATCAATGTTGGGGACAGGGAGACATGAGGGAGGATTTCTTCATGACCTAAGATGATGATCAGTTAATGGATGAAAGTGAAACATGAGATCAGGATTGATCATTCTTGTAATTTTCCTTACTTACCTGTAACGGGAAATGTTATTCTGCTTCATGGGTCTCAAACCTTTCTCTGACTAAATTTGCTGCTATCCTGCAGCAGTGGTTTCCACAAGTTTATTATATGCTGCATAATCAAGAAGCAATATTGTTGACAGGAAAAATAATATAAAGGGAAATATAAAGGGAAGGGTAAACCCCTTTGAAATCCCTCCTGGCCAGGGGAAAGCTCCTCTCACCTGTAAAGGGTTAAGAAGCTAAAGGTAACCTCGCTGGCACCTGACCAAAATGACCAATGAGGAGACAAGATACTTTCAAAAGCTGGGAGGAGGGAGAAAAAAAAAAAGGGTTTGTGTGTCTGTCTGTAGTCGTCTTGGCCGGGGACAGAACAGGAATGGAGTCTTAGAACTTTTAGTAAGTAATCTAGCTAGGTATGTGTTAGATTATGATTTCTTTAAATGGCTGAGAAAAGAATTGTGCTGAATAGAATAACTATTTCTGCCTGTGTATCTTTTTTGTAACTTAAGGTTTTGCCTAGAGGGGTTCTCTATGTTTTTGAATCTAATTACCCTGTAAGATATATACCATCCTGATTTTACAGGGGGGATTTCTTTATTTCTATTTACTTCTATTTTTTATTAAAAGTCTTCTTGTAAAACACTGAATGCTTTTTCATTGTTCTCAGATCCAAGGGTTTGGGTTTGTGGTCACCTATGCAAATTGGTGAGGCTTTTTATCCAACATTTCCCAGGAAAGGGGGGGTGCAAGTGTTGGGAGGATTGTTCATTGTTCTTAAGATCCAAGGGTCTGGGTCTGTAGTCACCTAGACAAATTGGTGAGGCTTTTTACCAAACCTTGTCCAGGAAGTGGGGTGCAAGGTTTTGGGAAGTATTTTGGGGGGAAGGACGCGTCCAAACAGCTCTTCCCCAGTAACCAGTATTAGTTTGGTGGTGGTAGCGGCCATTCCAAGGATAACGGGGGTAATATTTTGTACCTTGGGGAAGTTTTGACCTAAGCTGGTAAAGATAAGCTTAGGAGGTTTTTCATGCAGGTCCCCACATCTGTACCCTAGAGTTCAGAGTGGGGGAGGAACCTTGACATGGTGGCACAGTGGTGGGATTAACCTGAAATCATTTTGAGATCCAGTTGAGATTTTTTGAACTAGAAATACAGATTTTAAAAAGGAATTTTTAGGAAGTCCAGAAGGCAGCTTTGAAACTGAAAGCAGCTTGGTTTCTCTCTGCTTTGTGGCCAAGCAGAGACAAAAGGGGATTATCTTGTGAATTGCAGGTTTTCTTGCCTGGAGGCAGGGTACTTAACTCCTGCAGGGAAATTCACAGTCTTCCAACCCAGAGGTTTTTTTTTTTTCTTTTCTTCCTAAAAGTAAATAGGGGGTGTGTGCTCTACCCATTTGCCTGGAGACAAAAGTGGCAGGTTTTTTTTAGGATTTTGATTTTTTTTTTTTTTGTTTTACAAGGAGCACAGGTTTGAAAAGAAATTTTTTTTCTTCTTTGGGCTGGGTAAGCAGGTTTCCAAGTAGTTGGAGGTTTTTTGCTTTAATTTGGGCCCAGAGCAGAGACAAGGGAATTGTCTTTCTCTGTAGGCTGACAATCACTATCAGAGAATAGGTATTCTATTCCAGCACAGCAAAATTTTACAGCCAAGTTTTGTTTGTTTATTTCTAAACCTCGGGTGTAAAGTTAGTTAAAAACAGAGAGGTTAGAATGGCCAAATCCTCAGCTCGACTACAGCTGGAATTAGCCAAATTGCAGGCTGAGGAAAAACAAAGGGAACATGAAAGACAGATAGAACTCATGCGGCTGAAGGAGGAGGAGAAGGAAAAAGAGAGGAAGCATGTGGAGGAGATGGAGAGGATAAAGGCCCAGCAGAATATACCAACAAACCCTAGCAATCCTTCTCCAGGTACCACTTCCCATCCCAGAAAGTTCCCCACCTACAAGGCAGGTGATGATACTGAGGCCTTCTTAGAAAACTTCGAAAGGGCCTGCCTTGGGTACAACATCTCTACTGACCAATACATGGTAGAGCTGAGGCCGCAGCTCAGTGGACCCTTAGCTGAGGTGGCAGCTGAAATGCCTAAAGAACACATGAACAAGTATGAACTGTTTAAATCCAAGGCGAGAGTCAGAATGGGGATAACACCCGAGCAGTCTCGTCGGAGGTTCAGAGCCCTAAGGTGGAAACCAGACATGTCATTTACCCGACATGCCTACCACATTGTAAAACATTGGGATGCCTGGATATCAGGAGCAAGTGTTGAATCTCCAGTAAATTTGCCCTTCCTAATGCAAATGGAACAATTCTTAGAGGGTGTTCCTGAGGAAATAGAAAGATACATCCTAGATGGGAAACCCAAAACTGTAATTGAGGCAGGAGAGATTGGAGCCAGATGGGTGGAGGTGGCAGAGAAGAAGAAAACTGGTCGCAGTTGGAGCGGAGACCAGAAGGGACCACCCCAGACCACACCCTATTACCGGGGGCCGCCCAAAGCCCCACCTACCTCCCAAAGAACCCTCCAGACCCCTTATCGTCCCACCACCCCGTTCTCCAGCAACCCACCTCGCCCCGGTGACCCGTCAGCTGGACGATGTTTTAAATGTAACGAGCTGGGGCATGTAAAGGCCAACTGCCCCAAGAACCCCAACAGGTTACAGTTCATTGCACCGGAATCACACCAGAGGTCCACAGGCCCAGATACCTCCCAGATACCCTTGGAGCGGAGGGAAACTGTGAGTGTGGGTGGGAAGAAGGTCACCGCGTGGAGGGACACCGGAGCACAAGTGTCAGCTATCCATGCTTCCTTAGTGGACCCCAATTTAATCAACCCAGAGATCCAAGTGACGATTCAACCCTTCAAGTCCAACTCTTTCAATTTGCCTACAGCCAAGTTGCCTGTCCAGTACAAGGGCTGGTCAGGAATGTGGACTTTTGCAGTCTATGATGATTATCCCATCCCCATGCTGTTGGGGGAAGACTTGGCCAATCATGTGAAGCAGGCCAAGAGGGTGGGAATGGTCACCCGCAACCAGGCTAAACAAGCCGTGAGGCCTAGCTCTGTTCCGGAAACTTCTATCAGGACCCAGTCAGAGGTGATGGACCTGGACCCCAGGCCAATGTCTGCAACAGCAGTAGTGGATCCAGTCCCAGAGACCCAGACGGAACCAGTCCCAGAACCGGAACCAGCCAAACAACCAACACCAGACCCCGTGTCAGCACTGAATCCAGTACTTGCAACCTCAACACCAGAGGGCCCCACCGAACCTGAACTGGCAGCAGCCGATAACCCTACACAAGAGGCTCAGCCGGAGCCTGAATCCCAACATAGTGCACCAGCGGAGAGCGGTTCACAGTCAACAGAAACAGCTCCATCCCCTATATCGCTTCCAGAGGGACCAAGCCTAGGTCCACAATCCCATGAGGAACTGATGTCTCCAGCATCAAGGGAACAGTTCCAGACCGAACAGGAAGCAGATGAAAGCCTCCAGAGAGCTTGGACGGCGGCACGGAGCAACCCACCGCCTCTCAGCTCTTCTAATCGATCCAGGTTTGTTGTAGAAAGAGGACTTCTATACAAGGAAACTCTTTCTGGGGGACACCAGGAAGACTGGCATCCTCAGAGACAGTTGGTAGTTCCAACTAAATACCGGGCCAAGCTCTTGAGCTTAGCCCATGATCACCCTAGTGGCCATGCTGGGGTGAACAGGACCAAAGACCGTTTGGGGGGGTCATTCCACTGGGAGGGAATGGGCAAGGATGTTTCTACCTATGTCCAGTCTTGTGAGGTGTGCCAAAGAGTGGGAAAACCCCAAGACCAGGTCAAAGCTCCTCTCCAGCCACTCCCCATCATTGAAGTTCCATTTCAGCGAGTAGCTGTGGATATTCTGGGTCCTTTTCCGAAAAAGACACCCAGAGGAAAGCAGTACATACTGACTTTCATGGATTTTGCCACCCGATGGCCGGAAGCAGTAGCTCTAAGCAACACCAGGGCTAAAAGTGTGTGCCAGGCACTAGCAGACATTTTTGCCAGGGTAGGTTGGCCCTCCGACATCCTCACAGATGCAGGGACTAATTTCCTGGCAGGAACTATGAAAAACCTTTGGGAAGCTCATGGGGTAAATCACTTGGTTGCCACTCCTTACCATCATCAAACAAATGGCATGGTGGAGAAGTTTAATGGAACTTTGGGGGCCATGATACGTAAATTCGTAAATGAGCACTCCAATGATTGGGACCTAGTATTGCAGCAGTTGCTCTTTGCCTACAGAGCTGTACCACATCCCAGTTTAGGGTTTTCCCCATTTGAACTTGTATATGGCCGTGAGGTTAAGGGGCCATTGCAGTTGGTGAAGCAGCAATGGGAGGGATTTACACCTTCTCCAGGAACTAACATTCTGGACTTTGTAACCAACCTACAAAACACCCTCCGAACCTCTTTAGCCCTTGCTAGAGAAAACTTACAGGATGCTCAAAAAGAGCAAAAAGCCTGGTATGATAAACATGCCAGAGAGCGTTCCTTCAAAGTAGGAGACCAGGTCATGGTCTTAAAGGCGCTCCAGGCCCATAAAATGGAAGCATCGTGGGAAGGGCCATTCGTGGTCCAGGAGCGCCTGGGAGCTGTTAATTATCTCATAGCATTCCCCACCTCCAACCGAAAGCCTAAGGTGTATCATATTAATTCTCTAAAGCCCTTTTATTCCAAAGAATTAAAAGTTTGTCAGTTTACAGCCCAGGGAGGAGACGACGCTGAGTGGCCTGAAGGTGTCTACTACGAAGGGAAATGTGCTGGTGGTGTGGAAGAGGTGAACCTCTCCATGACCCTTGGGCGTATGCAGCGACAGCAGATCCAGGAGCTGTGCACTAGCTACGCGCCAACGTTCTCAGCCACCCCAGGACTGACTGAACGGGCATACAACTCCATTGACACAGGTAATGCTCACCCAATTAGGGTCCAACCTTACCGGGTGTCTCCTCAAGCTAAAACTGCTATAGAACGGGAGATCCAGGATATGTTACAGATGGGTGTAATCCGCCCCTCTGAAAGTGCATGGGCATCTCCAGTGGTTCTAGTTCCCAAACCAGATGGGGAAATACGTTTTTGCGTGGACTACCGTAAGCTAAATGCTGTAACTCGCCCAGACAACTATCCCATGCCACGCACAGATGAACTATTAGAGAAACTGGGAAGGGCCCAGTTCATCTCTACCTTGGACTTAACCAAGGGGTACTGGCAGGTACCGCTAGATGAATCTGCCAAGGAAAGGTCAGCCTTCATCACACATCTCGGGCTGTATGAATTTAATGTACTCCCTTTCGGGCTGCGAAATGCACCCGCCACTTTCCAAAGACTTGTAGATGGTCTCCTAGCGGGATTAGGAGAATATGCAGTCGCCTACCTTGACGATGTGGCCATATTTTCGGATTCCTGGGCAGACCACCTGAAACATCTACAAAAAGTCCTTGAGCGCATAAGGGAGGCAGGACTAACTGTTAAGGCTAAGAAGTGTCAAATAGGCCTAAACAGAGTGACTTACCTTGGACACCAGGTGGGTCAAGGAACTATCAGCCCCCTACAGGCCAAAGTGGATGCTATCCAAAAGTGGCCTGTCCCAAAGTCAAAGAAACAGGTTCAATCCTTCTTAGGCTTGGCCGGTTATTACAGACGATTTGTACCGCACTACAGCCAAATCGCTGCCCCACTGACAGACCTAACCAAAAAGAAACAGCCAAATGCTGTTCAGTGGACCGGAAAGTGTCAGAAGGCCTTTAACAAGCTTAAAGCGACACTCATGTCTGACCCTGTACTAAGGGCCCCAGACTTTGACAAACCGTTCCTAGTAACCACAGATGCATCCGAGCGTGGTGTGGGAGCAGTTTTAATGCAGAAAGGACCTGATCAAGAATTCCACCCTGTAGTGTTTCTCAGCAAAAAACTGTCTGAGAGGGAAAGCAACTGGTCAGTCACTGAAAAAGAATGTTATGCCATTGTCTACGCTCTGGAAAAGCTACGCCCATATGTTTGGGGACGGCGTTTCCACCTGCAAACCGACCATGCTGCACTAAAGTGGCTTCACACCGTCAAAGAAACTAACAAAAAACTTCTTCGGTGGAGTTTAGCTCTCCAAGATTTTGATTTCGACATCCAACACATCTCAGGAGCTTCTAACAAAGTGGCTGATGCACTCTCCCGTGAAAGTTTCCCAGAATCAACTGGTTAAAATCGTCCTTGAGATGTGGAAAATATTGTTAGTCTTTATGTACTTGGTAGTATATTTAGAGATGCATGTGTGTCACGGTTCCTCCCCCACTCTGAACTCTAGGGTACAGATGTGGGGACCTGCATGAAAAACCTCCTAAGCTTATCTTTACCAGCTTAGGTCAAAACTTCCCCAAGGTAACAAATATTACCCCCGTTATCCTTGGAATGGCCGCTACCACCACCAAACTAATACTGGTTACTGGGGAAGAGCTGTTTGGACGCGTCCTTCCCCCCAAAATACTTCCCAAAACCTTGCACCCCACTTCCTGGACAAGGTTTGGTAAAAAGCCTCACCAATTTGCCTAGGTGACTACAGACCCAGACCCTTGGATCTTAAGAACAATGAACAATCCTCCCAACACTTGCACTCCCCCTTTCCTGGGAAATGTTGGATAAAAAGCCTCACCAATTTGCATAGGTGACCACAGACCCAAACCCTTGGATCTGAGAACAATGAAAAGCATTCAGTGTTTTACAAGAAGACTTTTAATAAAAAATAGAAGTAAATAGAAATAAAGAAATCCCCCCTGTAAAATCAGGATGGTATATATCTTACAGGGTAATTAGATTCAAAAAACATAGAGAACCCCTCTAGGCAAAACCTTAAGTTACAAAAAAGATACACAGACAGAAATAGTTATTCTATTCAGCACAATTCTTTTCTCAGCCATTTAAAGAAATCATAATCTAACACATACCTAGCTAGATTACTTACTAAAAGTTCTAAGACTCCATTCCTGTTCTGTCCCCGGCCAAGACGACTACAGACAGACACACAAACCCTTTGTTTCTCTCCCTCCTCCCAGCTTTTGAAAGTATCTTGTCTCCTCATTGGTCATTTTGGTCAGGTGCCAGCGAGGTTACCTTTAGCTTCTTAACCCTTTACAGGTGAGAGGAGCTTTCCCCTGGCCAGGAGGGATTTCAAAGGGGTTTACCCTTCCCTTTATATTTATGACACGCCCCCCAAATCTCAGCTAGGGTGAAACACTGGCTGGGATTTCTTCCTGGAGCTCTAGGAAAACAGAGTTAATAAGACACCTGCATCTCTAAATATACTACCAAGTACATAAAGACTAACAATATTTTCCACATCTCAAGGACGATTTTAACCAGTTGATTCTGGGAAACTTTCACGGGAGAGTGCATCAGCCACTTTGTTAGAAGCTCCTGAGATGTGTTGGATGTCGAAATCAAAATCTTGGAGAGCTAAACTCCACCGAAGAAGTTTTCTGTTAGTTTCTTTGACGGTGTGAAGCCACTTTAGTGCAGCATGGTCGGTTTGCAGGTGGAAACGCCGTCCCCAAACATATGGGCGTAGCTTTTCCAGAGCGTAGACAATGGCATAACATTCTTTTTCAGTGACTGACCAGTTGCTTTCCCTCTCAGACAGTTTTTTGCTGAGAAACACTACAGGGTGGAATTCTTGATCAGGTCCTTTCTGCATTAAAACTGCTCCCACACCACGCTCGGATGCATCTGTGGTTACTAGGAACGGTTTGTCAAAGTCTGGGGCCCTTAGTACAGGGTCAGACATGAGTGTCGCTTTAAGCTTGTTAAAGGCCTTCTGACACTTTCCGGTCCACTGAACAGCATTTGGCTGTTTCTTTTTGGTTAGGTCTGTCAGTGGGGCAGCGATTTGGCTGTAGTGCGGTACAAATCGTCTGTAATAACCGGCCAAGCCTAAGAAGGATTGAACCTGTTTCTTTGACTTTGGGACAGGCCACTTTTGGATAGCATCCACTTTGGCCTGTAGGGGGCTGATAGTTCCTTGACCCACCTGGTGTCCAAGGTAAGTCACTCTGTTTAGGCCTATTTGACACTTCTTAGCCTTAACAGTTAGTCCTGCCTCCCTTATGCGCTCAAGGACTTTTTGTAGATTTTCCAGGTGGTCTGCCCAGGAATCCGAAAATATGGCCACATCGTCAAGGTAGGCAACTGCATATTCTCCTAATCCCGCTAGGAGACCATCTACAAGTCTTTGGAAAGTGGCGGGTGCATTTCGCAGCCCGAAAGGGAGTACATTAAATTCATACAGCCCGAGATGTGTGATGAAGGCTGACCTTTCCTTGGCAGATTCATCTAGCGGTACCTGCCAGTACCCCTTGGTTAAGTCCAAGGTAGAGATGAACTGGGCCCGTCCCAGTTTCTCTAATAGTTCATCAGTGCGTGGCATTGGATAATTGTCTGGGCGAGTTACAGCATTTAGCTTACGGTAGTCCACGCAAAAACGTATTTCCCCATCTGGTTTGGGAACTAGAACCACTGGAGATGCCCATGCACTTTCAGAGGGGCGGATTACACCCATCTGTAACATATCCTGGATCTCCCGTTCTATAGCAGTTTTAGCTTGAGGAGACACCCGGTAAGGTTGGACCCTAATTGGGTGAGCATTACCTGTGTCAATGGAGTGGTATGCCCGTTCAGTCAGTCCTGGGGTGGCTGAGAACGTTGGCGCGTAGCTAGTGCACAGCTCCTGGATCTGCTGTCGCTGCATACGCCCAAGGGTCATGGAGAGGTTCACCTCTTCCACACCACCAGCACATTTCCCTTCGTAGTAGACACCTTCAGGCCACTCAGCGTCATCTCCTCCCTGCGCTGTAAACTGACAAACCTTTAATTCTCTGGAATAAAAGGGCTTTAGAGAATTAATATGATACACCTTAGGCTTTCGGTTGGAGGTGGGGAATGCTATGAGATAATTAACAGCTCCCAGGCGCTCCTGGACCACGAATGGCCCTTCCCACGATGCTTCCATTTTATGGGCCTGGAGCGCCTTTAAGACCATGACCTGGTCTCCTACTTTGAAGGAACGCTCTCTGGCATGTTTATCATACCAGGCTTTTTGCTCTTTTTGAGCATCCTGTAAGTTTTCTCTAGCAAGGGCTAAAGAGGTTCGGAGGGTGTTTTGTAGGTTGGTTACAAAGTCCAGAATGTTAGTTCCTGGAGAAGATGTAAATCCCTCCCATTGCTGCTTCACCAACTGCAATGGCCCCTTAACCTCACGGCCATATACAAGTTCAAATGGGGAAAACCCTAAACTGGGATGTGGTACAGCTCTGTAGGCAAAGAGCAACTGCTGCAATACTAGGTCCCAATCATTGGAGTGCTCATTTACGAATTTACGTATCATGGCCCCCAAAGTTCCATTAAACTTCTCCACCATGCCATTTGTTTGATGATGGTAAGGAGTGGCAACCAAGTGATTTACCCCATGAGCTTCCCAAAGGTTTTTCATAGTTCCTGCCAGGAAATTAGTCCCTGCATCTGTGAGGATGTCGGAGGGCCAACCTACCCTGGCAAAAATGTCTGCTAGGGCCTGGCACACACTTTTAGCCCTGGTGTTGCTTAGAGCTACTGCTTCCGGCCATCGGGTGGCAAAATCCATGAAAGTCAGTATGTACTGCTTTCCTCTGGGTGTCTTTTTCGGAAAAGGACCCAGAATATCCACAGCTACTCGCTGAAATGGAACTTCAATGATGGGGAGTGGCTGGAGAGGAGCTTTGACCTGGTCTTGGGGTTTTCCCACTCTTTGGCACACCTCACAAGACTGGACATAGGTAGAAACATCCTTGCCCATTCCCTCCCAGTGGAATGACCCCCCCAAACGGTCTTTGGTCCTGTTCACCCCAGCATGGCCACTAGGGTGATCATGGGCTAAGCTCAAGAGCTTGGCCCGGTATTTAGTTGGAACTACCAACTGTCTCTGAGGATGCCAGTCTTCCTGGTGTCCCCCAGAAAGAGTTTCCTTGTATAAAAGTCCTCTTTCTACAACAAACCTGGATCGATTAGAAGAGCTGAGAGGCGGTGGGTTGCTCCGTGCCGCCGTCCAAGCTCTCTGGAGGCTTTCATCGGCTTCCTGTTCGGTCTGGAACTGTTCCCTTGATGCTGGAGACATCAGTTCCTCATTGGATTGGGGACATAGGCTTGGTCCCTCTGGAAGCGATATAGGGGATGGAGCTGTTTCTGTTGACTGTGAACCGCTCTCCGCTGGTGCACTATGTTGGGATTCAGGCTCCGGCTGAGCCTCTTGTGTAGGGTTATCGGCTGCTGCCAGTTCAGGTTCGGTGGGGCCCTCTGGTGTTGAGGTTGCAAGTACTGGATTCAGTGCTGGCACGGGGTCTGGTGTTGGTTGTTTGGTTGGTTCCGGTTCTGGGACTGGTTCCGTCTGGGTCTCTGGGACTGGATCCACTACTGCTGTTGCAGACATTGGCCTGGGGTCCAGGTCCATCACCTCTGACTGGGTCCTGATAGAAGTTTCCGGAACAGAGCTAGGCCTCACGGCTTGTTTAGCCTGGTTGCGGGTGACCATTCCCACCCTCTTGGCCTGCTTCACATGATTGGCCAAGTCTTCCCCCAACAGCATGGAGATGGGATAATCATCATAGACTGCAAAAGTCCACATTCCTGACCAGCCCTTGTACTGGACAGGCAACTTGGCTGTAGGCAAATTGAAAGAGTTGGACTTGAAGGGTTGAATCGTCACTTGGATCTCTGGGTTGATTAAATTGGGGTCCACTAAGGAAGCATGGATAGCTGACACTTGTGCTCCGGTGTCCCTCCACGCGGTGACCTTCTTCCCGCCCACACTCACAGTTTCCCTCCGCTCCAAGGGTATCTGGGAGGTATCTGGGCCTGTGGACCTCTGGTGTGATTCCGGTGCAATGAACTGTAACCTGTTGGGGTTCTTGGGGCAGTTGGCCTTTACATGCCCCAGCTCGTTACATTTAAAACATCGTCCAGCTGACGGGTCACCGGGGCGAGGTGGGTTGCTGGAGAACGGGGTGGTGGGACGATAAGGGGTCTGGAGGGTTCTTTGGGAGGTAGGTGGGGCTTTGGGCGGCCCCCGGTAATAGGGTGTGGTCTGGGGTGGTCCCTTCTGGTCTCCGCTCCAACTGCGACCAGTTTTCTTCTTCTCTGCCACCTCCACCCATCTGGCTCCAATCTCTCCTGCCTCAATTACAGTTTTGGGTTTCCCATCTAGGATGTATCTTTCTATTTCCTCAGGAACACCCTCTAAGAATTGTTCCATTTGCATTAGGAAGGGCAAATTTACTGGAGATTCAACACTTGCTCCTGATATCCAGGCATCCCAATGTTTTACAATGTGGTAGGCATGTCGGGTAAATGACATGTCTGGTTTCCACCTTAGGGCTCTGAACCTCCGACGAGACTGCTCGGGTGTTATCCCCATTCTGACTCTCGCCTTGGATTTAAACAGTTCATACTTGTTCATGTGTTCTTTAGGCATTTCAGCTGCCACCTCAGCTAAGGGTCCACTGAGCTGCGGCCTCAGCTCTACCATGTATTGGTCAGTAGAGATGTTGTACCCAAGGCAGGCCCTTTCGAAGTTTTCTAAGAAGGCCTCAGTATCATCACCTGCCTTGTAGGTGGGGAACTTTCTGGGATGGGAAGTAGTACCTGGAGAAGGATTGCTAGGGTTTGTTGGTATATTCTGCTGGGCCTTTATCCTCTCCATCTCCTCCACATGCTTCCTTGCCTCCATTTCCCTCTTGTGGGCAGCCTCCTGTACCTCCTTCTCCAGCCGCATGAGTTCTATCTGTCTTTCATGTTCCCTTTGTTTTTCCTCAGCCTGAAATTTGGCTAATTCCAGCTGTAGTCGAGCTGAGGATTTGGCCATTCTAACCTCTCTGTTTTTAACTAACTTTACACCCGAGGTTTAGAAATAAACAAACAAAACTTGGCTGTAAACTTTTGCTGTGCTGGAATAGAGTACCTATTCTCTGATAGTGATTGTCAGCCTACAGAAAAAGACAATTCCCTTGTCTCTGCTCTGGGCCCAAATTAAAGCAAAAAACCTCCAACTACTTGGAAACCTGCTTACCCAGCCCAAAGAAAAAAAAAATTTCTTTTCAAACCTGTGCTCCTTGTAAAACAAAAAAAAAAATCAAAATCCTAAAAAAAAACCCTGCCACTTTTGTCTCCAGGCAAATGGGTAGAGCACACACCCCCTATTTACTTTTAGGAAGAAAAGAAAAAAAAAAAACCTCTGGGTTGGAAGACTGTGAATTTCCCTGCAGGAGTTAAGTACCCTGCCTCCAGGCAAGAAAACCTGCAATTCACAAGATAATCCCCTTTTGTCTCTGCTTGGCCACAAAGCAGAGAGAAACCAAGCTGCTTTCAGTTTCAAAGCTGCCTTCTGGACTTCCTAAAAATTCCTTTTTAAAATCTGTATTTCTAGTTCAAAAAATCTCAACTGGATCTCAAAATGATTTCAGGTTAATCCCACCACTGTGCCACCATGTCACGGTTCCTCCCCCACTCTGAACTCTAGGGTACAGATGTGGGGACCTGCATGAAAAACCTCCTAAGCTTATCTTTACCAGCTTAGGTCAAAACTTCCCCAAGGTAACAAATATTACCCCCGTTATCCTTGGAATGGCCGCTACCACCACCAAACTAATACTGGTTACTGGGGAAGAGCTGTTTGGACGCGTCCTTCCCCCCAAAATACTTCCCAAAACCTTGCACCCCACTTCCTGGACAAGGTTTGGTAAAAAGCCTCACCAATTTGCCTAGGTGACTACAGACCCAGACCCTTGGATCTTAAGAACAATGAACAATCCTCCCAACACTTGCACTCCCCCTTTCCTGGGAAATGTTGGATAAAAAGCCTCACCAATTTGCATAGGTGACCACAGACCCAAACCCTTGGATCTGAGAACAATGAAAAGCATTCAGTGTTTTACAAGAAGACTTTTAATAAAAAATAGAAGTAAATAGAAATAAAGAAATCCCCCCTGTAAAATCAGGATGGTATATATCTTACAGGGTAATTAGATTCAAAAAACATAGAGAACCCCTCTAGGCAAAACCTTAAGTTACAAAAAAGATACACAGACAGAAATAGTTATTCTATTCAGCACAATTCTTTTCTCAGCCATTTAAAGAAATCATAATCTAACACATACCTAGCTAGATTACTTACTAAAAGTTCTAAGACTCCATTCCTGTTCTGTCCCCGGCCAAGACGACTACAGACAGACACACAAACCCTTTGTTTCTCTCCCTCCTCCCAGCTTTTGAAAGTATCTTGTCTCCTCATTGGTCATTTTGGTCAGGTGCCAGCGAGGTTACCTTTAGCTTCTTAACCCTTTACAGGTGAGAGGAGCTTTCCCCTGGCCAGGAGGGATTTCAAAGGGGTTTACCCTTCCCTTTATATTTATGACAATGTGTCTTATTAACTCTGTTTTCCTAGAGCTCCAGGAAGAAATCCCAGCCAGTGTTTCACCCTAGCTGAGATTTGGGGGGCGTGTCATAAATATAAAGGGAAGGGTAAACCCCTTTGAAATCCCTCCTGGCCAGGGGAAAGCTCCTCTCACCTGTAAAGGGTTAAGAAGCTAAAGGTAACCTCGCTGGCACCTGACCAAAATGACCAATGAGGAGACAAGATACTTTCAAAAGCTGGGAGGAGGGAGAAAAAAAAAAAGGGTTTGTGTGTCTGTCTGTAGTCGTCTTGGCCGGGGACAGAACAGGAATGGAGTCTTAGAACTTTTAGTAAGTAATCTAGCTAGGTATGTGTTAGATTATGATTTCTTTAAATGGCTGAGAAAAGAATTGTGCTGAATAGAATAACTATTTCTGTCTGTGTATCTTTTTTGTAACTTAAGGTTTTGCCTAGAGGGGTTCTCTATGTTTTTGAATCTAATTACCCTGTAAGATATATACCATCCTGATTTTACAGGGGGGATTTCTTTATTTCTATTTACTTCTATTTTTTATTAAAAGTCTTCTTGTAAAACACTGAATGCTTTTTCATTGTTCTCAGATCCAAGGGTTTGGGTTTGTGGTCACCTATGCAAATTGGTGAGGCTTTTTATCCAACATTTCCCAGGAAAGGGGGGGTGCAAGTGTTGGGAGGATTGTTCATTGTTCTTAAGATCCAAGGGTCTGGGTCTGTAGTCACCTAGACAAATTGGTGAGGCTTTTTACCAAACCTTGTCCAGGAAGTGGGGTGCAAGGTTTTGGGAAGTATTTTGGGGGGAAGGACGCGTCCAAACAGCTCTTCCCCAGTAACCAGTATTAGTTTGGTGGTGGTAGCGGCCATTCCAAGGATAACGGGGGTAATATTTTGTACCTTGGGGAAGTTTTGACCTAAGCTGGTAAAGATAAGCTTAGGAGGTTTTTCATGCAGGTCCCCACATCTGTACCCTAGAGTTCAGAGTGGGGGAGGAACCTTGACAGTCTAGTTTGCTTTCCTCTCTATACTAGAGTTTTCAGAAAAAGGAAATTAGAAAATAATTAATTAATGCATCTGATCAAACGTATGATAAAATACTATCAATGTTGGGGACAGGGAGACATGAGGGAGGATTTCTTCATGACCTAAGATGATGATCAGTTAATGGATGAAAGTGAAACATGAGATCAGGATTGATCATTCTTGTAATTTTCCTTACTTACCTGTAACGGGAAATGTTATTCTGCTTCATGGGTCTCAAACCTTTCTCTGACTAAATTTGCTGCTATCCTGCAGCAGTGGTTTCCACAAGTTTATTATATGCTGCATAATCAAGAAGCAATATTGTTGACAGGAAAAATAATATTCACACCCAAATAAACATTGGTAAATATAACATATTACTTAACTACATATATGATGCACAATGTACTAGTCTAATTAATAAATTCACTGTTTAAAAGAAGCCAAAATTCATTGGCGAAACTCTGCCTCTAAATGCATGCATAGCTTCCATGGAAGTAAGTGCATCTGAGAGCAGAATTTAGTCCGTTGTGTTTAATTCATTCTAATCATTATTATGAATTCATTATTACTATTTCCATTCATTTATTCAATTAGTTCTGCATTAGTCAAATTCCACTCTATGTAATTCATTTTGATCATTCAAAATTACAATTTCAGTATATTTTATACCACTCAGTATTTGAAGATAGTCAAAGGGAAATTGCACTGTGAAAGAAGAGTTATTATAGAGTTATATATTTTCTGCATATATTACATGCCCCTATCAGTGATTAATAAAAAAGATTATCTGAAAAAAATTCTGTTCTCAGGGCAGTAACTGGGAGCCATTTGTTTGCACCTGAGGGGATCATTTGAATACTACTAGGTAATGTGGGCAAATAAGACTTTCCACAGCCACACAATTGATCAGAACTGGGAATTCATTTATTCAAAGGGATACAATGCCAGTGCAGTGCTGACTGCACTACATGATACAGGGTCTCAGTTCGTACTATAACTAGAGCTGAGTAGCGGAGGCTAAGTTTGGTTTGGCAAAATGTTATGTCAAAAGCAGTTCAAATCTGCATCCCATTTTATCCAAAGCAGCAAATTTCAGGAGAGTGATTTCAGACAAGGGTTTTGAAATTTTTGGCCCACCACCAATACAAATGTTGCGGAATAGTTGGTGTTCTTGTAGAGGACAAATATGCAGGACAGCCATAGCCTTAATGTTATTCAAACACAGGTTGTTCAGCATGGGACCTGATACTGAAAGTTGCTGAGCATCTATCTCTGATGTCAATGGGAGGTCAACGTGGTAAGTTGAGCATTTTGCAGAGTCAGACCCACAGTGATGAGACTCACGCTCACATGCCAAGAAGGATAGACCCCATAATGTGAATTGAAGATATTTGAATAGTTTTATTGAATTAGGTATATAGTCTTCTAATTCAGCAGGCCCGTCCCCAAATTGTATGTAGCTATAGAAAATTATTACAACCAAATCCCACAGTCTTTCCATATGCAGAGCTTCAATGAACTTCAATGGCAGTTATGTATAGAAAAGGGCTGTAGATTAGAGTCCAAGAATGCTAAATCATATTTTTACAGCAAAATAAAGTGCTGTAAAGTATATAGACCTTAAAGGGTCACTGATTTCTTCTGGAACAATATGAAAAATAATATATTTAAAAAAAAACTTTGGCTGCATGTTGCCCCCCTTTCAGAACTTTTTTTCCCTTAAACTACATCTGCTCCCACTGCTTACTTTCAACTTGAAGAAACAGGGACAATAACATCACCATACTCATAAATTAATGGGTAGCCTCATCTGAGTAAGACTTATAGAATAGGGCCCATACTTTACAAATACAATCGGCAATTTCAGGTCAGCATATTAAATAAGGATTTCTATTTGGTTATTTTCTTTATCATTATATTAAACCTAGTGTTTGCTTGCATCTCCGGTTTGTACTTATTTCTGTTTCATGTCAGTTGAAACCAACACTAACAATAATACTAGAAGTTAAAGTCCATTCAGAGTCATGTAAGATTCATAGGATTATTACATCTTCTGAAGATACTCATCCATCCTGTCTCCCTCTCCGTTATGCTGCTTTCAGTACTTCCCGTTAAGTATTACCACCTTGAAATTTTATTTCCGGTTTGGTCTATGTAATAATATCTATACATATTGACAATTTCTAAATGTCAGGAGGAAAATACTGATAATTAAACTATTGACTTAGAGGAATCTCAGTTGCTTTTGCACAGCACAGGGCTGTTTTACAGTTAGCTTGCTTATGCTGACTTCATAAAGCTTTTGTAGAATTAAAACAACATGCTTGGTACCAAGATGCCTTCACTTCCTGTGGCTTAATGTTAAATCCTATAGCACTGTGGATCTTATAAATGACTGAGTTATTTTTAAACCACTGGATGTCTTCCAGTCACTCTATTTCACACTGGATTAATTATGTAAGAATACTGACTTGTTCATCACTAATGTTACAACTTTTAAAAACAACATGCTGTTTAAATTCAGGTTTGGCAACTGTTGCCTGAATCCCCTCAAATTTATGGCACCACACCCATAGCATAATAAAATCTTTAGTGGTCCTTTGTCTTTTAGCCTGCCTTCTATTTTTTCTCAAGGGTGTTTTATGCTGGAAGATGCATACAAAAGTTGTCCAGATGTTATTTGTATCAGAGCAGGGATTTCAGTCCAGCTATCTGTGGTTGCAAATGTTTATTTTAATGGGTTATTGTGCAATCCTTGCTGTGTGGACCTTAGTGGACTTATATGTATGTTCTCAGCAATGCCAGTACATTGTTTTGAGATATATTATTTTAGTCCAATAGAACTGTTACTGGTCACTTGGGGAGCAAAAAATGTAACACCTGTAGTAACACAGAAAATATTTTTGCTAGTGTCCGCATGTTGACTTTGTGCAAAATGCTTGATTACAAAACAGCAGCCAATCAGCTCTAGGTAAGAGTAAGGAAGGTGTGGCCAAAGCCCTAGCAACAGTCACAGTCCTCTGAGACAAAGTTACACTGTTGCAGTAAACATACCAAGGGGGATGAAAGAAAGTCCAGCTGCTGCACAATGTATTTTGATGGGCTAAAACAAAGAGCTGAACTCGGTCACCACAGTATGTGCTGGAAGTTTATTTTACCATTGCTATTGTAGCAAACAGAGGGGTGGCTTTATTGTACATATTTGGAATTCTAATAAAATCTTAACTGATGTTTCCTTGATACTGAAGTAAATTGTTTACCCTGTATCTAAAAACACATAACATGAACACCAATTCGGAATGCGAATTTCAGCTCATTAAAATACATTTTAAATGTGTTTCATTTGGTGCGGTAAGGACTTTGAATAATTATAGGAAGAACAAAAATCAGCAGAGTTTGGAGTCACTGTCCTATCCTGTTAATTGCACCAATAAAAAAGTATGTACTTAGTTTAGATTTGAAGGGTCTGTCTGCCTTCTCAGGCCCCAACTCAGCAAAACAATTATGCGTGGTGGTCAGCAATGCACTGACTTCAGCAGTGTTGTGCTGAATTGGGGCCTTCATTAAGCATATTCTTCTCTGGAAATTAGATAAGGTTCTGTGGAGCTGGATCCCCCATTAGTGTAAATTAGTATAGTTCCATTTAAATCAATGGAACTACACTGATTTCCCTGTGCTCAAAAGCTGGCCCACAGAATTTAATAAAACAAGCTAGGCATTCCCTCTATTTTTGGGCACTTTCTATGGAATTTAATAGAAAATTATATCATTGGTATATAATCCTAGAGGGTAGTTAATAAAAGTTAATATACTTTCTGTTGGTATTTTAGAATAACTTCATAGATACGTACACATAATACACATTACCAATCCCAAGTGTTCAAAAATCATGGGTCAAGCCCCATCAAAAACCAAGCAAACAAAAACAACACAACATGAGATTGGCTTAAAAATCACAAGATTTATTTTAAAATACATGTTGGCTTCTTATTTTCCTTTCTGTTTTCTAGGTTCAGGGTCATAGTTTTATATTTTTCTCCCCAATAGTGAGGTCTAGAAACTTGCTTTTTTCTTGAAGTGAAAGCTGAGATTCTCAAGTAATCATAAGATTCCAGGGGCTGGAGCTTCAAGTAAAAAACAGCAACAACCAGGAGACTCACAATAAAATTGCAACACTATGACAACACTGTGAGAACCCAACTGGCTTTGCTGCTGTTCAGTTCCAGAGGGCTTTTCCATAAGGAAATCAGCCTAGATAAAAATCTTATCTTCAAATTGAAGGTATCCTGTCAGTCATAAGTGACATCAATCCTGCACTGGAGATAGTTTAATTGGAAAACAGTGAAAACAGTTAACAGATGGCCTTTTATAAATCGGAGCAGGGATGGGCATTAAATATTTGTGTTCACGAGATTATGAGGGTTGAGGGATATATACTGTACCCTTTATACTGAAATTCCATAGGACATGCTTGCAATGTAGCTGTGCCTCCTACCCCAATCAAAGAAATCTCAATGGTGAGTTCAATAAATGTTTTAGATAAATATGGGTAAGTACAGAAATCCAGATAATTAGCACTATTAAAGGTAAAGTGAAAGGCTTTAATAATAAATACACTGCTTAAGAGTCCAAATCGATAGCTTAGCATAAGCATAGCCCTAACTATTATAGCACAGGCACTCGGTCCTGCTGCATTGTCTTTGTATATAAAGCCAGTTCAGCTGGGAATTCATGCCTACAGGGGAAATCCTGGGTGGTTTGTAGCAACTCTATACCTCATTCCTCCTGGCCCAGAGTGCAGAAAGAATGGCTCTAAAAAGGGGGCCTGGCTAGAGCCCCATTGCACTCCAACAATCCCTGTCTGACCGAATGGCCCCTTAGGACAATGGGCAGTCAGATGCAACTTAGAGCATCCCTAAGACCCACCCCACAGCTTGCCTCAGAATCAGGGAGCCACAAAGATATAAAACTACCTTTGTCTTGTGCTGTCATATCCTGAAGTCTGATTGATCAGACTGGAAGATCCAGGTAAAATGCACTTTAAAAAATAAAGCATATGAAAATCATTTTACCCTTTACATAGCTGCCAGGATCTGAGGTTAGAATTTGTTGTCACTCATTCAGTGAGCAGCTGATAATATAGTGTCCACCTGAAACATCTCTCTCTGCAACAATGGTTGGGAAAAAATGAACCTTGAACGCTGGTTTTGGCAGCCAGCTAAAAGAGACATTGTTTTTCAGTTATTTTCTTTAAGATGTAAGTGTATTTGCAAATTTTAAAGCTGCTGCTGCTTTTCAGTCAGAAACTGCTTTGCTTACAAAACCTTTGCAGTTTGGTTTTTATATCATGAATTTTCACATGTATCCGACCTTCTCCACGTTTCAGGGACAATTTTGTCTAGTTGCCTCTGTGACATATGGTAATGCTTAGTGTGTGCTACATGGCCTGCAGCCATACCACTGCAGTCTGTATTTTCCTCAGTCCTCACAAGCTAAGCAGAATCAGGCCTAGTCAGTAGATGAATGAGAGATCACCACAAAATAGTCAAGGTACTGTGAGAAATATTGTCCCTCCTTCTGAGCAATACTGAACTACTGCCCCAATGTGGTACTAGATTGACACTGTGCTGCTGAAGGTACAATCTGTGGATGAGACAGATTATGAAACTGAGTCCCTGACCACAAATATCCTATAAAAGATTTCATAGCATTTATACATAGGAGAACTGATAATCCCATTTAAAAAATCATCCATAAGTGGTGATGTGGAACTGTGCCACTCTGAGAAAAAACACCAGGAAGCACTCTATCTCCCCAGTAAACAGGAGGAGTTTTCCTGCTAGCAGCTGGCCCTGAAGAGAAGGATTGGGGGTGGCACAGACTCTGGTGATGTAGGTATGAAACAATCCCTGCACTCCCTCAACACAGGCTGACATTCTGCCTATCTTTAAGTGGACTATTCACTGCCCTTCCATAGCAAAGCTGGGCAGAATCTAGCCCTTAATGAGGTCTCTCCACTACAGAATGGAATCACCTACTTAGGCTGATACCTTCTAGAATTGTTCCAAAACCATGTTGCAGTGTTTTCAGAGGTGCCAAGAGTAGGGAAAGAGTATGACTTTGTGGCAAGGCAGGTGGCTAGGTGTATGGGCTTCTGGGTTGTATTCCTGGATATACCATGGATAGCACAGTATGGGGAGGAGGTGAGTAGCCCTCAGCAGTCCGGATGATTAGAAAAAGGCACATATAGTGCCCATCTTTAAAAAAGGGAAGAAGGAGACTCCGGGGAACTATAGACCAGTCAGCCTCACCTCTGTCCCCGGAAAAATCGTGGAGCATGTCCTCAAGGAACCCATTTTGAAGCACTTGGAGGAGAGGAAGGTGATCAGGAACAGTCAACATGGATTCATCAAGGGCAAATCATGCCTGACCAACGTGATTGCCTTCTCTGATGAGATAACTGGTCTGTGGATATGGGGAAAGCAGTGGATCTGATAATCCTTGATTTTAACAAAGCTTTTGATATGGGATGGATTGCACCCTCACAAGTTCTCAGATGACACTAAGCTGGGGGAAGAGGTAGATATGCTGGAGAGTAGGTATAGGGTCCAGAGTGACCTAGACAAATTGGAGGATTGGGCCAAAATAAATCTGATGAGCTACAACAAGGACCAGTGCAGAGTCCTGCACTTAGGATGGAAGAATCCCATGCACTGCTACAGGCTGGGGACCGACTGGCTAAGTGGCAGTTCTTCAGAAAAGGACCTAGGTATTACAGTGGATGAGAAGCTGGATGAGAGTCAACAGTGTGCCCTTGTTGCCAAGAAGGCTAATGGCATATTGGGCTGCATTAGTAGGAGCATTGCCAGCAGATTGAGGGAAGTGATTATTTCCCTCTATTCAGCACCGGTGAGGCCACATCTGGAGTATTGCATCCAGTTATGAGCCCCCCACTACAGAAAGGATGTGGACAAATTGGAGAGAGTCCAGTGGGGGAGGTCTAGGTTGGATATTAGGAAAAACTTTTTCTCTAGGAGGGTGGTGAAGCACTGGAGTGAGTTACGTAGGGAGATGGTGGAATTGCCTTCCTTTGAGGTTTTTGAGGCCCGTCTTGACAAAGCCCTGGCTGGGATGATTAAGATGAGTTTGGTCCTGCTTTGAGCAGGGGGTTGGACTAGATCACTTCCTGATGTCTCTTCCAACCCTAATCGTCTATGATTCTATGATTCATTTGTTCTGGGACCTTGCAAGACTCACTTACCTGCACTTTTTCTCAGGGTCAACCCAGTATGACAGTGGTGGGTAACCTGCGGCCCATGGGCCAAATGTGGCCCATCAGGCTAATCTGATTGCGGGCCGCAAGACATTTTGCTGATGGTGACATCCACAGGGAGGGCCCCCAGCAGCTCCCAGTGGCCGCAGTTCACCATTCCCTGCCAATGTTCGCTGGCCTGCCGCTTCCCGCAGCTCCCATTGGCCAGGATGGCAAACTGCAGCCACTGGGAGTTGCGGGGGTCCGTACCTGCAGATAGTCAAAGTCAGCAAAATGTCCCATGGCCAGCAATCAGATTACTCTGATGGGCTGCATGTGGGTTGCAGGTTGCCCACCACTGTTGTATGAGCAGTTATAACAATACTTGACTGCATTATGGCATTGTTGAAAGGCTTAATTAAATTAAATGTTTTGAGAACCTTGTATGAAAGGTGTTATCCAAGTAAGTCTGATGATGATAACTCTTACTTATGAAGCCAAGACCTGAACTCCTTACACAGTTTTTACTCAGTCCTTACTTAGCCGCCTATTCCTCTGCATTTGAACATGCCATTGTCTCCCCAGTCCTGGGACAGCACCCCCTTGAACTGGAAGCATCAGCCCTTCTGATTATCACCCCATCTTACTTACTCCTTTTGCAATCTTACTTTTTGAGCATACTATTGACTCCTGCTATCCTCTCCACCAACTCGGTCCTGGATTCCTTACAGTTCCCTCTACTCCACCAAAGCTACCCTCACCAAAGTCACTAGTGGCAAAGTCTAAAGGCTTCATGTACATGTTTCAAGTGGGCTGGAGTTTCTCATGGGGAAAGGAGCATGCAAGGCCACTCTGCACTGCTTCTTTCATATGGGGTTCTGCTTTTCTAGCACAGTATACTCATCATTTTGGAGCTTTAGGGCCACTGAGAGCCTGGGAGCTAGGGGGAGTCTTTCGATAAAAAGGAAGTATGGCCTTTTGCTTAAAGGCTCAGACTAGGACTCAGGAGATTTGGGCTCGATACCTAGTTTGCTACAGACTTCCTGTGTGATCTCAGGCAAGTCTCTTTATACCATAGTTCCTTGGCTGTAAAATAATACTTCCTGATTCTCACTTGTTCTCTGTCTAATCTATGTAAACAGTAAATGCTTTAGAACAGGGACTGTCAGTCAGTGTGTATACAGTGCCTCCCATAATGGGGCCCCATTCTCAGTTGGGGCTTCTCAGGGCTACTGTCATGCTAATACTTCTTTGTCATCATCATCATAATTTTAGCCCCACATGAATTTAGGGATGGTTATTTCAGACTTCCTGGAAATTTATTTTGGGACCAGTCTATGCAAAGAATAATTGTGTGAAACTATGCTAAATAATGTGGATTTCTTTTCTCATATAGAACGCTTACTATCTCTGGAAGGAAAATGTGCATTAGAGTTAAGACCATCACACTCATTTCACCTTTGTTATATTTAAACTAATTAGTCTCAGAGATGAAAAACACATTTCTCAGATTCCAGATAATCTTAAAGAAAACACTTCACACTGACTTTATTCCTCTTCTATCTGCACAGATTACACAAACCCATAGTTAGTTTAATCTGTCAGGCTTTAAAAAATCATGCTGAAGCAAGTGTAAAAAAATCCGGTGGAGAGGTTTGCAGTGCTATGAGTTTGCTCATCCTTAGTTTATCTTCTACAAATGAGCATGTATAAAACAGTCCACCTACTGTTCTAGTAGCTACAATATAATGCAGTTCCACTGAATGATCCTGTTAACCTAACCTTCAATTTGCTGGGATTTGAACTCTGAATTACAGCTTAGTAACATAGTTTAACAGCTGGTACAAGGGCTTCTTTTGAATTTTTAATCACATGAATTAAAGATTGCTGGAGATGCTTTTCAGACCTCTACTAGCAGTGATCCAATGTACAGAAAGACAAGTATAGGTAGCCCCAAGAGAATTAAGACCACAAAGGTACTGTGGCTCGTAAAGCTATGCTGCACTCTTTGCTTGCCAAATTAGGAATATGAGTGCAAATTATTCATAAGAAAATAAATTTATATTATGGCTTCAATAGGACCATAAGACATTTAGTTGTTACATATAAAAATACAATCAAAAAGGATTTTAAACAAAATGCATATTGTACAGGACAGCTTTAATAATGAACCCAAGTTCAGCAAAATGTTTCCTTTGTTCTACATATATATGAGAGAGGGGGAGAGAAATATATAAATACAGTATACTTGATTGCAGCTGATATCTGGAAAGCTGTGGGAAAAAATACTTGACTGTCTGGATGTTTCAGTATGGATATCATTTGACATTGTACAATATGTTAGATTCTGTTGTTTTAGTTCTACCATTCGTTAGCCCAAGATGATCTTTTCTATTGAGGATATGTCTCAGGAAAGAACTGTAGAACAACTGGAAGCTTTGCTGCCCAACAGTGCCTTCAGATGAGTGCTGTGAGAACTTTGGAAAACATCTTCCACAATCCAAGTTTGCTACCCCTGCAAGCCTAAATATCACCATAGCAAAGTTGAGAGAGTTGTTTAGACAAAGTAAGAAGGGGGAAAAAATGAGGGCAGCAGGAACAAGAAAGCATGTTGCTTCTTAATTATGCTGTGTTCTGTCTCTAATGGATTGGCCTCCCAACACACTCTAAGTAAAGTAACTGGCATGTGGCATTTTCTACAGATAGAAGAGCAGTGGCAAGTGTACAGCTGTTCATGCCGACACACAGGTGTTTCATTTTTGGATTCGTTAGACAGATTTTTAAGGGTGTACAGGGGAATCATCCACAGTTGTTGCACACAGAATGAGTTGTCCAAGTACACTGGAGCTAATTATGATGTAAATCCCACTCCATATTCAAGGCTCAGCACTTGTCTCTCCTGCTCCCTACCAGCTCTGGATCGCTATCTGATTCTGTTCCTCTACTCTTTTTCATCAAATACTGTGTTTGAACTGGCAATAGATGGGGAAATGTCATAGCAGAGAGGCATTGGGGTCAGGTGACTAGGACAAGGAGTGGGAACTGGGAAGTAGTGTTTTCCTGAAACACCCCACCCTGTCACTAGGGATTGATCCTCCTGAGAAGGAGTTTAGTGGGCTGTGCTTACTCACGGAGACAGATGACTTGTTACCTCAACTAGATATTAGGAAGGTGGGAGTGGATCCCTGGTGTCTGAAAATCTAGAGTGTGGGCTGAGCAGTTGTGAGGGAGGAACCTTAGGAGCAGCCAGACCTGAGGGAAAGTTTACAGTGAAGTATGTAGCATCAATGTTAATTTCTGTGTTAATAAAAACAATCCTTAGGAAAAGGAGATGAGTTTAAAAGGTACATAGTATGCGGACAGTATTTGAAGACAAGTCTGGGATGTCACCAGCTCACAACTAGTTTTTAATATTGACTGACAGTGTTTTGCTGTACATCCTTTGGCAAACTTTAAATTACTTGTGCTTCAGTTTCCCCAACCCTAAATAACTTTGAGATCATCAGATGAAAAGTGTTATAAAAATGCAGAGTAGCGTTGCTATATTTGCTGTATGTTATTAATACTTGTAAGCCTTTTCATTTTTAATGGGTCATTCAGAGGTGGAAAATAAAACAGAGGAATCAGGAGAGACAGAGAGACCCTGATACGTCACTCTTTGATGGAAAGCAGTCAGAGGACTGCTTGGACCAAATTCTCCTCTAAGTAACTTCGGGGACATTAAAGAAACGTTGACAAAACCATATTCAATCAGTTCTGTCAAAATCAAAACACTTTACAAAACTGGCTGATTTCCCTTGAATTTTACTTAGGCAAGTAAAAAAACCCAACATTCTGACAATGTTGAAACACTGTTTTGACATTTTCAGAATAGAAAGTTTTGATTTTTTCTTCTGAAATTATTATTTTGAATGTTTTTATTTTGCATTATATTATGTATTATAAAAAAATGTAAGAAGTCAAAATCAAAACAAAACATTCTGAATGACCCAAAATAACTTTTTTTGTGGCGTGGAGGGAGAATTTTCCTTCACAGAAGAGTATAATTTTTTTTCAGTTTTCACTCAAGTTCAGAATGAAGCCAAATTTAGAAATCTTGAAATCCTTCATGAAACAGAACTTCCATCCTCCATACAACTGTAGGGACCACCCCCCTTGATTTCAAGCTTGGAACCAATTCACCTGAATGACAGTCACTAAACCTGGTGCTTTATCAGTATTTCGGGACCCCGCTCCCAGCTACAACAGGCTCTTTGATTTCATTACTCAGTAAAAGGAAGACCCCAATACCAGCTCTGTTGCTGCTTCTGTTTTTCTGACTGTCCATATAAGCAATCCCTTCGAAAGAGTACCATTGTTTCAGTATTGGCTTTTAGACTGCGGAAAAAATCATCCTCAGAGCATTAGGTAGTAATGATGGTGACACTAGATGTCTGCTTTTTTCTCCTCCTCATGAAGTATTAAATTATGGAAAGCTGTTGAAAGGACAAAGGTGTGTGAGGACAGAGATACTATGCAATATAACAGTAATATCAGCAATTCAGGTATCAGCCCCAAGCTATCTCTTCAAAATCCACCCCATATGCTAATATTTTAGGAAGGTTTGTAAGGAGCAGCATGTTCTGCTGAGTACTCCATATTTAAAATACTAAGCAATGCAAAGGTAAAACAATCAAATTAGGAAAGAGCTTTCGTAGATGGTAAACTCTTTGAGTCAGGGACTCTTTTTCATTATATGTATGTACAGTGCCTAGCACACTGGGACCATGATTCTTAATTGGCAGGCATTATTACAATACATATAATAATAATAATAGATTACGCTCTATCTCTAATAAAAGCACCCACAGGCCTCCTAAAGTTGAGGTGCACATCTTTACATGGAAGATACATCTTTCCTTAGTTTTCCTGCCCCAAAAGAAGTTATTTTATGCCTTGAACCGAGACTATATTTGAGTCCAAGCTCTCCCCTTTTCTACAGCAGGAGCACCAACAGGGTTGCTGAAGGCTATGCCACTCTTTAAAAGGCATTGTCTAAATGGACAGAAATTTAGAAAAGCAGCAACAGCAGAAGTAGTATTGGGGGTCTCCTCTGACTAAGGTCTGAGTGATGAAACTGAAGAATGTGCACCAGCTGTGTGAAGATCCCAGAATGCTGACAGGGGAGGAGCTGTGGATATTACATTTCTCTCCTGTGATTTCCTTTTTTCCCATACAGTCAATTCCGATAATTTTTCCTGCACTCTTATTCACTCCCTCCATCTTCTTTTAAAGATGACGACTGAGAATAAACTAACTGCCTCTTTTCTTTTGTCTCAGTTTCCCATGATTTTGGGGGGAGAGAAAAGACCTCAGCCCAGGCCCCTGCCACCCTCCCCCACTTTCATTGATCTACAAAGCCAGATTCTCTCTCTCTCTCTCTCTCTCTCTCTCTCTCTCACACACACACACACTCACTCACACACACACCTCTCACTCAGAGCAACATCATTACACAGTTCTCTGTCCTATATATTACCTTACATCTCAGCTGCTCTGATTCCAATGCTTACTAATGTTTTAATTTCCTGCTGGCTCAATGAACAGTTTTCAGCTTGTGGTACATTATGGAGCTACTGGGTGAATGGGATTGAGCTTTCCAGTTTGGCTCGGGGTGTCTTATTCACCTGAGCTCACTGGCAGAATGAATAGTTTATCACAGCTCTAGTGCTAACCCCCTTTGTGAACTAGCAGTGAGCCATGTACCGTATGACAAAGGCCAACAGTTCCCTAGAAACTTAAATCCGCTTCTTCGGTAGGCATGTAATATAACAAAAAAACCCTCTGTTGCAATAGAATCCAGACTTACCACTAACGATAAGGATTATATTCACACATCTAAAATTCAGTTGCTAGGTTTAACTACAGTAGTTTGCAGTGTGTATTTATATCAATGAATGCACTGTTTAAACAAAGATGACCGTGGAGATCACTTCTAACCCTGTGATTCTATGATTCTATTAATCTGTGGGAAAATTCAAACCTGGGTAGAATTTAGGCAGTTCCAAATACACTTGAAAAATTGGTGTCAGCCTCTTTATTTTTAATATTGAAGAAAAGATGCAGGTCTTTATGCAAGTTACATGCTACCTTATCTGTCCCCCTCAAAAACCTTTAAAAAGCCTAACATTGACACTGGGCAGGAGCTCACAGAAGAATAGATGTTGCATTGGATGGCACACCAATGTTGTTTTGGAGAAGGAAAAAAATTAAACTTTTCCATGCCAGTCATTCACTCCCTGCCAGTTCTCATGCTTCTCCTTCCATGGATGGTAGCCACATAGCTACTCAAAATACAGTAAACATTGAGGTAAGTGAAAAGAAATGGGTGAAACAGAAAACAGCAAAGTGAAAGTTGCTGGATACAGGTTCACTTTAGTAAATGTTACACAGGGATTATTTAAGGGTATATCAGGAATGCTGACATCATTCAACATAGCATTATGACCAATGTGCTGTGGGGCATCATTTTGATCAATGGGGAACCAGTATCAGCAGTATCATGAGGGGTCAACAGGATCTCTGTCTGGGGCTCAAATATACCAAAGAAGGGTCCCTACAAAGACTTTTAAATGCAAATGGGAAGAGTGAGCCGAGCCCACTTTGGGGTAGTCACTGGAGATGTGTATCATCACTATGCCACACTTTTCTTCTCTCCCTCAGCCTCTGGAGTGGAGTAAATGTTTTTCATTATTTATTTTTCAATGTCACAAAAGCAGGACTAAGTAGTGAAAGGGACTGAAGGTTACGTATCGTATTTTTTCCCACAGATCTGATACATTCATGTTAAATCTTTTTTTTTTTATTCCCTGTGTGGCAGAACTACATGTACAGAAGTTTTAACATGATTGTTCTTTAGAAAATAAAGTTATGTATTATCTTAGCTTTATTTTATATATTTTGATTCAGTGCGCTGAGGGAGATCATTTAATAGATGTAGGATTATTGAAAAGGGAGCAAGTTTACCTCATCCAGATAAGTCTTTGTGTAGAGAGAGAGACAGAGGCAGCATGGTTACAATTATGAGGCTTTCTAGGATACAGTTAACCACAAGAGGAGAGCTCGAATGGATTGCAATCAACCCTCTCTCCTCCCCCACAAACTGAATGATAGAATGCTGTATTCCTACACATCCTCTCCTTTAATGTTTTTTCTTTGAAAAGTCAATTAAAATACCACAAATCTGTTTGTTGTTTATGGTGTGATTTATGTGAGTCAGATTGCACTAGATTGCTGCTTGTCGATTATGCACAGTGAGAAGGGAAGAAGAAGACGACTCTGCCCTCTTTGTGGCCCATATCAGGTCTGGCAGAACTGCAGCACAGGGAATACTGCTTGGGGATAAACCCAAGGAGGGAGAGTAGACTTAGCCATTGCTTTGATTCCTGCCGTCCACTGGATTCAACCTCACTCCAAGGGGAGATTCTGCATTACTCCTTGAGAGGGTACAGCATAAGTTCCCCTAGTATTCCAGGCAGTTCAAGGGAGACATCTATATGTATTTTTTTGTGTTTTAAATTGAATCACCATGAAAAAATTTTGACCTGTAACCACAGTCCTACATACGAGGCAATGTGGAGCCTCATTGCGTCAGGGGGAGCATGGAGAAGATTGTCCCTCAGAAGCTCCCCAATGTGTGCGGGGTGCGTAAGATGCATCATCCTTTGCCATAGTTGCACCTCTGTCTACTTCTTTTGTTTCAGAGTAACAGCCGTGTTAGTCTGTATTCGCAAAAAGAAAAGGAGTACTTGTGGCACCTTAGAGACTAACCAATTTATTAGAGCATAAGCTTTCGTGAGCTACAGCTCACTTCCTCAGATGCATATCGTGGAAACTGCAGCAGACTTTATATATACACAGAGAATATGAAACAATACCTCCTCCCACCCCACTGTCCTGCTGGTAATAGCTTATCTAAAGTGATCATCAGGTGGGCCATTTCCAGCACAAATCCAGGTTTTCTCACCCTCCACCCCCCCACACAAATTCACTCTCCTGCTGGTATCCCTCAGGGTGTGCACAGAGGGAGCAGTCCCTGCATTCCTTTGAGTGTAAGGATTGATTGTCCTTGGCTCTTGTGTAGATGGCACAGACAGGCCAGAAGCATCCTTGTACCTTCTTCCCCTGTGCATGGAGGCAAAGACCAAGGACTCTCTGGCCTTATGAATTCTAAGGGTTCTAAGGTCAAATGATTTTTCTGAACCTGATCATATGTTCAGCTATTCCTAGTTTTGTTTCATGTGGTTTTTATAAGTGGGAGTTTTCCCATTGACTTCAGTAAGAGCAGGAGCAGGCCCAAATCCCATGGAGCAATAGATTCAGAGATAATTAACTTTTTAGTTACTAGATTAAGATGTTTTGAAAAGCACACGTCTAACAGTAAACTGAAAAAGGATCCCAAGAGAAAGTGGTAGAGGCCCCACTGCTTAAAAGTAGACTGGACAAAAGCAGTTGGGAATATAATGTAGGGAATGATCCAGCAATGACAAGGACATGGACAAGACGATTTAATAGTCAAATTTCTATGGGACCACCCACTTGCAATACTGGAGGAGACCAGAATAGGATGGAGGCATTAAAGGTTGAACTGGTGTCTTTGTGGCAAGCTCCAGCTTCTCCTTACAAAGGTATAGTACTCTGCACAGTCAAGGCAGCACAGTTCAGGAGCTCAGGACATTTCAGGAGTATGGATAAGTAAGGCGAGGCTGGGATCTGGCTCTGCACCACTCCAAAGCTACAGAGAATTGGCAGCTGAGCCTCTCAGTAGTATTCTGAGCCTCTCAGTAGTGCCTTGATTCCCACTTTGCACAGTGAACAGACTTCTTGGGGTTGGTTGGGGGAGTGACTCATGGGGGACACATGCCAAAGACATGCTAACATGAGGGAAAAGCCAAGCTCTCCTGCTGTGCTCCTGCCCTATGTACTTATCTTGAGATCTGTGGGACTTCTCCATGAATTCTCAGGGCTTCCACAAATTTAGAAGGGTCCAGTCCTGTCCCTTAACCAAACTGATCTAAAGCAGATATTGAGTTGAAAGTTGTGGGATTTCCTAAGTCCTTCCCCCCCTTTCCTGCATGCATATCAGGAAAGAGATGGCCTTATTATCCATAATAAAAAACACAGAAGGAAGCAGGGCTTATAATGGAGGCCCTTTTGAAGGTGTAGTTTACTCTGACCATTTTGTGAAGTATTATATGCAAGCAAATGGGGATGGTAGGAGAAACGTACTCATTGTGAAAACCTCATTTTAGTCTGTACCTGCACTTTTGTGGGGGATTGATACCCTCCACCCTCAGATCCCCCCGTCAATCCTCTCACATATTGCATCCATTATTCTCTTTATTGTTCACGCGGGAATTTACCCAAAAAATGTAACTGAAGAAGGTTTCTCTTGTAAAACACCATGAAAACCACAGATCTCTCTTGGAGGGCAGGCTTGGTTCTAAAAGAATGAAAAAAAAATCAAATGTGCAAAGAACACAGAGGTTTGGACATTTGGGGGCAAATTCTGATTTCAGATACACACACACACAAAATTTGCTGTAGTCAGTGGGTTTACTGGTATTAATTGAGGGCAGAACTGATATTCAACCATTATCAAAGAAATGTATAGTTTCTGCATTGAGATGATTTTATTCTGCAATGTAGTCCATATGATAATTGACCTGTAAACTTCTATGGGGTGCAGAGCAAAATGATTTGAAAGAAAACTGGGAATCTTGTATGTACCTACAGAAATGGAGAAAAGAAGATATGATGAGTTAATGGAAGGTAGTTTAAAGTTGAAAAGCTTTTGACAGCTTGGCTCTTCCGATCCTCTCCTTCTCTCTTCTTCCCCACCACAGATCCAGTTTGCAGCCTTCCTAACCTGTGAAGAAGAGGTGGACTTGTCAAGCTTTCAAAATGCAGTATACTGAAAAGGTCAGAGCAGAACAGTCTGACAGAACATGTAAGTCATTATAATTCTGGTATCTCATTTGTAATGAGAATGAGAACTGAAGCAAATTATTGTAACATATGCTCTAAAACCTGGGAAAACATGATAGTTATATTGAAACAAAAGTTATCATCACCTGCTATAATGACAAGTAGATTCTGTGTGTTTCTTCACAAATGTGCTCTGTAGCTCAGAGGTCTCTGAAATAAAAAGATTAGTGGCAATTACCATGGTAACTAGTCATTTTTTTCCCTAATGGCATGAAGAAAACAGGCATTACTTCAGGGGTGAGAGAAACTGGAGCTAACCAGAGGATTTGGGGATTAGTCTTTGTTTTTTGGGTTTTTTTTTAGTTTAAATTTTGGCAAAACTCTGGCATTAATCCCTGCATCTGAAAGTACCATGAAACTGAGGGTGAGGGATTCATGGGAAACCTGGGCCTACTAAATTTATGAAATGTAATGAAATACAAGTGCTTCACGCTGCTTATAGATATCTCTGTTCTTGGTACTATTGCATTGTTATGTTGTTGTACATGTCCCACTATCTCATGCTGCATGCTTATTTGCTAGAGAGGTCCTTCTGCTATCTCAGTCTGGATATTATCCAGTTATAGAGGGATTAGGGCTCAAGAAGGCCTGAAGGGCCCAAAGAAAGAAGCTTCAGTCAAGGGGTCACAACATTCTCAGTTTGGCGTTCCAGTCAGTAGGAGAGAAACTAAATCACTGGGAATCCAACTGAGAGAATCAGAAGAAGAATGACTACCCTGGAGATACATCTGTTCATCATAGGAAAGCCCTAAAGAATTTAGAATCATCATGTGGGAGAGGGTTCTGAACTCAAAAGGTATAATCCCTCAAGGGGCGTGAGTATCTCTATGAAGATTAGAGCCCATTTTAACCAAAAAGAGTTACTGGGACCAGTACTTATAATTTGGTTAATGGCATAATTATATCTACTCTTATTTAATGTGGCTTAGTCTAACTCCTTTATATTCTCACTAACCTATACATTTTACCCTATTCTGCTAAACTGAGGCCTTGTACATACACAAATGTTGCAGAAGTTTAGTCATTTTTTTTAGATTGATTTAGATAAACCAGTGAAAACACCTAGTTAAATTGGATTACAACTGGTTAAATCAGTTTAGCTTTGTTAATTGAGAGTGCAAGTTTTTTAAAAAAAAATGAAATGCAAGTTACACCAACCCTCTCAAAATAAGTGTAATTTATACCAAGGAAAGAGGCAATCTGAACATTGGAGGGGACAGTTTAGACCTGGGGCATATGATTTGACCTTTTTTGTGTATGTGTGGTCTGTAGAAAAAGTGTATATAGCCTTCCAAAAATTGCAATCAGGAAAAGAACACTTTTCATATGCTCACAACTAAAAGGGGTGTTTAAAAAAGGAATTAAGGAGGCTCTTTTTCCACTCCACATATGAGATTGCACCGGCTTTTAGTACTGTTGTGGTGGTATTGCTCAATGAGGATTCTGTATGCTGTTTGGTGTATGCAGCTGAGTGTGTGGCTGGACTGATAATCCTCCCAGCAGTTATCATACTATACTTGGCTCATGGGTGGTGCGCTAGAATTCCTCAAAGATGCTTAGCTGAGTTCCTCTTTTGCTTTTTCAAACTCCCTCTGCTGTGTTCCAATACTCTATGGGTCTTCCCTAGCACTACTCATCACAAAGTAATGCCTCAGACATGGCCAGTTTGAGACACTGCTTTGGGAAGTGCTGATTCAAGATGGGTTTTGATTCAAGAAGGGTTGTGAATGTTTAGCTCAGCTCTGGTGTTTTGTTTCAGGCCCGTCTCTAGTTTAGTGACTGTGAAAAATGGTACACAGTTAGCCCCCAATCCTGCATGGATTTCGATGTGTGCTTATCTCTAAGATCACATATTTAGTTTTAATAGGACTACTACATGCTTAAAGTGTAAATGCTGTAGGTTTGGGCCTTGGTGATTAGCGCTTCTTTTTCCTCTTTAATGTGGTAAGTGTGGTACACACAACAACAATGGGAATGTTATGTTATACCCACTGCAGTAATATGATTTTCTATGACTATTTTAGGCAAATAGAAAACTATGAAAAATGTACTGGTCAATGTATATACAGAAGTTGATAGATCCCTCAGCTTTCCAGTCAATCATGCTTCACATGAAAGCTGTAGAATAGAATAGCCTGCCCCTGTACCAGTTCAAATAGGAAATTCCAATCAGGTGGAATTCAATCCTCTGTATTCTTAATTACATTTGGTTTTAGATTTAGTGCAGACAGAGTGGACCTAGGCATGAGCAATGCAAGAGTGTCCTGCACTTTTGGGGAAGTCACAATTATATAGTGACCCAGAAAGTCACAGGCAAACACAATCTTACTTTGTAGCAATGTGAACGGAGGAGGCAACTTTGCTGGATACTTAAATACCCACAAGAGATTCCTACCTAAGGAAATAAACACCAGAGATCTTTTCTTATATCCGGTTCATGGACTTCAGAGAATAATGTTGAACTAAAGGTTCTGATGTGCAAAACTTCACATATGATTATAAAGGTCTTCCTTACCCATATGTTTGTCTAAGTAAGTAAGTATGTCAGATTATCAGCCCGGCAGTACATCAAATGCAGTGATGTAAATGGGAAGAGCATGGTGGTGAGAGAGTTAATTGTAACTTTAGTTTTTCTGAGAAAGGAGCAAAGGAAAGAAACCAGGACCCAAATTCTGAATTCTGATTCCTGCTTAGCCTCACAAGGGTAGCCTGAATATTCTTTTTAAAAGGAAAAAACAATATGGTGCACCGACTATTCTTTTATTTTAGAAAATGTCAAACTCCAAGTGATCAATTTAATTACTATGGGTGTTCCAAATAGGAGAGCTATCTAAATGTTCCTTTAATTGAGCAATATCCTGTGTAGCAAATATAGATTCAGATGTCCCTAAAAAAGGCAATCATAGACATAACATTCACACACACAGAGCTTCAATTCAAAACCCTGATGTTTAGTGTTAAAAGCCTGGTTAACCTGTATTTATAACTATCAAACCCTTCTCATCTATTTTTGCTCAATCTGACTTATGAAAATGATAACTTTTTTCCCTTGTGTCTATAAGATCCTCATGTCATGATTGATCTGTGCTACACATTTGCCTCCCAGAGCTGGGAAAAGGTCACTGGCAGTTCAATCTCTTCTTAAAACTTGAGAAAGTAATTTGCCCTTTAATACTTAGATTTAGGAGCCATGAGACATTAAAAACAATATTATCTTGACTTTTCAGAAAGTTGCTAAACAGTTGTTCCTTCATTTTTCTAATATATGTATATATAAAACCATAAAAGGTTTCTAAAATAAGGACCTTGCAAACAAAACAACCCATTGCAATTTATCCACTAAAAAAAGGGAGAGTGCACAGTTAAGAGTGTGCATCCTTATTTCTTCTCAGCAAGAATGTGGACTTTCTGTTTGCCATCTTGTAAGCCTACCTATAGCAGTCAAAAGGTGAAATGTCTGAATATTAAGCCATAATCCATCATTGTACACACACTAATTACTTTCTGTCCTCCCATTCCCTTGTCATCATGGTCCAAAGCAGGTTTTTTGAGACTGAGTACATTCATCTGAGCTGTTAGCTTCTACGCTCCATCGCATCCTTGTATGATCTGCCTGGTCTCAGTTCCCCAGAGGAAATTTGTGCATGCATACTGTATGTGAACTTTAGATAAATAAATAAACACGAGAAACAGCTTCCAGATAATTGAAACCGAACGAAGGAGGGAGCAAAAAGAAAACAATTTCTCAGGGGACAAGCGGGCTGAGGTGGCAGGTATGATTAAAATCCATATGATTTATGAGTAGGTGCATTACTAACATGACAGCCCTTTAGTGAGTGTTTGTTTTGGTGCATTTGACAATAAAGTTTTTTTGTTTTTGTTTTCTTTTCTTTTCTTCTTCTTGCGGCAGGTTTTGCTCAGGAGTTAGCCACTCAGGAATTCCTAGTGCCTGACTGAGCAGTAATTTAGCAAGCTCTCTTGTGCTCTTTTCCTGTCAGCATTAACATGTCAATTCATTTTAATAGTCTGGGCATGCTCAGTGGGCATGCATTTTCTCAGCAGGTATCCCATGAGCCCACCCTGTGGTGCAGAAATGTGTTATAGCTTGTCTCAGGCCACAGAGACTTCAGCGGGTTTATTTTCATTATGGCCAAGTGTATTTGTTAAGACAAAGCATGGAACAAGGCAAAAAAATCCATAAAATCAAGATCTTAAAATATTAAATACACGTCTGATTGGTAATTTATGACTTGTGCACAAATAGGTTATAAAGCCTTTATTTGCATGATATTATTACATGGCATAGTTTCAAAAAAAATGTGTGCTGTCACTTCCTCTGTTTTTTTTGGAAATTAGATGATATCATGCCACATTGGGAATTATCTGAAATCATGATTAATAGTTGAAGTGGTTTTTATATTAAACCTGAATTTACTTGCCATCTTTCTCATTAAAGAGCTTTCAGATAGATTTGTATCTGATGTTTTGCCTCTCAAATATATAAAACCAGGACTATATAGTCCGTAAGTCTAGTCTTTGATTATGATGTCAGCGTTTTAAGTTAAAAATTCAGCAGCATTTGCATACTTTAAAAGCTACAAGTAGAAAGTCTGATTTTAAAAGAGCGAAGAAAGAAGGAAGGAGGAAACCTCAATAAGTACAGAAACTCTTGGCACTTTAAATGACATCTTTCCAGATGCAGATTAAATTAAATCAAGGTATTTTGGTTGTACAGTACCTTAGTGTAATTAATATTTAAACACACTGAGCTGTGTTATCAACATCTTTGTAGTAGTCTGAGTCCAGCTGGACATTGCTACAACATCTAGGTTGACCTCAAAAAGGTAAAATCTTAATTTCTTTTTAAGGGGCCCACTTTATTAAAAGAAACATATTTTTTGTGATAGGCTCTGCATTTTTGCTTCTCTGTGGTGTAACAATCGATGCAGACTCATGAAAGATATAATGTACTAGAACTGTGTGGGAATGCTCTAGTGTTTGGGCATAATTACAGTAGAGTAGGAGGAGAATTATACTTGGAATGTAAAGCTTGGCATGGGGATTCCCTTACTGTTGGCCATATAAGGAATGAACTTATTTCTTTAAAAGTGGAATTTACAAAGTAACTTTTTAAGGAATAGCAACGGGCTATATTTGAAACTGGTCAACAACAGATTTCCCGCATGTCTTTGGCACAAGCGTGTATGATGTGACATAGCATTGTGACAGGGCTATATAAAAACAACACAGAACAGTCTTTTGAAACTGAATTATGTATGTCCACTAGTTAAACAGATATGCCAAATAAGCAAGCATAGTGATAAAGGAAATAAGGATTTCAAGAAGATGATGCAGCTAATGAAGCAATGGCACATCTGTTCAATAGGCAAATGGTGATGTTGTTGTCGGTAGCAATGTCTGCAGAATAATGCAAGAAACTCAAAGCTAGTAGCTGGTGGACTATTACTGCATGAACAATAATGTAGTTCATAACAGTGTGGATGAACTAAACACCAGGATCACGTGTATGTCTCTTGCTGGCCAGTGGAAGAGAAATACTTGAAGTAGGTAGTGAAATGTCAAAAATCATTTGCCTTGCGAAGTCAGACATTCAATCAGTGTTTAATACCATAATGAACTTGGAATTTAAAGCTTGGCATGGGGATTCCCTTTCTGTTGGCCATATAAGGAATGAACTTATTTCTTTAAAAGTGGAATTTACAAAGTAAGGAATAGCAACGGGCTATATTTGAAACTGGTCAACAACAGATTTCCCGCATGTCTTTGGCACAAGCGTGTATGATGTGACATAGCATTGTGACAGGGCTATATAAAAACAACACAGAACAGTCTTTCGAAACTGAATTATGTATGTCCACTAGTTAAACAGATAAGCCAAATACGCAAGTATAGTGATAAAGGAAATAAGGATTTCAAGAAGATGATGCAGCTAGTGAAGCAATGACACATCTGTTCAATAGGCAAATGGTGATGTTGTTCTCAGTAGCAATGTCTGGAGAATAATGCAAGAAACTCAAAGCTAGTAGCTGGTGGACTACTCCTGCATGAACAATAATGTAGTTCATAATAGTGTGGATGAACTAAACACCAAGATCATGTGTATGTCTCTTGCTGGCCAGTGGAAGAGAAACACTTGAAGGAGGTAGTGAAATGTCAAAAATCATTTGCCTTGCGAAGTCAGACATTCAATCAGTGATTAATACCATAATGAACTGGGTAGTTTGTATGTATATCACTAATGTCTACTGGATGGAACTGCTCAGCTATGGGTCATTGTCATAAATATAAAGGGAAGGCTAACCACCTTTAAATCCCTTTAAAAAACCCTTTCACCTGTAAAGGGTTAAGAAGCTAGGATAACCTCACTGGCACCTGACCAAAATGACCAATGAGGAGACAAGATACTTTCAAAAGCTGGGAAGAGGGAGAACATCAAAGGGTCTGTGTCTGTCTGTGTGAGGCTTTTGCCGGGGACAGAACAGGAATGGAGTCTTAGAACTTAGTAAGTAATCTAGCTAGATATGCGTTAGATTATGATTTCTTTAAATGGCTGAGAAAATAAGTTGTGCTGAATAGAATGAATATTCCTGTCCGTGTGTCTTTTTGTAACCTAAGGTTTTGCCTAGAGGGATTCTATATGTTTTGATTCTAATTACCCTGTAAGGTATTTACCATCCTGATCTTACAGAGGTGATCCTTTTCTTTTTACTGTTTCTTCTATTAAAATGTTTCTTTTCAAGAACTGAATGCTTTTTTTTCATTGTTCTAAGATCCAAGGGCTTGGGTTTGTGGTTACCTATGCAAATTGGTGAGGATTTTTACCAAACATTCCCCCAAGAAGTAGGGTGCAAGGGTTGGCAGGATTTTTGGGGGGAAAGACGTTTCCAAACAACGTTTTCTCAGGAACCCAGAGAAATGTTTGGTGGTGGCCATGGAAAACCAAGGGCAAGGGGTAAAATAGTTTGTACCTTGGGGAAGTTTTAACCTAAGCTGGTAAAAGTAAGCTGAGGAGGTTTTCATGCAGGTCCCCACATTTGTACCCTAGAGTTCAAAGTGGGGAAGGAACCTTGACAGTCATGCACCCTATACTGATGGTGATGAGTCTCCTTTCAATCAAGTAATTATGCGTTCAGACATGTTCTATTCCTGCTGTTGCCCTGAATTTCTGAATTCCCGTGGCTTGCAGCATAGTGCAATATTAAAGTTCTTTGGCCAAGATTTTTCACCATAATGTGCCCAGCTTCCATCTGCTTTTGAGGGGGTATGTAATAATATTGTACCAATTTGTTGGTGTGGTGGCAACATAAGGTTAATGTAATTAGAGATGTGTTCTTTATTTGATGAAGGGTATTGCAAATATCTCTTTATTTCTTGATGATTTAGTTACACCAAAAAGTTGTGTTCTCCCTCCCGCAGAAGATAATTTTGTGTTGGGACAGGGGGTGTTAACTGAGTCCTATTGAGTGAAATCTATGGGAAGAGGAAGAGAGGTCTGAACCTGGAGTCTGGGCCTTGGTTTGACTTAAATTTGGTCCAGGTTTTCTGAAAAGTTCATGAACCCACAGAACAACCTTCAGTGGGCCAGGGATGAGCTTGAGGTTAATAACTTTGGGCTTCATTATGACAAGGTTGCCCAGCTCCAGAGTGTATGTACAAGTTTGGTGGAACTTGACTGAAAGTCAGAATTTTGTACTTTCTTTTCCAAACTTTGTCTCTAGCTTGTGATGTGAGTTTGGGAAAGTCATCATGCCGCAAATTTTCAAAACTGACTCTAATTTTAGATGAGCTTTAGAGGTGCAGAGCATTGAAAGATATGTCATCAGTACCAGTCAAATAAATCACCTCTGATACACGGATCTCAAAGTCCTATACAAAAATTAATTAATTAAACCTCACAACTCTCTCTTATTGTAGGAAAATATAATTATACCAATGCTACAGATGGCTAAACTGGAGAAGATACACATTAATCTTGACATGTTCAGAAATGAGACAGAGGACAATAGTACATTAGGTAAAATTAAGGTCCCAGTGTTATTAACTTAATAAACTAATAGAATTAAAGAGGTTAAATCATCTTCACATCTATGACACTAAACTAGTCTACTGTGGATTCATATCACTAGATCCTCATTCAGTGTTCAAGGCCTCTATCAATCACAAACTGGGAGAGGTGCACAGTCACTGCTACAGAATCACAAGTGTAAGGGATTTGGCCCTTCAGCCTAATTCCCTTGTCATCTCTTTCTTCTTGCAAGTGTTAGGAGCACAGACGATGGTGAAGCTCCATCTGTACAAACCTTAGAGACCCGCACTCTCCAAATCTTATTTCCAAACTGCCAAAGTTTAATTGGCTTGCAAATGGGGTCTGAACCATAATCCACATTGGACTCCAACAAAAGCTGGATAAAATCATAACAAACATAATAAGTTCACCTCCTGGTTACTGAGCGAAAAGAAAAAAACCCAGATATATCAATTTTGCTATGAGGGAAAAATGTTTTCCTAACTCCACAGTGCAATTGGAAAAAACCCTTGCTTTTCAAGAATACAAGCAATACTCAAAACAGCAGCAAGGGAAGTGGAGGAAGGGATGCTAAGCTCTGGGGTCAAACATCAATCAGAGCAGAGGAGCAAGAAAACACAGCTGGGGGGGATCTCCTGCCTCAGCTGAATAATCCGTTTGTGTTCCAAGCCCTGCTTGTCTTTCTCGCACTGATGTTAAGGTGTCAATCCATAAATTATACAGATTGATGTACATATATCTAGAGACAATAATAGATTAGATACAAACATATTTCTCTTGCCTAGTTTAGCCATCTGTAAAAGGGGTATAATGATACTTACCTAGCACACAAGAGTGTTGAGGCTTAATTAATTAATCTTTGCAAAGCAATTGGATCAGAAGTGTTATAGAAGAGCTAAGTGTCATTATTATTCCTATAAATGTAACCTCAAAAACTTAAAAACATTCTATTTATTGTTATATGTTTTCATACATTTGTGCAACAATATATATCAAGCACATTGCAAACATTTTAAAAATACACTTTTTCATTTCCTATAAATGTCCCTTTTACAGCCCCTCTGTCTGCACTGGAGTTTTCAATGCTGAAATGGTTAACAGGTGCTGCTGATACTGAATCTCAGAAATGTGTAATTGAGTCTGTTAAAGCATGTGATTTCTTTTTGTGGCATTATCCACTACATAATATTCACGTTCTCTGATTGATCAGGGTCCATAAGTTTATGAATGGTGGCTCAAAGCCTTGACTGTAGTCTAAAAAAATCTGCTTTTGGGTTCATTTCAGCTTGGTATATAGATGTTTTGGCTAGAGTTTTCCAGATTTTTCATCTTCCCTAGTATGGCCATCATTCTTCTGCTCTAAGGAAAAGGCTGGAGTTCTGTTCAGTAGGTGTATATTAGATGTATATTTTAACTGTATTAGAAGTTCAATGGTCAAAATGTAATACAGAACCATTCTTTTAGCTTTTTAATGGGGTAAAACAGTAAAATTATTATTTCTTTCTGATTTCTATTTTTATTTATTTTATTTTTCTGAAATATATTTATGACTTCCCAGAATTACATTGAATCCCCCTACCAAAGAATGACTTTTAACAATAAAAGTTTACAAAGTCACTTTCTGTGATTCATTAGGATATCATTTAGACTAAGTGAGTAAATTGTGTGCTAATGACAATTGCATCTTTGTGGATCTTCTTAAATATAGATGAAATATGAGGTTTTTTTCCAAGGTACAAAATGTCATTAAGGGCTCAGGTGGTTAAAATCAACATGAAAAATACATGCTGCATTTTCTCTCCTTAAATGCAATAATGTAATCAGATTTCAAGTCATTTTACCTACCTCACTTACAGCTTTATGGAGATTAATTAGTTTTTAGCCCCCAGTCACATGATCTTTTCTGACTGCCATTTAGCTACATTTGCTATCTGACTCGAACCTGTAAACTGCCTCCAGCCCCAGAGGACAGATTACATTTTAGTATTGGTTGCCTTCTTCCTTTGATTTAAATGTAGATTGTTATAGTCATAGTTCAATTAGTCTTTGTTGTTAATTAGCTATGTGTTGTCATAGTTTCTTTGGAAAAGGTGCATGTCTGAATAAAGAGAAGAAAAAATGTTCAAAAGTAGGAAATAACTTCTCTAATATTACATAGCTGCAAAGTCATCTTATTTTCAGGTGAATAGCTGTGGAGCTGCTTTTAATTTACATCTGCACAAATGATCTCTCCATTGTCTAGGCATGTATTTTTTTTATGCATTGCCAATCATCTTATCATTCCACGCAGATGAAAAAAGCAGAAAACTCAGGAAAAGAAATCCCTTCTCCCTGTCTCCTCAGAGCAGAAGAGTGTGACTCTGTATGTGCTTGTTTTTGTTTTGTTTTTTGGGGGGGGGGCTGGTTACATTTATTTAATTGCAGCGCAGTTTTAACAAAAAAGTACATTTTACACTTTTGTCTGAATGATTCACCAGAACATTGCAAATGAAATGTAATTCTGTCTTTCACCATAGCTCTGCTGAGTGCATTAGATATAGTACATGTGTGGTGGCTAAATATGGACATAATGCAAAATTCTGCTCTGCTTATTCCAGGTGTCCTATTGACTTCAGTGGAACTATTCTCCTGAGTAAGATAAGCAGGATTTGGCCCATATTGTGAACAGTTTAAAAAAGAAGAAGAAGAAGAAAAAAACCTTTAGGGAAAATACAAATGTGGTACCTGCCTCTGTGTAGTTCACTATGTATAATTTTAAAAGTATGTAAATAATAAAGGAATATGGCTGGTAGAGCTTGAGTTCTAAGTAAGGTGTGATGAGAAATTTGAAGTACAGCTTTGAAGTTCTTTGAAGTACAGAGATTTGAAGTACTTAAGTATCTGCTTCATTCACATAACTAAATGAGGGAACCCAACAATAACATATATAGCACAGTCCCTGCTTTGTTGAGAACTCGCACTGAGTTAAGGTAGTGAAATTGTTACCTGTTCATGGTGAGAAACTCGCAGAGACAAAGCCATTGAGGCATTGATATGGACATTACTTGCGGCTGTCTATTTGCCCTTTGTTGCATAGATTGTCTGTAGTTTACTTTACAGCAACATTCATCTGGGTTAAATAGGACTCTGTTCAGCCATAGTCAGCAAAACCCTGAAATTTCCTGGCTCTGACCATGATGGCTCCACAGGATTTTCATTGCTCAGGTGTTGCAGAATCTAATCCTTATTCAGGAACTAAAATTATCTCTTTTCCTTGCCTGCAGAGCTTGGATGCATGCCTTTGGCTGGAGCCCCAGACTCCTGAAGAAGATGAAGACATCCCTATATGCCTATATATGGAAAGAGGCCAACATGGATGCCATCAGAAGGATTCAGCTGAGCATATGCTGAGAAAATTGTGCCATCCATACTGCACATGGGGAAGGGCTGACTGAACACTCCAGTATATTGAAGCTTATGGCCCTGAAAAGGAAACATAGGTTTGTGGTAAATATCATTCAGGGATATGATAACTGTTATTTCCTGGCTCTGGATCACAGCGCATTCAACACATTCTGTTCATCTACCTCTGTTTCCTGCCTGACTGACTATGTGCAAAATGGTATCTCTCCAGTGTTCTCACCTTCACTTATTCCTTGAACAAGGCAAAGGTAAGAGAAACTCAGGCAGAGCTAAAAATGTCTTTCTGAGGCAGCACTGACAGAAAGGGGACCATTTGGATTTTTACACCTTTTTATAGCTGCCTGGTACCTGCATCTTAGGAAAAGTGCATAACTTGTGGTTTTGGGCTCCGTTATTTTGACTGCATGATGACCCAACTGTTCCTGTGCTGCTGTTCTGCCATGGCATTTCATTTATACAGATTGCTTTCAGACTTAGTGCCTACAGCATGTTTGCTACATTATATATTCTTAAAAGGTTTCCCTAAGTACCTGCTGCGATATGACTTATCTATTTGGCCGTCTGAATTCCTCACAAACACTTCACCTCTCTCCATCCACTCTTCAGGTATTTTATTTTGGAATTCAAATGTCAATAAATGGGATCATGTGTAAAGAGATACAAGAACCCTGGTGGCATTTCTGTGGAAGAGATGACACTTGCAGCATTATACAAGCTTCCGAACACAAAACCCATCTTTGGTTGACACCCGTGCCTTAGTTATACTGACATACCAGCTCTCCAACGCAAGGCCATTAGTGAAGGGAGGTATACAGTCATGAATGCCTCAATTCTGGATATAGAAGGCAGGATTCCAAATCAGTAGTGTAGACCTGGAGCTTTTGGTACAATGATAAAGGGGATATGTTATCTCTATTCTAGCTCAGAGCTGTATAATGTGCCTATGAAAAACAAGTTTCTATGCCTACTGAATACGAATCATTGTTTCTGGGTTAATGAGACTCCACTCCCTTTTGGCTCTCAATGAAAGACCACAGCACTGGCTAAGAAACAGTTCCATGAGACCGCCAAGTGTCTGCTGAATACAGTGATGACAAGTATGATTTTCACAGCCATGGTTAAATGGCATGTGAGTGATTTTGTGCACCATGTTACATCAACCCATGGTAAACAAGAAACTGGCTGCAACATCCCAACCTCCTACCAGTGGCCCTTTGCCACAATGTTGTTATGTTTATTTAGTTAGCTATTTATAGATTTTTTTTGTTACTTGCAAATATCAAAAAGGAAAGAATATGAATAGGGTATATAATTGCATACATAAATACAAAAACACAAGCAAAATGTTGTTTACAATGAGTACCCATGTAATAACTGCTACAGGTAGATCACAGAATCAGGGTTTTCATTAGTGCAGCAAACGAGCTCAATATGGAACAAAGATCAATAGGCCCCTAAATACAAATTTAGTTACCCCAAAGTAGGCCTGATCGGGGATGGGGCAAGAGGTTGGGGTGTGGGGGGACAGGACTCAGGGGTGCAGCCTCTGGGTGGCACTTACCTCAAGCAGCTCTCAGAAGCCGCAGCATGTCCCCCCTCCGGCTCCTACACAGAGGCATGGGCAGGCAGCTCTGCGCACTGCTCCGTTCACAGGCGCCATCCCCGCAGCTCCCAGAAGCAGCAGCATGCCCTCCTACAGCTCCTACGTGGAAGCGCGGTGCAAGCCAAGCGGCTTTGCATGCTGGAGTTCCCAGCCACTGGAAGCCGGGGGGCGGGGGACGACGCTTGGGGCAGGGACAGGGGCAGCATGCAGGGAGCCCCCTGGCTGCCCCTATGCATAGGAACTGGAGGGGAGACATGCTGCTGCTTCTGGGGACTGCGCGGCAAGCCCCCGACCCCACTCCCTGGTTGGAGTGCTGGAGTGGGACAAGCCCCTGACCCTGCTCCCCAGTGGGAGCTTGAGGGTTGGATTAAAAGGCCTGACGGGCCAGATGCAGCCTGCAGGCTGTAGTTTGCCCACCCCTGCACTAGGCTGTTATAAGAACTCTGGCAGTGGCAGCGATAAGCAGAAAGCATGGAAGAGGGCCAGTGTTTCTTTTTGTATGCTCCTTTTCAGGCCCAGTAAAGCAAAGAAAATAGTCAAATAAAACAACAGACACTGATTTGTATGGGAGAGCTTAAGACCAGTATGGTTTATCTCTGTTTGTTTCCCAAAACTCTGTATCATCTATCAGTGTTCCAGGGACATCCTTATTTAGGGCCTGAATCTATAAGGTACTTTCTCATTATCTACAATCGGAAGGTGCTCCATGCCTCCCCTGAGAGGCTTGTGACCAGGTAGGATCAGACCCTGAGATGTTTAAAAACAAAATATTGGCTTACATGTAAAAAAGTGACTAGTGATATTGGGGCCTCTCTTGTTTGGGTGCCAACTTGAGAAAACTTAACAGGTCTGGTTTTTGGAGAGGGAGTGCTTGGAATTTTCTGAAAAACTGGCCCCTTTAAGGTTTCTCGAATTGGGCATCCAAAAATGGAGGCAGCCAAAATCACTAGTCCCGTCTGAAAATTTTACAATTTTTTTTCCAATATAAAAAAACCAGTAAGTTCACCCACAACTGGGGTAACATTAAAACCTCTCTCTAGTTATCAGGAATAAAAACAAACAGAAACAAATATGAGAAAAGCCAAAAAAGTCAGGGAAACTTTACTTCAAATAAGCCTGCCTTCTAACATCATGTTCCAAATGTCACCAGACTTGCCCAGAGTGAATGAATTCCTAAGACAAGAGCTCTCATCCCTGTCATAGAATGTTTAACATCAGGAACCAAAGAACATCAATATAATGCAGGAGAAAATGCAAAGAAGCCTGTTCCATAAATGTCTAGATGCAGAAAGCCAGCAAGACATTCAAGCTCATGAGATAAACCATTGCTCTTGAAGAGTGCATCGTTTGACACCTGCTATCTATTAATGCAGTCAAACTAAAGACTTAGGCATTAAAGCTGGACCCAGTTCACTAATATTTATTGCACTAAATCCAATGTATAATACAGTGTCAGCCCGGTACCAAAGCAGGAGACAGTTGTATTTATGATTATTAGTACAATATTGAATCATCCTGAACCAATTACTGATCCAATTACTGTGTCATTATTATCTTCTGAATAGGGCTTGATTTGTCTGTGATAAATATGATGCAATTAAACTACCTTTTTACATAATAAAACACTGCAGGTGTTTATTCTTAAGGGTTTACGGATACCAACAACCAATAGATTTAATTAAAAAAATCCTTGAAATAAATGTGAATTTCATTAAATTGTTCTAGCATTAGTGTACATTTAAAGTATATTTTATTAAAAGATACAGTTTTATCTTGGACTCCATCTCCATATTATCCCTTAAAAGCTGTGCAAAATGACTAACCAAACACAACCACTCCAGCATCTTAATCTTTCAATAATTGATGAGATTTGGTCTGTAACTTTGTAACTTAACTGTGGAGACAAAATAAAGTTCTGTGGGACTATTTTCTATTAAATTAATGTTATACTTATTTGGAAGGAACATGGATGTTGCTATTTACAAAAAGATGGTACATTATTTAAATCAGAATTTCTATTTAAATTCAAATCCAGTCTTATGTTTGTGGCATTGCAACTATAATAATAATATTTACATACAATTAATTTGGTATTAATACTATAGATTGAAAACTACAGTGTTCTTTGCTTTAATATTATGCTAAAAGGGGGGGAGACGGAAATAATGTTAAACTGACATAGTCATGAATTCATATCTCAACATGGTAGGGTGTAGACCAATAGACCAAATTCATATTGAAGCCTAGGCATGGTTCAGGTGAATCTGACATCCCCTTCAAAATCATTTTATTGAGCTGTCCCAGATACCTGTCCCAATTTTCAACATGAAACCTCCCACATTGTGCCCCCAAATATTCTGCAATTTGCTAGGAGTTCAGTCATATAATAATATTATTGTAACCCTTGTCCTCAGTCCTCCCTTTTGTTCTACTCTTCGTTGCACTCATGAATTGTGCCTTTTCTTTACTTAGATCTTAAACTCCTCAAGGAAGAAAATATGTTTACATATGGTTTTTACAGCAACTAGCATGGGGTACTGATTCTGATAGGGGCTTATGGTTATAGTGATATCAATACTAAATAACAAGGCTAAGGATTAGAGACTGTCAGAATAGGTCAAGTGTACAGTACTGATAAATACGTTTGTGGTGGGGATAAGGCAAATAGTAGATGGAGATTACTTGTTAAACTGGACGAGGTGGAAATCTTCTGATGCACCCCACCCAAGACCATGATATGCAATCATCCTGATTCCCCAAGGGATTCATATTATCACCCCAGAATTAAGGAAGCAACTCATGCTCCACACTAAGCCACATTGAGAAAGAGCCGTAAATGTCACAATAACATTTACACCCCTCCCTGCTGCATTTACACCCCTCCCTGCTGTGGGGGATGCCCATGGCTGCAAGCTTGGCAGCACTGTCTCAAATTGGCCCTGTTGAAGGGCCTCCCTGTTGGCATAAGGATCTACAATGATGTATTTATTTGCAGAGGATTTACTTTGAGTGCCTAATTTGTACCTGATTATTATCACCTATGCACCCTTTCTCTTATTTCAGTTTAATAAATTATTTAAAAATACTTGGAAAAGGGAGGTTAGTGCTGAAGAAAAATGAGTTTGGTTTTTAATTTCCCATTGGGCACCAAAAAGAACACGTTTATTAGAGCCAGTTGGATGACATTCTTTACTTCTTGTGCAACTAATATCCAGGGTGATTAGGTTAGAAAATTCTGATGATGGAGTCAATTAGACAGCTAGGTTCAGATACTCAGATGGTGTAAATCAGTATCAGTGAAGGATAATTGTGCACCTCGTAAAAGTTCACTAGGCATTCGAGTTTTATCAATTGTCACAAACAAATCCACACTGAAATAACATAGGAAGTGTTATTGTTTCCATAAAAAAAAAGTGATCTTGCAAATTGCAGTTCTCTTTTGCTGAATGGTGCTGAGTAGGAGAGTGTCCCCATTTTTATTACCAGAACTTCAATAACAATGGATGTGCATTTGCTGGGATTGATTGATAAATAAGAATGCATAACATCAATATTCCATTTTCTTTATATATTTAAAAACAAAAAATAACTCCAATTCCATAGTGATCAGATTAAGGAAAAAACTATTTTGCTTTTCTATCTGTAAGCAGGCTTATTTCTTGCTTACATAAAGGGATATTAATGATTACAGATTAATCAGAATTAATTTATTACAGAAGAAAATGTATTGTTGTAACCACAGATATTTTCTATAAATTAAGAGTTTGTAAAACAAAAATTGAAAATGGGAATTTGATTCAAGACAATATTTAATTTAAATTAAGTGTTAAAATAAAAGCAATAACACTGAGAATAAATTAATGAACTACAATTAACTATCTTTGACAATAAGTGATTTGGTTGGAAACACCTATTCCCTACACTGATAAAATAAAACCTGCATCCTGCAAAAGCTAAAAGAAGTTAAATGAAGATGCTTTTCACAAGGTTATTACTTAAGCAGTGACAGGTTTACAGATTTTAGCACCACTGGATTTTCACAGGAGCTACAGCAAGTGCTAAAATAACACACACCTTCAGGTTCATTAAATTCACCAGTGTGATGAAATAACTGATATTTTGCTATATTACTACAGTGCCTCAAAGAACTAACTATAAATAAGATACACTAATAACAACTGTTTGTAGTGCTAAAACAATAAAATAATTCTTCCTGGTTTATCTGCTAAAGAAAAAAATAGTGTATAAGCAGGACTGTTAGCATACTTATAACTGGTGGGGCTGATTCGGTTGGTACACGTATTTAGTCATTTATTTATAATAAGAGTGCCCTGTAAAATATTTTATCATTTGTTATGGCGGGAGAGAAACTTGTTAAAAGGATACATTAAAAGGGGAATTGACAGATTCCCATCCCAAAACGTTTATTTTATAATCTGATGTTTACCAGAGCATTTCTGTAGAATAGTTTTTATAAAGAACTGATTTTAAAAAGAGCATTTCAGATTAAGATAAATCAGATTATTATAGTCTGTTTTGGGAAGAACCAAAGCTGAAAAAGCAGATTTCTAATAAATCAATAGAGTATGGCCTTTGGAGACCTAGGAGACATATGGACAGTAATAGAGTATCTCAGGTTGTCTCGTGAATGATTCCATCTGGATGAGGGTTTGGTGTTATTCACAGCCTTCTTCTCCCCTAAAACACCTTCAATCTTATCCACAGCCTCTATCTCAAATGTCAGACCACCTGGGATATGCAGCTGTCAGGCTGAAAGGGGAGCTGCCTGGGACTGGCCCTGGCCTGCTCATCAAGAAGATACTGTCACTGACAAGCAGGCAATGCTAGGTACAAGGGGGTGACAGGAGTATCAAGGGCAGGGAAAAGTGCATGACTTTGGATTTCAGATGCTATGAAAAAAATAAGGAACAAAGCTTGAACTGTATGGTTTTCTGTGACACGACCACATCTCATAAAATATTGAGTGCTTCGTTCAACCCATAATGTATGTAAACTTGCAAAAATATTTCTTAATGCCTAACTATTGTCAATGCCAGCGTTTATTCCTGTACAAAGGACTTGATTTTCCTCTCACTGATGCTGGTGTAAACCAGGAGCACTGATATCATCAGGATGTAAAATCAGAGAACAATCAAGCCCAAAATATTTCAGTCTTGTCTATTTTTTTCTCTAATATATCTTCCCCTCTGGATGATTTATAGTTTTTCTTTACATTGGCTTGAGAAATAAACTTTTTTTTCAGGAATATGTGTCGTGCTCGGTACACTGAGGTTAACTGAACAACTTCTTTTCCTGGCTCTGAGGCAGGACTTAGATAATAGTATATCATGTGGCAGTCTGGGAGACCTAGGCATAAAATTCACCCTATCCCACTGTGAAACGGTTGGGGGGGGGTCCACAGGTGTTGGGAAACATGCCAAGTTTCCAAATAATCATTTCCTCAGGTGTCCAGGGTTTTGGAGGATGAGGAAAGGACAGGGTTTTAGTAATCCCAATATCCCATGGCCCTGGAGATCTGTAAGAAAGACATGCCTTAAGCGTTCAAATGCAGAGGCATCCAAAAGGAGGGCTGGTCCTTTCACACGGCTCCAGTGCTCCCCTAGCACCACACCACTGGCTGAATCATCCCCCAGCTGTACAGTGGCAGCTGCAGCAGGCCCAGCAGGAGTTAATTGTGCTTCAAGGATTTTAATCTCTCGATCTGCTCTTGTTTCAAATATTTGTGTGGTCAACCTAGGATACTGGAGTAAAGAATGGCAGGTCCTCTGCTCCACCCTTTCTGACTTAGCTTCTGCAACCAAAATAACACAGAAAGAGGACTCTGTGCAGCTCCAGCAGTCACAGGAACATTTTCAGGTTCCCTAGGAGTGGAGGTGAGGCTATGGGGTAGTGGATCCCTTCTTCCTTGCCCCACAAAAGAGATTTGTTACAGCTCAAGACCATGACTTTGCAAAAGCAGAGGGAACGATCTAAGCCACAGGCTGCATTATGCAATGAGAACCCACTTATGACCTCTTTGAATGAAAGTATCCCTTGGTGCATATCTCAGGTTGGTGGTATTGTAATAAAACTTTGCACAGAGAAAACACCTTTCATCAAATTTCTCAAAGTACTTTATAAACCTCTTGCAGCAGCTGTATGAGGTAGGTAAGCACAGTTGTCACAGTTCAGGACAACTTCACCTATATTCCCCCCTCATGGTCCACCAAAGGCACCCACTCTAGGCTTCTAGCTTCTCAGCCATCATCTTTGGTCAGCAGAGACCCAACTCTCCCCCCCTCCCGAATGGGGTTTTAAGGCAGCACAGATCCCCGATTTACACTGTGATGTTCCCAGCAAGCTGGACTGCCTAAAAGGCCAGCTTATTCAGTTTGCTTTCTCTCCAAAGCCTCTGCCCAATATGTTACCCAAATTATAATTTACCAGACAGCTCTTTCTAAGTAAGCACATTCATTCTTCAGGTGAAATCATTGCAAGGAAAACATATTAAAAACAACAGAAGAACCAACACACATACTAAAAAGCTTACCAGAGGTCACCCCCCAACTCTACCCTTGGGCTCTGGTAGATGTCAGTCCTTTAAAACCCACAACTGGGGTTTCCCTGTGGTTACAAGTTTATAACTGTTTCAGATTCAGAACAAGAATCCAGGCTGGGTTGTTCAGCTATTTCTTTACACAGCCATTACCTTTTGTAGTTTTATATTTCAACTATGCACATATTAAACATTCTGCTAGCAAGCTAGCATACGTCCTTCAAAAATCTGCATAGAATCATTTAACAGACATCCTGTATAATTTCTCTCATTAGAACCTATGGAGTGGAGTTCTGGCACACGTCCTTTAAGCTCTGGTCCCCCAAAACCTGAACTTGAGACTTGGTCCTCCCACTCCCATATTCCATCCTGTTTCTAGGGAGTCTGTGTGTGTGTGGTGTGGTGTGGTGTCCCTTTGTCCCTGCAGGGGTTGTCTGACCCAATGATGGGCTAAAATCCCCACCCCCTCCCAGAAATATTACAAACAGCAATTCTTTGGAGCAAAGAAAGAAATAAGGTAGGGCTGTATCTCTGTGAAATGGCTCTCAACCATGTGCGGCTTTTAAGAGCAGAGGGGTTGAGCAAAGGAGATTCTTTAAGCCTGCCCCAGAGCCAAATTTCTTTCTGTGCCCCACCTCCTCAGAAGTCAGGGCCCAGCGACTCTGGTGGCCTAACCCTAGCTTCTCTGGAGGGAGGAGGAGTAGAATTGATCCCCTACCCCACTGGAGTGGCCTTTTGTTCCCCAAACACTGAGTCAAGGTGAGCAGAATTTCCTCTACCACCTAGCTCAGGGTCCTTTACATTTTCACAGACCATCAGTCAGTGTGGGAAGAAGTTCTCGTCCTTCCTATTTGTAGTTACCTTTTTCATCTCCCAAGCAGCTATCATAGTCTTTGCTTAGTCATTTCCCACCCTTGGGTGGGAGTTGCAGATATGGCAGTGAACTGCAGCTGTCTCAGTGTCCTTTCTTTTGGCTGGAGGCACTGTCATCACTATGCTCTGTACTGCCTTGGGTTCCCTGGTAAGGATAAGCAAAGAGCTTATTTCCCTGAGTTGGGCTTCAGAGAACTTTCTTTCAGTAGTTCTCATCACCCCCCTGTAGCAGGAAGCTGTCTCCCTTCCCTGATCCCTGCCCGCCAAACACACACACACACATATTTGTTTGCATACAGTGGTAAGGTAACTTGTTTCCTCTTAAAAAGAACAGAAGTACTTATGGCACCTTAGAAACTAACACATTTATTAGAGCATAAGCTTTCGTGGGCTATAGCCCACTTCATGGGATGCATAGAATGGAACATATAGTAAGAAGATATATATATATACACACAGGGAAGGTGGAAGTTGCCATACAAACTGTGAGAGACTAATTAAGATGAGCTATTATCATCAGGAGAAAAAAACTTTTGTAGTGATAATCAAGATGGCCCATTTAGACAGTTGACAAGAAGGTGTGAGGATACTTAATATAGGGAAATAGATTCAATATTCCTCTTGGATCCTAGCAGAGTAGATACACCCCACCTCCTCCTTGTCAGCTACTCCATTTGCATTTTCGCTGATAGTCTTTTGCGGGCCTGGAGCTAACCGAGTGGGTCTGATTCACCCCTTGTACTTTCCAAGCCACAATATCATTCCGCCAAAGCAAAGAATATGGAATATCTGACAGTACACCCTACACCAATGCCCCTGGCCTTTCTTGTGTCTGTATAGAAATCTATGCTGCAGGCAGAGTGAATGCCTTTACTCCAGGAACCTTAAACCAGATTTCACACCCTGGGAGCATTTGATGGGGTTTCATGACATGGGGCTTAGATATAGTCTTAGCAGGCTCAGTATCTTGCTATCCAATGAATGTCTCCCTATTAACTATCACCTTCCTCTCCCACTAGCTATCCAATGGATCTGAACCCAGGAGGGTGCAGCATGACGTGGGTGGTGGTTTGGGGTGTGAATGGCTCAGCTTGAACATTATATAGCATTGGCACATTGGCTCTGCAATTCCTGCCTCCGGCGAGTCAGTCACAAAGTTAACTCTGTGAGGTAGGGGTGCAGCTGGCTTCTCCAGCACTGCCCTGAGCCTCAGTGGGCAATCCCGAGGAAAGTCACCCCAGATGGAACACCACTTTTCCTCATCCATGCCAGGGTTTCTCAGAGGTGGTTTCCCTCTCTTCTGGGTATGGGTTTTCACTTGGGCCAAATCCTTGTTCTCTGATTCCTTTCCATCCATATTTTTTCCCCTCAAACCCAGGCGACTATCCACATAACGGTCAGTCAACTTCCCAGCGAAAGTTACATCTCTAGGATCTTAGTCTATTAACCATAATTTTAAGTTGGGGTACCAACGATTATAGAATTGGTCTCAATCCATTAATTTTTAGGCCTATGACCATGGGAACCCCCACAATCAGTTCCCCATTTTCTTATGTAACTCCTAATTTGTATTGAAACCCCAACATAAATCAGCTGCTTTTTTTCTGAACTCCTTGAACCCTTCTTTTATACACTTCAGGGGTCAGTTTATTTATAGACTCCTTCCATGTAGTTGACTCCAAGATTTCCCCAGTCCTCTGGACTCTCTGCCCATGGTTTGTATATTCCCTGTGAAGCTAGACCATCATTTCTCTTCTGGTCATCAGAATACAGCAAGTGAGCCAGCTGTACCTTTGTCCTCTCCTCAGTGTTTCTCTGGATAGCCTTTCTCTGGATAGCTAAAGCAGCCGACCTTTCTTCAGCTGTTCATAACTCATTTTTCCCTTTCTCTCTTTTTGCTATTGCTTTCCCCAAAAGACTGAGACTTTTCTCTCTGCTTTTCTCTACTATTGTACTTGCTTTCACTGATGTTGGCACTTATGGCAATTCATGCTAATAGATCTCATGCAGGCTGACACCATATTACCTGTATGAAGCAATATACCAATTTAACAGGTGAGTAAACTGAGTCACATTGATACTAAGTGACTTACCCAAAACCAAAGTCTCATAGGAGATCATGGTTGGAACTGTTTTACAATTGAGGAGACTGCTAGCAGGGCATTTTTTATTAAAGGTCCTTAACTCTGGAACTCACTCTTCCATTGGTCCAATACAGCCCAAATTTACTGACCATCAGGGATGACTGCAAGACTAATCTCTTTCCTTAGGCTCTTGTTTAACAGTGATTTGGGAAATGTTGTGTACTGATTGTGATGGTGATCTGGGGTCTGCCAATAATTTGTATTTCATGTCAAGGAGAAATTGATAAGAAGGATTAAAAAGAGGCCAATATGTGGTGCCTCTGTGATCAGCTAAGATAGAAACTGGATACATTCCGCATGCTCTAAAATTTATAGCTGAGAGTAATGGACATGCCAATCATAAGTCAACCACCACCACTGTTGAGGTAATGTCTAAGAAAAGAGAGATTAAGGTGGATGTTAAAATCCTAGACCTGAAGACAGGAAGGTGGGGGAAGCTCCCAGAGGTAATAACGGGAATAGTCCCTTCCATGGGGGACAAAGGCTTCAGCATTTCCTCCAGTTGGCACTCCTGATCAAACAGTCCTTTGCGAAACTGTTCATGTAATCTCACCCCAATATAATAATGAACGCTAGTGCCTGGACTTGTTACACAACTAAGGTGAGGGATGGAGCGAGCCTGCTTTGGACACAGCCGGGGCGGGGGAGGGTGCATTGAGACTGACCAGAGGGAACTGATTTCTAGAAATGTAAGATTTTCTTTTATCTGTAACTGAGCTTAGGAAAGCTTTGGAAAATGTTCAGATGAGGTATGTTATGTTCTTTATTTTGTTTTACTACTATTTTCTATATATATTTAATAAATCTTGTTTTTATGATGACTGCTGTTATACAGGAAATGTCACACTGACAGATCCAAAGAGTCAAGAATTATTCAACCTTTAAGGAAAGGTGCTGAAGGAGAAGGAGTTTTTGGAACCTAAATCTCCACTCATGTTGTTGGTCAGACACAGCATGAATAGAGATGAACTCTCCCACTAAAGTGTAATGCAAAAGGGCCATGACTGATGAACACACAAGTGAAGCTTACAGATGAAAGAAGATATGTGAAGTAAGGGAGAGTAAGTAACAGTGAGTTCAGGAAGCTGTTATTTTGTTGAATGATATATTTTGGGACTTGTGCTTGGTTTTAATGGGGGAGACATCATTTGTTTGGATTTTTATCTCTAGTTTGTGTGTATTTTAAATAGCTACACATGAATAAACTCATAAATGAATGTAACAAATATTCCTTGCTTATGAAGCTGTAAAATAATATAATTAATATAATCATTAATTAATTATAATTAATATGGTAATTATCTTATTTCTCAATAGAAATAGTAGCTCAGTAGGTCAATTTCTGTCATATTCTATTCACTTCAGGTTCTTTTACTATGCCCATCACTGTGGCCTCCGAGCATCTGTTACACTGATGTAAATCCAGAATTAATCCATTAAATTGTCCAATTTTGATTGGTGCTACTTTTGTATGTAACTAACTATATACTTATTACATTTGTACAAAGAAAGCAAGAAAAGAATCTCACACTGAGAAATACAGTACAATTAATTATTTAGGTATACTGACGCAGAATAATTGAATTAGTTTGTTTATGCAAATGCTTTTTTATGTTTTGGTATATACAAAGAATTTATGTTAATCATGTGTCATTATTACATGGTTTATTACTTATATATTTCCAATGTATCATTCAGTTTCAAAGAGACCGTCTCCAGCAGCACTGCCAAATCACTGATCACTATATTCCAGCTATCTTAGAGGGATTTCCATTCCTCTATAATCAGTTTCATTGTGACCATTCCTGCCCTGAGTACCCATTTCCCTTTATCATACTGCAGATTATTTAACAGAGGGGGAAAATAACCTAATAATGCTTTGCACTTATTTAGTGCTATTCATCTGAGCAACACAAACCACTTTACAAATATTAATTAAACTTCACAACATCTCTGAGAGGTAGCTATAATTATGGTCATTTTATAAATGGGCAAACAGACTATACATGAGCTATATATCTTGTTTCTAATACCACATCCATCTCCATGGTATCTGAATACCTTATGCATATATTCAAGTGCACACAAAAAGACCTCGGTATTTCTCGCTTCCCTTTTCTCATTCTATAGACCCTTTTTTAAATTGTGTGATTCTGGTGGAGTTATTAAAGAAAAAACACATTGAAGAAGTGCATTTTAGATGATCTCATGAGCTTTCTGAATCTGGTCTTTTCGGGTGTTATTTCTGCAGTCATCGGCTGGTTGTTGAGAAAGCTCTCACACATAGTAGCCTCACTCTTGAAGTTGACAGTTCATTTGTTCCATTCATGTGGACCAGAGCTGTTGTGGGAGGGCATGCTCATGCAGAGTGAGGCAATTCCTCAGGTGATCTGAGCCAATCCCATGGTGGTGTGTTGTAGCACAAAGGATTTTGTTGGCATGAGTCTGACATGTTCCTAATACACAGGGACTTGGGGCATGGTAAACCATCGGATTCAAACCCAGTCTTATCTTCTAACCACCACAAACTACTCTGTTCTTCCTCCCTCTGGACTTAGTGCATCCTGTCTTTTTTAATTCTGTCTGCAAGCAATTATGCACAAGTATTCCACTAGATAGATACATCCTGGGCAGAAATGGGGAAAATTACCCTTCAGATTGTTCTGTCTCCATGTCTTTTCAGCCCTCTCTGCTAAGACTGCCAACAAAGGTGCCAAATGTAAGTGTTTTTTTTTTTAAATGTGACCTCCTACCTGCCAATAACTGGACTAAGAACACCAACTCATCTCACACTGGCCTCCCAACAATCATCAAATAGAACCAGCACAAAGATACTTTTTGATGCTGTTGATTAATTGTCTGTTAATTCGGAGTATTTCTTTCATACAAATTTAGTTCTGTTTGCAGCTTTCTGAGATTGAAATTTCCACAAAGTAACTAAAGAAAGGCCCCTCTTCTGCAGTGGGTATTGAGTGGGTCGACTCCAGTGCCCTCATGGAATCCCACTGAAATCAGCGGGGCTCCACACAGGTGCAAGATATTGGTCTACATGGATCTGTGGTTCATCTACATGGATCTCATTGAAGGGTCATGGACAATCTTTATTACGCTTTACAGTGATTATGGAACAAGTGGCGCTATGTTTACCTGGTTGTCAGATTCCATTAAATTGCATGTCAGTGACTATTAGGAAAAAAAACACGCCAAAGAAATCTGTTCAATTTCAAAAGTTTGCATCATCCCCCTTGCATGAGTATGTTATCTATATACACATACCTTGCTTTCAAATGATCCTTGAGATGGAATTGCAGCCCTCCCCCCAAATCTGGTGACTTCCACACTGCTAAAAACAAACCAGTGATCTCTTCTAGATATCGCATTCTAGCAGGAAATGTCTACTTATGAAAAAAGTGGATTGAGTGAGAATCTGTGCAATGAAAGGCTAAGAAGGAAGACCTGTACTTTCAGTTGGCATTACTCCGCCTAGCAGTTAAACTGAAAGCATTACACATCTCATAGGCTGCTTCAAGCCTTTGCAGTTTGTAAAGTGAAAAAAGGAATTGAAGAAGCAAATATAAATATTAAAGCACATAAGAATTAAATATTACCTATTTAAATAGCAATTATGCCGTTCAAAACAAGATTGTCACACCTGTACAAGAAAAGACATGCAAGCCCAAAACATCTGTTTGGATCCACCTGCCAAGCACCTGTTTCTCTATTTCAATGCCATTTGATTGCTGGAGATGTAGAGGCTCTTGTGAGGTAATGAGTGATTTTACATTATGCATGATTGAAAACAGGTGTTCTAACGCTGTACAATTCTATGCATGAATAATTCAGTTTGTTTAGAGCAAGATCTTTAAAAGAAGTATGGGCTTTATTTTTTTATTTTTTTAAAATAAATATTAAGGTTATTCTTTAAAATGCATGGCAGTTGTTCCTTTCAGCAGGCTCACTGATGACCATTTTTGTATAATTTTATGTATGGGGAATAATACTGTGGAAGGTAAAAGAACAAGCGCACCTAAAGAATGTAAGGAGTGAAATTGAAAGGTTTGTTAGCAAGGGGAAAAACAGTCAGTATTTTAAGGGGAAAAAAGCAGATGACTTTCAGTAATGCCTGCTTTACAGCACTAGCAAAACAGCCCGAAAGCTTAATTATAGAGGGGTGAACAGACTCAGGGGAAAGTAAGAATTAGTCCATATCTCGGCCTGAATACCAGCTGAGTCTGAATTTGTTTAAAGATTTTGTTTGTTTCCTCTCTCTCTCTCTCTCTCATGATTACCAAAGGGTTCATGTGTGTGTGTACACATTTAGTGCTCATGAAGGTTGCTGTACTGATAACCCTGGTGACTGAAATCCATTTGTTATCCACAGAACAGTTGCAGCATGGATAATGGTGGCAAACCTACACAGACCCAGGGACTACTTTCAGGGGTGTGAGGATAGTTTTTCGCTGTACCCTGCAGGTAGAGAAGATTCACGGCTCCTGGCCACAGACAGACACTGTTGTTCTGTCTGGCTCTGTAGCTCCAAGGCTAAATATACACAGCCTTTGCAGCCAAGCACCACCACACAGGATTGTTCTAAGTGCCATATATGGACTAAGCAGCCATGGATAGTGCTGTCTGCACTATTTACCCATTCATTCCTTGTTCCCTCTGCTGAGATTGCCAGCAAGGTTTCCAATTAGTTCCAGGTGTAATGGTGGTTTTTGTGATGTGAATAGTCACCCACTGGAAACTTGATTGGGATCTCCAAATGCCTTTCATATAGACATATTTCTGTTTTTGCTGATTTCCCACAACATCCATTGCACTATATTGGGAGGTCTGTCAGCTTTTGTGCAGAGACTGTAGCTGACATAATATGTTTCAGGCAACAGGTCTTCTCCAAGTCAACAGTGATGCCACTGTGTGTTTTACACCTCTGATGCCAGGTACTGCAACTCCCAGAGCACACAAGGTTTGTATACAATGGCTGTCAAAGACAAGGCTGACAGACTTATTAAGACTCTGTAGTGGCCTAAGCAGAATATCACCAAATATGACTGGAGTGGAGAAAGGAAGAGGGAACAAAGCCTTTTCCAGCTTCCACATCACTAAATCCCATCCAGTGGAATCAGCCAGACAGCTGACTGTCCTTAGATGGAAGAAGCGGGGAGAAGGAGTAAGGAGAAAGAAAGGATGGAGTCATAGGAAGAGGAAATTAATTTGATTGAATTTGGCAGAGGGATGGACAAGGACAGAGAGACGTGAGCGTTTATAAAAATACACTACAATGTGTTATATGAAATACTCCCTCCTGTGTAGCCTCTCCTCTGAGGCATGGCTCAAGCTTCAGTGTTTGCTAATCAGAGTAGCTTCTCCCTGCTTCTCACATGGGCTGGATCCTGGGTTCTTTATTTTGGCAGCTAGTCCCTCCACTCAAGGTGACTCCTCACTGTGCCTGGGATACAAACAGTGCTGTCCCTTGGGAAAATAACTAATGCTCCTACTCTATTTACAAGGTATATACCCCAGTACACAAACAACACAATATATTCATACAAGCCAAAACCAATGAAATGCTCCACCCAGAAAGCATGTTATAACACTGGGGACTTCACTGGGAACAGGAAACAAAGGCTCCGGGGAAGGAACAGATTAAGATTAACTAAAACAGTAAAACATAAACAATATAACAAATTCCACACCTCCCTGCATTCACCACTGTACACAACCCCTCAGCTCCCTCCCTAGTACAGTTTCAAGGCAGATGGGATGCTGAGGATAGTCCTGCGATGAGTGCTGTAGTGCTGTGAAATGCTGGCCAGTTTAAATAAAAGGAAAAGTGTTCCCTTATGGTGTCATCACCCCTGAGTGAGGCAGGGTCCTCTCCTGAATCCCTGGTCTGGAGCCCTGTGGAGGTCTCAGCTGGTTTCAGGGAGCCCTGGATTGGTTCTCTGCCTCCCTGATCACTGCTCTCAGCAGTGCTGGCACTTCCTGATCACATACTAAATTCCGCAATAGTTCAAAATCCCCCTTCGGGTCAGGAGTGGGAGCTGAGTAGAATATCCCCAGGTTCTGCTGCTCCTCTCTCAGCTCCAGACTCAAACAGCCCACAAGTCAAAGCAAAGCTATTCCCTTTGTCTCTCAGGCAGCCAGACCCTTCCCACTGTGGGGCTGAGCCACCCTGGTTCTTCATTGGCCCAGCGAACTGTCTGTCTAAATCACTTTATCAGATGCTCCCCATTGGCTTTTGTAGAAGTTTCCAGTCTATTCTGTCTCTGCCCCAGACCTTAAACAGGGAAATGGTGTCTGGAGACTCTGGAGCCATTGTTGCTGTAGTCCAGTGGGTATAACTCCTAGAGGCTCAGTTCAGTGTTCCAGGAGCTAGCAAACTCCAAAGGTGGTTACACCACTGTAAAGTTATTACAGTATTTGGGATCATAACTGCATGACAGCATGTAGTAAGGGCTTGATCCAATGCCCCATGGAGGTTAATGGAAAGGCTCTCATTGACTTCCGTGGGTGTTGGATCAGGCCCTAAGGGAGTTAAAAATGGAAGAATTTCAAAGCTTTGGATAAGTAATTGAATTCAATTTACAGATGGTGGATGAAATTCCAATGTAGATTATAAATTATAGCATTTTGCAGAAAGATAGGAGACTTTTCCTTAACACTCTTTGGTTAATGTCTAGCAGAGGTGAAAGAATGTTTCAGCACGTTTTACTGAAACAAAGTGCAGGTGTTACAGTAGACGTAGGAGCTCCAGGCCTTAGGGTAAACTCTGCTTGCTGCAACTCATTTGAATTGATGCCCACATAATCAACAGCATGAATAATCATAACAGTGAGTTGGGCATGTGAGAATTGGAAAATCTCTCAAGAAGGGCAAAGAGCCTAGTGAGAAATACTGTAAAAATTCTCTAAAATGTGAGAAATCAATATGCAACTGATGATTTTTCCTACTCATTTTTCTTTAGTGATTAGAAGGAAAATTAGCAATGGTGTAATCCTTTATTTTTAAGAAGGGAAGTGGAGCTGGTGAACTCTGATTTGTCGCCAAAAACTATATAATAAAGGTAAATGAGAAGCAGGAGTAACATAAATGATGGTGATGCGCCATCCTCTTCTGGATCACAGACTTCCAGCATGGCCATTATCCCTCCTCTGCTCATGCATCTCTTCAGTATAGGTACTGGCTTCTTCACTCAGCTCCCACTTTTCAATTAGCCCTTCACTTCTGTGGTCCTACAATGTGTCCCACATCCTCCTCCTTTCTCCATTAGGCATGTGGCTCCCTAAGGCTGTGCAAACCCTGCAGGACTAGTGTTCTCATATCTTCATAAATGCCAGCAGGCTTTGGTTCATAAGGACCAGAAACAAATTGATCTCTGCATGTACACTTAAATATTCATATTTGATTAACTGAATCTCTGTTAACCCAGGAACCCCTCTGTAATTCCCTATCTAGCCCCCATACAAGCCCAGGACTCCTTCTACTTACCTTAGATGTCTTACCTTGTCTCACCACCTAAATTGTACTGAAGTAAGGTATTTCCCTATATTCTGGGTCTTCAGGGTGCCATATGGCCATTTACCTAGCAGGCTGTTTGGGGACATGCACTCCAAAATCCATAATAGTCTCAAGGAAAATGGGGCAGTGAATATGCCCCTACTCCTATATAGGGCACTTAAAGTGAGGTGTTACATTCCCAGCTACTACTCCACTCTGTAAATAAGTACATAGGAAATTATGTTCCATAATCAAAGCATGGTAGCTATTTTATATATAATGTTTCTGGTTTATTAAATAGCTGCTTTCCTGATCTTCTTATCTACTCAGTTATCCTGTCTTTGCTTTCTCTTTCACAGAACACACTATATATGACTAGGACCTGAGTATCATAGAGGAAACTTGTTTGGGGACAAATTTCTTTGCTGACCTGGAGATCCAAGAACCTGATATCTTCCTTCACACCACAAAGGAGTCTCAATGAGCTACTTTCTCCAGATACCAGTAGTCCCATTTCCTAAAGCAGTAGTACACTCCTTTGTTATTCACAGTTGTAATCGTGTTGAACTGTCAAGTGTTGTCTCCACATCTTCAATTTTCTTCTGAAACTAAATCGTTCACTTCTTTGTATGCAGAGACTGCTGTGGCCTGGATCTCATCTAGTCTTTTAGTAACATCTTCCAGATTTGTTTTAAACTGATTAGACACTGCTCAAGAATCAAATTCTCTCCCCCAGATAGTACAAAGCCAAGTGTTGACAGAGCTGGCTCTTGGCCATCAGCTACATGATGACGCAGCACTGGATCTTTTGACAGCCCTAATTTTGTCTTGGGCATTTTGAAATGCTCACACACCCTGACAAATTAAAATAAAATAAACTACGGTGTGACAGGATGGTGCAATTAAAAATGAAAAAATGCCAGCTTGACCAGAGTGCTACTTTAATTAAAAGACTGCTTTGTTACACTGGTTGCATCAAATCTACAAGATGCTTCTGTCCTTATCATGTATGTACTTTGTGGTCTCTGAATTCAGATTTTACAAAGGGCCAAAATTAAGGTTGTGGTGGGTGTCTTTTATTGTTATTATTATTACAGAGCTCCTGAGATAAATATTGGGGATGAATGGAAGGAATATAAAATGTATCAACAAGCAGAAGCACTGATAATATTTTTCCAGACAAACTGAAAAGAATAGTTTCTAACTGAATTTAGAAGTAGGAACATTTGTGTCACATACCTCAGCTGTTGCTGGTTCAACCACATTTGTTCTCATCTGCTGGATTCCTTGCTGAGTTGACATTCCCTGCTTCCTAGCCAAGCGGGGTAGGGGGTAAGGTTAGCAGGCCCCTTCTCTTGGTTTTATGGCAAGGGGGAGAAAAGGAGTCCTCTTCCTCCATACCCAGAGTCTCCAATCTCTTGGCCTCGAGCTGACTTGAAGAAAAGACTCCACATACACTTCGCAACCTAGAAATGAACATGCATTGCCTTTTCTGTCTTTGAGGGTAGTATAATTTGCCTAGGCCATTCCTCTTCATTGCACAAGTCTTTTCCTTTGCATAGTTGATCCTTATTGTCCTGAAATACACTAGGCTGACCTGCTACCAAGTTTGTGGCAATCCCTGTTTCTAGTCACAGCAGGAATATCTAAACACCAGTCTTTGTCATGGCATTCTGGCATTTCTGTTTCTCATGCTTGCTGTCACAAGAAGGGCAGAAGTACTGAAAAATGAAAAAATAAAAGTTCTGTGAACTTTTCTGACTGTGGCTAAATATTTGAACTTTGTGCGAGGATCTATCTTGTTCTTTATTCCAATATATCCCAGTTTGCTCAGCCCTATACTTTATCCCAACCAAATACAATTTCTGAGGTTCACCCATCTGTAAGGAATTTTGAGGTTCACCCATTGCTAAGGAAACTCACACATCAAAACAACAATGCAGGGCTAGCTTTAGGAGTTGGAGTCTTCCATATTACAGAGCCCTAAGCAGTGTTTTACAGTGTGGGAAGGATTCAGAAATTATAGTTCTTTATATATTTATCTATTTTAGGGTTTTATTTTATAGTGCTCATCACCATAGTAGCTAAGCACAAATGCCTGTTTTGTAAGTATGTTTGTGTAATATATACATATAATATATGGTCTGTTTTAATGGTATCGTATTAGTTTCCCAGCTACCACAATGAGGATACAAAATTGATGCTTTAAGCAAATATCTCTTGCTAATTTTCCCCCCACTGAATTCTGACCATCCTTACTTGAAACTATGTTTTATTTACAGTCTGGTAAACTGTGTGCTTCCATACATTTCTTTCAGCCTTTACCAGGAAGGGCAAACCTCCTAGTGTGAGAGATAATTTGGTCTTTATGAAGTATTGTAGTGCACTATGTGTGGTATTTTTGAAATGGTATAATTCGGCAGTCTATCACTGCACTCCCAGCCAATAATATGGGAGAAGACTGGAGGGAAAAGTGACATTATATTTGTCTATTGTAAATGACACAGGAACGCATACTATACACATAGGACCTGAATCTGCAACTGTTACTCATACTGAGGAACACTTACTCCAGCAAGTAGGCCCACTGAACTCAATTTGTCTAAATAGGTTCTTATAATACACCCAAGGCTTTTGTATCTGCATGCCTCACAAAGTTATAAAGTGTGCACAGTTCTCTGAGATCTCAAGTATATGAAGAATTGAACCGGGGTAACTATTCAAAGCTGACAATTTATCTAAGAAATGTCTCCTCTATTTCTGTTTGTAAATATCCACAGACAGACCTATATTTTTATTAATTTGTTCATTACTAGAAATTATTTGAATGGTCTATGCAAACATGTCTCAGCCTCTGGATTTCTCATTAACTATTTGCTAACATTAGTGCTTTGATTATATGCTATTTGTAATGCACTTTTTATATATTTGACTGGTCAGTTAATTCCTATTGTCTTGTTTCTGCTTACTGATTAGAAGCCATCCAACCTTACAAAAGTCTTTCATTGAGATAACTGTGCACACTTTATAATTTTGTGAGGTGCTTGGGTATATATCCAGTATTGATGTGATATGATAACCTGGATAGACTGACAGATAGAACTGCCAGGTACTATACTTATTTGCCTCAAGAAGCTAGTACCCCAAACCCTGTCAGGCATAAAGGCCTGCCACAGAGCCAGTCTCTAGGCAACCTAATGAGCACAGTTGGTCTGTAGAAGGTTACCTGATTGGCCACACCACCTGATTAGTGGGAAGACTCTGCAGACCAGTTCTTAACTCCAGCAGCAGTTTAGTGGCTACTCAAAGCATTTGCCTGCTGCTGTGATAGCTTTTGCATTTGCTTGTTCCCAGCCTTATTTCAGCCCTGTTCCTGCCTTTGACCCAGCCATGTTTCTGCTTGCTCACTCCAGGTAATCCAACTCTGACCCTTGGCTCCCATCCTGACTTCAGCTCTGACCCTTAGCTCTGGTAATTTGTCTCTGACTCCAGCTCTGACCCTGGGCTCCTATTCCTGGCTAACAACCTCTGAAGACCTTTTTACAATTATGGCCAATAAGTAAATAGACATGGAAGGAAAGCCACCTCTACACCCCCCCAAGAAGAAAGATGCAGTGTAGTGAGCCTGCACCTTAGCCTGATAACCAGGAACACCTGAGTTCTAATCCTCATTAGACCTCTGACTCCATCTGTGGTTTCTTGCAAGTCAGTTAATTTCCCTATCTGCAAATAGAGATAATACTCATAACTTATCTCAAAGAGGCATTGGGACTAATGTCTTAAAGAGCCTTGAAAGTGGTATGTACAACTTTTGAGGCAAAATTGAACCTAAAATGAAAACAAATCCCAAGAGACTATACATATATCTGTTAACAGAGAATGAAGCATTCACTCATCATTAGATGAGAAGAGCATAAAGATAATTAAGATTTCATAGAAGTATAAATCTGGAGTGATTAGTATGTTTGGTTTTTTCAAAGTGGCCTTCTGGAATAAGTAGGCCTCCAAGGTATTTCATCCGGAACATGCAATAATTTCCACTGAGAGTATTTATAAAAGTTATTCTTGAATAGTCCAGAGGTTTTTCTTCTTTCCATTATCTAAATTTTTTATCAAGGGCCAGAACTATGTGCATGATTTTCTGTGATATAGTCACAAGGGATGTATTTTTGAACTGGCCAAGGACACAATTTACAAGAAGTCCTGTCAGGCATCCAAGTGCCTTCACTAAAGCCTCCATTTTAGATGACCCCACAGAATGTGGGAACATTTTCTATTAGGGGTATGGAATTTTCTAGCAGTACTGATACTCAGAACGCCTGCTGTTCTCAAATAGATTCTTAGGTGCCCTGTATTAATTAAATCAAAGGGTGCAGGTAGGAATTATGTATCATTGTTTTCCCAGGTAGAAATCCAGTTTAGAACTCAAACTTCAGTACAGCTTTTTTCCCCATGTGCACAACTACCTTTGAGGTAAATGGAATTTTAAATGCAGAAAATGGGATGTTTTGGCCTCCAATACCAAGGCTATATCAAAAGAATTTGGGTCATCTTCCTCTCTTGACTTAACTCCAGTTAATGGCATTGGGAACACACATCCCTTTGAATACAAATGGTCTTCAAGTTTGGAAGGGGAGAAGGCAACGTTTATTATTTTGTGTGTAAACCATGTGAAAGTCAGTGGTTTCATCAGAGATTTGTTTTAAATTTTTTGGATTTGTTCAAACTTAAAAGCCAAAGTGAAACTCAAGGGATGTGAACCCACTTGAATCAAAACCAAACAAGTGATGCGCCAAACTTCCCAGGAACCAAAACCTCTGGGTTTCTCACAGTTCTAATCCAAACAAAAGTGCACTAATATAAATCACATACTGAACCAAATAACCTTTTTTGCTCTTTTTAGCCTTCAGTAGAAGTAATGCAGTGTATTTAAATGATCTGCTCATCAGTTTCACAGCAGCAACTATCAAAATATCCTGTGATCATTTGATAGTTGGCAGTTAATATCCTGATCTATTCTCTTTAGTTAGCAATCCAGTCCTTTCAAAGTAGCACTGTATGTTGCATGCACATCATAACCCCTTAGCATCTTCCTTGACTACATAATTCTGCAAGGAAGACTCTGCATACAGTTTAGAGTCCTTTACAGGCTTAACTAGAACAGCCAGGAGAGAGAGAGGAGATGGAGTTGCAATTACAAGAAAACTGCATACAGTGTGATCAGTACAAAGAAAAGACACTTAGCCTGATAAAACAGGCTAGACTATTGAGAAAATATTTTATGACTTTTTTTGCCTAGTTTACCTTGTTTGCGAACCTACGATAGCTCTGAAACAGGGGAGAAAAAAAAGCAATTTTTGCAATTCCATCACTCATCATATCCCAAACAGTTTTTAAAGCCATAAAAAAGTACTAGTCATAGAGGAACTGTGGAGGCTTCATTTGTAACTAAGACACACTTGTTTATAATAACATATGTGCTTTTAAACTTGGCCAAGTTGCTGAGAATATCTATACTACATAAGATCTTTAAATATGTAAGTGTTAAAAAAACAAAGTAATGTTCAAGAACTATTTTAAAAAATTGTTTGATCTGATGGTTAAAACCCTGCCAGACCAAGGAAAACCTGTTTATGACCTTTTTACGCTAAAAGCTAAAAATGTCCATTTTTTTTCATGAGATTAATTACCATCACTTTGGGAGTAGTGAGTTGGACATTACTATATGATGTCAATTAATGATTTAAAAAAAGGTGGTTTGCAACCACAGTCCCAAGTGCATTACATCATTTCTGGAAAGATCTTAACACGTGATAAGCAAAGAACATTTTAACCTAGAAGTATGAGTGTTTCAACCCTCCCTTTTCTTGTAACACCCTAAGCACTTCTCATGATCCATCTTTTGGCCTTGAAGTCACTTGCAGTAATATCAAGGGATCAAAATAAATTTTAAAACACAAGGTAACATAGCTGTTTTATTGTAGAAAAGTTAACCCAAGAAGGTCATTTGCTATGTGCATTTCAGGGCCTTTTGCCTGCCCATGTGCAGTGTTCTCAATGAGATTCATCATAAAAGCTAGATATTTAACAGTCATGTGGCTGATGTGATCCAGGTATTATTAACTGTGCAGGAGTACAGTTATCTCTGCGAGAATGATTTGCAATTCCCACGCACTGAACTGAGTTACTACCCTACTTGTCTAAGCTGTTATTTCCCATATGGGGTGACAATGATCACTTTATGATCCTTCTGGAAGCCACTGAAATATTCAGAAGATTTCATCCATAGTTTTCATCTCCTTATGGTGTAGCTTGTTTCTGAAAAAAAATATATATATTGCCCAAAACAATACCCAACCTGACCCAATTTCCTGGGATATCTTTTTCCTTCTTGATATTAAAAAAAAAAAAGGCTATAGAATTTCATGTCTAAATTAATATGATGATTTAAAAATAACTTTGTAATAATAAATACCACATGAACATATGTATCAAACAAAGAATTACAATTTTTGATGACACTTCTTTCTCAAGAACAGACATTCTAAAGGAGGGTGGGGGGAATGTTGCCAGCCCTGAATTGATTGACATTTGTTTACTTAACTCTCTCTTCCTGAAAGTCTGCACACCTATTTCAACCTTGAACAGTTTCCAACTGTGGTATACTGGAATATTTTTTCATTTATTAAGTTCAGTGTTGCCAACCCAAACAAAGAGTAATCAGTGATGATCCAAGCAGACCAAGCTGTCTAGCACCATACAATGTATCTGCATACTAATTTTCAAATTCCCTCACATTTCCAGAGAACTAATGGGATCATTTTTATTCTGTTACAGCAACTCAACAGTTACTGAATCACCATCTGTGTTTTCGTTAACCTGAATCAGATATGAATTCTGTTATTGCAAGGTAGAGCAGCTTGTTTAATGATTCTTAATCTTTTCTTTAATTAAATCATGCAGCCAACCTGAAAAATCTATCTTAATGCAAATTAGGAGCTTTTTTGGCATTCACTTACAGTAATGCACTAATAAGGTTAATTTATGAAGGTTCTCTTCCAGTCTGTACAGATGATATTTGTTCACTGCATATTTTTAGCATATTGTCCCTTTTTGTAATTTTTTTAAAATAATAAAAACCTAGTTATTTTTCTCTCACAAAGGAGGGAGGCTGTGAACAGGCTTATTGTTAGCAAAAACATAGAGCATAGAAAATGAAAAACATTTCTTTTTCCCCCTTCTAAAAATATCTATCTACTCTGGGTGCATAGTCACAATTCCAGGCCTATAGAATTAAATGGCCCACTGCAAGCACCCTCCTTTCTCAGGCTGAGGGACATGACTGCAATGAAATGATCAGCTGAAGCTGTCACAGTAGGTAAGGAGTTTCCCTGGAGTTTTTCCTTGAGGGCATGAATTAGTATTTTAAAAAGGAAATACTGTAGTCCATTATGAAATAATTCTTCTGAATTCATCTGTTACATAATTGCCAGAGCTCTGAGTTCTGATGATCTCAGTGACAAAAATCTCTCTGAACATTCCACCCAACTGTAAAATAAGTTGAAATCTGTTCTCCTTGCTGAGTAAACAGTACATTTTTTTAAAGCATTATTTTAAAGCAACCACAAGTAAATCTATTCTTGGTAAGGATGGAGACTCTCTGAATGTTGGCATTTGGACCATACCATTTAATTAAAAATGGGTTCTCTCACTCTGTCTAATATAAACAAATTAAGATAAAAAAAGTAACAGTTTTAATTTCCGTTAGTTTGTAAGTGTCCTTAAGCATATTTTTGAGATATGCTTCATGCTTCTACAACCTTAAGAATATGCAGCGAGAGAATTATAACCATAAGACCATGAATCTATGATCTTGTAAGTCGGAACCATTTTTACATACCATATATAATGAGATCTAAGAAATGAAACAAGGGAATATTTCCAGAACTTCCTTGGGATAAAGTTACTCAAATAGTAGGTTGACCTACATGGTTGTCCCCCCCCCCACCATTTTATCATATTGCTAAAAAGAAGTGTAATAGACATATAGAGTACAGTACCCAAGACCACGTGGTCCCTCCAGCAGTAAAAGAAAAAGAATACTTAATCTCTCTCTCTCCCTCTCTCTGTGCTGTCTCTTGCAAGCAGCTGAGTCTTTTTCTTCCACTAGCTTTACTGTTAGTCAAGAGTGCTTAGTACTTCACAGGAATTTCACAGGAGGTGCTCAGCCCCTCTAAGTGTCAGACTCATACCACTCTGACAGTCAATGCTCTGCTTATATCACAAAAATCAATTTTTTTAGTGCTTCCTCAAACATTAGACCTCCATGGCTTTAATTCTGGGTGAAGGTCCTCCTCCCACTCTCAGCATAACTTTAAAGTAATCTAAAGGTTACATAGAGTGGATGGAGAAGAGGGAGGAATAAAGCCACCTTTCTGCAACCCCAGCTGCTGCTTTAGGGCATTTTTCTGGTCACTTTATGCTGGCTTACACACACAAAGCAGTTAAAACAGGGGCCAAGGATCAAGACCCGAGTACACACCTGCTGATTTGGTTAATAGCCACATCATCAATTCTATTATTTCTACAGATGGACATGAACTAAAACACAGACCCAAACTGCCAGTCTTTAGGATAAATTAAAGACTGATCCAATTGTAAATCAGGCCTATCTTTAAATGTTAGCTTTGTTGAATGAATCATAGAATATTAGGGTTGGAAGGGACCTCAGGAGATCATCTTGTCCAACCCCCTGCTCAAAGCAGGACCAATCCCCAATTTTTGCCCTAGATCCCTAAATGGCCCCCTCAAGGATTAAACTCACAAACCTGGGTTCAGCAGGCCAATGCTCAAACCACTGGGCTATCCCTCCAACCATGTCTAGGATGATATATTTGCTTTGGGGTTATTTAGGATTTGATCCTTGCACAGGGCAGGTGTGGAGGTTTTCATGTATAAGTTCAAGATAAAAAGTAATGGGCAAGACAGGGTGAAGAGGGGAACCAGAACTTGTGTTAATTGGTAAAGGCAAGGAGGGGTGCGCGTAGCTATTTGATTCACTTAGATGCTGAGGATTTAGGGTTCCTAACCCTCCTGGTTTCACTGAAAGTATCCCAGAATCAGGATCTATCTCCTTGAGGCTACTGAAGCCAAAGCGGGAGATTTTAGGCCACTAAAAGCCCGTGGGTGCAGTGGGGCTAAGGCAGGCTCTCTGCCTTCCCTGGCTCCACGCTGCTCCCAGAAGTGGCCAGCATATCCCTGCGGCCCCTGAGGAGAGGTAGGTTGTCTCCACATATGCTACTCCCAACCCGAGCACCGACTCCGCATCTCCCATTGGTCAGGAACTGCAGCCAATGGGACCTGCAGGGGCAGTGCCTGCAAGTAGGGGCAGCATGCGGAGCCCCGGTGCCCCCCCAGGGGCTGCAGGGATGTGCCAGTTGCTTCTGGGACTCCAAACCCTGTCCTGCACCCCTGCCCCAGCCCTGAGCCCCCTCCTGCACTCAGGACCTCCCAGAGCCTGCACCCCAATCCTCTGCCCCAGCCCTGAGCCCCATCCCACACTCCAAACCCCTTGGCCCCAGCCCAAAGCCCGCACCCCCTTGTGCACCCCAACCCCCTGCCCCAGCTGGTCAAAGTGAGTGAGGGTGGGGCAGAGCAAGCAACGGAGGGAGGGGGAGTGAGTGAGTGGGGCTGGGCCTCGGGGAAGAGGCAGGGCAGGGGGTGGTGCAAGGTTGTTTGGGTTTGTGTGATTAAACTAATATTCCCTCACTCATGCCCATTCTTTGCCCACGTCCTACTCCTTTTCCCTCTGCATACTTGAAAATAACACAGTGCGGATGCAAGGGGTTTGAGGCCTAGTCCCATTCAGGGTAGGGCACTATGCCTAGCCCATAATCATATTTGTACCCAGGGCCAGATTTCCAATTAGGCACAGTAGGCACATGCCTAGGGGCGCCTTACCTCTCTAAAACTGTGTGCAATAGGAAGGTCAGTTGTAGGCGGGGGGTGGGAAGGGTGCTGAAGATGTTGTGCCTAGCGGCGGGTAAGGTGTAAATCTGGCCCTGTTTGTACCAACAAACTGCCACTCCATTCACACTTGAGCTGGAAAGTAACTTTACACTTTGTTTGGTGCGCCTCACGATGATTTACTGTATCATTCACTCAGATCTTTATAGAGTAGCAGTACTGGTGATTAGAATGTGCGAAGACTTTAGCTTACTGAGATTTCATAAATTCTAAAGGCATGAGAGTCTACGTGTGTGTGTTTCTGTGCATATACCTGTCCACAGTATACATACTGGTGCAGATTGATCCCTTGGGTGCCTAAGTTTTCAGTGAGGTTAGATCAAGTCTGAATTTGTCCTATTGTCTTTCTCTTTACGTCACAATACATTCATTTTCCTCTGCCTGTCTTTCATAATCTTTCTTGTATTTGTTTTTTACTCTAGCCACTCTGTTTCATTTTCACTTTAATTTGTTAGGTATATTCTCACTGTTCCACATCTCTGCCCCTTTTCCCCAATAATGTTTGAATTCAAATCTGAGTCAAATTTGTGAAACCACAAGATTCAAGGGGGTAGGGTGTCTGAAATTTGGCTTAAAAAAAAAAAGTTTGCCCAGCCTAAAAAAAACCTTGCTAAGTACAAAAGGTTTTAATGTGTTTGCTAAATGCCGGGAGAGATGGAGTGACACAGATGGATGGTTGCATCCTATGGCACAAAACAACAAAGTCCCAATCATCTGCCAACATCAGGATTCCCACAAAGGGTAGGTCATATGTGAGCACAGGACCAAGTCCGAAGAGCTAAAGAAGGAGGCTTTGAATATAGTCAAAATCCACTTTGTTAAAGGTTTTAAAAGCAAGCAGTGTCAACTTAAAGGTCAATCCACCGCTTATAAGTGGCCACAGCATACTTGGGTAAGTATAATATAGTCATTGTCACTCTAGCCAGTAAGTAAATATCATTCTGGGTTCTGAGAAAGATGTCAATGATGGAGGTGCTCTGGAAACCAAAAGAGGGAATTAAGCCTTAGAGTCAAGAAGATATTTGTTACTGTTGCAAGGTCACCATGAGATAAATAAGGGTGAAGACTGCATGAACTATGACTGCAATATGTCTAGCACCTGGGAGGGGAAGGGGATTTCTATGGAAAGGAAATGATCAAAACTAATGCCAAAATTCTGAGCCAGGCTGATTACCTCTGAATCAGTCTGTTCAATAAAAGGTAATCAGGACCCATGGAAAAGAAGCCGTTGAGGAATTCCACCATGTTTTCAACAATTTCCATCCCACCATCAACCTCAGCCTGGACCAGTCCACACAAGAGATCCACTTCCTGGACACTACGGTGCTAATAAGCGATGGTCATATAAACACCATCCTATACCAGAAACCTACTGACCGCTATTCCTACCTACATGCCTCCAGCTTTCACCCAGATAACACCGCACGATCCATTGTCTACAGCCAAGCTCTACAATACAACCACATTTGCTCCAACCCCTCAGACAGACACAAACACCTACAAGATCTCTATGAAGCATTCTTACAACTACAATACCCACCTGCTGAAGTGAAGAAACAGATTGACAGAGCAAGAAGAGTACCCAGAAGTCACCTAGTACAGGACAGGCCCAACAAAGAAAATAACAGAACGCTACTAGCCGTCACCTTCAGCCCCCAACTAAAACCTCTCCAACGCATCATCAAGGATCTACAACCTATCCTGAAGGACAACCCATCACTCTGACAGATCTTGGGAGACAGGCCAGTCCTTGCTTACAGACAGCCCCCCAATCTGAAGCAAATACTCACCAGCAACCACATACCACACAACAGAACCAGTAACCCAGGAACCTATCCTTGCAACAAAGCCCGTTGCCAACTGTGTCCACATATCTATTCAGGGGACACCATCATAGGGCCTGATCACATCAGCCACACTATCAGAGGCTCGTTCACCTGCACATCTACCAATGTGATATATGCTATCATGCGCCAGCAATACCCCTCTGCCATGTACATTGGTCAAACTGGACAATCTCTACGTAAAAGAATAAATGGACACAAATCAGATGTCAAGAATTATAACATTCAAAAACCAGTTGGAGAATACTTCAATCTCTCTGGTCACTTGATTACAGACCCACTCTCCTGCTGGTATTAGCTCATCTTAAGGGATCACTCTCCTTACAGTGTGTATGATATCACCCATTGTTTCATGTTCTCTGTGTATATAAATCTCCCCACTGTATTTTCCACTGAATGCATCCAATGAAGTGAGCTGTAGCTCATGAAAGCTTATGCTCAAATAAATTTGTTTGTCTCTAAGGTGCCACAAGTCCTCCTTTTTTTTTTGAAATGAAGGCAGTGACACTCCTTACCACCCAGCAAGACTTCAAGTTTTTCCAGGGCTGAAGACAATTTAGCTCTGAGATATCCAGCAAGCAATATCATACAGACATTTTCTCCAGAGCTCACAGCAAATTTTTAGGATCCACAGGGCAAGAGATATATAGCTGGAGTGCAGTAGGTCACATTAAAGTATTTACGGCATTGCTGGGCTAGTGCTGAAATGGCACAGTTGGCCTGAAGTACCAGTGTCTTGGTATCTGTGTGTGCCTCATGTTCTACCCAGGCCAAAGTGTCCTGATGGTGTCGTATAGTAAATTGTTAACTTTGCATGGTTTGTTTTTTTCATTTGTTTAAGGCAGTAACTCTAAAGTGGAGAATTATAACCTTACAGCAAAGCGGCTATTTTGAGAATTTTAAACCATTATTGACTTCTGTCAAATCAGTTTCCAGATTTATTGACTCCAGAAGTAAATATAGACTAAGGGAAAGTAAGGCCAAGTCAATATTTATCTTGCAGATCAATACATTTTGATACCAACCAAAAAATAAGCTCAATAAATGCATATATTATATACAGCAGGGATAGGAGAGATCCATTCAGAAAATGTGTCAATTTTAAATTTCCCTATGGAATTTGTCCTTTCAGATTCAATTTCCATAAGAAATCTGTCCCTTTAAGGCTGGTTGAGTGATGGTTATCACAGTCCCCAGGCAGCCAACCAGATTTTAATAGGATTGTCATGGGAAAAGAAAAGAAATGCTAGCTGGAGGTGGAAGGATGTGTGTGAGGAGAGTGTTTGGGATGGGGGGGGGCATAAATATGGTGTGATGTAAATATGGAAGAAAATGGAGCCCCAGGAAGAGGCTGTTCACCAGTGACAGTTCTAGATTTACCAGTAGTTACTACACAGTGATATGTGAGATACAGTGTCAGTGCATGTCAGTTATGGCCTATGAGCCTGGGCTTATCTCCCTAAGCATCATATTTGTTTGTAGATTGTCAGCACATTACATAGGAATTACTGAAGCTACAGTATGTTGTTCTGTTTGTATGGCCCTTGTGTCACCTCATTGCTTGTTTGGATGCATCAGTCATGTCATAAATACAGTCTTTCTGCATGTCTTACCTAACACAGTACAGTTGGTTACTCTCATGTTACACTGGTGACCTATTCAGTGTCTGATTTACACCCTTGCCCGGTTGTGTCTGATCGTGCAGCTCTGTTGTTATGACATTATGAATTGCTGATGCACTGCTCCCCGCTAACAAAACATATGTGTAGAGTGCTAGCACGTGGACCAGAGTTGGCCACTTTCTGTCCCATGACAGTGAAAACTTCAAAGAGAACAGGTAAATCAATTTACTTGTCAATTCTGTGCTACTGAATTCCTCTATCTGACCTATTTGCACAGACCATTAATTCCTGTCCTTCCAAGAGACTACTGCTGGATTTTTCTATAGGAATCCTCTAATTACTATACATGGAAATTATAATAGGATTCACTTGCTTTCTCTTTTTAGGGATCTAGTACCAGTCTTTACCATAAGACAGTTTGGCACATACAATTAATAATTTCATATTCCTTTTTATGAATAACACTCCAAAGATAAACTGTTAAAGTACGGAAGTTACAATGCATCCTAGCTAGATTAACATCACTAAATGGAGATTTGTTGTTTTGCTTTAAAATGAAGAATATAACACAGGGCCTAAATCCCGCAAAAATATATATATAATTAGGGCTGTCAGTTAATCACAGTATTAACTCACACTATTAACTCAAAAATATTAATCGCAATTAAAAAATTAATTGCAATTAATCACAGCTTTAATCACACTGTTAAACAATAGAATACCAATTGAAATTTATTATATATTTTGGATGTTTTTCTACATTCAAATATATTGATTTCGATTACAACACAGAATACAAAGTATACAGTGCTCATTTTATATTATTTTCATTACAAATATTTGCACTGTAAAAATGATAAACAAAAGAAATAGTATTTTTCAATTCACCTCATACAAGTACTGTAGAGCAATCTCTTTATTGTGAAAGAGCAACTTACAAATGTAGATTTTTTTTGTTATGTAACTTGAAAACAAAACAACGTAAAACATTAGCGCCTGCAAGTCCACTCAGTCCTACTTCTTGTTCAGCCAATCGCTAAGATAAACAAGTTTGTTTACATTTATGGGAGATAATGCTACCCACTTCTTATTTACAATGTCACCTGAAAGTGAGAACAGACATTCACATGGCAATTTTGTAGCCAGCATTGCAAGGAATTTACATGCTAGATATGCTAAACATTCTTATGCCTCTTCATGCTTTGGCCACCATTCCAGAGGACATGCTGATGATGCTCATTAAAAAACATGTGTTAATGAAACTTGTGACTGAACTCCTTGGGGGAGAATTGTATGTCTCCTTCTCTGTGTTTTACCCACATTCTGCCATAGCAGTCTCAGATGATGACCCAGCATGTTGTTCATTTTAAGAACACTTTCACTGGAGATTTGACAAAATGCAAAGATGGTACCAATGTGAGATTTCTAAAGCTAGCTACAGCACTCCACCCAATCTTCAAGAATCTGAAGTGCCTTCCAAAATCTGAGAGGGATGGGGTGTGGAGGATATTTTCAGAAGTCTTAAAGGAGCAACACCCTGATGTGAAAACTACAGAACCTGAATTACCAAAAAAGAAAATCAATCTTCTGCTGGTGGCATCTGACTCAGATGATGAAAATGAGTTGGTCATGAACATGAGTTGGTCAGCACTGCTTTGGATCATTATCGAGCAAAACCCATCATCAGCATGGATGCATGCAGTGGTGAGCTGGTGCCAGTTCGCACCGGTTCGCGTGAACCGGTTGTTAAATTTTGAGGCAGTTTTAGAACCGGTTGTTAACCCGCTTCCCTGCAGGGGGTGCTGAGGCTTTGACGGGCTCTGGCTGGGAAGTGACGTAATTCGTCCTCCGGCCGCTGGGGGCACTGCGCTGCGGGAGCCATGTGGGCTGCTGTCTGGCTCTGGGCACGAGCCCTGATGCTGCTGCTGCTCTCCTGGCCCTGGGGCTCCCACTGCTGCCTGGTGGGTCCCCAGCTGCTCTGCCGGGCCTGGGCTGCGTCCTGCTGCTCTCCCCGGGAGTACCCACCACCCTGCTCGCAGCCAGCCTGTCTCCAGCCACCCTCTGCACCCCCTGCCTCCAGCCAGCCACCCCTGCACCCTCTGCCCTGCCCGCAGCCACCCCCGCACTCCCTGCCTGCAGCCAGACCCTGTCTCCAGCCAGCCCTGCACCCCCCTGCCCTGCCTGCAGCCAGCCCCTACCTCCAGTCAGCCCCTGCCCTGCCCACAGCCAGCCCTGCATCCCCTGCCTCCAGCTAGCCCTGCCCCACGTCCCTGTCTGCAACTGGCCCCAGGTCCACTGGTGCCCTGCAGTTCCCAGGTCAGTAACCCTGCACACCTGCTTCAATGAGGGGGGTAGGGAGCAGCTGGGACCCACACATGTGCACACCCTAGGGTGACCAGACAGCAAGTGTGAAAAATCGGGACAGGGAGTGGGGGGTAATAGGAGCCTATATAAGAAAAAGACCTCAAAACCTGGACTGTCCCTATAAAATCGGGACATCTGGTCACCCTAGCACACCCTCAGGGAGTGGCGGGGACCCACAGATGTGAAACGGAGCTCATTTCTAGTTCAGGTCCATCTTTATAAAAAAGAACTTTAAGCAGGGTTAACATACATCCGTATTTTCCCGGACAGGTCAGGCGTTTTGGGTCTTAAATCGCCGTCCAGGAGGAATTTTTAAAATTTTTGGGAAAATACTGATGTATGATAACCCTGTTGGTACAAAAAATACATACTGGGGCACATCCCTTAAATCAGAAACTTTTTATAGGGAACCGGTTGTTAAGATTTTGGCAGCTCATCACTGGACGCATGTCCTCTGCAATGATAGTTGAAGCATGAAGAGACATGAATCTTTAGCGCATCTGGCACATAAATATCTTGCAACGCTGGCTACAACAGTGCCATGCGAATGCCTGTTCTCACTTTCAGGTAACATTGTAAACAAGAAGTGGACAGCATTATCTCCTGCAAATGTAAACAATCCTGTTTGTCTCAGCGATTGGCTGAACAAGAAGAAAATCTGAGTGGACTTGTAGGCTCTAAAGTTTTACTTTGTTTTATTTTTGAATGCAGTTTTTTTTTGTACATAATTCTACATTTGTAAGTTCAACTTTCATGATAAAGAGATTACACTACAGTACTTGTATTAAGTAAATTGAAAAATGCTATTTTATTTTTACCGTGCGAATATTTATAATAAAAAATAAATATAAATTGAGCACTGTACATTTTGTATTCTGTGTTGTAATTGAAATCAATATATTTGAAAATGGAGAAAACATCTAAAAATATTTATATAAATGCTATTCTGTTATTGTTTAACGTGCAATTAATCACATAATCAAGAGCGATTAATTTTTTTAATCATGCGATTAATCGCAATTCATTTATTTAATCGCTTGACAGCACTAATATATAATACCTTACAACATCTGAGATCCTCTACTTTCACTTAGGCTCACTCTGGGTATTATATTGACAAATGAAATAAAACATTTAGTTGTACTTCATAACCAGTTCTTTCGGCATCCACACTATTGAGCACGTACATGACTTCAAATAAGAAAGAAAATAAAACTTTATAATTACTGTAGCTGTTAGGCTCACACGCTGTCTCTGGTTCAATGATGTCAGCTGGCAATCCCTTGGAACTGAGGATGATTGTCTTCTTTGCTAGTGGATCTGCTGATGGCTAATGCGACCAATCTGGAATCCCACAGATCTTACCACAGTTTGGGCAGACACTTCTAGGTGGAAGTGTCAGATCTGGATTGTTGAATCAGGCTGTGGCGCGTTCTTTCCTCCTTTTCCATTTCTCCATTTCCTGATGTCTTTGAGTCTCAAAAAGCTGGGATCCTCACCACAAGGTCCTTTTCCACTTTTGTTGGTTGAGGGCTTGGATTTCCCATAAGTTTATGTCTTATGTCCCATAAGTTTATTGCACTTCTTCATGTTGACTTTGAGGGTGTCTTTGAAAAGCTGTTTTGCCCCCTCCCCACTTTGCCCATTGACCTGGGCTCAGTTGTGAGAACATAACTTGCTTGGAGAGTCAATTGTCTGGTATTGGATAAATGTGACCAGCCCAATGGAGTTAGTGGCAGATGATCATAGCTTCAATGCTGGACATTTTGGCTTGATACAAAATGCTGATGTTGATGACTTGGTCATTCCACTTAATTCAGAAGACCCTATAGAGGCATCATTGATAGTATCGTTCAAGAGCCTTAAGGTATCCACTGTATGTGACCCAGGTTTCAGCATCGTACAGGATAGCAAACATAATGACAGCCTGGTATATGAGAAGCTTGGTTTGGTTCTTAATGTCATGATCTTCAAAGACACATTTCCTGGTGCATTGGAGGTGGTGTTGAATCTCCTCATCAATGTTGGCTTTCTGTGACAGATAACTGCCGAGGTAGGGGAAAATATCAATATTCTCCAGCATATCTTTGTTGATCCTAATTGCAGAAGCAGGATTCTGATGGTTTGGAGCCTGCTGGTAGAGCACATTAGTTTTTTTGGTGTTGAGTGTGAGGTTGTAGACCTCAGAGAAGATGTCAACTGTTTTCTGGAGATCTTCTGAGTGGGTGCACAGAGCACAGCTGTCCGCATATTGTAGTTCAATGACTGATTTAGTTATAGTCTTTTTCTTGGATCGGTGGCAATTGAGGTAGAAGAACTTGCCATCCATTCTGTATTAAATGTCAAGTCCGGAGGGGAGCTTGTCAGCAGTGAGAAGGAGGATAACAGCAAGAAAGATAGAGAAGAGGGTTGGAGCGATGACACAGCCTTGCTTGACACCTGTCTTGACTAGGAAAGGGTCTGTTTCAGATCCATTGCTAATGATTGTCATGTTGTTGTGGAAGAGTTGGAGGATGGTAACAAATTTTGGTGGGCACCCAAATTTGAGGAGAATTCTCCACAGAGCTTCATGGTTGACAGAATCAAATGCTTTTATGAGGTCAATATTGTTCGCAGCACTTTTCCTGAAGTTGGCAGGCAGTGAAGATCATGTCGGTGGTACCTTGAGGTGGTCCGTATCTGCATTGTGATTTGGGGAGGATTTTCTCTGGAAGGGGGAGCAGCCAGTTAAGGAAAATTCTGGCAAGGATCTTTCTGGAGGTGGACAAGAGGGCAATTCATCGATAGTTTCCATAATCCAATTTGTCTCCTTTCTTGAGGATAGTCACAGTTATGACATTCCTAAAGTCAGGAATTCATAAAAAATCCCAGTTGATCTTGAGAATTAGGGCATGAAGCTGTCGAACAAGTTCTCCTTTTTTATTTGAAAATTTCGGCAGAGATTCCATCAGGTCCAGATACCTTATCATTATCTGATCTCTAGTTCAATTATGTAGTACATCTCCTGAAGACATTTGACCTTCAGTCTGCAATTGCTCCTTTATGGTGTTTTTCCAAGTCTCAATTCCACTGACTTCTGTAAAGTTACAGGAAATTGTATTGAGATCCAATCCACAAATCAGTCTGGGTTACCCCTGACAGCTTTATCTTCTCCTTGCAGGACTGAGCTGGATCTGACTAGTGTTCAAAATGGCAGCAAGTTTTGTACCTCTGACAGAACTCACTACTGATTGGCAAGGAGCTTCCAGCTTGTAACTAAGGAGGTATGTATGTACATGCAGGAATGTCTGCCCTTAATTCAGCCTTTCACACTAGCTTCAAAGCAACTACTGAGCATGGTTAACTACTTCCAGCACTCCCTTCTTTTCAGTCAATCACTCAAGGCTCTATACTGCCACCTTGTCTGGGAATGTTTCCATATCAACACAGAGAAAGCAGAAACAGCTGTAATTACAACAATATGTGTTTTTGGCTGAACCCCATGAAATAAAAAAGAAAAGAAAAGGGGGTTACAATAGGTTAAAATTCTTTAAAAATGCTATTTTCAAATAAAAGCTTAGTTTCAAGTCCTCATAGTTGTGAATAAACCATCCAAGTGTAAGCCAATGTAGTGCTGTCAGAGGGCTTATCTATATGCACTCTTAGTTAATGGCAAGCTGCGGTGTAAATCTACCCCCAATACCCTGTCATATGACATACTGGCTCTTGATCTTCCATGCTTTTAAATGTCCCAGCATGCCACAAATTAAGTGTTCATATAGATAAGCCTTTTTGACTACAGACTGAAACAATTATTCTGAGAGATGTGAATTACCTCCTACTTGTCTCAGATATAAAGACACTTTGAAGGCCAGCCTCAAAGCATGTAAGATAGACATTAAAACCTGGGAACTCATTGAACTGGACAGACCCAGATGGAGAGGTCTGTGCCATGAGGTCATGTCCACTTTTGAAGAGCGGTATGTGCGGTCTCTGCAGGAGAAGAGAGCATGTTGTAAGTCTAAAGCTTCAAATCTCCTCCTGCTAATGATGACTACATTTGCAAGACACGTGATCACAGTTGGAAATCCAGGATTGGACTTGCTTCCCCTTTTGAGAAGCCATAAAAACAAACAAGCCCATAACTCAAGTCACCGCTGGCTGAACACTCATCTGTTGAAGTGATAGGAGAATCCAGCAACTATTTGTCTCAATGGGGTGCTAACTCTGAAGCCAACATATAATTTAACTTTTAAAATGGTAAACAATGTATTTGAGACAGATTCTGATCTCAATTACTGTCTTCTGTTGCATTACTGTGGTGTGACAGAGGTCAGACTGTGACTCCGTTTATTTATTAAATAAGTATCTATACTTATCTGTAAATAACCTATGCCTAGTGGTGGTTACAGGAGGCAGGGAGGTATCATTGCTGCCATCAGTTTTGGTGGTATTGTAATGCAAATAATGGATTGTTTGGTCCTGTGCTACCTCTCTTATCAGTCACTTTGTTATCACAGATTACCTTGTGTTTAATGGTCAGTTGTTACTTCCTATGTTTGTGGTGCATTTCGCAGCATTTCAGTCATATTTCACTTTCCTTTTATAAGTATGGTGCAAATCTACTAATTCCATACTGTCTTCGATGCATGCCGTTTCTCAGATGCCTACTATTTTAACACAGACTTGAGAAGGGCTGGTGTGCAACTGTATTATCTGAGGGGGAGCTCCGGGAGGGTTAGCACATAATGCCCTCTGCAGAGAGCTAGTTCTGCTTATTGCAGGTGGGTGGATCTTGCCTCCTTGTGTCCTTCCTAGTGCCTTTGAGAAAGGCTAGTGCCAGAAGGCACTAGCCTCTGTAACTAGTCCTTGCACTCAGGGGAGCACAGGAGGTACAATTGTGGTTGGCCACTGCACAGTGGTGGGGAGACAGGCAATGGGAAGGTTCTTTGTTTAACATCCCTGTCCCCGGACCTGCCCAGTGGCCAGAGACAATATGGCTCTCACTGTATAGTTCTGACATGCTTTCTCTTTTGAGGACATTTTACTATACATCTTTTTAAATTGTCCTTTTACCCCATGCTCAAGTGAAGTGAATTCTGAATGTGTGTCATGATACATGTGAAATATTTGTTTTGAGATATTTTGTAAATGTCTAAATATTGAATTGCATGCATTTGCACTCTAGCTAATGACCTTCCAGTCATAAAAGGAGCTTTTTAACTCCAAAGGATCTCCAAGTGCTTTGCAAACTTAAAATGAGATGCACTCTATACACAGGAATCACTTCACCTAGCACTGGACCACAGCCAAACCCCGTGAAGAGAAGTGCAGTACCTGATTAACAGCACACACAACACTACACAACAATTTAGGGCAGAGAGTGAAGAATATCTTTGCAAATTAAACTACAGGAGGAATTTAGGTAGGCTGAATGTAATTACCCAAGTTGGAATTTAGCCAGGACACTGCAGGTATGATGAATACATTCCCTGGAAAGGATTGTAGTGTGATTTCAGAAGGAAAAGGTATGAAAATTATTTCACGTACAACTCTGTTCTCTGTGTATTATGGTTTCTGTGGAAAAAAATGTGTTGGGAAAATAAACAGCTATGTTGAGCTGTAGAAACCCTACTTAGAGATCACTGTAATTTGAGTGAAAATGATACAATGATATTCTAATTAGTAAACTATGATTTTATTTGAAATAAAGTGGAGAACTTGCCAAATTTAGCTCCCTACAATGCAGCAAAGTATATTTCTCATCTAGCATTAAAAGGTACCATTTTGTTTGATATTAGTGTGTTGAATTATTAATTTTATCACAGCTAAGATGACAGCTAATATTAGAACTTTGAATTATTAATTCTGAAATGTGGCAATAAAAAGGAGAATAAACATAAATTGAGATACATTTTTAGGTCAGATTTGCCTTTCTTACATATTCTGTTTAAGAAAACAAAACATAAGATGCAAAGAAAAGATTAAAATATTGCCAGCTGATTTTTTACCAACACTGATACTCACTGAATCCTGATTAGTATATATTGTACATACACTGTGTCAAAAGAGAATCTCCATGTAATTTACTTGATGGTGGAGTGCTTTTTGGGGTACCTGGGCCCATGAATAAAAAAGAAGCATTTGCAACCCTAATAAATTAGCTATCTCTGTATTCCAGATGAACCAGTTGAAAAATGCAGGCTATTCTAAGGGCATAGTAGGTACATTACCTTTTTAACCCGTGTTTTCTTTCCTCATTTTTTCATTCTTGCTTACTTCATGGCTTAAGGTACATAAACAGTTCAGGGCCTGTATTCCTTAAACATGATTTTTTTGGGGGGGGGGCTTGTTTTGTTTTTTGAGGTTTCAGCCATAAGAGCCAGGGCAGGATTATTCTGGTTCTGCTGCTGCCCTGCAGGCTGATTTTTCTCCTGTCAGATATCTCCTTTGAAAGCATTCCTTGTCCCCTATTCTCCATATGAGGATGGTCATTTCAAAACCTTCCTTACTCCATGACAAAACAAGAAAGGTTCCCAAGTGTCATAGTCACTTCTTTGAGAAACTGACATTTATGTGTAAGAGAAGGGATTGGGGCGCTGGGCATAACTTGGGTAAAGCTGGGATGCTGAATAATATATATCTATTTTTGAGAGCAATACTCCTAGCCAAAAGAAGAGAAACAGCTGTCCATCCACCAAGCTTCACTCGGAATTTATCCAGCTCAAAGATGGATTAACTTCTATTTTAAAAAAACCTGTATTCCTGGCCACATATGGCGATTATTTAGTGTACAAGCATTAGGCAGGGTTAGCTGTGTAGGGTACTAGAGAGGCATACTTCAGTCACATATTCCACTTTCAAACTAGTGCAGGGAGAAAAAGGCTTCTGCTGCCCATATGAGTTTAGCGAGAGAACTATTCCATGTGGAAGGGTCAATAATTAATTGCAAAGCCATCTCCCACTGCTGAGGAGTTCAAACTGTGGTGCAATTACAAACATTGTGTACCATAATAAAAGGCCAAACCAGGTGGCATTATTTCATTGCTGTAGAAGAGCAAGGGGGGATAAGGTATGATCCCGCAATGTGCCTTGGTCCTTTGAGGTGCTCAGCATCAACTTCCATTTGTAGTTAAGGCGGTCGATCACCTTCAGGAATTGCTCAACATCTTGCAGAACTGAGCCTTCTGTTGCATATTCAACCAGGTTCTTATGCATGTGCTTAACTTTAAGCCAGTGAGTAGTCTCACTGAGGTCAATGGGGCTATTCATGTACTTGAACCTGGGCATGTGGTTCAGTAGCTTCCTGAATTAGGGCCTATGATAAGAAACAGTGTTGAAGAAAGATGGGCTGAGGGAGCTGTCCAAAAGAAGAAGTCTCCATAACATTAAGAGAAACCCATTTGCCCTCTACCCTTGTAAATGAAGTCAATGATTTTACTCACATGCTTAAAGTTAACCCCGGGTTTAAATATCTTGCTGAATCCGAGTCACAATGCAGACATCCATCGAGAAGGCTCAGGAGGGAGGTCAGTAATGAAAGTATAATAGGGAAAACGCCTAGCACTGCATGAGCTCATTCTGTGCTAACAGCTTTGGAAGTTTGGATGAGTGTTCAGTTAATCTTACCTCATTTGACAGATAATGCAGTGACGAGTGCATTATAAATACTTGTATGCTTCACAGTTGCAGTTATTACCCATATTACAGGTGTGATATGAGTTAAATATAGTCTGCTAGAGATGTGTGAAATGTTCAAACAAGGTGACTTGGATTTTGGTGTTAGTTTTTGTTACAAATTCAGATCTAGAGGAGGAGTAAGCTGTTAATGAGCAGCCCAATGTGAAGGGACACTGTTGCCTCTTCTCTTGGAGACATTGTTGATGTGCAGTTCTTCTCTGAGTGGAAAACCAATCATCTGTGGCACAAAAGGTGGGCGCTCTGCCGTTTTTTTTCTGCTCTGCTGGAAGTCCCAGAAGTGGCTTCTTCCCTTCATTGGGGTCCAATAGAATGCTATTTTCTCTCTCCATCCCTCACCTTGAGAATTAAGAAGGGGCTGGTAGTAGCTTCTTCTCACCCTTTCCAAATAGTGGCTCTATGCTAGTAGTTCCCTTTAAATCTCAGTGGGAGTCCCAGGAGTGGCTCCTCTGACCACATGAGGAGATCTCTGATGACAGTGTATACTCTTCTTCCCCTCTGTATGGGTATATCCATCAGGGTGAACTTGTTTTCCCTTGTGGGGGATTCAGAGATGGTTTAACTAAAGTGAAAGTGGGTCATATCACACAGAATCACAAGCTACACATTGTCTAATCAGATACTTATAAACAGTGCTGTGGTGCTTATGCACTGTGTGGTATCACCATAGAGTTCCTCTCAGCACCCCAAGCTTTGTATCAATTGTTCCGATTGAGGGGGAGCAGGAGGAGTACAAATGACATAAAGTCATTTTAAAAATTGACCTTCTCTAATAACAAATGTTAAAAAAATTACAAGATAACTACTCTAGCCACCCTTTAAAGGTGATTCTTATTAAACAATGTGTTTTTGAATTTCTCTGGTTTCACACGTTACTGGTTATGTTACCTATTACGAGGGATTCACTGACACACACTTTCTCCCTGTAGTATTTTATTTTGACACATCTCAAATGAAAAAGCAGCTCATTATATTATACAGAATTCAAATACATTGTCACCTGTTTTTTATGCATTCAAATATGTTTTGTTTGCTGTAGGTATCTGATTCCCCACCCCCCAACCTGCCCTGAAATACACTTGTGCACTCATTTTTTTATGCAGAGATTTTGCCAATCTAAACATGGGGGTAACTGTAGGCTTTGCCTTTCTTTTCCTTGACTATTTCTTTGGGCTCTGGATATAGTTGGAGTCTTACCCTGTTCTGTTTTCTGTTTTTATATTGGGGTTGGGGAGGGGTTCCCAAGAGAAACCTTGCGCTATTGTCATGGTGTTGTTTTTCCTTGAAAAAAGGTTTGCTCAAACAGTTAATGTTTATATGAGTTTTAAAATTTTCTTCTACATAAAAATTTACCATATTCTACACCTGTGTTGAAGGGCTGCCCCTTTAAGAGTAGGCTGGACTGGGAACCCTCTCCAAGATCTAATATAAGAGTTACCAGAAGGAAAGCCAATCTGAGTGAGGTTCTAGTGAAGGAAAGACATATAGGCCCCACAGTAATGAACCTAGGGCTTAGTAAGGAAATCCAATTATTAGGTTTGTGTGGTCTGATTGTCTTTCCTTTTCTTTCCTTTTTCTTCTGTTGCTATTACACTGGGAGTTGACCTTGTATCCCTGTCAATATGTTTGCAATTCTTATGTGAAATTTTGGTCAAAAGGGGTGGCAATTTTATGAGTACTCAACCACAATAGATTTTAAATGATGGAAACCTAAAGATATCAATTGTCCTTTCAAGGTTTCACAAGAATGTCATTTCTTGCAAGATTTCCGCCACTTCTGACCCAGTGCTCAGAACCAAGGCCATTCGAGTTTCTAATACACCCAGAACCAGAACTGGAGATGTGGCTTCAGATCTGCATATTTGAACCTAAACCTTTGTAAAATTCTGTGGAGTCTGGATCTGAGAGTTGAGTTTTGTCTGACTTCTAGTAAAAATAGAAGGTCTGGTGAGCTTTGAGTTTGATTCTCCATAGAACCTGACACACAAATCTATTCTATGAATGTTCAAGGGACACAGCTAAATCCAGCAGCCAAATTAGTTCCAGATATCAGAGGGCATTTACTTAGGGCTCTAAGTTTATTTCCCATTCTCTTCTAACATTATGCAGTAAGATAACATTTCTGCATGAAGCAATCCAGATAGCTAATTACATTATTTATTTTAATGAACATTATCCCCAGAGGAAATCCTAACCTCACACATGTTTGTGAAGGAAAACAGTTACCAAAAAACCCCTCAATGTAAGAAAATGACCCTCTCCCTTGCAGTCATCCTGGTACTGTAGTCTCACAGTAATGTGTTGTGCTGCCATGTGGGAGTCCTGAGTTTGGGGATAATCTCTAGGCTCTTAGTGGGCCTGATGCAGATGGTCTCTGGTTGCAGAGAGATTGAGAGGGAGAACAGTTGAGTGTGCTGACCCCATCTCAGAATGAGCACATCAGAAGATCTTTGGAGCAACATTAATGATGACTTTCACAGAATTATTGATGGAAAGGACGGAAAAAATCTCATTAGTTTTGCCCCATATACTGTGGAGGGCAGTTCCCCATCCTTTCCTACAGTCTTAGTTTGTTTGTATTGTAGCCGTGTTGGTCCCAGAATATGAGACGAGGTAGGTGAGGTAATATCTTTTATTAACAGAAGTTGGTCCAATGAAAGATATTACCTCAGTTACCTTATCTCTCTGAAATATACAATCATCTCTTAGTAGCCTGTTCCAAAGCCTAAACTGTTGGCAGAATGAAAGATTTTTGGAAGGAGAGGAGCCTGAAGAAATACACCAGGATAAAGCGGGAAGTATCAAGAATAATGGTAAACACTTTGGTTTCTGAATGAGTAAGGGGTGTGTGATGGGGAACAAACAATGACAGAAAAAAACATAATTATAAAAATGAATTCCCTCGTTAAACCCCTTGAATAAATACAGCAGAATAAATGTGTTCCTATATAAAATGAATTATGCAGTGATTCCCAATATGGTGTGAGAATGAGATATATATTAACTGCTGAAAGAGAGAGAGGGAAGAGTGTTGAGGAATATGTATAGTCTCGTGTGTGGCTGGTGCTACATTTGTAAGAGAGGGGAGGCTGAAAATGGGGAGAAAAATGTGAGGGTCACGAGAAAAGGGAGTGTGTGTCCTGCTCCATGAGCATACAATTTTTTGTGGGTCATTAATGCTATCATAATATGGAGCCTTAATACAATGCAAATTCATTTAACATTCTGTGAGGAATTATATCCAGTGTAGCCTGTCAATTTTTGATCAGACCAGAGGATGTGGATTTGATACCTCAGTTAGTTTTTTATTCTTCTCCCAAAAGAAAGATTTTGCCCCTCCTAGCCATCAAATTTACCTTTTACCTAGAGTCAGATTAAGATTTTATACCATTTCAATGACCTCTTCACTCCAATCCCCTTTTTGTCTTGCCCCTTCCCTCTTCTACCTTCCCTTCCTATCCTCACATACTAGAATCTTTCATACAGGCAATATCACTGAATGTTCTACTACACCGTGTACAGCCCCTGTCACTATGTGAAGTGTTACTAAAACATAGTATCGTACTGGTTTTACCTTCAATTTCTACATGCCTTCTATCATGACAGCTCAGGTTACTGTTTATGTTCTCAGCCTGTGCAATTCTTACCATCTAACACTCATGTTTGATGTCTTAGAAAGTTTTCGTTCCCCCCACCCCACCCCAACCCCAACCCCAATTCACCTATTCTGTGTCACTGGTAATGTTCTGGATATTCTGCATGTCTACCACTGCCCTCTGCTAACTCGAATGTCCAATCATTTCACCTCTTTGTATCTGGCCTATAGGATTATAGGAACCCTTCTACTACCTATAACAACGAATCTCCATTAGATTAAGCAGCAGAGGTTTTTGTTTCTGGAACATAAGGCCGAGTACTACCTTCACTGATGATAGCGAAGGACGCATGGTCATGATGTGTAGAATACTTGCATCCCTGACATCTATCAGGCTATTATATCATATTGTATGGCATGATACTGAATTACCTCCATGGCTTCAATGAATAAGAAAAACATACTATTGATATGTTGATGAGTTGTTTGATCAGCTCTGTTAAATGAATGAATAAGGAGGAATATGTGTTAAATAGTTCAACATTTGTCAAATTATTCTAGTAGTGATTAAAACCCTCCAACTGTCTGCTCCCTCTCAATGACAGATAGAGTCCAAGTTCCCAATAGCATAATACTACCTTAAATAAAGCTATTTAATCAGTTCTGTCCTTCCACCTCATAGTTACAATATAGTATTCGGGTATGTCTACATGGCAAAAAAACCCAACAAAAAACCCAACACAAAACAACAAAAAAACCTGCGGCAGCTAGCTTCAGAGCCTGGGTCTACGGACTTGGGCTTGCACTATAGCAGTAAACATAGCCAGGTAGACATTTGGACTCAAGATGAGGCTCAGGCTCTAAAACCCAGGGAGCAGATGGGATTCAGGGCCTGAGTTCCAGCCCAAACTCACATGTCTATACAGCTATTTTTAGCACCATACCAAAAGCCCAAGGCTGTAGACCTAGGCTCTGAGACAAGCCCTCATCCATGCTGTCAGATATGCTACTGAGAAGTTGGACTCTGTCTGTCATTGTTAGAGAGCTGACAAATTTGAGAATTTTAATCACTACTAGAATAATTTTTTAGAGAAATTTTATGGTATTTAATAAGTGATTTCATACATTTCCCCATTATTCATTCATTTTAAGAGCTAATCAAACTAGTCAACATATTAGTCAAATTTATTCCATGACTTCCGTAATTTTTTTAAATTAATTAATTATTTGATTTACAGTTTTGGCTATCTGTCCTGTCCAGTCCAGTCCAGCCATTCTCAGACTTGTTTGAACCTGGGACCTCCAAGACAGCCATGGTTTCTTCTTGTGATTCACTTCTTGTGTTCATATCCCATAAGCCTCTAGTGTCATGGCAAGGAAGCTGGCTTTGATGTTGTTGGGGGAGGCATTCTGGTGAAGGGTCTTGGTGCTGCTGGATATAGGCTTAATGGGGTGGGCCTATGTGTTTCTCCCTCTCTCCCTCACTGCCCTGTACTCTAGTTCCAGAGAAGCATGGCTTAGATATGATAAGTAGCTGACTGAATGCTGGGAGTAGGGGCAATAGGGTAAAGGCAGTTGACTCCTTATCACTTTTAAGCTGTGCTTCCTTGGGCCAGGAGAGGATAGAAGTAGCAGGGGTGATGGGGTGGCAGGAGGTAGATGAATGTCTCCCTTCCCTCTCTTTAATTTGTTCTGCCTAGATTTTGTGATTTTGTCACCTGCCCTTCCCCCAGCAAGACCCTTGCAACCCACTTGAGAGTCATGTTTCCCAGTGTGATGCCAATCACTGTAGCATCTAACCAAGGTGCTCTAATTTGTCCATCTCTAATCACCATTCTTAAGGGCTAGGAACTCTTATCCAGTATTAGTACTCTAGGATCGCTTTCTCCATTGGGGCACAAGTAAGACTACCAAAGGCCAAAGGATCAACTGGCCATGCTCAGTTAGCCAGTGTAAACAATCCCACTTGGCAGGGGAAACAGCCTTCCCATCCAAAGCCTTTTTCCAGCAAGAACAGTTTATTTCCAATTTTGGGCAAGGTTTCTGGCTCTGTGCCAACTTTCCTCGCTGTCCTTCAAATGCTACTTCCTGGTGCTGTCAGATTGACCTTACAGAGTTCCGTAGGAATCAAACTTTACTGAATAGCAAAATCAAAATATGAAAATCAACCTCCTATTACTACACATACAATCATGAAAACAGTATTCCTAAGCTGTTGCCTGTCCTTAACTTCCTGTACTGAGTGCTTTAGTCTTTTATATAGCTGTTCATCTGAAGCACCCAATAATGGCACTGAAGCAGGAAGAGAGTTTAGTCTGAAGACTTTTTTTCACATTTTCCATGTGATAGTTTTGATATTTCTCTTCCAGATTTTGCATTTATTATTTGGGTGTCTTCACTTCAAATGCCTCCTTCAGCCTCTTCAGTCCACTTTAGTTCTATTTTAGTTTGAGAAGCTTGTGCTAATGGGATGGATGTAAGGAGTGTGTACCAGAAGCCAAGTGTTTCCTAAAATGTTAGGGGTCTCAGGCTGAAAAATAAATGTTGAAGCTGTATGACGCAGAGCAGTGAGCTGAATCCTCAAGGAGGTAATAGCTAGTATAAGGTATGAATTTACACACTTTCTGTTATATTGTATCTTCCTATGACAAATTGGTGAATTTACTTTGGGGGCACAAGCATTTATGGAAGGGTGTCCAATGAGGTGAAATTCATACTGTGGGAATGTTTTGCGTAAGTTTGCAGTTGCTTGAATGTTGAGTTATTCATAGTTTCTAGAAAACAGCAATATTTTTGTATCTAAAACTTGTAAATATGAAAATGTTTGTTATGTATGTTAAAAAAAAACCTCCTGTCTTTGCCCAAAATAGGGGCCTAGTTTTGCTTGGAAATGGAATTTGTTCAAAAAATACATATAACTTAGAAAAGATTTTCAGTTTATAATGAAACCAAAAACCTTGAACTTCAAGTAATTTTGCTATTCCCTATGAATATTTTGCACCCTTCTAGAAGATGGGGTCATCAGCAGCTGGATTCATAAAGGAATCATACTTGATATGGAAAAACAGCTATTTTATCATATGAGAGCTTACTATGTATAGCAGGGGTAGGTAGCCTATGGCACGCATGCCAAAGGCGGCATGTGAGCTGATTTTCAGTGGCACTCACGCTGCCCGGGTCCTGGCCACCAGTCCAGGGGGCTCTGCATTTTAATTTAATTTTAAATGAAGCTTCTTAAACATTTTAAAAACCTTATGTACTTTACATACAACAATAGTTTAGTTATAGACTTCTAGAAAGAGACCTTCTAAAAACGTTAAAATGTATTACTGGCATGCAAAATCTTAAATTAGAGTGAATAAATGAAGACTCGGCACACCACTTCTGAAAGGTTGTCGACCCCTGAGGTATAGCCTCAATGAGATTTTGCATGGAAGGGATGAAAGCACATTAATTTCTCAAACTGTGGAACAAATTAAAGAAAATATCATTGAGTGTACCTAGCCGCAAAGTCAGTTGCAATTTTAACCATATGCACCTGCACAGTGTGTTTGGGAGCCAGATGCTGCCATTGTGATATTGCAGTCCTCATTTAGAGAGAAGGAAGAGAATGTTCTTTTCAGCATATATAATGCAATAGTTCCAGGGTAGCTGAAAGCAGACATGATCCTGAACCCCACCCCCAAATCCAAACAATCTTTTTTCTTGAATTTTGGGAAAATTCAGACCTAGACCTCTCTGTTTATAATAGGTATGAACGGGAAAGTCCAATCTGAACATAGAAGTTCAGCTTCAGATCAGGATTCAAACTTCATCTTCATCTCCCAATAAAAGACATTCACTATTTTGGGAGAATTATTTAAATTATGAAGTCTAAAATATTTTTTCTTGATAAAGTAATACCATTTGTTAAATGAAAAAGCTATTTTGGAAAGCTTTGCTAAGTAATTATAAAAATTAAGATAACTGTGTGACTCAGAGAATGGCAATGGGGCATAGTGTCTTTAACCTCCTAGGTTCCCTTTTCAAAGCTGGCCCTGGTCTTCATGTCCAAAACTCATAATGGCTGTGTGGTGGTCTGTGTGAAATGAGTTGATGCTGTCTCTCTAGTTCTTAAGTGGTAGGCATCCTCAGTGCTAAAAAATACCCTCCCCTGAGTGCAATCTTGTTGACATTCTGAAGATCCCTGCCACTTAAGAAGTGGACTGAAAGCACCAATTCACTTCAGACAGAGCACCACACAGCCATCCTGAGTTTTGGTCAGGAGAGACTAGGGTCAGCTTTGAACAGTGAACCTAGAACTGGCATTGTTGGTATGGAGGCCAAGAACTGGTAAGTCATGGAGATAGAGCTGTACTCTCCACCACAGAAGTGTTCTCACCAGAATAGGAGTGGGACAGTTTGGGGAATACTATGCTGCTGCCATCCTGTTGTACAGTTCTGTGGGAAAAAGGGCTGTCAGCCCATCACCTTGCAATAGCCTTAAATCTATACATAAAACATGATCATAAAGTGAGCGCAGCCTTAAAATATTTGTGATCCTCTTTTACTAAAATTGTATAATTTGTGTCTCACATTGTAATTACCCAGCAACATTTCCTATTAAGTCTTTTGGATATAATAATTCACTTTTATCATAATGCTTGAGATGTAATTGTTGCACCTCTCTTAGGACACACCACAGGTTGTATTCTCTTCTTGCTTTCTCTGGGAGCTACCCATATAAATCCCCATGCACTGAGAGAAGAATAAACCTCATATGCCTACTAACTTCTAGTGATTTACAGGCTATTATCCCAAAACCCTAATTAACAATTATTAAAAATAAAGTGGTCTTTCTACAATGTGAGATATAGCAACATGAGAAGATATGATGAGAAAGTCCCAAATAACATATAATGTAATTTCACTGTTTCACTTTTCTCACTTTATTAGGGATTTCTTAAGATAACATCGCATTTTCATTCAGCGTGTCAGAGAGTGAGTGGTATACATTTTGCAAACTGCCAGAGCAGAGTCATTGGATTTAGCTCTCAAATAATCATACAACTATGTAACATGCCTTTACATGTCAGAAACTGAAGAAAGCAAATTTACACACAACAATGTGTGTTTTGTGGATGGTGATAAGCCACCCAAATCAAATTTAATCAAATATTTAAAGAGGTAATAATTAATTTTTAAAGAATTGAAGTGAACCATAACTAGGAAGAAATGTTATTGTTTATTTTAATGCTAGAACAGTATTCCTGATTCAATTTTAATATTTCATTAAGCCAGTAACTTTCATATTATATTTTGTCAGGTTTTTATATTCTTGCTGATTCTTTTTTTCCTGAAGACATTTGGAATTTTATCGCCAACCTTAGAATCACACATTTCCTTCACTTTTTGGGGTCTGATGTAACTAATGAAATAAGGTAAGGATTTTTTTCAAAACAAGCTACAGTATTACATAGTGTGCTTCTAAGCATATCCTCTCCTTTTAACATAAGTGTCCTCCCATTGAGGTTTCGTTTGTAATTTTTTTTTTTTTTTGCTATTGTCATTCCTAATTTTTAAACTACTAAACGACTGATTAGCAGTGAGGATTTTAAAGTGCACCACCCCTCATGCCTTTTAAATATAAATTGGAGTCCTCCTTTGTCCTTTTGTTTTTGTTTTTTGATGAATTATCTCTCACGGTTTGAGCCTTTCGTACTTGAAATTGTGGAACCCTGTTTATTGCACTCTGGCTCCAGCCCTAGTTAAAGGTGTGAACTACCAAAGTGCAAGGGGGCACACGCACATTAACACTGCAGGGGAAAACATCACTTGGCAGATGGGTTCATGTTAAATGGATGTTTGAAGAAAGGTGTTTGCAATAAAAATCTTGAATATGGCATCAGAGGAGACCACACAAGTTTCCACTTTTACGTTTGTAATATATATGGGTCAGGCTTGTTCTAGTTTCTACTCTTACTACCATTGTATACTTTTTTCTGTTCTTCTTTAAAAATCTTTGATAAGAAGATGAGGTGTCAGAGTTCTTATGCCTTGCATCTATCCTGCCACATACTATAACTATTTTCAGATGTTCAGTCATTATATTTGCTAGCTATAAACATTCCACTTTATTTACTGTGAACCAAATCCGGATGTTTTTACATGGCTTTTACTCAGGTAAAACTGCTATTCAGTTTTGCCAGAATAAAATCTTTAGGATTTGGGATAAAATCATGTCCTTATGGCAGTTTTGCCACTGAATTTGGTGGGGCCAGGATTTCCCTCTTAGACTTCAGGACTTGAGCTAAGATCTGAGAAACAATAATATAATGGTCAGCTAATTGAACTAAATAATACCAAAAAGAAACACAGTAATACCGGATTTGCCCATTTGGGCCAGTACTGTTGAGTCCAGTTACCTTTCCATTATCAGTCACCAATAACTGACACCTCAGAAGGAGGTGAAATCCCTATCAATCCCATGATGCACTTACCAAATTGTGAAATTGATTACTATATTGGCAGTACTGCACCTCCAGTTTATAGTCAGAAGCATGAGGTTTGATAACCTTTGTCTGAATAGATGTAACAACTGAAATAATAAATTCCTAGTACAGATAAATATCCAGCACAGGAGCTGGTCAAATGTTGTGGAAACAGCATTCATGGACTTTGTTCACATATGTTTGTCTTGATCATGGTTTTTGTTACTCTGGAACATTTGTGCCAGTGGTTCTATTCCATTCTACAAATACCTGTATTTATTTGCCTAGGTTGTCAGGTGCACTGTCTGCCACAAGTACTCAGACTGGGTGCTATGGAGATGAATGTGGATGGTGGTCGGGAGGGACGGTGAGAGAAATCCTACCCATCCCAACTATGGAACTTCTATAGAGCATTTGGGTTTCCTCCATACTAACTGGCTAATGGGAGTGTCCATACAATGATGAGTCTGCTACTTGCACAGAGGTCTTTTGTGACCTTGGATTTGCCCTTTTATGAGCAAACAAGAGTACTTACTGTTCAGTATTTATTATTTGCTATTCTTATTTTTATTGTACTATTTCATAACATTCAGTTATCCAATCCAGCAGCAGAATTGCTACCATGTGACTTAGGTTACCAATGTGTCACTATGAATAACAACCAGCTAATAGTCAAAAAGGTTGCATTTCATATGCTAAAATCTATTCACATAAAGAGTTACAAAGAGTTTGCAAAAGTCAAAATATGTTGTGGAAGAATTTGTAAGCAGAAAAGAACAACTACATTTGTCACATAATTTATTTGCAATAATTAATCTGACCAGTTATACTAAGCAACTTTTTATATTTTATTCTTCTGAAAGTAGAAAAAGAAAGTAATAACTTCCTTAAATTCTTAAAATGCCATGAATTAATGCAAATACGGGCTGGCACATTTCTTTTAAAACAGTGCTTGACCCTGGTAAAAATAATTTGAATGGAGAGTGACTGTATTAGAATTGTACACATTCAAGCCCATCATACTAAGCGTTCAAGATGAGTCAACTCTGTAGAGTCCAGATCCTGCAAACACTTAACACACATGTTTAAGTTTATGTACATGAGTAAGCCTATTGATGTTAATGGAATTACTCACATAAGTAAAAATAAGGATGTGCATAACTTTGCAAGATTGGGGACTAACTCTGCTACTGTGCTTTGAACATTCAGATGAATATAACAACTAGATATTATTATTACAGATGTATGCTGATCAACATTTGATCAAATCACAGATGTTTTCTAAATGTGTCTAGGGCTGAACCTTAAGAACTTAGGTGAAGTTATTTTAAAGGGTTAGGTGTCAGATTCTCAGCTGATCTTTAAATCAGCTGAGGAAGTGAGCTGTAGCTCACGAAAGCTTATGCTCTAATAAATTGGTTAGTCTCTAAGGTGCCACAAGTACTCCTTTTCTTTTTGCATAGTTCCTTTGAAATCAGTGGCATTATACCAACTTATACTAGCTGAGGATCTGGCCCACATTGTCTTTAAGACAGCCTCTCCAGATACTACACAAGTATTTATGGTTATCACAGTATATTACAGAAAATGGAGGTTATTTAGTAGTGAAAACTACAACACTCACAAGATATTTCATGTTTATGTATTATAGCATTCCCAAATCTTGATTCACAAGACAACTCCATTCAGAGATCTTTTTGATCTGCTCTGTGCAAGGCATACTGTTTTAAAATGCAAAAGCCATGGTCTCTGTGTAGACCAAAAAAAAACCCTCACATGCACGGCACGAGCATGTTAGCAATAAGAACTTAGAAACCTGTTGAAAGTTGCTTCTGACTTGGATAATTTACTTTTAATTTAGAAATGTTGCAGCCCAGATTTTTTAAAAATATTTAAGACAAGTAACCATCTGTCATAAATGATAGAAATTTAATATAAATAAAATAGTGCTTAGAGGATTCAGAGGGAAATTGCAGGCCAAACTGATCCACGGTCTAGGCATCAGGGACACTTTTAGATGTCAGGAACACAAAGCAGTTATTTTGGCCAGGGCTTATTTTGCTGTGCATGGTATGACTTGTTGGCGGGCCTGAACTAGGACATTATTAAGCAATTTGGGCTGGAGCATCATTATGCTCTATGAAGAATTTAAGGAAGATCTTGACTTGAGCCTATTGAAAGAGGAGTCATGCTGTGCCATTCGGTATAAACATATAATCAGTCTTATGCCACTGGCAGATTCAAACACCTAGTGGGATAAGCTGGGCATTCGTGTTCAAGGTTTTGTATAAGGTAACAGCTGCTTTGGTCAGGCAGTTAATTAAATATGTTAATTTTCCATGTAACCAACAGTAGTGACAACAGATCAAAGAGGGATTTTATGACATTTCAGGGTTCCCTAATGTACTCAGGACAATAGATTGCACCCACACCATCTTTCATGCCTCTTCACAGAATGAAGCTGTCTTTTCCCTTTGGAAATAGCTTCGTTCTTTGACTCTGCAAATATCATACATGCTTTGGTATGACTTACTGAATACTGCCAGTTGTCCCCTCTCCAGTCTTGAAACGCTATTTGAGTCTAGTCCTGTAGCGATGTTGGATTAGTCAGAATATACAACAACTCATTTACAAGGAAAAATATTTTTGTTTTTCATCTCACCTTTATGCAGTTCTTGCTAGAAATCTTTACTTACTGGATTGGTGGGGTTGAAACTCTATGCTCAACATCAACAGATATTCCATTCTTCAGATTTAGAGCCACGGAAGACCTTGATTGCCTGGTATGTTGCATAATAGTCTCAAGAAAGCAAAATAAATATATTCTGTGCATTGTGTTTTTTACAATATGATAATATCCCAAATGTGTCTTGAAGGAGGAGGCTACATGGATGAGATACATGAAAAGGAATAAATGCTTATACTTTGATATCACGTTATTACAGCTATAATAGCTTGAGTAACGTAACTGAACTGAACATATTTTTTCCCAAATGGTCCATAAAAGTTTGTGATGAAGAAATGTAAACTTCATGTTAAACATATACAGACTGGATGAATAATTATTCATACACCCACACAATTGGCTTACAATTTGAAATATTTGTTTTTATTTGGTTGGATAGCCACTAAAAGTTGATACTAGTCTTCGCTTGAATTTGATGTGTCACTTTTTTTGATGAGTGGCAATGATGTTGTGACATATGTCATATTGTGTCACGTCACTTGAAATACATCAAGCCATGTTGTGTCTCATCACATTTACATGCAAAGTGATGCTCTTTAACATGACATGACGTGAAAAGAGGTAACACAACTGAAAAGCTAAAAATTAAAGGGAAACTTTTGTAGAACTCTAGTAGGTTCTGACATGGGTTCCAAAATTGCCATTGCAAGGAGCCATGGAAATAACTACTGAGAAGTTTTCAAAAGTTCCTTACACATTAGATAAATTACTTCCGGGAATATGACAGGTTTCAGAGTAACAGCCGTGTTAGTCTGTCTTTGCAAAAAGAAAAGGAGTACTTGTGGCACCTTAGAGACTAACCAATTTATTTGAGCATGAGCTTTCGTGAGCTACAGCATCCGATGAAGTGAGCTGTAGCTCATGAAAGCTCATGCTCAAATAAATTGGTTAGTCTCTAAGGTGCCACAAGTACTCCTTTTCTTTTTTCAGGGAATATGTGCCTGTACTGGATGCAGGATCTAGCTACAGAAAAATTAAACATTGGCTCCAGGATATGGTAAGCAATAACATCTTTGTTTTTTTTCTCAGGCTGGCATTCAGAAGTGACCCATAATTGTCCTAAAGAAGATAGTCTTTGGATTATTCCAGGTATGACAAAACTACCAGAGGAGGAAGCACTCAACTTTAATTGAGGTTGGATTCATGTTGAAGAAACTATACATCCTGCAGGAGTAGAGTGGCCTAGTCGTGCCTGTGGATAGCTCCGACTCCCTAATGTCTTTTCCCCCTCAGCTTTTCCATTAGATTTCAGTCTTGAAGCTGAGTATTATTTCAGACTTAGAATAAAGAGCCAAGACTGAAAGGTCTGTCCCAAGTAGAATACATTCTAGTAGACTAGGCCTCTCTCTGAGAAGTGTGATCTCCTCAGTGACCTAGAATAGCCTGGAGTGTGGGTGTGTATGTGATCTCTGCTCTACCTCCTGCCCAATAGAATATCTTATTTTCTTTCTGTTTTGGTGATTAGCAGTTCAGAGTTTGCAGCATGACATACATGTGATGATGATATTGATCTCATGATGTAAAAAGGATGTCTTGGTGAGAATATAAAAAAAAAACCCAAAACCTTAAACCAAAGTCTTTCTACTCTATAAAACATAGAGTGCTCTACTTCTGAGGAAGAAAAAAACCACAACTTTGTGCCAGATCCTCAACTGTGTGAACTGGCCTACCTGTATTGACTCAATGGAGGGATGACTATTTACACTATCTGAGGACCTAGCCTTTCCTTTTAAGAGTATTTTCCGAAACAAGAAAACCATGATTTAAATTCCATCTAACTTTTCAAAATGATGTAGCATAATTTAAAATCTGAACACTTTAAGGTTCTTCAATCTTTGCTACATATGTCTAAAAATTCTATAAATTTCAATTTCATTACACACCTGTTGAAAATCCCTGTTGCAAGTTAGGTGTGAAAAACTTGGTTGTACTATGCAAAGAAATGCATATGAAGCAACCTAAATGTCAGTGCATCATTGCCGCTGTAAAACAGAGACAACTGCTTTGGTGACATTCACTGTTACTGTACGTTGACAAGTGCTCATTTAATTTACTACATATGGTCCTATGTTTCCATAGCTACTCTTATGAATTCATTATTCATTAAATAAGTGATGAATTTACTCAAATATTGCAGCCACATGGCCGACACAAATGCATTCTAATATTACTAACACGTTGCCAACTTGCAACTCTTCGAAGTCTGAGTAAATGTTTTGACAAGAAGAAGCAGCAAGAACAAATAAGTAGTAGCAGTCTAGATGAAGTTCAGCCATAGTTCTAACAGCTTTAAAGTCTTAACAGTGTTTTCACTGGGGCAGTACCAGATAAATTGCTCTTATGTGTGCATACAAGAGACTAAAATTCCTTTGAAAGTTTATAATTTCTCATGGGAAAACACAACATACAAGTTACTTTTACTCATAGAAAAACAACACCATATTTTCCTGTCAACCTTTGCTTTTGGGAATTTCAAAGTTTTTGCATTTTTTCCCTGTGATTCTTTGTCAACCCATGGGACAGGCGTTTACAACATAATTTACTTTCAACGTGTCTCTGTAAATCATTGCAATACTCTCCATTGCTAGTTGGGGAAAAAAAACACTCATGTCAGACTGACAACCCTCTTTTCCTAGCCCTTCATAGCAAAACAAAACAAAGAACCTCAATTTTAGAAGTGTAGAACTGAAAAGGAGGTATGCACAAAAGAAATTATAAAAGGATTTTACATTAATATTTATATTTAGATGCTTTCTGAGAAAATATATTATTTAGAATTTATTTAAAATAAGCTATATTGAATGCGTAGAGAGTAAAATATGTGTCAATGGCAGGCTTTACAGTGCTAGGAAAAGGCAACATTCTTTTTTTGAGGTGCGAGCATTGTTTCTTAATGGTGTAAAGGGTGTTGTTGCCACTGTCATACACACAAAACTGTGTTGTCTTGGATTAGGCTACGTTTAAATTGCCTTTCATACAATGTCTAGGAACCTGTAGAATCATGCAGCCTCCCTTTTTTGAGACTGCTGCTAATATTAAGGCTTATTCAATTTTGCATTAGAACGTGATGACTTGCACATTGGTTGAACTTTCACCTTTTACAACCTTAATGGGGATTTATTAGCTATTTCACAGTGTGTAAATTTGAATCTAGGTCAGATGAGGAAGAAAAATAGAGCAAATCTGGGCCTTAAGTATAACCTGCAAATAATATATCAGACTAAAAAAAAGGTGCAAAATTAAACAGATGATTAAAAGTGTCTAGAGCAGTCTGCGGTTTGAAAAAAGAGCTTGATAAATTAAAGGTGTGAGTAGTCCATTTGAGTTCAAACTCAGGTGACTGGTGAAAGTCTGGTTTCCACACAAATTCATCAGATTAAGGAGTTAAAATAGCTTGTTAACCTGTATCTTCTAACTGTCCACAAAAGGAAATGTAACACAGGTGTGTTTGATCACAAGATTAAAGCTTTTGTCTACCATCAAATGGTCACCACATTAAAGCCATTTTAATGAGGTCTTGGAAGATAATGAATGTAAGTCTTTAATTCACTGCAGAAGAGACAGCCTGACCCTGTTTTGACCTCTTTGCAGCCAGGTATCTAAAACAACATATTAGTCACACTTAGACCAATGGATGTGAGGAAAATGAAATACCCAATACCTGCTTCTATCATCATCCACTAAAAAAATGTATCTGGTTCAGGTTTTCAAACCTTCCTGATCAATACCCATGAAAATTGGTGAGAGATGGTCACTGCTTGAACATAAGCATCACATAACAACATGTATAGTAAGCATGCCAAAAGACAACTAACAAAGTAGTCTGGGGGGAGGAGGGAGAGAACAGGGAATAAAAATGAGTAAATCTTATAAATTATGGGAACAGTTCAACCTATTATTCTTTGTGCTAATTAGGGAAATTTAGAAACTCAAAGGGGGTGGTGATTAAAGGTTTCTGAGTCCTCTTCAGGTTCATACAATTCTGCATTCAAACTTCTATGCATCTGCACTGTTGCTAACTTAATGTAGATTGTCTGTTTAGTTGTACTAAATATAATAAGCTTAAATAAAAATAAAATAAAGATCCTGAAAGGTTCTTCAAGCCAGATTTATTTTGGCATGCATATGCAGGAAACTATGTACTGTAGCTAGTTTTAAATACTGTATTTGGACACTAATTCTCAACTGCCGTCATCAGTTTGCTGACAGCCATCTGCTTGGACCCTGCTCCTTCCTCCCATCCTGCACCATTAAAGTACAATATTGACAGAAACAACTTCTGCAGCAAAAGTGGAAAACTAATAATGTAATTTAAATCATGCAGATTTTTGCTCAAATGTTCTGAAGCTCCCCAGCAATTTAGTTTTACTCGTGTTAATTTCGAAGTGCCCCACCCTCATAAAATAGGACAGTGTGCAGCCAGCTTTCTTTAGATGTCATTGGACAGGAAGGAAAAACCTATACATGTAATGTACCAAGCAGGCAGATTATGTAACCTAATTCTAATGGCCAGTATGTGTACTCCCCAGAGAAACTGGATAGATTGGATGTGTGTTGTCGGTTAGTACAGGAGAAAGGAGGCTGCAACAGCTGCATGTCATCGTGGGTGAAGGCTATGATGGCACATGTAATAAATTGCTACAGTTCAAATTTATCTGAACAAGCATCTAGAGAAGTGAATATAGAAAACTTGAATGATCTCCATATAGTGTTAACTGCAGTAGGCTGCTTAACAGTTTAACAGTTTGGGAGAGTACAATGGCGGGGGTGGGGGGGACTGTAGCCTTTCTTGCATTCTGCTAAAATCTCAAGGTTTATTAAGCATCTTGGATTTTGATTTTTCCCATAGAACATAGCTGGTGCCATTAACTTAGTGAGTGGGAGATATTGAAGTATAGCACAAAGCAGCAATACATCCAGGTCTTCTCATAAAATGCCATTCAAACTCTTACACAGGTCATGGGGCAATGCACAATAGATGACATCACCACTAGTTATTAAAAAAGTGAATACACACATATATATCCCTACATATAATTTATTAATCATACATATTTATAATACATGAATCTTTTATATTTTCTGGAGGTACTGTAGCTGTTCCTAGATTCACCTCTGTTATTAAATTTCCTGCACAACAAAATATAATACATTAGAGAGACACAACAACTATGAGCTGACACAGAGTCTTATCCCACCTGGACCAACTGTCTGTAATAACCCTTTTAGAACTGAGCCATTATATCCCACAAATTACTTGAAGAGATTATTTTCTTTGATGATTTTGTGGTACAAAGTGAGATAGTCTGTCTCACAAGGAACAACACAATAGCTTTTTGCTATACTCTGTAGGATATAGGTCTATGGTCCTAAACCTACAAACACTTATACAAGAGTGAAGTCAATGGGATTACCAGCATATGTGTAATTTTTTGCAGGACTGAGGCTTTAAACAAGAAAACATCAAACAAATTCAATACAAAATAATATAGTAGGACTGGCCAAAAAATTCCATCTAAACAGTTTTTCACAAGAAAATTCGGTTTTGACAGAAAATTGTTTTTTCAGCTCAATGATTTTTTTTTTGTGAAAAAGCATCTGCAGAAAATTTTGATTTTTTTCATCAAAAAAAACAAACAGCCAAAAATGAAATATTTCAGTTTAAAGCTGAAATTTTCAGTATTCAGGTCTGAATTTTTCGGTGGGAACGTATAAATGTATGTCTTTGGACACTGCACCCTGATCTATTCTGTCCCACAAAATGAGTGAGAGTTATTTAAGAATGATTTATTTAAAGCAATTTTACGTCATATATAACTGAGTGCAGGTGTTCTTTTATTACATATATATCAATATCCATATGTATTGCCTAACTCAAAACGTCACTATTCTGGGAATAACTTGGATTATGCAGCATTGAAATCAAATAGAAACTAACAATAACAAGACAGAGGTAGGTGGGGATAGTTGACAATGATAGTACTCTGGCACACATTTTCTCGCTGTGTTTTTAAATTCCCAATGATAACCTGATAACTTTGCTCACATGACATATCTCTTTCCCACATCCTTATTCAGTTGCTTGTTATTTGATGGCAAGTAATCCAGGTCAGGGGCTGTCTTCCTAGACATATCTACAGCAGCACCTAGCACACTTTGGGCACTCAAATCCATGACAAGAACCCGTTATTGTATATAATTGAAATAATAACCATTAAAGAGATTAACACCACTGTATTTCAGTTGCTAAATTCCTCAGGTAGTAAATGTTTCTCTTTACCACTGGCTGAGTCTGATATTTTGGGCTTTTTTAATCCCCACAACAATTTTCCAAGGAGAGAAAGAAAGAGAATAGTGTGTATTGTACTATATTGTGAATAAAATGAAATAATCAAATATTATTTCTTGAAGTTGAAAAACGATGCCTCAACTTTTACATATTTTTTCCTGATCTACAATATAAATGGTTCTTCAGGACACGTGAAGACAGCAGGCCAAATTTAGGCCATGAACTTGCCAGCTCCTCCCTGCGGGTAGACCCCTGTGCCTATGCAGAGGCCCATTAACATCAATGGGACGCAGAACCCGTGTAGGATCTTCCTGTGAGGCACAAGTGGTGATTTGGGGTTTGAGATCTCATGCAAGCAGGCGTAACGAGACAGTAGAGTTCCATTCACTTATGTCAGGTTTGAAATTGGCACAAAGATTTTTTTTTTTCAAAAAATCTCCTTTCTTTCTAGATTACAATATTTTTATCCCTGCCTGTTCATCACCTTAAGCATCCAAATTGATTATGAGTGGTGTGTGTAGCAATTACACTCAGAAACAGAGTAACCTCAGGTTTGGAGATAGTTTCTCTTACAACCATGTGATTCATATCATGTTAAAATTAAAATTAAGTCACTATTGCAACAGCCAAAATTCTATCCTCAGAGACCGTACACATGAACGTCTACTGTTGACTTGCTTGTGATTGACTAATGATGGTCAGGTACTGAAATACAGGCCTTGAGTTCCAGATACACTAAAGCCCCTTTTCACCATGCTGGCCACGATAAAGGGGTTTTAAAATGTGTGAAGATGTAATTTACTCCCATTTTAAGGCTGCCTTATGCTGTCAAGTTATGTAAAGGGGCTTTAGAGTAAATGAGACTCAAGCCCTCAACATTTAACTGTTAAGTGAAAACGTTCGGGCATGAGAGAGGGAAGAATGTACCCTGCATTCTGCTCTGTGCACTAGAAAAGCAATACAAGAAAAAAAAGCCATGAGGCCCCCCGCCCCCCTTCCTTCCCAATTTAAGCTCAAGGGAGTCTAACTGTGGCCCAAAGCTTGTGGTCTCCCAGCTATTGAGCACGACTAGGCACTTAGCCAGGTGGCATGTATCTTGCCATCCGCAGAACATTACACCTGGAAGCAATAGTGTGCACACCACCCCTGATGTGGCTCCTCACAGTGCTGGCAAGGTTTCACCCAGAGAACTGTGCTAAATGTAAACACGCTGCCACATCTGTGGTGAGCATGGTTTACCACCCTTATCAGGCCACCTCATAGTCTCTTGTTAATGCTTCTCTTTTATGATCTGTAGCTGTAGGTGTTGAGGCATTCTCAAGTAAGCCACAGACATAAACCACATGAGTAGATAAATTGTGAACAAGAGAAGTATGAAGAAGTTTCCCTTTCTATAATACTTCACATTCATCTTAAGGTGCAGCTATCTGCATTTTTTTTTACTTATTAAGATCCCTATGTTTTCACTAGTATCTTTAGTAATAATTGGGCAGGTGACCAGCTATATCAAAAAGGGGACAACTGCAGACCAAGAACAGGGAAAAAGTAAACACATGGCTCTGAGGAATAACTTAGTGGTGGGTGAAAAGCGCTCAGCATGAGTAAAAATGGTAAGGCATATGGTGATTTATTGTGTAGTCTAAATGAATGAATTCAGAGTGTTTTTAACTGTACCACACTGTAATGGGTTTTGAAACTAGTCCAAACTGTCTGTCTGATTGGTTACAACCTTTCAGTTTGATATGAGGTGCCTAATCCTACAGTCATAACTTGGGTCTTGGGATCTTATTCTTCCACTGATCATGTGAAACACCCAGATCACACTGCAACCAGTCTGGTTCCATCAGTGGGAACAGGTTTTGGGGACCCCATCCTGACGCTCTTAAATTATTATGACCCTCCTCCCATAGAGAGGAAGCTCAACAGCCTCAGGATGGCTTCATTATGACTCTACAGTTCATAGGGGGCATTTAATCTGTAGTGGACTCCTCTTCAGTTCAAAGCCTGATTATTCAGGCTGTACACCAGGGAAAAGTTTGACACTCACTGTACTCAGATAAAACACCCCTTAGAGTAAATGCTGTAGTTTTTTGCCTCACATATGGATGCATTTATATTTTCCCGAGCCAGCTATGCTGGCTACTTGTTGCATATTTGATACTTATTGCTTTTTTTTTTCTGGGAGTGAGAGTGTATTAACTTCTGTTCATATTGATTTTCAAAGATAAAACTTACACTGTGGTTTGATTCCCTTTTTAACAGCAAATACATCTCTCAGAGACTTTAGAATAAGCTTACATTTTTGTACCTGAAGTAGCAATAGCATGGGATGAAGGAAGTAGAGGAAAGCTATGGGGAAATTTTGAAATGCCATGTATATTATGCTCCAGCCTTAACACTAGCTTATTTCAGCTGGCTAAATAAATAAAAATTGTACAAGTTACAAAAAACATTGTAGAAGTGTGTAAGTCACACCACATATTATATCACCTTTCCAACATGTTTAATACGTCTGATGAAGACTAAATATCCCTTAGACTGCAAGTTTGTGACATACAGCATATCATAATATGAGTTGGTTAGCACCTTGCAGAATACGGCCACAAGCCTCATTTAGGTCTCAAGGTGGTAATGGAATATAATACATTTTGGACATTGAAAAAACAATTTACAAAGGGCCCTATATATATCTCCTTTTCATGAAAAACCTTCTTACCTACTTAGATGTGTTGCTTTGTTAGGTTCAGACCCTTCTCCATCTTTAAAACCTGATCACTAGAGGTATACTATATGAATCACCACAATGAATCTTAGCAAGCTCCCAATTGGCACATGACACTGCTAGCAGGCTGCTCATGTCAGAGCCATAGCAAAACTACAGCATGTCAGATCCATGCAACACCAGCTCTCTGGTGGAAAAAGACATTCATCAATGTCTTATTGCAACTGACGCCTATCTTGGGAATGTCTCACTGTAAAATTGTGGCCACAAGTCCAATCAAAAATCTGTAAAATTAAAAAAAAAAAAAGAAGAAGTCAACACAGAGCTTTTTTATTATTATTATTATTAATTTATTCCCACTGAAGAGTAATATCTTAATACAAGCTGTGCTTTTGGTGTAACATCTTAGATGCCAGCATTCAAGTCACATAAATCTGCAAAGCTAATGACTGACATTGTTGGAGAACCTACTTCAGTAGAAGGTTGCTAAGTATGGTAAAAGTAAATTGTGCGTTTTCCAACAAATTGGCTTATTCTGTGAAGTACAAATAATATAAATGTGGAAGTTTCTTGGCATGGTCTTAGCAAATTGTAAGGTCACATCTTTCTTTAATGAGTTTCCTCAAAGTTTATACAGTTTTCCCCTTCACACAGGTAGGTTGCATTCAACTCCAGCTGGGGCTGTCGTTATAAGAGGATGGAGTTCCAATTTCTGATTAATGAAAATAATAATTATGCACTGATAAGAGGGAGAGAGAGAGAGAGAAGCTGCCATATTACTTTAAACAAGTTAAGAGTTAAGGCCTTATCTTAACTAGGCATTGGCACTGCAATGCGAAATGGTCATGCAAAATTAATTTTTAATGTGTTCAATTTATATTAAAAATTTCTGCAAGTGTGTGAATTTTTTTTCCAAGGCTGGAGTGCTACTTCATTTACAATATTCCCTGAAGGTGTGTTTTTTTTTAAAGAGACTCTTAAACTGAAGCCATTTTAAGGGTTTTATGAGACATTATGTGAGCTTTCATATGCAAGTTAGTCGTTAAGTACCAGATATTATATTCTGTAATATGCTTAAGTGATATTAGAGGCTGCATATAGCCTGCAGTAATGGCTATTGCTGCTTTTTTAATTTATCAAGAAAATGTTGCTTAAATAAGGAGCAAATCAATGCTGGGGGTGGAGAAAATATAAAGGTAAAGGAAGTAACTTTATATATATAGATATTTGTGCTTTCAGCTTCATTGAAAAGTTAATACAGTGTCTACTTTCAGTCCTTCTATTGACACAAAGGGCAAATGCCATATATTCAGAGCTAGATGTGTGCAAAAAAACCAAAATTACCATTGCTCCTCAATACTTCATGATGTGTATAAGGATGACTATTACGCCTCCGATAACTTGGCATACAAACAAAGTAGCATCTCACATTTTGACTTAAACCAGTGAAGTCTTTGAGTTTTCAGCCTACAAAGAGAAATATTTTTGTTAAGCTGGATTCATTGGTCAAACTATGAAATCCTGGATTTAAAAAGAAAAACCAAACACATGGTGAGCAAACTTGCTTTTTTTTTTTTTTTTTTAATCAAGGCAAAGGGGAAAAAAATCTCTATAAGCTGACAAGCTTGTAAAAATGTAAAAAATAGTCACTTGGCATTACTTTAAAATCTGCTGCATTTTCTGACTGCATGAAAAGAGACTCTCCCGTTTGTTCAGCAGGGAAGAGTGAAGCAAGCATATTGCACACTGACAGAACTAAAAACAGCACAACCCAATTTCAGCTACAGAATCCCTCTACCCTCCCACATATTCCACTCCTGGCCCTGAGTCCCCATAAACCCAGATATAATGCAAAGTTAAAATAGTCCTTTCCCTCTAGCCACCACCTCTTCTCTGCCCAGCTGCAGCCTCCTACTTCCCCCATATTCTCCATGCAGTTATGATTTAACAAATATATATTTTTTAAATGTTCCATTTTCCCCTCCTCTTCCTGACTGCTGCTTCCCATCCTGATTCCTTCTTTGGAGCTGTGATTAATACAAATGTTTTTATTAGTTTTGTTTTTAAATCATCCTCTTTCTTCCTCCTTTGCCTCCTCCCAGCTGCAGATTTTTACTCCAAGTCTCATTCTCAATCCCCAGCACAGTGAAATGTTTAAGAGAAAAAAAATCAATCTTATCCTGTGCCTGTTTCAAAGTATCAAATACTCCTCTGTCCCAGTTTTAACTGATTACCTCTGAGTGGAGCCAGGCCATAGCGATGCTGTGAGCAGCCTCTTTGTTGAACCTCGTTGAAGTGAGCGTAAAATTTTGCATCAAAGTGTCAGGGTACATCCCATTCAAGCCAAATCTAGGAATTAAAAGACCCTTAGTTGAACAGCAACTCTTCTCTAAATACATATACCCAGATTCTTAAAACTGACTTAATGAGAACCCAAGAGCACGCAGAACACAGATGGCTTAAAGCACCTTTCTATTCCCCTATTTGGGTCTGCCTGAGAGGTGCCCAATATAATGCTGGATGTCAATGTCCCACGTTTCAGCGGGCAGGAGGGTTATGGGAGATTTGGTGTAGCAGCCACTACAGAGACTCTATACCACCAGCAGATTCCCCTCTGCAGGAGAAATCCTCCACTGGCAACGTATACTGGTTTTATGACTGCTTTTCACTGCCAGGATTTCACAAAGCAATATTAATGGACCAGAGAACTTGGCCACATCTATGTCTATAGTGTTATTAGTCAGGATGGATATATATACACAGACTCCAATATTTGCTACCTGTTGCCACACAGTTCTCACAGATATTATTATTCTTGGGTACCTGTGAGATCTCTCTGTCTGTCCATGGTCATTTCTTTCATGGCTTAGGCTTATTACGTGCCCTTCTGATTGAGTAGAAGCTCACGACCGACTCCACATTCCCCTGGACTACAATGTTATAGGATCCCTGGGCTCCCTAACCATATTATCCCCAGCAGGTCCAACTGGGTCTGGCTCCTTCTGGGTCCTGGAATCCTTTCCAGTAGTTTTGAACAGCTGACAAAGACAAGCTTGTTCAAAAGTGACTATGATTTATTTATCCATAGGAACATCATAAGCAGAGAAAAAAAGGGTTAACAGTAATAAAAACCTATGAGCATTTTATATCATCAAACCCTTGACTGTTTAAGTGGGTTCCACTTGTCCAGATATCCCTTCTGAGTCTGAGGTTCATCCTGCAACTTTCCAAACCCTTTCTGTCAGTCAGTGCATGTGTCTGAGTTCACAAGCTACCTAAAACCCAATTCAAAGTTCCTGGTCCAAAACCTGGTCCAAACTGGTTTATATGTTTCTCCAGGTGTGATTGAAGGTAGTCTTCAAATAGTGGTGCTTATACAGCTTAACTCCAGTACCCAGAAATATAATGAAGAAAATACACAATCAGTTTGTAACTACCTAGATGGCAATACATGACAGTCAACATGGACCCGTCAAAAAAAAAATCCATGTCAAACCAACCTAATATCTTTCTATGACAGAGTAACAAGCCTTGTGGATGTGGGGAAGCAGCAGATGTGATATATCTTGACTTTAGTAGGGCTTTTGATAGTGTCTCACATGACCTTCTCATAAGCAAACTACGGAAATTTTGCCTAGACAAACCTACTTTAAAGTGGCTGCACAACTGATTGGAAAACCATACTCAGAGAATAGTTATCAATAGTTCACAGTCAAACTGGTAAGGCATATTGAGTGGGGTCTTACAGGGCTGTGTCCTGGATCTGGTTTTATTCAATATCTTCATAAATGATTTGGATAATGACATACAGACCACACTTGTAAAGTTTGTGGATGATACAAAACTGGGGAGGTGAGGGGGTTGCAAGTGCTTTTGAAGGACAGGATTTGAATTCAAAATGATCTTGACAAACTGGAGAAATGACCTGAAATAAATAGCATGAATTTCAATGAGGACAAATGCAACGTACTGCACTTAGGAAGGAAAATCAATTGAACAAATACAAACTGGGAAAAGACTGCCTAGGAAAGAGTCTTGCAGAAAAAAGGATCTGGGGATTATAGTGGATCCCAAACTTAAACATGAATCAACAATTTAATACTATTGCTAAAAAAAAAGTGAATATCATTCTGGGATGCATTAGCAGGAGTGTTGTAAGCAAGACACAAGAAGAAATTCTTCCACTCTACTCGGTACTGATTAGGCCTCAACTGGAGTATTGTGTCCAGTTCTGGCCACCACACTTCAGGAAAATTGTGGACAAATTGGCGAAAATTCAAAGAAGAGCAACAAAAATGATAAAGGTCTAGAAAACATTGAAAGATTGAAAAAAATGGGTTTATTTAGTCTGGAGAAGAATGCACTGAGGGGGGACATGGCAACAGTTTTCAAATAAGTAAAAGGTTGTTAAAAATGGGATGGTGGTAAATTGTTCTCTTTATTCATGGAGGACAGGACAAGCAGCATTGGTCTTCAATTGTACCAAGGGAGATTTAGATTAGACATTAGGAAAAACCTCCTAACTGTAAAGGTAGTTACGCTCTGGAATAAATTACATAGGGAGTTTGTGGAATCTCTGTCATTGGGGGTGTTTATGAACAGGTTAGACAAGCACCTGTCAGGGACAGTTAGATAATATTTAGTCTGGCCTCAGTGCAAGTGAATGGACTAGATGAACTGTTGAGGTCCCTTCCAGTCCTACATTTCTATTATTCTATTACTTCTCTTATTGTCTACTTGACCAAGAGACAATTAGGATTAGCTACAGTCATTAACCCAGAGTTTCCTAAAACTGATTTAACCCTGAACAAGCAACATAATCCATCAAACCCAAAGATATAATCTATATAATCTAACATTTCTAAAATTAACACAATCTCCCATGTTCTTCATGTGTGTGCATGTATATATACCATATCTATGTATTTTTTGTGTGGTGAATGTATGTACACACACTGTCTATATTGTATATATATGGAATCTATATTATAATAATTTTTAAAGCAATATAAATCTGAATAAAGCACAGTTAAGCTACAGCTTAAAAGAAACATTCTGGAAAAAATAAGCAAATAAACTTTTTTGGCAGAGAGTTTATTTATTTAACAACATGGATGCAGTTGCTTACACTTTCTACAAATGTTTTATCTCTTCTTCCTCCGCACCTGTCCCTGAGTGAATAGAGCCACATCTGTCTCATCTTGGCATAACAAGTACACATCTACATCTGTGAAAGATGATTCCATTTTTGAAGGAAACAGTGTATACTTTTACACTTGTGCAGTCTGCTAGAAAATATTACACAATGGATTTTGTGTCTTGCATGAAGGCTTCTAAATAGTGAATAGAGAGCTTGGAACTGATACAACAAAGCTAAATTCCTAGCTAAACAGGTTTTTTTTAACTTTAAGTTTTAGAGATAGCACTAAAATTTTATCTTAAGTCTCACATACTAATGCTACCCTACTTTTACTGCTAACTTCTTGGATCCTGATTTAAAACAGCAGGATGGGAGCGGGGGTGGGGGGTGGATGACCATAGAAATGATGAAAAAGAGTACAAAAGATGGCACTTGAAGATCACTATTTCAAATCCAGCACAGGTTGACAATGGTTCTGTGGGTAGACAGCTTTAATCTCCAACTGCCAACCCAGCAGCTTTTCATTATTATTAAAGTCAGGTATTGAAAAAAACAATTAAAATTTTTGATTGATTTCCAACTAATTCTACGGTATATAAAACCCGCTCACCAAAGGTTTGAATGAACAACATCTGATTACTGTGAATGGGTGGAAACGATTCAGGAACACTGAGGTACCCTAACAATGTACCCAATGCTGCAGAGTGCCCTCAGCTCCAATGAAGTATCTATGGCTTATGTATGGGGGCCTTCTCTCAGTTTAATGCTGAGACAGGCTGGGGTTTGGAACCCCTTTTTCAGGCTGTAGCATCCCTAAATGAATGGACAGTGGAGAACTCTGGAGCTCACCAAAGCTGAGGTTTTAGTTTAGGTGTTAGTTAGGTAAATATGTGTAATGGCCCCCAAAAGATCGCTAACCACTGCTCTAATAAAAATGAACTGAAGAATGTCAATGCTGTTATAGTCCTTCTCTAACACAGATATGGCTAGTAAAGTGGAAGAACCTGTAAGTGCAGGGGGAAGAATCGTCAGCTTTCTCTTCCATGATCTAATCTTTGGAATTGTGTTTGCTGACTGAGACTGGGCCTGGTTACAAAATATGTTCATGCTGCAACAGGAGTGAGGAAACTTTACTGGAAACTAGAGTTAGCTGGAAAATGGTAATTTTTCCTATTGGACTTTTTGTGGGGAAAATTCCTGTTAATTTTTTTCCTATTGGGAGATAATGGTTTTCCTGCAGGAAAATTCAAACAATTAAGGTAGTGTGGGAAAGCCTACTTTCCCTCACTTTTTTGCCAGGAGGAAATCAATAGCAAAGTGTGAAAAGCCATCCCAGCTTTCTCTCATTTTCAGACTGTTTTCCAGCTGGAAAAAGAGAAAATGAAAAGTGAAAGAAAATCTTACTTTTAAAAGTGATAGTGAAAGTGTTACTTTCTATTTTTAACTTTTAAATAAGTATTATTACCTTTTCTCCAGTTTTCTAGGAGGAAAAAAATTAATTAAAAGAGAGCGTGGGGATTTCCCCCAACATTTCAAAATAAAACATTTAAAATTTTCCATTTGTTCCTCCCTATTTTTTTGTTTCAAATATTTTAAAATTTTTATATTTTTAATTAATTTTATTTACAAAAAAAACCCATTTTTCTTCCAAAATATTTCAAACGGGTATACTGAAAACATACATGAAGACGAAATGTAAGAAAAAAGTATGATCCTGAACGATGCTAAGCCCCCTTTGTATCTTTGATGGCACAAAGGGACACTAAAGCTGCCTTGGATAGATGAGGATTCCTGGTCGAGAGCATCCTGGAAGGGAAGGGTGCCATCTGCGGCCAGCATAATGGCCTCTCTCTGTTGGTAGAGGGATAATCTGTTGTGCTTTGTTGCCAAACTTCTTTACCCTCCTCTGCCATGTCTCATGTACTATCTTCAGGATTCTTAAAATTAACTGCATGATTTACTCATTCACCCTGGGTGATTGTCTTCCTTTTTTTCTCTTCTTCTGCCACATCTTTCCAACTCCCATCTGCTCTCCTAAGCACCCCAGGCCCTCATGCTCTTGACACGTCCACACATGTGCACACGTGCACCCCAGGAATGTGTTAGAAATATGCAATGCTTCCTACAATCTGAAACATATACCTTAACTTCAAATCTCCTGGCTCAGTAAGGAGCATGAATGTGGGGTTTTTTTTCTTTGTATTTGTTTTTTACTTTAAAAGAAAAATGAAAAATATCATTGATAGTGGGTTATATAATGCATATTATTTACTTGAGAGCCGTTCTGGTCTATTGGGTAAATATATAGTCAGGCAGTTTTTTAAAAAAAACACATATTACGTACCCAAGAGACCAGAGAGGCTCTGAAGGAGTTGTTCCAGTCTATTGGGTAAATATGTATTTAGGCAATTTTTCAAAATACGTTACAGCTCCTTCAGTGCCATTCTGGTCAATTGGTTAAATATGTATTTAGGCTTTTTTTTATTGCCTTTTATGTAGCTGATAGACTGAAGGAGCTGTAGTTGCTAAATATGTTTTCATGATTTTTAAATATGTGTATCATTTACAATTATTCCATAAATTTCAGCACTGTTCTCTGCCATGGTGTATCTCACTGTTAAAACCAATATCTATGCATCTGAACAATGTGCGTGGAAAATCATGGCTAAAATGTTTCCACAGACATGTGCATGAGTAATATTAAACATGTAAACAGCACTTCTGAGTTTCATATGGCTACTCACTCGTGTAGAGTTTGAAGTGTTTGAATCTATATTAGTAGAGTGACTGATTTTATTACTGTTTATTTGCATTATTGTAGCACCTAGGAGCCCCATTCATGGACCAGGACCCCATTGTGTGAGGTGCTGTACAAACACAGAACAACTGTAATTTTCTGGACATTATAATCCAAGGGCTCTAAACTTTTACAGACCACTGTACCCCTTTCAGGAGTCTGATTGGTCTTGTGTACCCCCATGTTTCACCTCACTTAAAATCTATTTGCTTACAAAGTCAGACATAAAAATACAAAAGTATCACAGCACACTATTACTGAAAAATTGCTTACTTGCTCATTTTTACCCTATAATTATAAAATAAATCAATTGGAATATAAATACTGTATTTACATTTCAGTGTATAGTATATAGAACATTATAAACAAGTCATTGTACAAAATTATAGTTTGAACTGACTTCACTAATGCTTTTTATGGAGTAAAACTACACAAATATCTAGATGAGGTACTCCCTGGAAGACCTCTGCATACCCCCAGGGGTACATGTACCCCTGGTTGAGAACCACTGTTCTAATCAATGTTTTAAATCCAACATAATTTTTAAGCTTGAGAGGTACAAAATAGCATTCCATCAACTTCATTGCAGCTATTCATGTGAGTAAAGTTCAGCAAATGCTTAAGTGTTTGTAGAATTAGGGCCGAAATCAGTAATATATGGAGTTCTTAGCACTCATGTCACTTTAAAAATGCAAACATATTCTTTTCAGATTTCATTAATTTATTTTTTTAATTCCTCCAAATTGAAATCTTTTTATGTATCATGTGTCATATCAGAGCCAAATTTGATGGATGAGTTATAACATAAATCTTGGAAAATATGATTGTAAAGTAGCCACAGTGACAGATCTATTGCTATCTTGGAATTCATAACACTCCTGTTATATTTTAATGTAATATACATGTTTACATATGGTGCTTTCTTAGAGAACTCAAGTGCAAACATATACAATGGTGGATCCATGGACCCAGGCCTAAGGCTGTGTAGCAACTAAAGGAAAGAAAACAAATGATGGGTCTTTTCCCACTCAGCTGTCACTTTATGACAACAAGGACATCTTCCCCATGGTCTCCTTCCAGCCCCAGGCCTACATCTATGAACCCAATGCTATCCTTAAATTGCCATTGAACTTCTGCAGTAAAATTAACCAGAATTTTAGCATGTGAAAGAAACAAAAACAAAGCTGAGGTTAGAATGCAAAATATCTCTTCTTCCCCGGCATCTGTGAATTGACCATATCTGTTTTATTGCTGTTTTATTACCTACTGATATATTACTTACTCCCCACGTAACACTAGTAATGTACAGTATGCAGTGAACTGTTCAGAAGTACAGTATGTTCATTTGTCTGGGCTGTTAATTAGTTTAGGAATGCCAGGTATTTGCCCCTGCTTTCTCCATGTGGGTCCTCTGCTTTCGCTGCAGTCTAAATTGATGTCATCTAAATTTCTAGTAGAGTAAATGTTAGCAATTGAAGTCCACCTGTTACTTTGTTTCAGACTAGGTCATGCTACTTTGTAAACACAACTTAATGTTATATATATAGCCAAATTGTTTTAGTCAAATTATTTTAACCAATATGGTTTACCAACTCTTTGCACTGGCCTGACCTTTGGTGTTTTGCATGACAGCTATTATTAAAGATATGCAAATAATGGATATTTTTGTTTGCAGGCCAAAGTGAAAAAGTAAATAATAATAATATAATTAATACTAATAATATAATTTCAGGTCAAAGTTAGTTGTTGTTTTTTAACTTAAAAAAATAGAAATAAAGCTCCAAATGAATAATCACTTGAAAACATCAAAATATTTCATTTCAGTGATTTTTAAATTTTTTGTTGTTGTTTTGATGGAAATAGTTCAGCAAATTCAACACAAATTCACAAAACGTTTCTGTCAACCTGAATCTACATTTTTCTGGAAAACAAAAATAAATCTTACTCCCACCCTAGGTGCTATATGATACCCACCAATGTCTTAAGTCATTTGCATGTCAATAAAAAGCAAGTTCTGACCTCTTTGACAGTGCATTAAAAAATATCCTTATGTGTAGCCTAAACTCTTCCTTCCTTAGTGTTAGGCCAGTATTCCTTGTCATGCTTAAAATTAGGCATGTGTAAGTCTTTGCAGAATTGGTGCCTAGCAAAAATTGATGTTGCTCCATTGTAGTCAGTCAAACTACACTGATTTACTCCAGCTGAAGTTCTAACCCTTCATGTGTTTATTGGACCTGGTCAAACAATGGAAAAACATTTTTGATGATCATTTGTTGGGAACTTATTTCTAAATTCACAATAAATATTAATCCTAATGAATTATCCGACCATCTGAATTATCTTATAATAGAGAGCATGGTGCATTTAAAGTAGTATTATGCTAATAATTGATCTCTGTAAACAAACATCAAATCCCATCAGAAAACCATCTTCTTATCTGTCAAACAGTATGAGATCCTCTCCAGATTTGCCAGTGCACCTGTGCCATTATATCACTCAGCAATATTTAAACCAGACGCAGGCTTCTTTCTTTTCAAATTATTGTGCTTGACTTTGAGATATGCTCTCAATAGGAATCGTTTCTGTGTAATACATTTAGGGTTGAAATGTTATTCAATTCTTGTAATACAAAGATCCTCGAGTGGCTTGGGATATAAATGCTTAGTACTGTGTCTAGATCAGGGTGTCGAACTCATTCCGTAGAAAGGGCCAAATTCCATTCTGTCTTATATTTCAGCTACTTGAAGTTGGCCTGAGGCTAAGGATTTATCACTAACTTATTTCATAGTTTATGATCAGGTTTTCTTTTCAAAGGGTATTCGCGTAAGTGAATGGCTAGTAGACCTGCCAGGCAAAATGTGGGTAAATTCCTGATGTAGCTCTGCCAATCAACCTCACCTCTGTCTCTGTTATTCCAGTTATGGGTCTCTCCTAAGTTTTTAATGCTACTTAACCTATGGAATTTACTGCCACAAGGTATCATAGAGTCCAAGAGCTTAGCAGGATTCAAATAAAGGATTAGACATTTATACATGTATAATAAGGACATCCACATTTAAAACAGAGTAAAATATTTAAGGGATGTAAACTCTAATGCTTCAAGGCATAAACCACTACTAACTGCTTGGAGTTAGGAAGAAACTTTCCCTTGTCAGCAGATTATTTCATAATTGCAGGGATTCTTCACTTTCCCTAGAAGTATTTGTTACTAATCACTGTGATAGACAGAATGCCTGGCTAATGGGCAGATCACTGGTCTAATGTGATATGGCAATTCCTGTGCTCCTAAGAATCTTCTAATTGTAACAAACTGTATGGCAGTATTGTGATGGGAATGGGTGATAAGATCAGACCACCAAAGTCTCAAATTAAACAATGTGACATTTTCAGTATTCAAAGAATATTTCAAGACACCATCCAGAGTTATCAGATTACAACTTCTCACAGTCTCAACTATGACCATTTTGTTACCTCAGCACTGATTTACTAGGGAGCTGAAAATTGAAATGGGAAAGATCTTCAAATATGTATGTTTGTATGGACAAGCTACAAACTGGCAGCCAGCAACTCATTACTGCAGCCTAAGTGAACCCTGGTTCTAAGGCCTTATCCAAACCCCATAGAAATTAAAGCAAAGACTCTCATTGATATTGGTAGGCTTTAGATTAGACCCAAATTTCAGATACTGCTTCCAAAACTATACTCACATGAATTTTCCTCATGCACTTATTTTCTTTTGCAATAAGAGGTTGTTTTCTTTGTAGATTAGCTATATACAAAATGTCCCCGCTAGATTTGAATGTGCAAGTGCCCTTTTGTCAAAGCAGCTGTAGCTTCTGCCTACACAAATAGGTGCAAGAGCATATGTATGTTGAGCACGACATGCAGGTGAACGGAACACTGACATAGCAATAGATTTTAAGGATCAGGCTGTAAATATTAATTTAATAATGGGGAGGGACACTGCCCACTCACTTCCACATACCAGATATTAACTGAATCAAGTGGTGTTAAATGTCCTCATATAGTATAACCAATAAATCAGGCTCAACCCTTTTTAACCTAACTCTGAGGACTTTGCGCACCTCTGAATCCTCTTGCCTTCCCCCGCAAAGTGGAATGAGTTTTCTATGGGGTACCTCAGTTTTCATGACATATTGTGTCCCCTTTTCCTTGCAGGCAAAAAGGTCCACCAGCCATATCCCAGGTCTCATTTACCTCGGAGCTGGCCCTTTTAGTCTTTGTCTTCACTAGTGTGATGGGGTGTACCTACCCGACATTGGTTCAGTGGGGGTTAATCACACTGTGTGGGCTAAGGAGGCCACTCGCCCTCACCCCTGCTGGGCATGCTCCAGCTGGAACCAGTGAATAAAAGAGATTAGCTCAACTCAGTCTGGGCTAGCTACTGACGGGAGCCGACATATGTGGCAGAACCCTGCAGAGAGACTGCTGGAGCTCCAGGCAGCGGAAGCCAGCCGCGCCAAGGTTCCAACCAACCCCCAGTCGCCTGCCCACCAGTGCTGACAGAAGAGAGACAGCGAAAGACTGGAAACTACTAGCCCCTGAAGGCTGGGTAGGAAGTAGCCCAGGGGAACTAGATAATTGCTCTGGTTGTGGAACCTGGGATAGACTCAGCAAGTTTCAGGAGGATCGTTGCTGAGTCTGTGGAGGATACCCTGCTGCACAGAGGGCCCTGGGCTGGTACCCAGTGGAGTAGGGAGGGCCCAAGTCCCCCTACCCTGGCTGCAGCCCATCCTTGGGTGATGGCCTACCTCCCTCTATCCTCTGGGCCCTGCGAAGAAAGGTAGTCTTATTGACTTGGACCCCTAGGCCCACGGCCCCGCATGGGCTCAGGTCATTGGGCTGTGCTGTCCAGCACGGGCTCGGGACTATTGGACCATGCTGACCTAGGAGCGAGGGCTGCTGTGGTGATTTGGGAGATTAGGCTCCTTGGGCCACCCAACCTCTACTTAATTCCCCCACAACCTGATGCCCCATGATGTGCATTACTTATCCCACGACAACTGGTCACAAATTGCAATGGTCTTCCATATCTGTATGCTTTCTAGCATTAGAATTCCTGTTCTTACTCCTTTTAACTTAAACTGTGCCTCCACAATGCTGTGAAGAGGGCAAAAACCCTCCAGTCCCTGGCCAATTTGGCTCACCAGGAAAAGTTCCTTTCTGACCCTGTCATAAATATAAAGGGAAGGGTAACCACCTTTCTGTATACAGTGCTATAAAATCCTTCCTGGCCAGAGGCAAAATCCTTTCACCTGTAAAGGGTTAAGAAGCTAAGGTAACCTCTCTGGCACCTGACCCAAAATGACCAATGAGGGGACAAGATACTTTCAAATCTGGAGGGTGCGGGGAAAGGCTTTCCCTTTTGTCTGTCCGATACCTTTGCTAGGAACAGATCAAAGATGCAAGCCCTTCAACTCCTGTAAAGTTAGTAAGTAATCTAGCTAGAAAATGTGTTAGGTTTTTCTTTGTTTTGGCTTCTAAATTCACTGGGCTGGAGAGGATGTGTATTTCTGTTTTTGTGTCTTTTGGTAACTTAAGGTTTTGCCTAGAGGGATTCTCTATGTTTTGAATCTGATTACCCTGTAAAGAATTTACCATCCTGATTTTACAGAGGTGATTCTTTTACCTTTTCTTTAAATAAAATTATTCTTGTAAGAACCTGATTGATTTTTCACTGTTCTTAAGATCCAAGGGTTTGGGTCTGTGTTCACCTGAACCAACTGGTGAGGATATTATTATCAAGCCTTCCCCAGGAAAGGGGGTGTAGGGATTGGGGGGATATTTTGGGGAAATAGGAACTCCAAGTGGTCCTTTCCCTGTTCTTTGTCTAAAACACTTGGTGGTAGCAGTGTTTTACCTAATCCAAGGGCAAAGACTTTGTGCCTTGGGGAAGTTTTTAACCTAAGCTGGTACAAATAAGCGTAGGGGGTCTTTCATGTGTGTCCCCACATCTGTACCCTAGAGTTCAGAGTGGGGAAGGAACCTTGACAGATCCCAAAGCAGGTGATAAGTCAGATCCTCAGCATTCTGGAAATGCATCTCAATATACCTCAACCAGAGGGAGGGAGAGCGGAGCAGCAATAGCAGGAAGATGGCCTCTGGGTATGCAGAGGTGGTTTAAATAGAAGGAAGTCCTACGAGAGCCAATTGGTTCCCCATACCTCTGGTCAGGCAAGGGGAGGCAGAGAAATGCCTCCCCCTCCAAGAGGCACACTGCCATGTAAAGTTTGCAGGACAAGGAGGGCCTAGGTTCCAGCATATCTGACCACAAGCACTATCCCTCCAGGAGTTAGTGAGCTCCATGCCACTCCAACAACCAACCTCTCTGTCCACCCAAGAGACATGTGATGGAGCATTTGCAGTTTTGAATGTTGGTTTGTGTGAGAAGCACAGCTGACTCCCAACCTGCTCACTAGTCAACCCATCAAACTCCATTGAGACCAATGAGCCTCCTCCAAATGGTTGTGCTTCCTGATGGGGCAGAGAGTCTATGGCCTGCTACTTGAGCCTTGCAGCAGCAGCAACAGCACAGTAGTTGCTCAATGTGTACCATACCTGCAGCTGCACTTGCCCTGCTCCAGCCTTCACTCCTGCCTCTCTCCCCCCCCACCAGTCTAGTCCCTTCCTCCCTGCCTGGCAATTATGACTCTGGTTCTGACCTTTGGTTTGGCTTCTCAACCCTGACTCCAGCTTCACCATCTTCCTGGTACATGAGTACTGGATATATGCTTTCCGCTATTCTGAACTGCCACCGCAACCACCAGACAAGGTTCTGCTCCATTCACTAGGTAAGCTGTCCATGCTCCAGAAGCTTAAAGTTTGAAAATCTGGCACTTGTTGACCCTCTTGATTTTCCCTGTATATGCCATCTGGTTAGTTCTAATGCTATTTAAGTGAAGAATTTAGAAAAGAAAGGCATCTCCTCAAAAGAAAATGATGATGTATTATTCAGAGTTAAAAATCCATAAGGGTTAAAAATGAGTGGCTATTTTGCTTTAGACTGTACTGTCTTGAAGCCATTTTGATGTGAAATGAGGACAATAGCATAGACAACAGGACTTAATAAAGCAATTAGCTTTGTTAGTGGATATATATATATCTGTGTAAAATATATAATCAAATTAATACTAATTGAAAGAAATTGGGTGATTTTCTTTTAAAACAATTCAGACATTTATTTCATTTTTTTTTGCAGTATAATCACGAGGGAAAAAGTAACAAGCATGTTTATTTAGTAAATCCAAATTTAAGTACGTATATCTCTAAAATATGAGTTTACTTGTTTTGTGAGAAATTTCCTTACTGGGAATCTTTCCAAAAACCCTTGAATGTAGCTTGATGGAATTTTCTCAACCGCTGTATTTGTTCCTTCTCCACACCTCTTCCCTAGTGCATAGAAGCACATCTGTCTATTTTCTGCCTTATCAAGCAAACATCTACATCTGTGAGGAAAACTCCACTTCCTTAGCTAAAAACCTGTATCTGATTGTGGCAATAAAGCTCTACTTCCTCAGTTCAAAACGTACATCAGACAAAACCAATTACTTCAAATGACTCATAGCAACAGGCAAAGCAATAGTCATCTTTTTCAAAGTCTTTGAACTTCTACCGCTTCAAAGGTGTACTAAAACATGGTTATGAGGCGATTGTCTAAAATTGCCAAATTACCAGTTTCCAAGCTTTGACATTTGTTATTTTGAGCAACTAGACAAAGGCAAGCAACTAGCTCACCCACTGAGAGGAAAAGAGCAAAACAAAAAGATATTTCCTAGGTGAGGAGAGTTCTTAATATGATGCATTCTTGAACAAGAAACAGAAAAATACTTGTGCTTTAGTGAATCTAGTGATGTGATTAGGTTATCAAACCATATACAACAATACAAAATGCAAACAATATGACCCAGGGCTACTGAATGACTTTAACGGTCCTTTAATCACGACTTGGGGTCATAGCATTATTAATGGGATACAAAGTTTTTCACCTTTAGGTCAGCAGTCTGAATCTGGCTCAGGTTGGCTGAGACTGAACATTGTTACCATCTGGTAGTAATTGGACAGGTTATGTGAAGTGAAATGAGCTTCTGGGCTCAACCCAGCTCTTTTAGAGGATAGGTGACCACAGAAACTGTAACCAGGTTTTGCACTAATCGGCACCCTTATTGGGTCAGAATAACGACTAATGGTTATGTGGACATAGGCCTGAACCAGCAAAGCACTTACGCACATGCGTTACTTTAGGTACATGAGTCCCATTGACTTCAATGGGGCTATGCATGTATTTAAAGTTACATGTGTGCTTTGCTGGACTGGGGCCTTAGCTATGCAACATCCCTGGGCTTAACAGCACCCTGCCCAGACTCAGTGCCTGGGAAGCTGAACCCAAAAAGGTACAGATCCTAATAGCAATGGTCCACTCTGAACAATCAATTTGGAGAAACATGCCTTATCATAGCTAGTCTATGGACGGGCTGATTCAGTCTCCAGGGTTGTCAATCTAGCACCTTTCGTAAGACTATATTCAGTTGAAAACTCAGTAAATAGCTATTGCATATTGGCACAAAGACTTATAGGTTGTCTTTATGCAATTGCAGTTTTAGCATTACCAGTAATCTTTCAACACAAACCAACCAGTTAAATAAATGACTCCTTCGCTAAATGTTACTGCTTGCTTTCTTTTCTTATTTAAGCCTTCAGTCTTATTTAGATACTGGGCCAAACTAATGTCAGTAGAGTTGCACCTGCTTACACCACGGCTGAACTTGGAATCAACACATCAGATTTCTGCTTGACTTTACTAGGCCATAGAAGCTTTATCTACCATGGTCTGTGGATGCCTTTGATCGAGACCGATAAGGGGAGGGAAGAGGCTCCATCCTCACACCTTGTTCCATTTGATTTATGTATGGCAGAAAATAGTCCAATGTAGCCTCTGATCTTCTTTTGGGGGGATGATTGGGAAGTTAATGTTAAACCCTTTCACGAGGAACAGCTGGTGCAATCTTTGCCACAGAGTATGCTCTTAAACAGTTCACACACAAATGTCTACAGTCATATCACCTCAGGGTCTAATCTTATCAGATCATCATACATGCTGAGCATAGTTGAGCCTGTCAGTATTTGGATAGCATGGGTGATTCAGGATGCACCACTCTTTCCTCTGAGTCCATTTTGAACCAATGCTACAGAATAGTGGGATGGGCACATTTATTTCCAGACAAGGTGTAAAACCATAGCCCTGGGCAGAGCTGTATGAATCATTCTGATGAATTGTTAATTCAGTTTTCTGTCCATGAGCAGAGTGTGACCTTCTCATATTTATTCATTATTTGAAATATTTTTCAAGTAATTCTCCAGCTGGGGATTGTTCACAAGCAGTTTGTTGTGAGAATTCAATACCTGAAATGCAAGGTGGCTTGGTTAAATTGCACTGGACACAGAGGTCACATGATACATTTTTGTTTCCCGTCTGGAGTACTTCTTTCAAATCAATTTTCTGGTATAAATACTCATGTTTATTAATTCAACATTTACTTTCCCTGAATGTTTGCTGGTACCTGCTTAAAATCCATTATTTCCGTGCAGATCCTTGCCAGTAAGTTACTTAATATGAATATTCACAAGTTCAAAAAGACAGACCTAGTCAAAGCAAATTCACTTTCAAATTCTAGTGAATGTTCACAGTAAATATCTTCCCAGGTTTAGTAATGGCTGCTGCTTTAACTAGTTAGAAACCCCAGAAGAAATTTGTATGAACATGGTTTCTTTGAATGGGCCCAGCTTACCAAGTGATCCATTTTGCCCTTTATGGCTGCCCAGGCCTCACTCCCAGGCTTTCCTGCATGGGGCTTTCTCTACCTGGCAGGCCACTCCCAGGCCCTACCTGCCTGAAGCCTTTGTTTTTTGTCTCTTGCTTCCAAACCCCCTGGTATCAGGGTCTTCTTTTAAGAGGCTTTTTTTACTTCCTGCAGTTTCTTGAGCTTTCCCCCTTCACTTCAGCTACCTGCTGCCCTTTGTAAGAAATGGTCTGACCCAACCTAGGTGTCCCTCTTTAGTAATCAGGCTTGGCTAGCCTCAGGACCTCTAGCCTTAAGGGGGAAGTCCCCTAACACAATTTACATAGGCACTTTTGAAAATCCCACTAGGTGCCAAAGTGTCTGTCATTGATTTCAGTCTGCATCCTTAGGCACCTAAATACCTTTACATAAATGGTCCATTGGCACAACATTAACACTCTCTTCCAGTCTTGTGGAATTTTCTGGTTTTCCAAGATTTATTAAAAACAAATATCAGGCCAGAGATCTTCTCAACCAACTTTTTAAGGACTCTTAGATGCAAGTTATCTGAGCCTGCTGATTAAGAAATCGTCATCCTCATGTGATATCACTACATCATCCTGATTCTTTCCAAATACTGAACAAAAATATTTCTTGAACACTTCTGTCTTTTCTGAATCATTTTTAACATTTTTACCACCTCCATCTAGTAATGGGTCTATACCATTGCTAGGATATACTTTTAAAACTATTTCCTATTGTCCTTAGCCCTAGAATCATAGAATCATAGAATATCAGGGTTGGACGGGACCTCAGGAGGTCATCTAGTCCAACCCCCTGCTCAAAAGCAGGACCAATCCCCAATTAAATCATCCCAGCCAGGGCTTTGTCAAGCCTGACCTTAAAAACTTCTAAGGAAGGAGATTCCACCACCTCCTTAGGCAACGCATTCCAGTGTTTCACCAGCCTCCGAGTGAAAAAGTTTTTCCTAATATCCAACCTAAACCTCCCCCACTGCAACTTGAGACCATTACTCCTTGTTCTGTCATCTTCTACCACTGAGAATAGTCTAGAACCATCCTCTCTGGAACCACCTCGCAGGTAGTTGAAAGCAGCTATCAAATCCCCCCTCATTCTTCTCTTCTGCAGACTAAACAATCCCAGTTTCCTCAGCCTCTCCTCATAAGTCATGTGTTCCAGACCCCTAATAATTTTTGTTGCCCTTCGCTGGACTCTCTCCAATTTATCCACATCCTTCTTGTAGTGTGGGGCCCAAAACTGGACACAGTACTCCAGATGAGGCCTCACCAATGTCGAATAGAGGGGGACGATCACGTCCCTCGATCTGCTCGCTATGCCCCTACTTATACATCCCAAAATACCATTGGCCTTCTTGGCAACAAGGGCACACTGCTGACTCATATCCAGCTTCTCATCCACTGTCAGCCCTAGGTCCTTTTCCGCAGAGCTACTGCCTAGCCATTCGGTCCCTAGTTTGTAGCTGTGCATTGGGTTCTTCCGTCCTAAGTGCAGGACCCTGCACTTATCCTTATTGAACCTCATCAGATTTCTTTTGGCCCAATCCTCCAATTTGTCTAGGTCCCTCTGTATCCTATCCCTGCCCTCCAGCATATCCACTATCCACTCCTCCCAGTTTAGTATCATCCGCAAATTTGCTGAGAGTGCAATCCACACCATCCTCCAGATCATTTATGAAGATATTGAACAAAACCAACCCCAGGACTGACCCCTGGGGCACTCCACTTGACACCGGCTGCCAACTAGACATGGAGCCATTGATCACTACCCGTTGAGCCCGACAATCTAGCCAACTTTCTACCCACCTTATAATGCATTCATCCAGCCCGTACTTCTTTAACTTGCTGACAAGAATACTGTGGGAGACCGTGTCAAAAGTTTTGCTGAAGTCAAGAAACAATACATCCACTGCTTTCCCTTCATCCATAGAACCAGTAATCTCATCATAGAAGGCGATTAGATTAGTCAGGCATGACTTTCCCTCGGTGAATCCATGCTGACTGTTCCTGATCACTTTCCTCTCATGTAAGTGCTTCAGGGTTGATTCTTTGAGGACCTGCTCCATGATTTTTCCGGGGACTGAAGTGAGGCTGACTGGCCTGTAGTTCCCAGGTTCCTTCTTCTTCCCTTTTTTAAAGATTGGCACTATATTAGCCTTTTTCCAGTCATCCGGGACTTCCCCCATTCGCCACAAGTTTTCAAAGATAATGGCCAATGGCTCTGCAATCACTGCCGCCAGTTCCTTTAGCACTCTCAGATGCAACTCGTCTGGCCCCATGGACCTGTGCATGTCCAGCTTTTCTAAATAGGCCCTAACCACTTCTTTCTCCCTGCCAAATATGGATTTTTCCCTGATTTCTTTGGCTTCCTTTATCAATTTTCTACACTCCATAAGTTCTAATTTATATTGATTGTGATCAATTTCCACTTTTGTTTTCAATTGCAGTACACTATTTTTTTTATTTCTAGTTGCTGCCTTCACTTTGCCACTGACTGAGAATGGGCTTTTAGCCAAAGCTGTCCTTTTTCTTGATTGTAGAATCATGGCATTTTGGTTATCTAATAAACTTCTTAAAGTACACAGTTTTGAGTAATTTGTCTGTTTCTGAGTACCAAGTGTATATAGTATTGGTTGGGTCTGTCCTCTGTTCACTCAAATTGAATTGTGATCAAGACATGATCAGTGGTCCCTAGGCATAATATCTTTTGTGTTAGACAATTATAAGTTTTAGAAACTGAAAGATGTTTTACTACTGGCTTCATGAGACCACCAAATATGTCTCCTAATTTAAAATCTCCCCATAACAACACAATTTTTCTTTTCACATATTATAGACATGTTCTTAAGGCATGTCTTTTCCTGTTCTCTGGTTTGATATGTTGGTCTGTAACAGACCCTCACTAGTATCTCTACTCAGGCACCGTTAATTACCACTTTGATCTGTATATATTCAAGGTCCTGTGATTCTGAGTTATCAGTAACTCTAAAATAAATATTGCTGTCTTTAATGTAGAGTGAAATCCCTCTCCTCTTTTAGACAATGTATCCTTCCTAAACTGGTTATAATCAGTGATTTTTTTTTTAACTATCATCTCACCAGGTTTTAGCAATGCCAATTGTATCACGTTTCTTCTCATCAGTGAGAATTTCAGATTCATCTTGCTTGTTAATTCTTCCAAACATAGGTACATAAGCAGCTGGACATTTTCTTTTCTTCATATTTTCTGTCACATGAGTTGTTTGTTCATGACACACAGAATTTAAGTATGTACTGCATTTGCCTCCTCAGCATCCTCCCTTCATGTTGTTAATTTAATACCTTCTTGGCTTCTCCAAGATTAGCTCTGCCTATTTGTGAGATGCAGGTCATCCCTTTTGTATAGCTCCTTTCCCACTGGCCAGTGGCCTAAACTTCCACAAAACCAAAACCTTCAGCTTCACGTCAGTTGCATAGTCAATGCTTCACCTCCAGTATCTTTTGCCTTCTCTCACTCAGAACTGGAAGGATCTCCAGGAAGTTCACTTGACATTCCCTTTTTTTCAGCTCCCTTCTAAGATACCTGAAGTCTTCTACAATTTGTGAAGTTCCATAGGCATTTGTTTTAACAGGAGATATCTCCAGAGGAGACTTACCAGACAACTTTATAATCCCATCCAATCTCGTAGTTCCACCTCTTATTTTCACTTCAGAGAGACAGCACATCATCCTGTCCTTGTGTCCCTTGCTGAATTCTCTGTGAAGATTGCTTGCCTTATAAAGATGAACATCTCTTGGTAGCTTCTTGCTTCATCCTGGTATTAAAAAGTTGTTTGGTCCCTCAGATTGATTGAAATTAATGTCAGAGTTTGCTTTGGAATTATTTTGAAAGATGTTATGCATAATATATAATTATATAACACAACTGTGCACTGTCTCATTACAACTCTCACTGAAGGGACGGTACCTGAATATTAAGATTACACAAATGCTAGGCAACAAGTAATCTTTAAAGAGCTAGAGCTTCAGCTGGTAGAAATGTGTAACCCTATGTAAGTGAATAGAGCCGTGCTGATTTGCACCGGTTGAGGACTGGCCCATGTTGTTACATTCTTTTCTGGATAAGGAAAAAGGGCTTCTCATCTTTCCATGTACAATCATACAGATAGATCAATGGTTCTCCACCAGTGGATTATAAACCTGTGGAAGTGGGGTGGGGGGTGTCATGAAAGGAAATTGAAGTGTGTCAAAGTGTTAAAAAGTTATGACAATTTAAAGCAAAGAAAACTCATTCTTCCATTCTGACATATCATTACTATCCAAGACTAAGTATTCTGTCAACTTCTTGAAGCCCTCCCCCGCCCCTAAATTATTTTACCATCTTTTATAGTAAATATAAGCCAGGTGTGATCTTTTTACTTTGAATAAGGGTTTGCCAACCTGAAAAGGTTGAAAAACACTCACATAGAAAAGAAATTGTCCATGATGCTTGCATTCCCCTCATCCCAAGACAATGAATGCATAGAACCTGATACAACTGGAGTTCAGGCAAACACTGGTAAGAACTAAATGTATACACCTTAAAGGCTCAGAAGCAGCCAGGATACTTTCAGTCAGTCACTGAACATCTCAGTCTGTTTTCTCTGAGCATGCCCATTGGAGTAACCCATCTCACCATTAGTATGATACACCATCTGCTGCATATTATTAATTTTGGAGGGTGGAATTATTGATTCATGATGGCTAAGTGGTATGGTTTAAGTTTGGAGTGGTTTTAGGAATCACAATTAAATTTTGCAACAATGGGATTGTGTTAACTCAGCAAAGTCCTTTAGAAACTTTGAGACAGCAAGTTGTAAGCAAAATGAAGTTTGATAAGGAGAGAGTCCTCTTGTTATCAGTTTATCTAAAACCATATTTATGGCACTACTATTAAATCAAGAATAACAGTAAAATGAAATTAACATTACATTGTTAAAGGTTATCCATTTTCAAATGTCAACTAAAAATTAAAGGGAGAACTTAACACTTCTAAGTTAAAAACGATGTAAAATTACACAAACAATTCATGGCCTTTTCCACCATCTTGCTCTAACATTAAAACATGCAATACATCGTTTTCAAGTGGAGAGATTTAATCTATGTGCAAAAAGGAACTTAGATGCACGTTCTTTCCTTTTTTCCCTCAGAGGCCTCTCTTTTATTTTCTTTCCAGGTATTGATTGTGAAAGTGATATCACACGAGAAGGTGCATTGATATGGTGCTGAGTAACAGAAAACTGCAAACAATCCTTACAGTATAATCAAAGCTTCTGTCCAAGCCCCACACTCTGATGAAATCCAATCAATAGGGACGATTAAATGACACATACAGAGCCATCAATATTAAATACAGTCCATTTCCTGTACAAGAGCAATGCAATATAAAGTGGACAAGATACAACTTGAAGAGGCAGGTTATATATAGTGTTTGTACAGTATTTAAGCAAGGATGAACATTTGGGGCTTCCACCATTTGCATGTTAATCAAAAAGACCAAATAAGTATTTGTAAAACATATTGTGGTGTGAGGGGGGGTTACTTAAAAGAACAATCTCTTGCTACACTTTTTGGAGAGGGTTAGGTGAAAGGGTACATCTATGTTGCAGATATATATGCTACATCTTGTGGTTTTCAGAAGTCATCCTACAGTTGCTTCCTTCAGAACTTCCACTGATGTCAGTGTAGAGTAGCGGTTCTCAAACTTCAGCAATCCGAGGACCCCGCTCAGCCCCAGGTCTCACCCCCATTCCATTCCTTCCCCCAAGGCCTCATCCCATCCCACCTCTTCCCATCCCTCACTCACTCCATCCCCCCTCCCTCTGTCACTCACTCTCCCCCACCCTCACTCACTTTCACTAGGCTGGGGCAGGGGGTTGGGGTGCTGGAGAGGGGAGCAGGGTGCAGGCTCTGGGAGGGAGTGCGGAGTGCGGGATCTGGGAGGGAGTTTGGGTGCAGGAGGGGGTTCAGGGTGTGGGCTCTTGGAGGGAGTTTGGGTGTGGAGTGTGGGCTCTGGGCTGGGGCAGGGGGTTGGGGTGCGGGAGGGGTGTGGGATGTAGGTTCCGACCAGGTTGCGCTTACCTCAGGTGGCTCCCAAAAGTGACTGGCACATCTACCTGGCAACTGCTCCTAGGTGGAGGGGCCAGGTGGTCTCCACACGCTGTCCCTGCCCACAGGCACCACCTCCGCAGCTCCCATTGGTCTCAGTTCCCAGCCAGTAGGAGCTGCAGAGTCGACATTTAGGGCGGGGGCAGTGTGCGGAGACCCCTTGCATCCCTCCCCCCAGGATCCACAGGGATGTGCCAGATGCTTCTGGGAGTGGCACGGAGCCAGGGCAGGTAGGGAACCTGCCTTACCCCACTGCACCGCCTGACTTTTAGTGCCTAAAATCTCCCAGTTTGGCTTCAGTAGTCTCTGGGAGACAGAGATGTTCCCCGGCATGCAAGTGCTGGGAGGGAGTGGGAGAAGTTAGTCAGCAGGGCCCGTGGACCCCAGGAAGTACTCTCAGGGAACCCCAAGCATCCGCGGATCCCAGTTTGAGAAATGCTGGTATAAAGTATTCAGTAGTATTACTGGAACATAGGAATAGCCTTTGCAAATCAAAACAATGACACATCTCATTATTATATTATTTGTATTACCATCGCTCCTAGAAGCCCCAGTCATGGTCCAGGACCTCATTGTGCTAAGCGCTGTACAAACTCCAGTATTTTTTCTCCAGCAGTGGGCAGAACCACTTCAGAAGAAGGCATTGGCCCTGCATAATGGACAATTATACAATAACATGCCTGTGGGTGAGGGTTTTTTTTCCTACCCAGACACTTAGACATTTCTGGTGTCCTGAATCATGACTTATATCTTTATCATTTTTATCCTAAATAATATAGTTGGGAATATTTCCATTGTCCATACAATTAATTCTTATTATTCATTAAATTAGTGGTGCCAGATTGTGCCAGATGCCTCTCAATAAAGCTAAAAGATCAGATCCCTACCCTGAAAAGCTTTCAGGGTAATTTCAGATATGACACAAAAAGTAGGAGAGGAAGGACAGGGGACACATCAATAAGATTATGCAATTACTTACTGATGGCTAGTACACAGTATAAGAACTGGTAGAAGACTTCATCAGCAAGTATAAGTATCTCAGAAGAAGTGGGTCTTCAGAGGGGGTTTACATGAGTAGAAGATAACTATTTTGCAGATCGGATCAAGAAAGTTTTTTCATGTAGTTTAGAATACAATATATTGTTACATAATACACTGTCCTGTAATGCATACAACATGAAAACAGATGTAATACAAGTGTGACCCATAGGAGTTCCAGTAAAAGTGGTTTAATACTACCTACTGGTACCACTCACCTGACCTAGGTCAAGGTAGCAAAAGTTTGTCTTGTATCTATAGTGGCCAATATCCACTGACTCCAGTTCAGTTACCCTCCTTTGAATACAGTAGCCAGTAAGGTTGCATTCATCTTGATCTCATTTCTCATATCAGATGCACAGATGAGAAATATCTCATGCAGACAGGAGCAAAGAGGAGATCCACTACAGTGTGCGATCATAAAGGATAGCAATGAGTTAAAAATGTTGATCTCTGTCAAGGTAAGAGATGCAGGAGTATTAAAGATTGAGATGAGAGCAAATGGAATTTCAGAATATTGATTGGTAGTTACTTCTTATTTCTTTCTCTTCTTTAAAATAATTCTTTTAAAACTCTTCTTGAAATCAGTGAGTGAAATCTTGGCCCCACTGAAGTCAAAGGCAAAATTCCCTCTAACTTCAGTGGCATCAGGATTTCTCCAAATGGGACTACTAATATGCTTAAAATTAAACACCTGCATATGTGCTTTGCTGGATCAAGCCCTGAGCGCTCAGCACCTTGCAGGACTGAGTCCCTGGTTCTAAATTTTATTTTTGGGATATTTTATAAGCTCTGATAAAAGTTTCATAGCAAAGATCAGCCTGGCAAATGCTTTGCTTTTCATCCATGAAGACAGTTCATGCTCTCTGCCAGGGCACTTTCATAAATATTTGCCCTTGGGACAGTAGATCACTTGCCAATGAAAAGATACTTTTCACTCAGAAAAATTGAAAAATTACAACAAAGTGATTGGGTAATTCTTAAAAGGGTGTCAAACGTACTGAAGTTTGATGTATTCCAATTAGTTTGGTAGGTTTTCAAGGTACAGAGAAATATCACTTCTTGCAAAGTTTTTATATAGCTAAAGCATTGTGAATCTGTTCCATTGAAGGGGGATACAACTGATAGACAACACCCCCCCCCCCAGCATTCTCTTGAGAATAAGATTGAATCAGATGTGCATATTGTGGGCTAGTACTAAACATTGGGTCACAAAACACGAACGCTTCTTGCCTGGTTTGATCTGGCATTATTTATACTCACAGTAGATGTCTGCAATAAGCCACTTTATGGACAAGAGAAAGAGGCTCAAGTGCAGTACTGGTTGTCAATAGGATTATGAAGTTTATTTTGATTGATCAATAATTAACTGCACCCTTGTGAGATTACAGGCTTGACTAACAGTGGAATTTACTGAACATCCCAAGCTGCCAGGAAGTAGAGTGAAGAAGAAAGCTATAGCAACTCGAACATCTGGCCCCTGTATGCTGACAGAGCTGATAACCAAGATCTCATTCTTTCCTTCACTATCTAAAGTGCAAACAACATAAAGTAGGGATTGGATTGATATGGAATGCTACATAAAATGTTTGCTTATAATTATTTCTAGCACCCTTTTGAAGCTTAGGGATAAAACATTTCTAATTATTCATCAGGCCCTTGGAACTCCTAGGCCTCCGTAATAGGGATTTAGCAGAACAACAAATAACATACAGGGATCCAGATGAAAGGCGCAAATTTGAAGGGATTATTACCATAAAAAAGCAAATGACTATTTGACGGAGTTACAACAATTCAGAGAGTCAGACAGGGATAGAGAAATAATGCTAATTGATAAATACATCGCAGCTTAAGCATTAATTTGAGCTATAGCATGGTAGTAAAATGAGTAATACCTGTAATTTTCTTTTTACCAATCGTTATGCTTTTAGCTTTTGAAACAAATATGTACTCAGAAATCTCAAATGTACCTTTCCCTACCAATCTCTCAAATGGCTGTCCTTATTGCATTCGGCAATTCTTTCAAAGGTAGGATCACAATTTGCCTATTGCCATGGCCATCTTGATGTCAGTTGAAGCTTCCTGCCAACCTCAGAACAGGGGCCAGCACATTGTCCATAAGATTATGATAGCTAAGCACATATTAAACCTCTCTGCTGTTGGAAATTAGGATTTTGCCTACAGGCCCAGTCCTGTGCTCAGTGAAGTGAACGGCAAAACTCTCATTGACTTCAGTCTGAGAAGGAGTGAGCTCTAACTGCATTAATTTTTATTAACTGTATTAATTGTTTTATTAAAAGTACAGAAGGGGAAAACTAGGTTCATACAGTATTTGGGAAGTGGTAATTTGAGATATTTAATACACTAATTTAGGGCCTGATCCTACAATTCTTACTCAGACAAAACACCCATTGAAGTCAATGGGAGTTTATACTAAATAAGGACTGCAGGATTTGGGCCCATTAGAGGATGGGAAAATAGTGAAGAAGGATCTAAAGTACATTACACAAGCAATCTCCCAACTCTGGTGATACAATTCTGTTACAGACAGCAGTTGCATTATCTGTAGATCACTCCTATTGCACCACTAATTTGCAATAAAAAATAGCATTTGACAGTCCAGCTTTAGAAGGCACGGTGCCTAGAGGAGGGGGGAAAGGAATCAGAGTTTCTATATATGCATACTGTATGCCTCCCAGAAATACAAGATTCAGCTGCTACACTGCAGGCTGTGCTCTGTTATATCATACTACATATATACTATTAAGGGCAAAGATCTGCAAAATGAATGATTGGTAACTATTTCAAAATCAGTATTTAAAAGAAAGATGTTCTTTAACAGCTCCATACAGTCAATCAGAGTATTTTCTTTTTCCTCCTTAATGAAAATAAAACTATTAATATTATAAATTGTAGACTACATAAATTATATTTTTTTTTAAAAAAAAGAGACTGTGTACATAGTGTAGCAGGGGTGTATCTTCTGCTAAAGCCAATTAGAGTAAATCACATTTTATACATATGCGTTACCATTTTCTCTGAACTATGATTCCCTGGAGTATTATGCACCAGAGACATCCAAAATCCAGTTTAGATGGGGCACAAAGACACAGCTTGGGATTTACCTGTGCCTTGTCTCACAGGTGACAGCATTAAAGAACAAAATCTACACTTATGTCCGATAAGCACAGGATTCTGTCTCTTAATTCACTTAGAAAGAAAGGATAATTACCTGAACTAAATTTCTGCGCCCTTCTGAAATGGACTCAAGGGACAATCCTGCAGATTAATACCCTAAGCATATAAGATTCAAAAAGAGAGAAAAATATGCATGTATGAAATAGGATGTATTTTCACAGCCTGATGTATTTTCACATCAAAACTGTATCCTGACCTTGGAGTATGCAATGTCAGGAAATGGTTTCATTGTGCTCTTCAAATGTCAGAGGATTCAAATTCTGAAAATCAAACATTAATATCAGAGGTTGCTGACTTTTATAGAGCTATGGCAGAGATTTCAGTTTTCTTTTAATTGAATGTTTCAGACAAAACACCGGTGTAGATCTGCATTGCCCATTGAACTAAACGGAGCCACATCAGTTTATACCAGCTAGGGTTCTCCTCTGTGTTAGCAATATTTTAATTGTTCCTTTGTTCCTGTTTTAGAAATATTAAGAGAATGTTTTATTGTGATTTACTGTGTAATTTGATGCTGCCACTGTTCTAGCAATGGGCATTTTTTTAATGCTAAGCAAATCTGTGGTGTTACTTTAAAAATGAAATGAACCTTGTGTTCATAGTGACAGTCAATAACACTGGAGCGTAATAATCAATTGCTATTTGTAGCAGCAGGACTAGCAGTGGGGGCAGATCAGTGCAAATTACTGTCACTGTTTGCTGTCGTGTAGTGCAGCCAGCCTGTAAAACGTAAGACAAATGATACTATATTCAATGGAACTAGACAGTAGTTAGTCATACCTGTACAATGGCAGAGCGGTTTGTGCTGGCTTTAGATACAACAGGAAAGTGATTATAAATCTACAGAACTGATAGGGAAGGAAAATAAATTAATCCAACAATAAGTTGTTCTACTAAGTTTTAAAGTTAAATGCTTATACTTTTGCTATGGGCTAGAGACTGAAGGATTATAAGTATCTAGGGATCTACAAAAGGGTTAGATAGCTTTTTAGTGAATACCACTGAAGTCTCTGTTGTAGTTTAAACTGATGGCTTGTAAAGATGCATCTAAACCATGGGGGGCTGCAGTTCAAAACACCTGTTATGATCAATAATAATGCCAAAATGGACTATAATTGCTTATTTTTTCCATAGAAATAGAAGTGTTTGTTACTGCTATAGATCACAGCAATGTAATTTTTTTGTCTGTTTCATTTGAGAAAAAAGATCGTGCCTCTGATCTCAGTGGGGGAGAGAGCTGTTATCTCAGAATTGTGGTCTGGAACCAGCAGGTCAAACAGGTAATTTTAAAGATGGTGCTTTTCAATTCTTTGTGTTTCAGCACCTTCATTGCTATGAATTAAGTAATTTATTTGGAACCCCTGTGACTACAGACAGATCCAAATAGTGTGTATTGGACAGAGAGCAAATACATTAGCCTTGGACCAAACTACATCATTTTGAAAACAAAGACTTGCAATAGGAATTAATTTACTCCGATGAAATAACATTTGAATAGATGGTTTGGAAGAATTCTTAATGCTTGTGAAAGGTGCCAGACAGGCTGCAAAGTGAAATCTTCTCTTTAACCTTAGAAATCTAGTGCATAGGGAGAAGAAGAGAGAGCTTTCCTATCCACCATGACAATATGCCTCAACCTGGAGAAACATGTCCACACATAAAAGTCCAGTTAAGTCTTCATGCCCATTCCAAAGTTGGATTCACTTCTGGATCTGTTGGACAAGCATGACAATTTATTGCCCCCTTTAATAGTAGCTTTTGTGATGTTCATACTTGCCAACTAGGTACTGGACTGAGACCAAGGACTTATTTCACACAGGCCACTGTATACTTGTTAAGAATGAGCTGTCACTATTGATCTGGACTAGAATGGAACCATTGACCTAGAGGTGAAAGCCTCTGAATTTCATTTCCAGTCCTCTGAGCCATGTAATCCTCAGAAATAACACTGACAGCAATAAAAAACAAACAAACAAAACATTAAGCTATACAGAAAGTGAACTTGCCTGATAAGCAGAGTGGCATGCTCACCAGAGCTATGCAAATCCTTTCCCTGTAAACTCCAATACTCCAAAAAGTAGCCTAGTCTGGAGTTCAAGCGTCATCTGTGAATACAGAGTGTTTCATTAATTAGAAATGTTCTAATGCCGGTGAAACATGGTTCAAAGTTGACATGACTTTTTTTTTTTTGCAACATCTGAACAAATCTGAGTGTGTGTGATATGATGCATTTTGAGTTGGCCGTTTGGTGGAAGTCACATGTTTGAAGTTATATGCCATTTCTTTGACTTGATTGGTCGAGCATAGCACATGGGCTCAGGATAATCAGGGAAACTATTCTCACTCACCCTCTCTCATGAAGAATCTACATTTAGTGCACACTCTGCCTCTGTATGAGCTGTTACAAAAATCATACAAAGTCTCAGTATCTCTTCTCTCCCCTCGCCTATTCTCTGTGCCTTTCAAAGATGCTGGCAGTCTGTGTCATTGTACTTTTTCAGATCCTATATTCCTCCCATTCAGTGCAAACAGCATTACTTAATAATGAGGGGTATTTCTCCTCACCTCAAATCAGAGTAGTTTTACACAGGAAATCAAAGACTTGTTGTCCCCATGTCTATTTCTGGCTGGGGGGGCAGATGGTTTTTTCCGGGGGAAGTGGGGGGGAACTTCCACTCTAAGGCACTTTAACTTAAAAGAGGAATATTTTGATTTGGAGATAAGGGATAAGGGATAAAGGAAATTATGTGGCTTTGCTTCTGGGATTCCAGTAAAAGAAAGATGTTGAAACAAAATGGGATTTTCCCTGAGAGAGGTTTGAACTATAGAACTGTCCTCAGGTAAGAGGTGATTGAGAGTTTGCTTTTAATTAAACTGAATAAAGTTAGGTAATTTTTAGAGGGCTGTTGCACTGGAATTACAGCTCTGAGAGAAGGGAAGTGGAAATGTTTTTTGTTTTCCATTTAAATGTCTTCAGAGTAAAAATTTTGTACAGCTCTACTTCATTATTTTGAAGGTTATTAGGGATTTTATTCCAACTGATACATTTAGGTCAACTTCACACAATCTGAATTTAAGGTATAATTTCAATCCCCTTGAAGTCAAGACAGTTTTGCAAGGATTTGAACATCAATGTGAAAATTCCAAAGAATTCAGAAATCCGCTAGCTGGCTTGGAGTATGACAACTAGCTACCATGCATCTCAGAAAAGCAACACTTAAAACTAAACCATTACACTGTGCATAGTCCAGAGCTGAGAAGCTATCAATGGTTTGATTTGGTTTGGTTTTCCTTTACACAAAACTAAAGGACTCTCTTTAAGAGAGTAATTAACAACAGAATCTAATAGCTAGTCTTCTAATTTGTCATTGGTATAGGGCATTAACACAAAGTAGATGTATAAACTGTAATGTTCTTTAAACTGTGCACCATTTCAAAACTCAGCGTTCACCATCCAGGTGCCTGCAGTAACTGTGGTATCTTGCTATAATTAGAATATTGAGATATTATGGATCACAGGAGAGTGCAAACACTGAATTTTAATGGTATCATAGATCAGTGGTTCTCAACCAGGGGTGCATGTATCCCCAGGGGTACTCAGAGATCTTCTAACGGGTACATCAACTCTTCTAGATATTTGCCTAGTTTTACAACAGGCAACATAAAAAGCACTAGAAAAGTCAGTAAACTAAATTTTCATATAGACCATTACTTGTTGACACTGCTTTATATACTATACACTGAAATGTAAGTACAATGTTTATAATCCAGTTGATTTATTTTATAATTATATGGTAAAAATGAGAAAATAAGCAATTTTTCTGTATTAGTGTGCTGTCACACTTTTGTATTTTTATGTCTGATTTTGTAAACAAGTAGTTTTTAAGTGAGGTGAAACCTGGGGGTACATAAGACAAATCAGACTCCTGAAAGGGGTACAGTAGTCTGGAAAGGTTGAGAGCCACTGTGATAGATTGTGCCCTGTTAACCACAGCAGTTGATAGTATTATGAATACTTAGCTCTCATATAGCGGTTTTTCAAGTAAATCTCAAATCTCAAAGTGCTTTATAATGTGGGTTATTATAAACGTTATTCCATTGAACATGAGGGGAAACTAAGGCACTGTGAACTGATGTACCCACAGTCATCCAGAAAGCCAGTGCCAGGAATAGAAACCACATCTCCTTAATCCCAGGCCAGTGCCTTGGCCATCACACCACGCTGCCTTCCTGAGGAAAATGACAGTATTTTCTTAGTTTATTTTAAAGAAAGGGGGTTGTGTGAAAGAAATAGAGATCATTATAACTTTTTCTTGAGCTTCTCTCATAGTTTGGTGAGGAAATAGTAGACTGTGACCTTTCTTGTATAATCTGATCATCTGTATGTATGTAACACATAATAATGCTCTTACAGTTATTTTAAAATACAAATGTTGTATTGTAATTAGCCCCAAAAGGGTCAAATGGAATAAAAAAATCACCTGAGATCAAACACTCTTGCTATTATAATGTTACAGCATGTAATTCAATATATCTATTTAGTTATTGACATTCTGCATTATTAATGGCTTTTAAAAGGGTACTGCTGTCTTCTAACTCCACGACAGGTGGAGGCCCACTGGAAACCCAACATTTATTGTTTATTTGCCAGATGATTTTCAAGATAAAAAGTCAGTGCAAATGTATTTGTGGACTGGAATTTACTTCTGAGGTAAGCTCTGCAGATGGGAGAGGCAGCCCCATGGGCTACACCATAAGTAGTCATATTTGACTATTCTCCCTGTGTTTTTTCCATAGAGCTCCCCCAGCTGCCCAGTCAGAAGGGATTCTTCATTAAATCTGTGTCTGTATTCAGTTTTACTGCTTAAAGCTTTTTGCTGGGATGTACAAAGTCTTAAACTTAAGACCATAAATATAAACCTCTGTATACATTCCCCTCCCCCCCCACCACCCACGGTTCCTTTCATTAGGTTTCTGCAGGGGACAGCACTGTATTAATGTCAGCAAAAATGTTAAATTCTAGACCTAATTTGTAAAATAATCTAATCTTAGCATTTCTTTCTTCTCTTTGGATGTCATTGTATTTACATATATTATGCTACACATAATGTATGCTAATGTTTAACTGATACAGAAATGCTGACCTAGGATCAAGCACTAGATAGTTAAAAGCCAAAGTTTATTTTGAATTAAAAATTACTTTTTAATTTAAAAAATCTGTTTGTAATATAGTTTCATTTTTATATTGTGCATTTTACTTCAGTGTTTATAGTATCTAATAGCCTAAGAGGAGTGATAACAGGGTATAGAAATTTCAGAGAGAATCCTTTTTCTATAAGAGTATTATTCTTTCATTCATTCATTACCCATCATTCATTTCTCATGCCTGATGCCTGCAGATATAGCAGTACAAGTCAAGTTTTAACTAATCAACCACAGTGTTTTCCTCCATCAGGCAGTGCTTCCTCTATTAATTAAATCTAATTATCTCAAGCTAGTGCCTACGTGGAGGCACAGCAGAAGGCCTTGCAGATACCCTTGGTCTTTCACATATATGTTGGGATCCATATATAGCTTTGCAAATTAGGAAGATTTTGGGGAGGATCCTATGGCATATCCCGTGAGATAAACCAAATCCTCCCCTCTCTGTTCTCTGGTATGACGATAGAGAGAGAACTCTGGAATGGGATCAGATTCTCAGAGATTTCCTCCCTTACAACTCCATTTCACAGATTTTACCATAGGAGGCAAATTAAATATACTTGTAATTGTAATATTTGATACTTCTCTATCAAATCAATCAAATCTCCAGGCCAATTAATTCATGTTCAAATACTCACCCTTTTTAAATTCTGAAGAATTCAGAGCTAGGATTGACAATTAATTCCCACAAAATAAGATGCCTTCTGAACCATCAACCAGTTCTAGGCTAAAACTAGACCCAAACTTTTCTTGAGGTTATGATATTTCCAAGCCGGGGGGGGGGGTGTTTTGTTTTTTAAATTTGTAACAATTTAGAGAATCTATTTACAGCTTATGAATTCTGGTTGATTTTTGGGAATTCCCATAAGATATCTTTATCAGACAACAAACTCCATTTTGAGTGTGGGGCTTGTCTATCTTCTCTAATGTCCTTTGCCTTCATATTGAACTAAAACTCACAGGATGTGTCAGGAGAAATGTTTACACCTGGCACAAAGCTAACAATGGAGAGTCATTAAACCTTGATGGTCATCCATTCAAATAAAGTACCCTTGGACAAAGGAATGGCGACCATGTTAGGCAAACCAGTTTTTCAAGTCTGACTGCAAGGGGAAAGGTAATTAAACAATCTATCACCTGCATGGAGACTTGGATCATCTGAGACTGATTGAGGGTTACCTGACAAAGGTGACTGGAGGCCATTGTTTCATGTTCTCTGTGTATATAAAATCTCCCCACTGTATTTTCCACTGCATGTATCCGATGAAGTGAGCTGTAGCTCACAAAAGCTCATGCTCAAATAAATGTGTTAGTCTCTAAGGTGCCACAAGTCCTCCTTTTCTTTTTGTGGATACAGACTAACATGGCTGCTACTCTGAAACCTATAAAAGAGTTTCTCACCAGCAATTTTACAGCAAAAGGAAATCAAAGATGGGCTGCAATAAAGAGTATGAGTAAGTAACTGAGGTGTCTTGGGAAATCAGCACTGGTCCTGGGGCTTAGCAGCTGGTCTATGAGTTACCATTTCCAGGAAGGGGGAGCAGGCCTTCTACGCCAAGAAAGGTGTGCCAAATATGCTGAAGCCAGAGATGGTGGCTGGAGACTACTAAGACATAGGGAAGCTTAAAGTTCATGTGTCCAGTATGTGGGACCCCAACACAGCGGATTGCTAAGTATCAAGCTTAAACAGGGCTGTTATCTAGTTTCTGACCAAGACTAGAATTTCAAGTGCCAAAATGCAACACACACAAAAAACTTGTCCTCAGCATTCAAGTAGAAGTCCTAAAAATCTTATGAGTGCCTATTCTTTCAAAATTGTCAGGTCACTTTTCAGATTCAGGCGTTTCAGATAAGCCTCCAAACTTTTGAGGGCTTATCCAAAACAAAACTGGACTGTCAATCTTTTTCAGGCTTCCCTAGTGCCCTTCCCTAGTGCCTTGTTCAGAACTATGCCAACTGATTTTTCCAGAGCTAGAAACAGTGCTCTAGCCATAGGTAGGCTGAGTCAGAAATTATTATTCACAAATGGATTTACAAAATTCAAATTAGTTTTGTAGAATTAACATCAGCAAATTTCCCACAGGCCGTTCACAGTTTTGTCTGGTGATCCACTGAATTGTCTGTCCAGAAATTTGACGTGAGCGCTCAGATCAGGATTAGGAGGACTTTAATCTAAAAACATGCTGATTGTACTGAGCAGTGGCTTTGTTTTTTTTCAAAGACCTGGATATTTTTGTTTAAAATGTGCTAGTTTTGTTTGAATTCAGAAATCATCTCTTAAAAGCTGAATGTTAGCAAGAATGGCCTTGTGATTTAAAGAACTATCCAAGGGCTCATGAGGTTGGGGTCAGCTGCTGGCTTTCCACTATCTTCTTGTGTGACCTTGGGCAAGACACTCAGGCTGAGGTGTTTGTTTGTTTGTTTGTTTGTTTTTCCCCAAAAGTTGCTTAAGGGATTTGATTGCTCAGTTCCTATTCATTTTAAGGGAAATATGGCATCTCAAACTCCTGGACACTTTTAAAAATCTCACCTATAAACTCTGTGCTACAGTTCGCCTTCTCTAAATTGGGGGTCATACTTCCTTTCTTCGACCTCTTGACTGTCTTTTGGGACTGTCTGAGTATAGTTATATCAATATCTGAAACAATTTGAACCTAATCTTGGTTTGGGAATTTAGGTACTACTGTATAATAATAATAATTAGTGACATAGAATTTTAAATTAATTTAAAAGTCAAATTAAAATAGCTGAGAGATGAAGTGGACATTCATCATTTTGTTTTTATTGTAATTGCTAATATTGATAACATGTCCTACAAAAAGTGGAAACTAGGTCAACTTACAAAGGATAAATATAAACAAATAACACAAGTATGTAGGGATAAAATCAGAAAGGCCAAGGCACAAAACAAGATTAAATTAGCTAGAGACCTAAAGGGCAACAAGAAAGCAAATATATGTAAGGGTGGTTAAGCACTGGAATAAATTGACTAGGGAGGTTGTGGAGTCTTCATCACTGGATATTTTTAAGAGCAGGTTATACTTCTGCTCTCCATATGCCCCCCATGTGGCTCTTGCTGCAAAAGCCATAGCCTAGTTCTTAACGTTTTGCTACTTAATGTATAAAGGTGTTTGGGTTTTTTATTAAGTACATATTGATTCGCTGTGATTGAGCCATGCAACTGTGCAGGTTTCCTGGATGGTTTTAGTATAAAGCATGCAAAGCCCCCAGTACATTCTCCCATTTCTTTGGCATTGTGTCTGCAGTGCAGTGCAGTGTCATGAGTGATGACACCTCTTCACCGAAAAACAGAGAAATATCTTTTGTGAGATTTCTAACAAAAGTTTCCCAGTGACACGAACCGTTGAACTCTGGCCATAGAGTTCTCATTTAATTTGAACCATTCCTTGCCACTCCATCATAAACAGTGCCATCCAAAATGCTGGCAATAATTAAATTTCACAGGGAACTAATAACTATGCAGTGCACAAGTAAGATTCCTCTTAATTTAAAATATTTTACAGTTTATTTTTCATGAGGCTAAATAATCCATGAATGTGTGAAGATCATCAAATTATATATACAACTTCCCTGTTTTTAGAGGGATTGAATTAAAAATACCCTTTAAAAATCCTGCCATGATGTATTTTGATTAATATGCTATAAGAATTTCTGCATCTTCCTCTAAAATATTTTCCTTGAAATAGATGGCTTGTAAATTTGTTAATAAAATGGTATGCTGAAATGTAACATAAGCTAAAAACAGATTTTATTAAAAACCAAATCAAATAGCTGTGAAACAGAGGATTTACCTTCAACCATGAAGGAACATAATACACTTCCAAAATCTGTGTGATCTGGGTGTATACTGGACCCTCATGGTAGGATAAACACATGATCCAATTTTTCAAAATATTTTCTGATAGCTAAAATGGATTCAAGATACAGTGTGCTTTCTATACTGCACAGAATAAAACTACGTGCATACCATATATCGTATACCCATGCACATTTATCCACATTTATTTTTCTTTTAGACATTCCTTCAGCTCTTTTGTTGGCCAACTGTAAACTGATCACTTACAATTGTACTTGAGTGTTTAGTGACCAGAAAATGTACAAATGCTGCTGCTGCCAAAGTAACTGAAAGTGCACAAGCAGATTGAGGGAAATACTACAGGCAAAAATTAGCCATCATTAGTTACCCCTGCTAATATTGCAGAAAATTGAAATGCTTGCCTCACTGAGAATTGAAGATCATTTCTGAAGTTTATTCAGAACAAAATATCTGACTTTTACATACAAATAAGATGTAAATGCTTTTGTGATGTATTGTTATGCTGCATATTAATACTTTGGTTCCACGAAAGGGTTTAACAGATATACTTGCAATCTTAGATCAATGCAGTGCTGCTAAATGGAATTTTAACCATTGCAGTTGCCGTATGAAGTGGCGGGGAGGGGGGTGGAGAATTGTCTCTGCTTACAACAGGGGCCATAGATGTCAAGAGGTCAGGAATGCTGCAGTATACAAATTGCCTTAGACCCATCCTTAACACATTAAGGACTTTGTTTTATCAAAAAAATACTGTGGTAAAAGTCACAAGCTATAACAGCATCACATTGAAAATTTTTGCCCTCTAAATATCCCCTAACTTATATCCTCCCCCCATGCACAATCAATCATGTATCTTCTTTGTTTTGGAGAAAACAGAAGCACATACAAGAGGATGGGGAGTATCAGAGAAGCCATTTATGAAATTTAAACATGCTAGATTTAAACAGACCCTTTTGAATCTTGGCTATCCTTTTTTTTTTTTTTTGTTTAAACATTTTGACCTCTTGAACTACTTCTTACATAGATTCAAGGATTTAATATTAGTCCTTAACACTGGGTGCATTTTTGCTTTCTAATCTACTGCAAAAATCAATCTAAAAATTGAAATTTAATTTTTATTAAATTTTATTGGTAAAAATTTAAAAGTGAATCTCACCAAGGAAAAATGCATGAAGGCAGGTTTAAGCATAACCTTCCACTGATATTTTGGATATCCATTTTCATAGATGACCTTACTGTCAATATCTCTCTCAAGTACATTTCTGCAACACCTGTTATAAATGCTACAGGCTTCCATGCACATGTGACACCATATTGGAATGATGCAGTTCATTTGACATAATGCAAGTAGGTAGAGTACATGTTGCTTAACATATTTAAACAGCATTATATTTTGATCAAGGAAAGCTTTACAAATATTTTGCACAATCCAGAGGTTTACTCATGATAATATATAAACTAAAAAGGTTCATTTTGGATCCTCATTACCAAAATCAACCAACCAAGGAGATAACATTGCAAAACATGCCATTCTTTTTTTTTTTAAGATAATGCCATTACCCAGAAGGAAAGGTTAATAATTAACCACAGTGATGACACCTTTTACATTCATATGCAATACATTTCATAGAGTACAGCAATTCTGATATTTTTGGTAACTATTAATGCTTTTGTTTTTAATTCTTTTCTGCTGAAAAATTGAAAAGCGTCAGAAGTCCGTACCCAAAAAATTGCAAAGCTTTCCAACTCGGTACAAAAATGGTAAAATGATGCATTCAAAAAAAATTGTTGCACAAAAAAGTACTTTATATTAAAGCTAGTAGGACTTTCAAATACGCTTCTTATTTAGGTCACCTCTGACAGATTTTAGCACCTGTCCTTTCAACCAGTAAATGATTTATATACTTGTAAGGATTAAAAGAATTCTTTATAATATTGCAAGGGGGAAGTTCATTATGATTCTTATTTGTGGTAAACCCAAATTTTGATGGTAAAAATGAAACATTGAATAAAACAAGTCATTCTAATATTGCCTCCAAAGGTTATTGGCAAATATATAGTGTATAGTTAGTGTAGGCAGTCTGCTAACCTTTTACAAATCTACTACTATTGAACTGAACATAAAAATATTGTGTGCACAGTATAGAATGATTTGTATGTAACTTTAGTGCACCAGACAAATTGGGTCAAATAGATAAATTAAGGAACCAAAAAAAAATCATCTAAAAATGACGGGAGCAGACTTCAATTTTCTAGTTCATATTTCAATTGGGAAACAATTTCTGAATAAACTTTGTTACCTACTCAGAAGATATATAGCTATCCTGTGAAACCACTTTTAATAATAACTTCAACCCATATAGCAAAAGCAACCCCACAGCACTCCTCCTGAATTGCTAATGTTTCTGGCTCACCTTATGCAGCCACTAACTTCTAACTTAGCCCCGTTCTGACCTAAAGGAGCAAAGCTATACATTTTTAATCATGGGAGGATTGGAGTTAGGTTGACATTGTGTTATTCAAGACCCATAATACTAGAAGAGCCCTTCTTTAAGCATCACAGAAAGAGACTGGAGACCTCAAACTCATAGATGAGAATGATCAGGACCTCAAAGACATGGGTATCCTGTGGGTATGATAGGGCACTCTAGATATCATGCCTCCCTTGGCATGGTAATTAATGTCCTTCCTTCTGTCACTCCTTCAGTGCCTTATTACTGTGAGCAAGTGGGGGTGGAGGGGCACCGCGGGAGAGAGACAATGTCAGCATGCATAATAACACAGAGCTGATTGCAAGTGTGGAGGCCAAGAAGAACCACGGGGTGGAGGTGGGGGGTGGCTTTCACCTGTAACTATCCCAGGATTTGCACAGCTGGAGTCTGGTTTCCCATAGGGCTCCAGGTAATTTTTAGTCCCTTTTGTGACTCCTCAAACCCTCCTTCCTCTGTAAGTGGAGCAAATTCTGTAATGTTAACCTTTTGATGTTTCCCATATACATTTTTTCTCATCAGTGTAAATTTAACTGGGAGTGGAATGTGAGGCCCAGCATCTTCACCGTGGCGCTTTCTGTAATTTCATATCAATGTCCTGTATTATCAAACGCTAGGAAGTACTTTGAAATGAAGGAGCTGAGCCTGCAATCCTTCCTCCTGCAGTGCTCCTTTAGAAGGAGTTCTTTGCGCTGATGGCTTGCAAGATCTAGCCCACATCTTGTATGAAAAAATTATGAAAAATAAAGGACCTTTGGCCCTTGGATCCATACATGCAGCTTTTATTGATGTCAATCGGCTGAATTGTACCAAATTGTATTGTCTTCTTTGTAGCCTGATCTGACTGGCCTTTATTGGTAACAATTAGACTACAGCTGCTTAACCTTATGGAGTCATCCAATTTTGGTCCAATCTGCTGATAAAACTGAATTCATAGGCATATGAGGTCATATCCTAATATTAATATGTAGCGCGACTGTATATGGCTTATAGGGAAAGTTACTATAATTGGAGATTTTATCCCCTGAAAGTCAGAAAAATTATTGACAGTTTCTGGGTCCTAAATGCATCACCATTTCAAGTAAAATAACAAGCTTTGCCTCAGGGTGTAGTTCATGCTATGTGATCACTTGATACTTTGTCTATGTGGCTTCGCATGGCATGAGAGAGAACTGGAAAGAGAAGAGCCTCCACTGAAATAGAAAGGAGTCAATAGATCACTTCACAAGCAATTATTATTTGTATTATATTATTTCAACATCATGATAATTAATGACTGCACTTCCAAACATATTTGTGTGAATTCAGTGTACTGATAAGAGTGGTTGCATAGTGGGTGATTTGTATTTGTTTCTGATTTTTTTGCCTGGGTGCTTAGCAGCAGAGTGCCACGCTGTAACTGCATTATTGTGTGGGTAACTGGAAATGTTTTACAGGCAAGTTCTGCCATTTAGCATAGAACTGTAATACAGTTCTATCATCCATTTTCAATCAATATTTAACCTTTTGAATAAATAACTTAAGTGTACTAAGCCAGAAAGAGGAAAGCTAATTGGCACATGATGTATTTTGTTTCCAGGTATACTTGGATGACTAAAGTAAAGTTAATTAGGTTATAGGTAGTACAGCAAGATTAGAAAAATGTATCTCCTGCCTCATAGACCTTTTGTTCCGTCAATAGCATCAACAAATACTTGGGGAGTCTGCTTGTAATATGATGACCACTAATTCAAAACCTGGACTGTGTGCAAATCACTAGCAAATGGCATATGTTACCCAATGATATTATGGTAAATAGAGGGGGGGTCATAGATTTATGTTCTCCTTTCTGTTCTGAACTAAGGATTACATTTTTGTGCATAGTTCTAGAAAGAACTAACTATTCAGAACTGAATGGTTTTAAAATATTTAGCAAAAGCATTTTTCTGAAAAAAAAAAAATAACAGGCCTTATTGTTACAATATAAAAGCTCATTGTTTATGGTAACTTTTCAGAAGCTATGTAACCTTGAGACTACTTCTCTTCATAATTGCAGCATGGTATTGTGCACTGTTCAGATAGGAGTTCAAGTCCATTCCACCCTTTAGGAACCTTTTATTTCATCACTACAGTACAGTAACCAATTAATAACTTTTATGTACTTTCTTTTGTCCCTACAGCCCATCTTTTGTTAGAATTGGTAACCATTTTGGGATTTTTGGGTGTACACATGTTTTTAAAAAGGAAAATAATGTTCAGAATTAACAAATAATTAAGAAAATTAATTAAAAATGAATGATTTTTTAAAAAAACAAAAAAACAAAAAACCTCTGCTGGCAAAATTAATGTAAAAGGAATATTTTCAGAGAACAACTTTTATTAGTGTTGTATCCAGACATTTCAGATACATTCTCCTGAAAGTCTTTATCTAGCTAACATGGCTTTTGTTTACCAGAATATGAACTGTAGTTGATTTCCCAAATTGCTTTTCCAGATACAGAAAATAAAACTAAACACAAAATATTATTCTAAGGACCCAATCCCATAACCTTTATGTGAATCTTACTCATGCAAATAGTCCTGTTTTACATGAGTAAAAGTTGAAGGATTAATCTGACACCCATTTAAATCAAAGGAAATCCTTCCACT